>NC_068570.1:40907226-41532226 GCF_025698545.1 Gossypium raimondii
ATGATTTACTTTTCTGGAAAATGATTTACTGAAAATATTTTTTGGTGTTTGGATGAATCTGTATAAAATATTTTCTGTTGTTTGGCAAATTTCTTGAAAATATTTTCCGAAAAAGTTGTTTTTACATATATTAATAAATTTATATACATATTAATAAATTTTTATATTTTAAATTTTTTTCATATATTGCAATGATTTGTTTATAAATAAATATATGGCATCAGACTGTTATACTGCTGAACTTTGGTACGAAAGCATCTAATAGAAGACTCTAAGGAAGTGCAACTACTAGCTAATAGTAACATCTGCACATTTCTAAGGGCATTGCTTCACATATTTCTGAGAAAGCACCAATTTATGAATTCTGACAAATAGATCTATAATGTCAAATACATGAAGAGAAAAAAAAGCATGTATACATAAGTTTGACATAAGTACAAAACTATTCATTCTTCTTTCAAATCTCTTTAATGAAATATTTACAATACCCTTTTTCTCAATGTCTGTGCGTCTTAATGCATGTTATTTCAAATATTTGTCATCAGTAACTCAATGCAAGACATTGCTAGCACCAAATAACTTTAAAACTAAAACCAACAGTTGGCTAGTAACTGACATAGCCTATGGCCACCACGTAGAACGTGCAATGTCGAGCCTTGAGCTAGTCATCAATGCTAAAGGGAAGAGTTGAAAATCACATCTGTTGGGGTTTTGACAGCAGAGGAAGAAAACAGAAGCAAGTAACCCGGATGATGTAAAGATTAACTTCATTACTTGAATAAGCAATATGCCATATACATAAGTAGTCCGGATTACATGTGTTGGTTTTTTTAGCAGAAAACTAAGGAGAAAAAGAAAAACAAATGCAAAGAAGTTTGAACAAGAAGAAAACTGAATTTGATTTCCAAAAATCAGATCTTTTTCATTGACTTGAGAAGCATTTATGTTATAATGAAATATGGCAGTTAACTAATGTATAACTGCTCCCACTAATACATGACTAAAGCCTAGATAGAATTACAAACAAAATGTAGCTGGCATACCAGCTATAGCATCAAACATAAATCAACAACTACTCCTACTAACTTTAAGTATAAATTACATTGCAACTGAATCAAGTTACAAATGAACAAAATAGACAAAATGTCTTTGCTTATCCGGTTCAAACTTGGATGCTTTGATCGCATGTTGGTTTCTGTTGCATTGAAGGCCAAAGTTCAACAACATCCTGTACTTTGCTTACTAACAAAGTAGTGCATATTCCTTTTAGTGCATTAAGGGAATTATGATTATGGTATGTTAGACATCGAAGAACCTATATATTTTAAAAGTAAATATATGAAAAGCAGAGTGTTGAAATGACTATTCAATGACATTGAAAATAATATATGGGTGTCCAAAATTTGATTCAAGGGCATAAGCAAAGCAAATAACAAAGACAATGTCACCACGTAAAGCGTAAACTAAATGAAATATCATGCAAGGCTGATCCAGGGATAAGAAATAAAATCTTTATTTAAAGTTCAAGGTCTTTGAAATGAACATACCCAAGCAAGCAACAAGGTATCTTCCAAAGCAATACATTGCAAATGATTCATAGCAATCATGTAGGATCGAACAATCAACACTAACTGATGGATACACCAATGATACAAACTGTTAAAATAATCCAGGTTAGTAAGACTGAAAATAACATATAATTACACTAGATGCATGGTGCAAAATTAACATGTTGCATGCTGTGCCAAAACTATACTCAAAACTTAAATAGTAACCTAAGTTGAATATAGGTCAATTTTTTTGTAACATAAATATGCTATTGCTGGTTTTTACTAATTCCTAGCACATAAGTTGTTGAACAGCTCAGTTTAACAAGAAGGTTTAACGGTGTTACTCAATTGGACTAATTTCTTAGTGTTCATAAAATATGAGGACCATTCTGACAAATCAGAGGGACTAACTTCTCAGATGCTGTAAAATAAAGGGACAAATTTCATAATTAGACCTAAAAAATACATACTTGAAAGATGAAATTTCA
This sequence comes from Gossypium raimondii, assembly GCF_025698545.1. NCBI lineage: Eukaryota > Viridiplantae > Streptophyta > Magnoliopsida > Malvales > Malvaceae > Gossypium > Gossypium raimondii. The sequence goes on from NC_068570.1 coordinate 40,909,265, forward strand.
GCCTGTGAGTTCTCCAATTGCCTCTCCAATTTTAGCTCATTTGACCTTAATCGAAGTGGCTATAGAAAGGAAATTAATTTCATTTTAATCTAGCAGAAGACAAAAGTAATTTCACTCCAGTGTCAACTGCTTTATACAGAAATATATTCAATGGAATAAAGTAAGAAACTCCAAATGCTAATAATATCATATAAAGCAAGCAAGTAACATGATCAAATCAAATATAAAAAAGGACTAGAAAGCCACTTAAGTTAAACTGGCACTTAAAAACGTTGCAGCTCTACTATACGTCCAAGAAACACCCTTCACGTGGTATATATTACAACCATGCATATACGAACATGGCAACTTACTGATCTTTCAGCATTATTATCAAGAGTGATATATGTTCTGTAATGAATAGAATGAAATTGGAAAAGGAAGAAAACCTTTACCCATTAAAACTTTGTTACCTTATCTTCTAAACCAATGACTTCAGAAGCCAATATATTAGCACGTTCATCAGCTGCGTTACATTCCAGTTGTGCATTTTCATATTCCATTTTAAAAGACTCGAGCTCTACCTACAATACCAAACACCAGACATAGCAAGAATAAAAAAAAGGTATACGCTGAAATAGAATGTTGTTGACATTTTAAAAAGTATTTGTAACAAGCTCCCTAACAAATTGAACATCACCAGACGAAGAACACAAGAGAATAAAATGCAGATCAGCATACATACAGCATAGCATTTTAAAATACAGCATAAAACTTTGTCCTGAAACCATGATTTTCAAACAAACTCAAGAAAGCCTCTTTTTTTTTTTTAAGAAACTCAAGAAAGCTAATTCGATGTACTTATTCATGCAACATGAATAACCATTAGAAACCTTACCCTCTTTTCAGCACATTGTCTATATAATGCTAGCTCATCTTGACAGAAAGGCTCAATATCATTAATCTGTAGACCTACAGCATACAATAATCATAAAGAATGTATGGTTGTACACGAAATGCATGAGAAAGTATTTGGTCTATCATTTGGCAAAATTAAGCAAATAATCAATCATGTCACCAAAAAGAATGAAGATAAATATCAGTCAATCAATGCTATACATACTCCGCCTTTTACATAAAGATTGCTAAGTTAAAAACACAGAACTTACATAAAAATAAATTCCGTAAGATCCCATCACATAACTCGACACCTTCAAGCACATGATATGTGATTTCTTGTGGGATGATAGGAGATGGTGGCCCCATCATTAGGTCATCACCAAACAATATTGTTTCCTCCATAGTTGGTTGTGAATCAACTGAAACCATACAACAGGTAACAAAGAAAATCAGTCAATGAGTATTGGTCATTCATAATTTTAAACAATAACTAGAATTGATAGAAAGCAAAATTCATATATCTTTGCAGAGACATGAACACAAAATTTATGTTAAACATTTAACAATTGCTAGGTACTAATTTCAATTTCAAAACAATAACTATGTTCAGCCATAGTCCAGAATATAACAAAAATGAAAAATCTTTCACATTTAAAGAAAAATCACAAGCAAAAGCTATCGCCTTAAAACTTTAGAAACCATAAACAAGAAATCCTTTACTTAAAACTGCAATAACATACATCTAAACCAAAAAAAGAAAAACCTTCACATACCATTCATGGCTTCTTTCTAGTCAGCTTTCCATCTAGTAAGATCAACTTGGTATTCAATTATTGTCTGAGACCCAGCGAAGAATTCATGGTAGATTTGCCTGAGAAAGAGAGAAAGAGAGGAAACAAAACAGAATATGCTGAGAAGAGAAGATGAAGAGCGGAAGAAGAAAAAGGAATGGAGAACGGAAGAAGGAGAAGGAGCCTTACCTGGATGAAGGAGGAACCGGAAGAGGTCCTTGACCAAACTGATTTGCAACCTAAGGGGAAGGGGAAAGGGAAGGGGAAGGGGAAGGGGAAAGGGGAGAAGAAGGGTAACCAAACATCAGAAAAGCCGTAAGCTTTTACAAGTTATCAAATAGAAGAAACAAAAGAAATAAAATATGGGTAAAGAGGAAAGAAAAAGCAACTGAAGTTGCTAAATTTTCTTGGACCAAAAATCTCCAGTTGATTTGGGGTGACCGATTGTGGTGGAGATGGCTTCTCACCGGATGGCATCTTGAACCAAACAGTGACCGGTGAGGTTGCTACCGTTTTCCCCAAGTGCTCCTCATTGGTATGCAATGACAAACCAAAGGAAGCCTTAGAAATATGTTCAAGAGGAAATAAATCTCAAGAAATATTATATGAATTAATATCGAAATGATTCTAATACTGAGATGAAGAATATATATTTATGTTTAAAACAGAAGTAGTTCTAATAATCAATTAGAAGAAATTCCTAAAATGAACAACAATATATAAAATTAGGAAATTTAATTGGAGAAGAAAAGACTTTTCGATGAGATGATAGAAAAAATAAGTAGTGCAAGTGCTTCTAAACCAGTAAGTACTATAGAATATATGTCGTTTGGAAATAAATTATATTTTAAAAATACTGTTATAACAAATATAAATGACAATTTAATTTTACCTCAAATACTCCAATAGAGGAAGAAGAGGATAATATAAGTGCAAGTTCTACATCAATAGGAATGAAAATAGTTCATATTCCTATTTTTCCTACAAAACCAAGTAGAAATTCTAGAAACACTGGAATGGAAGAAATACAAACTTCAACAAATATTCAACAAATGAAAATTGGAACAAGTGATGTAATTATATTTTCAAATTTTCAATCCAGAAATATTACACATATATTGAAATTACATTTCATTTTAGAGAATATAAAACATATTCCTTACATGCTTTATTAGATACATGAGCTACAACTAGTAGTTGCAGAAAGAATGTTATTCTGAGAAAAATGGGAACCTATGAAACATCCAATAAAAGCAATAGGAATAGATGGTAATGAAACCATAATCCAATATAAAGCTAGAAATGTATCAATATACATAAATAATGTAAGATTTGTGATACCCAAAATTTTATATTTTTACGTAATGCATGGAGATATATTATTAGGAAATAATTTTATATACCAAGATTTACCATTTTCTATTGATAAAAATTTAATTATGCTATCTGTGGAAAAATCTTTCGTAAAAATACCATTAGTAGAAAATCATAAATTTGTGTCGATAAAAATTTTACACCACCACGAAAAGAATAGATTAAACAACTTGAAACAAGTCATTGGTTTAAAATTTTAAAAATAATTTTAGTGAAGAACCATTAAAATTATGGCAAAATAGCCCTAGATATTGTGAAATTAAATTGGAAAATCTCAATAAAATTATTAGAGTTAAACTAATGATCTATACTAAACAAGATATAGATTAATTCGATATACAAATTAGAGAATTATTAGAAAAATGATTAATAGAACAAACTAATAGTCCACATTCTAGTCCAACTTTTATGGTAAAAAATCATGCTGAAATAAAAAGAGGAAAAACTAGAATAGTTATTAATTATAAAAGATTAAATCAAAATATTATTTTGATGGATATTTGATTCTAAGAAATGATGTTTTAATTCATCAAGCTAAACAAGCAAAATATTTTAGTAAATTTGATTGTAAATCGGGTTTTAGCAAATCATGTTAAACAAAGAATCTAAACATTTAGCAATTTTAGTGCTCCTAATGGTCATTATCAATGGAGAGTAATGCCATTTGGATTATGTAATACACCTTAAATCTTCCAAAGATGAATGGATTATACAATAAATATAAAAATTTTGTGTAGTTTATATAGATGGTATTTTAATATTTACAGATACATTAGAAAAACATACAAAATATTTAAATATTATTTCTCAAGAATTTATAAAACATGAAATCATATTAGACCCTAAGAAATTAGAGTTAGAAAAAATAGAAATAGAATTTTTAGAATTAAAATTATCGTAGATGATCTTAAATTAAAAGATCATATTATAGTAAAATAAAAGAATTCCTTGAAAATATTGAAGATAAAAACAACTTCAACAATTTTAGGAATTATTAATTATGGAAGAAAATTCTTTCCTAACTTATCTAAAAAATAGGTAAGTTATATGAAAAATTAAAAAGAATAAACCTTTTATCTAGTCTAAAAAGACTCGAAATTATACAAAACTTAAAATCTGAAATAAATTATATTCCAAAAGTTTATTTACTAAACAATGTGATAAATTAATTTTAGAAACAGATGCCTCACAAAATTATTGAGAATGTATTTTAAAAGCTAAAATAATAAATGATAAAGAACTAATATGTGGATATAGTTCAGGAAAATTCAAACCAAATGAAATTAATTATGTTATATATGAAAAGAATTATTATCAATAAAAAGGAATAAAAACTTTCTTATATATATATAACACCTGAAAATTTATTATAAAAGCGATAATCGAACAACGAAACAATTCCTTACTAACAAAAGTTTGGAAACTGTACCTAAGAGAATTAGATGGTATAATGAATTATGTACTTTTAATTTTGAAGTCTTATATGTAAAAGGAATTGATAATATTATTGCTGATTATCTTAGCAGGCCTTATGGATAGCGGTAAAAAAATCTCTAGAAAAAGTTGGTGAATGGACAACTGTCCATAAAAAAACTTAACAAATGGAAAACAACAAATTCTAATCAATGATTTGTGACTATACCTACACAAGCACCTTTTTATCCCAATTAAAGATATTATGTGCAATATCCAATGGTAAAACAACCGGTTGGAACTCATTTATCATTAACACAAAAAATGTTAAGTCAATTCCCTTGATCCCAAGATTCAAATTCAGCATTCTAAGCCAGTTATGCTGAAATGATAAAAGGAGCAGAAAATTTGTTGAAACAACAATAAATTCACGAAATAAAAGATTTTTACAATCCAGGCTTATCACTAGAACTATATAATTTTATTAATGAAATATAGAAAACTCATATTTCTGGACAAAGAGCCAATTTTAGAAGAGTTCTTACTAAGTTTTCACAATTTTTAGTTGAAAAAACAACTAAAGAAAATGAAGCTCATGATTTATTACTAAAATCTATTTTATATAGAGATTAGGAAGAGCTTGAAATAGAATATATAGATATTAAGGAGATAAACAATCTTCTTGATATATTTCATATTTTATTAATAAATGAACAAATAGTCCTATTATGTATAAAATATTTAGACTATGTCTATATAATAAAGCTAGAAAAATTTTACTAGTAGAAATTTTTACAAAAATAAATGGAGCTATTTGCAAACAAGCAAGCTCAATTTCAAAAGGTTTTTGAGAATATTTTTACAAGCTTATGTTTTTACTAATGATTTAGATGAAAAATCCTACAATAAAATTTAGACTAAATCATGAACCATTTGATATAAGCAGTATTGAATGGTGTTTTATTAAAAAATAGTAGTTCAAAATTTTTCTTTTCATCTATTAAGAGATTTTCATGCATCCATTAAATCTATATTATTAAATATAATAAATAATGGTGACTTTTACTATTATTTTCATATTGAAATAAGCAGTCTTATTGGTATTCCTGAAAAAGAAAAATTTTATCAGCCATATCAAATTTGGATTATTTAAAGAATGATTGGAAGCCCCAAATTACCAGCAGTCAAAGAAGACAAAAAACACTTGACAAAAAACATTGACAAGTGTTACAAAAATTCCAGTTATTATCAAATCCAAACAGGGATAGATTTGATGATAAAAGCCCAATATTTACTTCAGCATGAAATTTATAAACTCTGAACTGATGGAAGACGCATATTGGCATATGAAGTTAGAAGCATCCAGAATTAGAGATGAAGAATTTGTGCAACTATTAAAGAAGATAGCTGAAATGGAGATTGAAGATTTTTCATCTCATATAGTAGAAGAAATCAAAAACACGTGGGAGACTTGGAATTCACCAAGACTTGCATTAAATTCATTACATCTAGATGAGATAGAAGAAATGAATCTAGATAACATTCAAGAAGGATAAAGTCAAAACAGGTAGCCATGTGGAAAAATAACAAAAAAGATTGCAAAGTGGAAGCAACCATCAAATCAATAATATGACAAGACAATGCAACGAGGAAGCAACCATGTTCATGATGAGACAGAGTCCTTATCAAAAAACTGTACGGAATTCAAATAAAATTAAAAAGAGTTTAAGAGTTGTCTTATAAATAGAAAAGGAAGAAGTCTAAAGAAGGCATCGAAAAATAGTTTAGAAATATTTCTTTTTCTTAATCATCGTTTCCTTGTAAAAAATTTTCCTTTACATCTCTATCTTTTTTGTAATAAAATCTATTGTCTTCCGCATATCCTTATCTCCCTGTAATTGTAAAATTTTTTCCTTTACTTCTCTATCTATTTTTATAATAAAATCTATTGTCTTCCGCATCTCCTTATCTTCGTGTAATTGAAAACTTCACTTGAATATATTTTTTATTTCTTTATTTATTTTAAGACTATATACACGTGTATGGCAATCATTTAGGCGCTGCTGTATCTGTAGCTGGATGCAAATGAGGGAAATAAAAGCTGTGTTTGCTTCACTTCAAACCAGGGAAGTGTGTGCATATATTTTTCCATTTAAATTCAGTTATAATGGTTGGGATAAAATATGCAGAGAAGCTAACAAGGGAGCTGATAAATTGGCCAGCCTTCTTTCTAATCCGATTGCCTGTATTCAACTGGTTAGGCAACCACCGATTGCCTGTATTCGGTTTTCTTCAAGATGATCTGAATAGTCCCTTGTAGTAATTTTCTTAAGGCTACGCCTTCCTTTGTTACCAAAAAATGAGAAATATGGGGAAAAATCAAAGTAAGTTCACTTTCCTTTACATGGTAGAAAATATTATATTTCGATAAATAATTTTAATCTATAGTAATTATTAAAAAAGAACTTGAAGGGCTTTTCTTTCAACATTTTAACGAAAACAAAACTTACCGAGCGAAGGGACATTTGCTTTCCAACCATTACCGAGCGAAAGCCACAGTTTGGATACTGGTAGTCTAACGTGTAATTGTGATAGTATGAATTAAAAGAAAAGGGTTGGGAATAAAGTAATGAAGAAGCGAATAAATTGGTTAGTTGAGGGTCATGGTCAGGAACGCATGATACTCGTTATGCTTAGTTAGGACTAGGAATGGGGGAGGAGCCTTCTCCTTTATCCATCTACATTTTCATTCTTAACATTAAATTCTTACACACGTGTATTTATAATATAGGTTTGATTTGAAATATGTAAATATGTATAAAATTGAAATAAAATAATTTAAATTTTCAGTAAAATGAAATTTAAATAAGTAAATATATCAAATTAATAATATCAAATGTACTCCAATTATTTATCATAATATTGTCATTTTTATTTAGTTGGTATCGAGTTGATTTGCGATACCAACTCAAGCAATGGCATTATTAATACTAGGAATTCTATAGCACATGTATGTGTGTGAAAACTACGTACTTAGAACACAGATGTGTGTATAAAAATAACATATAATGAATAATAAAATGTACAGTTTAAAACTAATTAATAATACATGAAATAAGTATGATATTAAAATGAAACTAATAGATAAAATTGTGAATAAAATGTAATTTAAACATGTAAATACATTGCACTACAATTGTCTATCGTGATTTTATCATCAATGTTTAGTTGGTACCAAGCTAACTTGTGACACCAACTTAATCAACAACTTTATCAATGTAGAAAAAATTAAAATAAAGGTTTAGTTGTGTGGTAAAATTTATGTTTTATTAATGCAAATGGAATGGGTTTAAATCCCACCACATACTAATTTCTTATTGTCATTTTGAAAAAAATTAAAAGACTAAGTACCCTCAAATAATATAACTTATTTTAATTACAAAAGGATATTTTCGTAATTTTTCTAATCGTGTTGGTGTTTAGTGACTCGTGATACAAATTCAAACAAGACTTAAATTATAGTTAAAGATACAAACAATGTTGGTAAAACAATATGTAATAACATTGTAATGTATAAAAAATCAACATAAATATTTGGTTGAAGTGGTAAAGAAAAGATTTTATTAATTTTGGTGGCATGAGTTTAAATCTTATCATATGTAATTTTTACTGGTTTTATTAAAAATATAAAAGACAAAAGTACCTTTGCAATAATATAATTTATTTGCACAAGAAGGGTATTTTGTAATTTTCTTATTTGAGTTGGGAACCGGTTGAGAGTAGCACCAACTCAATCAAAAGTTTAAATAATAATACATATAGATATACAAATAATGTGGGTGAAACAATGTATAATAACAATGTAATGTATGAAAACTTAATATAAATATTTGGTTGAAGCGGTAAAGAAAAGATTTTATAAATGCTGGTGGCATGGTCCAAATCTTACTATATGAAATTTTTCACTGGTTTTATTAAAAATATAAAAAGGCAAAATTACCCTCACAATAATATAATTTGCTTGTACATGAAGGGGTATTTTCATAATTTGCTTAACTAAGTTGAAACTGGTTGAAGGTGGCATAAGATCAATCAAGGGTTTTAAAAATAGTATAGATATACAAACAACACATGTGAAACAACATGCAATAACATTGAAATACATGAAAATTAATATAAATTTTGGTTGAAGTGGTAAAAAAGTTGGTGGCATGGGTTCAAATCTCACATTGTACAATTTTTTACTGGTTTTATTAAGAATACAAAAAGATAAAAGTAACCTCATAATAATATAATTTATTTATACATGAAGGATATTTTCATAATTTTCTTAACCGAGTTAGAACCGATTGATGGTGACATCACTTAGTTAAGGGTTTAAATAATAGTAAATATAGATATACAAACAATATGGGCAAAACAATGTGTAATAATATTGAAATGTATAAGAAAATAAATATAAATATTTAATTAAAGTGGTAAAAAAGATTTTATAAATGTTGGTGATATCGATATAAATTTCACAACATGCAAATATTTTACCGGTTTTATTAAAAATCTAAACAAGAAAAATTATTCTTGCAATAATACAATTTATTTATACATAAATGGTTTCGTAATTTCTTTAATTAAGTTGGAAATCAGTTGAAAGTGACACCAATTCAATCAATATTATTAAAAAAATAGTATAGACACAATAGTGAAACCAGAGAGGGTTGGCAGGGGCCCCGACCCCTAAAAACGAAAAATTTCAAATTGATACTTTAATTTTATAATATTTTAATTTAGTAAAAGATAAAATCACATTTTAACCCATTAAAATAAAAAAAATTGATTTAATAATTTAAAATTGAATTTATATAAACTATTAAAATTGTGGAATTACATTTTAAATGTTGTAAGAATAAACAATTGAGTTCCCACCCGAAGAAAAAAATTCTAATTTCTCCCTTATATAATTAAAAAATATGGATGAATTTAAATAATAGTATACACATTCTTTTCACTACATCTCCTCTCTCATTGGAAAACACCACCCCACAATTTGGGAAGCTAGTTCCTTGTTTTTGGAATTCAAGTAAAATATGAAAAATACTAAAATATTTTTATTTTAAAGGATGATTAATATTATTTTAAGAATATTTTATTTTTTATATTTTCATATAATCTTCAAATAAAATAATTGAAAATTATTATTTGTGAATCAACACAAAATTACCAAATTTATATAAAAAACTCTTATCACTTCATTAATATATTATTTTTATATATTTTGGAAGTTTATTAGATTGTAAATTTTAGGGTTTTATCTGATTATAATTTTAATAATTATATTGATATAAGTATTAAGTAATTGAAAACATGAGAGTAAAATCTTTTAAAATTTTTGTCAAGTTTAAATTCTATTACTCAGCATTGTATAAAAAGTAAATGAGAAGTGTAGTAGCATATTATATATTATATGGTCAAAGATGATGTCCTTACTATTTGTTAATATCATAGTTTTGGTTTCTTGAAAATTTAATCGTAGGTGAGTTGGAATATGATATTTTTCCGTGGGCTAAGTTGAAAAAATGGTCTTTTTTTTCCTTTTGTGGAGGCACATCACATTCATTCACAGACTTTGGTATGCAGAGGAAAGTTACAAGAGTGACCCCCCAACCACCCATCACCTACCACCCACTTCTCCCTCAACAGTTGTGCCTTTACTAACGCTCCTAGGCCCTATCATTACAAAAAAAATATCAGACAAGTGCTGCTCACACACTCATTTTCCCTTCAAGTCTTTTTCTCCAAATAACATATCAATTGTTACAGATTTTGTTCCATTCGATTTAGACAGAGCTCCAACCTCAAAACAAAATATTTCAACTTTATTTTTTTTTATAAATTTGAGTATTGATAAAGTTCATATTTTTATAAAATGGTGTATTTAATTGATGTGAGGAATGAACTTGACATTTGTAGTATTGTTAACATATTTTTACTTTAAAAATAATTAATATTATCATAACAATATTTTTATCTTTTAATAAATAGTTGAAAAACATTATTTGACAATCAAACACAAAATCAATAAATTTAAATTTAAAATTTTACCACTCCATCAATAATTATTTATTGAACCAATGTTATAAAGATGTGTTTTAATAATAATAATAACTTGTTCATCCATATCATAAGTGTGATAAAATCTAGTATTAGATTATCACAAGAGGAAAAAAATTATATAATAAATATATTTTAAATATTTAATGCAACAAACAAATGAAATTTTTGTTGAAATGATCAAATAAAAAAATTAATGACCACAGTGTTTTACGTTCAAACCTAATAGAATAAATTATAGGTAAATATTTGATAGATAAGGTAAAGTTTTTTTTTATCTTCACAAATGAAGTTTGTGTAATTTTACAAAATAAAAAAACAAATAAATAAAACATGTAACAAATTTTAACCTGAATGTGAAGTTACAAACCTCTGATAATGATGTATTACCAAATAAATAAGGTACTTAGACAATTTTAATTTACTTGTGAAGTTAAAAATTTCTACTATTAATATAACAAATAATAATATATAAATTATGTTGAGATGACAGTAGATTTTAATCACCTACATCATAAATCCACGTCATCATATTTTAATGATATAAAAATATTATTATATACTTATTCATCTTTAATATCTTCTTTAAAATAATTTAAATTTAAGTAAATTATTTTAAAATAATTATTTTAAAAATAAACAAACATATTTTTTCGTTTTTATCTTTAATAGTTTTCTATTTCAAGTTTTTAAAAATTTTAATCAAATACCAAAGCATTATTTTCAATTTTAATCATTCTTCAATTTTCAATTTTCTGCTAATGGTTTCTTTTCCAATTTTTAATTTTTAATTTTTGGTTTCAGTTTTATATTTTCAAATTTTCTTATGATATTTAAAAAAATTAATTATTGACTTCAATCTTTTCAAATTCATATCTCTTTGCTTATGGGTTTCTCACATATAGTTGAAGGTATTTTCTTTCCTTTTTTCAAAAATTTAATTACTTTCGTTGAAATATTGCTCAAATGTGCTTGAAGAACTGCTCATTACCTTTATCACTATGACAGTTAGCAACTTGCTATATTTAGGACATTGGCAATTTACTGAACCATATTTTTGGGTTGAAATGAGATTGTGGAACCATATTTAGAAAGTTGGATCGGATATAAACTTTATTATCTTATTCGCTAATAGTCTATGTTACCTTGATTGTTATTATATTATATTTAGCTATTTTAGCTTCATTATGTTAGCAAGTCTAAAAAATTCTCTATAATTGAGAGACTTGTATAGATTGAGGTACTAATTCAAAGTATACTTAATCTATTCAAGTGGGGAACTTTATTTGTATGAGTGCATTTGGTTATAAAACCCTTTTGTTGTGGTTTTACAATTTAATTTCTCATGGAGAGAATTTAGTAATGAGAGTTCTAGTATTCAAAGGTACAATAGTGAGAAAATTGTCACTAGGGAGTAATAGGTTTAGAATCACTGGTTGTATATAACACCCTTACCCGACCCGATCATCGGGTTCGAGCTATGGAATATTACATTCCATGTTGAAGCAACTACGTTCACATTTGCAAATCAATTAAATAAATTATACATGCTATTAAGTTCAATAAATAAGCACAATATGTTATATAATCAATTCTGGGGTTAAAACGAGCTTACGAAAGCTCTTCCAATAACTTAAGGCCATTTGAGGACTAAAATTTAAAATTTTCAAAGTTTACCGGGTTGGCACCGCGACCATGAAAGGATCACGTCGCGACATCAAAGGCAGATGCTCAGCATCGTGACTTCAATAGTGCAATGTTGTGACTCCAAAAATAAGAGGTTGATATCGCGACTTCACCAGGGGACATCGCGACGTTGAGAGCTGATATCATGACAACAATAGGAATGTGTCACGACTTTGAGGGTAAACTCCTTCAAATTTTTCTTCATTTGATTCAACCTATCAATGTACATACTTAAATGGTCTAATGAGCCAAAAATGCAATAAATTCATCTCAAATATTAATTCCAATGCCAAATGACATCGAACATACATACTTACAATTCATTTAATTATATTCAAGTTCACAATTTTCATTTAAGGTGCCAATATGATGTTTAATAATATAAAACCAATTCAACCTTAAGTACATGCCATATATCAAAACTAGGGGTGTAAATGAATAGAACGTTTGATGAACCATTCATATAATGTTCATTTATGTTCGTTTATTAAAGTAAACGAGAATGAACAAAACCTTTATATTCATTTAATAAACGAATGAACACGAACAAAGGTGTGCTCGGTTCGTTTATGATCACGAACAAGCTCGTTTATTGGCTCGTTTATAAGCTTGTTTATTGACTCGTTTATTTATTAATGATATTTTCTTATAAAAATTCCATTAGTATATATTAATAAAATTATCTTGGTTTGTATTTTTCATTTATAATATAATATAATTATTAATATTTATATTTGACTATTTTATATATAAACAATGTATGTGTGTGTATTTATTTATTGTTTGTTTGTTTATTATTTATTAACATTTTCGTGAATATGTTCAATTATATGTTCATGAACATGTTCGTTTAATGTTCGTGAACATGTTCGATTAAGTTAAATGAACATGTTCTTGAACATTAAACAAACGAATATGAAGACATATAATTTTAAATAAATGAAGAACAAAAATTTAAAATTCTTAACGAACACAAACTAAACACGAATAAGTTTAAAAATAAACAAACGAACATGAACAGAGGTTTGTTTGTTCAAGCTCGATTCATTTACAACACTAATCAAAACGTAAAGGAACTATACTAAGTTAAGAGTTGCTAACAAGATGCTGAATCACTCATCGAGTCTTCAAGATCTACTATTACCTATGTACAAGATAAACAAACCGTATGCTGAGCGATACAGCTCAATGGTACTTTCATAATTCAATTATTATAAATGTAAACATTAACCTTATAAGATTGTAAACAATACATGTTCAAGTTCCAAACATTTTAGGTTTGTCACATCCCAAAATTTTAAATGTTGATGTTAGTGAACCAAGTTCAAGTCTCTATGTTCTCATTTTTTTTAAAAAAAAATTGATTAAATGATTGGTCAACCTAGCCCTGCAAACCGTCCATGCAAGTGTGCATGGATGTAACTCCTTTTCAATTTTGTAACATTTTTTTAAAAAAGCTATTCATATTATGTTTTGAAACTCCCATGTTTATTTCATCATCAATTTATTCTAACTCCATTGTGTCCTCATGAATGAGATGTTGGGAGTTTGAATTTTGATTTTGAATTGGGTAGCTAGTGTTGTTGTCCTATAGTAAGCATTTTGGTTAAAAATATTTTTTGGTTTTCCATCAAATTCTCTCTTTTTCTCCTCCCTATCAACCACTGTGAGCCACTCTTCTTTGGAAGTTTTCCACCATATTTATTTTACTTTTCTATTGTTGTTTGTCATTCAACTCTTCTCTTCCACCATTCCACCACCTTTGGCTGCCTATAACCACCATATCACCACCACGAAAACCACATTGTGCCACCACTCTTCTTCATTTTTCATTTTCTATCACCACTCTTGTTCAGTTTTCTTTATTTTCTCTTCTCTTTATTTAATTACTTAGCTATTATTATTCTTCTATTGAATATAATTTTGAATCTCCTTCATAGACAACCACCATGCACCATCGTTGCTGCTTTTGATCACCACTGGCAACCACTATATTTCATCTATTGCTTCACTTTTCTCTTTTTCTTTCACCTTATTATTTCATTTTAATCTCTACTTATTTTGATTTATTCCTTATTTTCTTATGATGTTTAGATCCTAGCACTAATTTAGATCATCAACATTCATAACATATCTTCTTTGACTTTTAGAAATAAAGGAGTAAGTATAAAGGTGGTGTAACTTTATTGCAATTTTATAAAGTTCTGATTGATGGAGAAAAGTTGAATGATCTTTTAATCAAGTGATTGTTTTGGATTGAAGGTTTGATTCGAGAAGCATAATTATTTTGTGATTCCAAGTGAGAGTTGTGGTTGAAAAAGATTAAGGGTAAGTGTTTGTTACAGGTATGAAGAGTAAGTTGGATATTTGGTTTGAAGTTGATTTCTTCTATCGGTTATAAATGAATTCTAATTTTCAATATAATCTCATTAGGAACATATCAAGTTTCTACCAATTTGGATCTAAAGTGTTCGACTTCAATTTAGGATTTACGATTTGGACAATTAAATATGTGTATTTTATTCAAGTATTTTGTGTAAAATTGATAATTTTGATTATAATGTGTATATGATTAAGTAGTTATCAATATAAGCATAATTTACTAGAAAAATTAATATGGTTAATGATTATGTGGATTTAGGGTTTATATTTTAACTAAAATTTCTTTGATATGTTATGTTCATTAATATGTGTTTTTGTTCTAATTCTCATTTCATGTGGCATTATGGCATATTTGTTTGTCAGGATTCGTTAGTATTGAAAATTAGAAATGTCCGTTCTATACAGCATGAAATACCATGTCCATTGATTTTTTTTATTTGTATATGATTTCATGTTTGTAATACCCCTAACCCATCACTGTTGCTAGATTAGGGTTACGAAGTATTATGGAACAATACATAACTATAACATCAAAAAGTAAAACCATATGCAATTTAAATATCAACATTCGATAACATAATTTAACTATGGAAAATATTACTGTTTGGGTCTTAAACTGAGCCTTCGGGGCCATAAAAATAATTTAGAAACAATTAGGGATCAAATTGAAATAAATTAGGAAATTTTTGGAAAATATGAAAATTTTGAAAACAGGGGTCACATGGCCATGTGGCCAGGCTGTGTGACGCAGCTCAGACCATGTGAGTATTCGAAGCAGGGACACACAGCCGTGTCCCAGCCCATGCCATAGATCGTGTAACCTATTGACTTGAGACACATGGTCGTGTCCTAGCCTGTGTCTTAGACCGTGTGAAACTTGCACCAAAACTAACAGAACACGCATAGTCGTGTGGAGTGACTATGTGTGACACACGACCATGTGACAGCTCGTGTGCGTACAAATTAACCCCTTAAACAAGCTAAAATCACGCCAAAACTTGCCCAGTAAGGTTCACCTAAAACATGTCAAAATATTCATCTAAATTTCTAACTAATGTATCACTCATGGATACCACAATTCAAGAAAACATTCAAACAAACCAACCACAACTTCATCCAACACCATTCGTTAAATATACATCAATTCACTCATCTATTCATTACTTACTATTCCAACATTACAAAGTGTACTCTAAGAAAAACAACTTGACTCATTCCTTATCTAAGTCTATCAACATTCATATACTCAAAATTTTAACCTATGTACATGCCACAACCCAAAAAAAGATTCAAAAGCTACCAAAGTAATTGGATAGTGTGTGCTTTATGGTTGATCCCTCCAATGGCCAGGAACAATTATCTACGAAACAACATGAGAGAAAGGAAAAAAAAAACATAAGCTTAAATAACTTAGTAAGTACTTAGTATAACTTTTACTTTACTTGCTTAGATTAAACTATGAACTCCAAAGAATAACATACTAAATCAAATTCTATAAACATTCCATATCATTTAATCTAAATCGTCAACACTCAATTCATATGCTCGATCATTACTACATTTTCAGGGGTATCATAGATGCAAGACAAGGGCACCAAAGTGCAACCAAAACAGGAGTGTATAATCAAAGGCACCAGAGTGCTTACAGGGGCATGAATGTGCTTTAAGGACACCAAAGTGCAAGAAGGGGCACAAATGTGATTTAGGGGCACCAAAGTGCAAATAAGGGCACCAAAGTGCAATTCAGAGGTATTGAAGTACAAAGAGGAGTATCGAAGTTTAAGAAGGGGCATTAATGTGCATTTAGGAACACTTTCTTAATTTCTATATACATACTTAAATTCATTTCATTCACATATAATTTTAATAAAATTCCAAGAAAAATACTACTAATAATCTCTTATCAATTTCATAAATACACAAAATATTTGTAACACTTATTGTTATATAAATAACCAAAGTAATTTCACATAAATATATAAATCAATTAACTAGAGAACAACAATAAAAATCACAAGAAAATTAAATTTACATATTGAAATACTATGAACTTACCTTCTAACACTTCCGATTAAAATACAGGGACCTATTCCGTAATTTTCCCCTTTCCTCGATTAATGTCTTTTTGGTTCAGTTCTTGATCTATATAATAATTAAATTCAATCTATTAAGATTCACATTCAATGTAATACATATGGCCTTTAAATTTTCATTAATCACACATTTTCCTTAAACTTTTACATTTTTCACAATCTAGTCCCTAAATCCAAAAATTCCAAATTATCAAAATATTAAGCTACCATAAGCTAGCCAAATTTTCACCCTAATACATTCAGCCCACATATGTTAAAATTTCACATAAATTCTTTATTATTTCTAACATTTAATCAATATAATCCTTTAACCAAAACTAGCAAAAGTTACTTTATAATTTCATTATAACCTACAACCAACACCTTAAATCAAAGTTTTAACATCATAACAACAAGGGTTCATCAATGGCAACATTCAAAAACTTTGACAGTTTCAAAAGCGAAGGTACATATTAGATGAATCTAGTTGTATGCAAAGAGTACCTTGACCGAACCTTGCTAGCACAACAATGGAGAATTTTCTTTTCTATTTTCGATGGGGGAATGCCTTAAGTAAGATGATACTCATTTTGTTTTAATTTTACTTAAGTCATATTACTTTAATTACTAAAATACCCTTTTAATATATCACTCAATTAATCCAAACCTAAACATATTACCGTCCATCATGGATAATGAAGGTCTAATTACCATTTAAGGCCATCAAATTAAATTTCTAAAGCTATTAAGCCCAATTTACTACTAGCAACTAACTTTCACAACGTTTACAAATTAGTCCTTTTTACTAAATTAACTAGGTACACATTAAAATATCTTCACCAAAAATTAATATGACCTTAATGCAACTCTACAATTAGTAATTAATTAATAAAACACGACTTCGTATTTTAGAACTATGGTCCCAAAATCACTATTTCTGACACTAATGAAAAATGAGATATTACAATGTTTAACATGATTAATGTCTTGAAAATGAGTTTGCATGCCATGTCACATTTCATGAGGTTGGGTGTAACAACCCATTTTTAGTGGTGTCAGAAATGGTGCTTTCAAGACCACAATTCTGACGAGGGAGTAAATATTTTAATATTTATTTAATGTCTATAGGGTTAATGTAAAGTAGTATTAAATTGTTGTTAAGAAATTTTAAGGTTTAAATGGTTATTTAGGTAAAACGGACTAAATTGAAAAAGGTGAAAAAGTTAGATTCTGTTAATTAAAAGGATTAAATAGCATTGGAAATGTATGTTAGTGGACTTAGGTAGTAAATATATCACATGAATTTATGGTGGACAAAGATGGACATGGTTTAATTGTTTTGTAAGTAATAACTTAAGGGTAATATGGTAATTAATGATTAAATTAACATAAACAAAATAGTTGGTGGCCATCTTATTCTTTCTTTGTTTTTCAGAATTGAATTTGTGAAGGAAAGCACCATTTTTGAACTTCAAGTTTCGGCTAGTGCAATAATCTTGCATGTAAGTGGTTTTTCTATTAGTTTTCAATGATTTTACATTTTTAAGCTCGTTTTAGCTTAAACTACTTAGCTCGAGGGTTAATTTGCAAAATTGTTAAAGGTTGAAGGATATCCTATGAATAAAATTGATGATATTGTGAAGTTAATTGATAGATAATTAAAGTTAGTTGTGAAATAAACTTGTTTTGTTAAGTGATTTTGATGAATTTTAGATTATGGATTAAATTGTTGAAAGTGTAAAATCTATTGGTTTTAATGTGAACTATTGGTAATTATGGGCTATTCAAGACCCCTAGTAGAATCAGTTAACATGGGTTTAGTTTAAAATGATTAAATTTCAAGTTACGAGCTTAAGAACTAATTTGTGAAAAGTTAAATAGGAGGGTAATTTTGTAATTTCATGATAATATGGATTATAGATTGAATTGAATACTTGAGGATAATTGAAGTACTTAATTGAATGAATTTATTTATTTAGATCAAGATAAACAACAACCAGACTTAAATCAAGGAAAGACAAAGGCTTCATATTAGTCTCCAACTCTACTTTTACGACTATAGTTATCGAGGTAAGTTTGTATGAACTAAAATCTTATTAATGATAGTTGATTGATTATCTGTTAGCTTATATTGGTTATAAATTGACTTGAATATATAAATAGACTGACATTTTGAGTAATTGACGAATAAATAATCCCGTTTGAACCTTAAGAATTCTTAGGATACGGATGACATGTCATTAGGGATTTCATGTTTGGGGGGCTGGTCTTGAATACACACTATGTGTGAGCATTTCTGAGTATCCAATGTAATTTTAGATGATTCAATGGGTAAGTAAAGGTAATTGTCAAGACATGTGTTCAAATGGATAATTTCTCATAAACTTATGAAAGGTAAATTTGGATGAATGCAAATGAATTGAAGGGAACTAAATGATTATGTGATGAATGTTATGTTCATGAAGATTCATTTGTGAAATGGTTGATTTTTTATATGCATTATACCATGAGCCTACTAATTTATGATTATGATGAGATTATAGGATTGTATTAAGTTTATGAGTATGGTAAATATGTTATACACATTTTATAAATTGAGCTTAAGAATGGTAAGTTGTGTTTGAGTTTATACGAGCTTACAAGCACTAGTTGCTTACTTAGTTATTTTTCCTTTGTTTCGTAGATTATCAGAAGCTCAATTGGTTGGAGGTTTTTTGAAGATCTATTACACTATCCAACAATCACTTCGGTAGTTGTTGAGTTATTTTGGCCAAGGTTATAAATGTCATGTATAGGACCTTTCTCTTATGAATGTCTTTGAGTATGTTAATGAACATTTTGGTATGAATGTCTTTGGAGTATGTACCTTGTATGTTAGACTTAGTAAGTGTGTAGGAGACCATGCAAAGGCACAAGAACTCAATACTAGTCACTGCGTTGCAACATGGGGAGTTTGAGGGTGCAACATAGGGAGTAGAATGCCAGAAAGACTACACTACCTTTGGTGTCGCGAAACAGCCATATCATGTCGCAACACACCTTTGAAGCTACCCTGAACTTGAGCATGCTGCTTTTGATGTCATGACACAAGCATTAAGGTGTCGCAACATCGGCCTTACATAGGAGATACTCATGAGCCAAGGGCATTTTGGTCCGCACGAACAAAATTTAAATATAAGAGCATCAACTAACCTAGGGTTAAGAATGATGACAACCCTAACTCTATGAATAGGCTCCTAAACACTTGTTCAAGGGGATTTTTCCATAATTTTCAATTTTCTTTGAACTTTTGAGTATTCAGTTTTCCCTTTCTTAGATTTTAGATTTATTTTTAGTTAGTTCTTTTGTGTTCTTCAGAGAATTGGTTTGTAAGCACCATCAAACATTTGAAGATTTCAACATATCATATATTGAATATAACCAGGATTCTCTAAACTTATTGTTGATCTATCTTTCATGAAAATATTTATTGTCAAGTTTATAATGTTTACTGATTCCATGAGGAACAAATCCTTTTATGGGGGATTAGCGAGTGGAGGTATGATTGATTAATTTTCTTGTAGGTTTTTCTTAGCAGATTAGCTGCTTAGGAGAGAAAGAACTTAAGCCCTTGGCTTGAAGACCCTAAGAAGTCATTTAGGTGGGAATTAACCCAAAATTGGTATGACCTATCCGTGAACACCTTAGCCTCGAACCAGTCTGCATTGTGGGGTTGAGAGATAAGTAGTTGCTCCCGACTCGATAGTTTAGTGGAAGATTGAGAGGTCCAACTAGGGTAATGACTAGTTGATTGATTAGAAACCTGAAGTGATAGTTAGTTATGATTACTGAAGTGAGCTAATCACCCATGCCTACATTTGATATAGTTTAGAAATTATTTTTTCGAATACTCTTTTTATTTATGTTATATTTATTTCTTTCTTTATAAAACATCAAAAAAAAATTATTTATATTTTATCGTAATATGATTTATTTAAAGTACTAATTAGATCTATTTGTATTTAGGTTAGAATTAATTTAGTACTCACCTCCCTTGGGTATGATCCTCGGAATACTTACCTATTTTGTTGTTATAAGTATATTACAACCTGACCCGTATTCTTGCGAACACCGCTTGATTTCTTATATTTTGTGCAATATTCTTACTCAAGACGATAGCACAACAAGAGGTGGTTAAGTTGTTGGTGCAGTTTTCGGGGAGGTAGCGTCACTAGATTGATTTTTAGCTTTGCATTAAATAAAATAATTAGAAAATATCTAAATCATAGATACAAATTTTTTTTATTTTTAGTAGTGTTTTTACTTTAGTTTTTAGTTTCAGTTTATGACTTGTAATAGAGGAACACCTATAGAGTTAGCCACTGATTCAGAAAGTTTGATCTGTAGGAACCATTGACAGGAACATCAGATGCAGAATCAGCCACCTCTTGTAGGCAATCCACCATACGAGAACCCGCTATTGGATGGCATTAATGAAGCTAACCCATAGTACATACCACTATCACAACCACAACTTCCTGCAAATATCCCCATGGCCCGCAACGAAAAAACCCTAAGGGACTATGCACTACCAATCTGGAGATGGTTCAAGGAAGCATCACAAGGCTAGCCATCATGGCTAGCAATTTCGAGATAAATCGGCCATGATCCAGATGATACAAAATAATTTGTAGTTTAGAGGCATAATGACGGAGGACCCAAATCAACATCTAAAATGGTTCCTTCAACTTTGTGATACTTTTAAATACAAAGGGGTCACCAATGACGCTATTCGTCTTTGACTGATCTTCTTCTCCTAAATTGATAACGCTTTCTCTTGGTTAGATTCATAGGAACCAAGATATATCACGATAAGGTATGAACTCGCAATTCTTACAAAAGTTCATCCCTATTACCAAAATGGTCCAACTAAGGAGGGAGATTGCAACGTTCAAACAAATGGAAGCAGAAAGTTTATAGGAAGCTTGAGAATGCTTTAAAACGTTGAACCAGAAATGCCCACACCATGGATTAACCGAGTGGTTAAGACTGCAAATGTTCCCTAGCAGGTTGGATGCATATGCATGATCATGACTAGATGGAGCCGCAATGGGGCCCTTATGAATAGAACATACAAAGATGTGTATGAATTAATAGAAAATATGGCAATGAGTTCCTACTAGTGTCTAACTGAACTTTACACTTATGGCCAGAAACCGTCTATGGGCAAAACTGTCTGAGATTATGATAGATATCAACAAACTGTGGATAGACTCAACTTTATAGAGTCCTCGACTTGTTCATCATCAATATATGAAGGAGATAAACCTCTTTTTCATTACATCAACAACCCAATTGAGGATGTGAACTATACCGAGAATAGGGGTGGAAATCCTTATTCAAATGCTTATAATCCAAGATGGAGAGACCACCTAAACCTAAGATGGGGCGAAGACCAAGGAGGAGGTAATAATTCTAACCAAATTAAAAATGCTAATTATCAACCTCCTTATTTATAGAAGCCTCAAGAAAAAGGCCAACCTAAATTGTGGTACTGTATGTTGTCAACACCTTGATCAGATTGAGGGGGAGATACAGTCAATGAGGACTAAAGTACAACAAGTGCAGTCTGAGTGCACTATAACGAAAACATTGACTAAGCTAGAACATCAGATGAAACTAAACCAGAACTTGAAGAGGTAGTTGAGCTGGTAGCTAAACAGGAAGATGATCAAGCCAAGGAACCTACACTGAAAAAGGTACCATTCCCTTTACGGTTAGAAGAGAAACAAAGAAGGGATGAGGTATAATTTGTAAGTTTTCTGAATTTATTTAAATCATTGAAAGTTAATTTACCTCTAATTGATTTCATTGAAAAAGTTCCTAAGTACGCCAAATATTTAAAAGAAATTATGTCTAGGTGTAGGAAAATAAAAATAGGAGAGCAAGTTAACGTAAGCGCTTCTTATAGTGAAATTATATCTAAACAAATACCCCCAAAAATAAAAGACCCAAGGATTTTTACAATACCAATTTAGATAGGGAATGTCCATTTCTGTAAGGCCTTAAGCGATTTAAGATCCAAAATTAATTTAATTCCATTATCCATTTATGAAAAGCTCATGTTAGGGGAGCTCAGAAACACACATATTACGCTACAATTAGCCAACAGATCTTCGATACGACCTAAATAAGTACTTGAAGATGTGCTGGTTAAGGTGACGAGCTTTATCATCTTGGTCGATTTTGTTATTCTAGATTTTGAAGACCATAACATACATATTCTGTTGGGTAAACCATTTCTAGCAACCTCGATGTCCACCATTGACCTGGAATATAATGAGTTAACTATGAAAATCAATGGTGAAACTGAAACCTTTAAATGTGGTCACCATCAGAATGAGGAACATAGGGAAAATCTAGGGAAGCAATGCTTTGAAATATATGTAAAAATCCCTATTACTTAAACAAGTCAAAATGTTTTTTGTGATCAGTGCAGGTCAAAAAAATAAGTTCAAGAAATGGCACAAGCGGAGGAAGGTGGAATTACATGATAAATGCTGGACCAATATAGATAGAACCTGAGCAAGAGGAGCATCCACGTGTACATTAATTGAGCTAACTGATGAATCCGACAGCAAAACATGACAATTTTTAAATTAAACTTTAACTTTTTTTATATTATTGTATTTGTTAACTAACCAGTTGTTAGACTCTAATTTTTATTTTTTGAAAATTATAAATCGAAGGACTTTGAAAATTGGAATTTTAGGCTAAAATAGTGTTGGTGTCGCAACAAGGCAACTCCGTGTCACAACACTGTCTCTAAAATCAAAGAAATCGAGAAAATCATCTTGATGTCGTGACACAACACCTTTGTGTCTTAACATAGAGGATAGTTTACCTAGGTTTTCCAAATTTTAGAGTGCGTCGTGACATTAAACTCCGATGTCACGACTTTGATAGACTGCTAGGGGTATCGCGACACGAAACCTGTGTCGCTAATTGCTGTAATTTTTGTAGGGTTAACTCGACCCGATGATGCAACCCGACTGATTAAAACATCATTCAATTAGTTTTAACCCTTAAACATCCTTTTTAAAAGCCTAAAAACTCTTTTAATTTAAAGTTAAAACCTTATTAACATTTAAATCCTCTCAAATTTGTCAAAACCCTTTGAACCCTAAACCCCTTTTTTACTCTTCTCTATTAGTTTGCTGCAAAAGAAATTTTCCTTTTAATGTTATTTGGTGTAGAAAAAATGAAAGCAATGAGAAGAATCAAGACAAGCAAGCTTTATGAGGAATCCTAAAGGAATCATTCAAGGTTAAAGGTTCCTAAACTCAATTGTTTTTACTGTTACATTGAGTACATTGCTTGATTTTTTTTTTTGTTTTCAGAGAAATATCACATTCAATATGCCACCTAGGAAATCTAGAAAAAAAAACACATAAGAACCAATGGCGGTCTCGAATCCTTTAAAATTTTGAAACCATACTGTTGAAAAATATTTTCTAGAATTACAAGGTAAAACATTCATTCAAGAAAGAGGATTCGAACCATCGATGATTGTTTGCAATGAAATATGTCCTTAGTCCGGTATGATAGATGGGAACGCTTTTGCGTGACCCTAAAAGAAAATTTTGTTATTCCCCTCGTCCATGAATTTTATGCTACTCTTAGGGACGAAGAGACGCGGAGACCACACGGTGTCCAGTGGAAATTACTAATGGTAAGAGGTAAGGATGTACCATTCACCCCGAAAACCATTTGTGAATTTTATGATGCTCCTTATTATGGAACTAACTTTTTAGAAAATATTGATTTAGACAAATTTGAGGACATAAACATGAAAAGCAATGTAAAATATTTAACTGGGAATCATGGTGAATGGAAACTCCGACCAGATATAGGACTTCTGATCAATTTCAATCAAGCAATCATGTTTCCAGTCGCTAAAATGTGGATGTAATTTATAAGTACTAGGATAGCACCTACACTAAATGTATCTAATGTAAATACTTTTCAAGCTATCTTTTTGTATGGCATCTTACAGAAGAAACAAATATGCATAGGGGAATGGATCCATCAATATATGAAGCGATGTGTGAATGGCCAGAAGATTGGGATTTTTTTCCTTACCTAGTGACGGCACTTTGCAAAAGTGCAGAGGTTCCACAAGAGGAGAACGAGCAATTCATGTGCCCAACGAAAGGATGTTCCAGCGTCACTTAAAAGGAAAGGAAAATCGACACCTCGAAAAGAAAGGGGCGAGAGTAGTGAAGCAAAAATAAACGGAATGATAGAGTGGATACAAGAAACATGCCCAGATCTTCAAGAATTTGCATGGTGAAACAACATGAGAGTTCCTAATTACCCACCAGATATGTTTGGCCTGATCATAGTCATTAAGAGATAGAAGAGTAAGAGGCTGAGGTAGGAAAAGAAAGTACAGAGGAAAGAGAGGAGGATGAGGAGACAAATTATTTTGAGGAGGAGGACAATTGAAAATTTTAATTGTTAATGTTTAAAGATTGTATTTGGGATAATTTTTAATTTTTATTTTTAGGAGTAGGATAAGCAGTAGATTATTATTTGTTTTATTTCTCTATTTTAAAGTTTTTTTGTGTAGTTACCCCACTCGAAAGAATTAAAACAATTTTGAGCTTTCAACAAAAATTGGAAGCAAGCACCCACCATCAGATAACAGAACCATCACGATCAATCGAGTAACTTCTTTCCTTATATTTTTAGGACTACAAATTGAGGACAATTTGCTATCTAAAGTGTGGGGTTGACATACAAAATTTGTTTTTAATTTTTATGTTTTTCTTTTAATTTTTATTGTCAATTGTGTGCTTGAGCTTGTAGAAATTCTGGTGATTGATTAGGAATATGCACATAGGTTTATTGTATTTACTATAAATTTGACATGATAGCAGATGATTTTAAAATTTTATTATTATACTATTATGTTTTATATATTACACTATAAATAGGCATTGAGCAATTGAATGTACCAAATGATATAGAGAATATAGGGAAACAAACATGTTAGTTTGTATGATAAATTATTGAATTTCTGATTCCTTGATTGACTGAATATTGAATATTGAGATGCTTAGGGATGACCTAAGGCATTGTTTTGTATACAGCTAGAGCCAAAAAGGTAATCCTGTTTATTCATCCTTAGTACCTATTTTGACCTAGAAAACACTTCTTAATGAACCTTCATACAAAACCCAACCCAAAATATCAATTTGTATTTACCCTTTTTCTTTAGTCCTGAACTGCACGACTATAGATGTCTGGTCATATATTTTGAGGGTTAAGTAGATACATCAAGGAGATTTTTGTAAAAATAAGAGTGAAATAGGAAGAAGTAGTGTGATATAGTGATTATAGGTTAGTCAATATGTGCCAAATAAAAGAAAAATTCAAAAAGAAAAGAAAAACGAGTAGAAATAATACTTGGAAATAGAAAAGTAAAAGCATTTGTGAGTGAAACATACTGAAAAAGAAAATTATGACAAAGTCACAAAAGGATAAAAAATTCATTCGTTAGTGCACAAAAACCTCGTGAGCTATTCGTAGTTGTTATATTATGTTGTGACTTCCTATGTGGAGAAATAAGGAAGGTGAGAGAAGGAGAAATAAGGCGATGGGTGGGTAATGGTCACTAAGGACAAAGAATAGGGAACAATACGATGTGCCAAACTATTTTCATGCTTGAAACTATTTTGATGCTTCCTGTTATAGAATTTCATACCTTTCCTAAGCTTCAGAACATTACAAGCCGAAAAGCCTTATGTGATCTAGGTAGACTTATTCATGAGTTGACATCATATCAAGTAACTACATTTACGACTGTTTGTATTCTGCTAGGATAATAAAATTATGTGTGTAATTTATTGATGGATTCATAAATTTGAAAACCTTAGTGTCTATGTACTTTGTAATATACAGAACTTAGGTGTTTGATATTAAAAGTGGTAAGTCATTTATATAACATGCCTAGATTATGTGCAAATATGAAATACCTAGTTAGGTGCTCCAAAATGATGCTTGCACTATACTTGCTCAAGGGTCATATTTTATGTTTCTATTTTTATTTTGCTTTGATTGAGGACAAGCAATGACTTAAGTGTAGGGGAGTTTGATCTGTCATAATTCGGTGAAGCAGATTAAACTAGTTTTCAAACGAAAGGAGCTTGAATACAAGTACTTTTATTATATTCTAGTTATGTTTTTATATTTTAGTTTAAATCCAATAAAAAAGTGTATTTGAGTCTTTTATTGACCTTAGGGGTCAAATGAGGCATAAAGGCCACCTAACTTAGTAAGTGTGCATGAGACCATCCAAGGGCATAAGAACTCAATATTGGTTTATGTGCTGCAACATGGGGAATTGAGGTTGCAACATAGGGAGCAGAAGGTCAGAAGGAGCACACTGCCTTTGGTGTCATGATACAACCATAGGATGTAGCGACACACCCTTGAAGCTACCTTGAACTTGAGCATATTGCCTTTGATGTTGCAACACAGGCACTAGGGTGTCGAGATACAGGCACTAGGGTATTGCGACATCGACCTTACATAGGAGATACTTACGAACCAAGGGCATTTTGGTTCGCACAATCAAAATTTAAATACAAGAGCATAAGCTAGCCTACGGTTGAGGACAACGACAACCCTAGCTCTATAAATAGGCTCATAAACACTTGTTAAATGTGAGCTTTCCATATTTTTCAATTTTCTTTGTACTTTTAAGTTTTTCCCTTTATTAGATTTTAGATTTTTTTCAATTAGTTCTTTTCTGTTTTTTGGAGAATTGGTTTTTAAGCACCATCAAATGTTTGAGGATTTCAGCACATCATATACGAATACAACCAAGATTCTCTAAACTTATTCTTGATTTATCTTTCATGCAAATCTTTATTGTCACGTTTATAATGTTTGCTGATTCCATTAGGAACTAATCCTCTTATGAGAGATTAGTGAGTAGAGGTATGATTGATTAATTGTCTAGTAGGGTTTTATTAGCGGATCAATTGCTTGGGAGTGGAAAAACTTAAGCCCTAGGCTTGACGACCCTAGTAATTCATTTAGGTGGGAATTAATCCAAAATTGGCATGGTCTATCCATGAACACCTTAGCCTCGAACCAGTCTAGACTGTAAAGTCGAGAGATAAATAGTTGTTGCTGACTCGCTAGTTTAGTGGAAGATCGAGAGATCCTCCTAGGGTAACAACTAGTTGATTGATTAGAAACCTAAAATGATAGTTAGTTATGATTATCGAAGTGAGCTAATCACCCATGCCTACATTTGATATAGTTTAGAAATTAGTTTTCCGAAGACTCTTTTGATTTATGTTATTTTTATTTCTTTCTTTATAAAACCCCAAAAAGTTCTATTTATATTTTATCAGAATATGATTTATTTAAAGTACTAATTAGGTCTATTTTTGTTTAAGTTAGAATTAATTTAGTACTCGCTTCCCTTAGGTACGATCCTCGAAATACTTACATATTCTGTTGTAATAACTATATTACAACCTAACCCGTATACTTGTGAACACCGCTTTATTTCATATATTTTGTGCATTATTCTTACTCACAATAATATTCGTGCTCCTAATATGATCCTATTTTATCTCATGGTAATCATTACATATTACTTCATGAAAAATCAATCACTATCAAATAGTGAACAAGTCATCCATCACAAAGACAAACGACCGTGGCGATGTTTACTTTTCATCAACCATGTAATGTGAATGAGAGGATATCATTTACCCATGTTATAGGCTATGAATTCCACTATTGTGAATGACACTACATACTATAGAAGTCGTACACCAACGTACCAACTTTCGATTCATTATCTATTTGAACTCAGGCTTTTGCTTACATCAAACTGTACGAGTCATGCAAACATAGTCCACCATCCACTTAGGATGAGGTATGTCACACTATGAACATCACAAGTGAATAAATCCATAAGCAGATTCAAGATCTATTCTGCTTAGGTCCTATCTAATGTACTGTCAGTTTAGTCAGTCAAATCTATGTCTTTATCTTCTGGGAGTATCTGCTCTGATGCCCAAGACAAGGCATCTCTCCAATTGGATATGATAAATGACATATTAGTCTTTCAATTAGTTTTCTCATTACCGATTGGACTAAAGACAAGTTTATATTCGTCTACAAATAGAAGCTGTCTTTTTGTATTATGATCTGATCACATAATATCGCTTAGTATTAGTTAAACATTAGACAACCAATGAGCAATATTTGCTTCCATTTTGCTTTGCATTCAAAAACCATTTGAGAATAATAATACAAATTAGATTAATCATAATCAATGAATTAGTTTTATTAACCAATCTATTTGAAAAATTACAAGTGTATATTGATGAAATTACTACATATCAAATACCAAATCCAACATATCTCAAATCTACCACAAATCATATTGGCAAATTAAGTACTTTTCAACACTTAACGAGTTTTCTTTCTAAGAATTCTAACATATTTTATTGTTTTTTTTAGCTTAGATTCATTTTATTTCAAAATAAGAATATTTATGCACTTTTTACTATTTTGACGACATGGTAGGCCAACTTAGGTTTTGGGTATGACTAATAGGCTACTTGAGTGTACAGGATGCCAATTTAGGTCAATGAGAATAAGGGACGATGGTTGTGTCACGACATAGGGAGGTCTATGTTGTCACATCGGTGAAGCTACTAAGGCAAAAATACACTTTACACCGTGACGAGGAATTCTTTCACGTCACGATGATGCAACAAAGATGGGAAGGAAGTCTTGGTAGTGACATCGTGATTAGGAATTTCTCTACGTCACAGCGATGCGACAAAGATGGGAAGAAATGAGTTGAATTCTTGGATGGCCATTTTTGGATATTTCCTTAATTGAACACTAGTCCTTTAATAATATATTGAATTAATTAGTATCAAAGTGTATCTAGGTTGTGTGGGCACCAAGTAATGTGTAGCCTATATAAGTCATCTTAGGGTCACCCAAAAAGGGTTAGGGCGATGGCAGTCAAAGACACAAGGAATGCCTTGTGATGAAAAATTATGTAATTTTTTTCATTTATTTTCTAGAAATAGAACCTGGAAACCTTGGCGGGCAATTTTATTTTATTACCCATCTCTTTATATATATGTTTGATAATTATTTATGATATAAATGTGATATATATATTTATGAGATGATCCATATTTCATCTCTCAAACATAAGAATTGTGGTAATGAGAAAATACATTTGTTGTATTGTTCCATTCACTTTTTTAAGTCATTCGATTATTGTGAGGAGTGTGGTAATGAGAAAGTGCAGGTCTAGGATTGGATCTGACAAGTAAAGGTTTGGTTTTTACGTTGTCAAATAAGACTCACATCCCTTTCCAGAGAACCTACCTGGTGCACTATTCACATTCACTTCTTTGGTTTTTCCCTTAAGAGAAAATTTATGGAGAATCAAAATTGTTTTATTGACTCTTTTGAATAATTGAATGTGAAAATTATAAAATTGTCATAGCATGTCATGCATACATGAGATAATCATGACATATGGTTTAGGAAAGAATGCCACATGTACTTGTCATGCATATATTAATCATACATAATTGAAATCGGAAATTAAAAACCTTGCATGTTTTTTAAAATATTGAGTGGGAGAAGGTCCCTAAACAGGACATATGGCCTTCATCAATGGTTTTTTCTTCATGGCATGAAATGGACCTGCCCCAAGATAGGCATTATCATGTGGATTTCACTGAGGAGACTTCTTAAAAGTATAGAGAATTTTCTTATGATCATTTGATAGTTGGACCTGTCCTTATGGTAGGTATTATCATGCAATACATTAAGAAATTTTGTCTTCAAAGAAGACAACTAGTCACAGCATGCTACTCAGTGAGATTGTCCTAAGATGGCTTATTTGTGGTGCATGATGTTATAGGTGTTGAGTTGATGGTTATACACTCAAGATCATCTAGTTAATAACTCCTCAAGAAGTTATGCTTAAGCTAGAATGATGGCCAAACGTTACACGATTATTAGTACGTGTGAATGCCTAAGGAATTAGGTTCATGTACTAATTAGATGGAAATCCATGTTCTTACTAGTTGATCATGACCACCCTAAGGTGGCTTGATTCAATAGGTGTAGGGATTATCATTGCAACAACTTACAAATGTTTTTAAGGTTTAATATAAGACACATGCATAATCTTAATACATATTGTAATGTTTCAAAACAATTTCAAACATTTGCCTAATACAAAGATATTAATATATGAATGTTTTATTTTCAGTTCGAAAATGGCACCAACTCCCTTATTGAACATACTCACTGAAAACAAATTGAAAAAAAATAACAATAAAGAATGGAAAAGGAACCTAATAATTGTCCTAAGCTATGAAAAACTTAAAATAGTTATTGCCAATAAGTTCCCATCGGCCACTGAAGTTGAGGCTAGAAAATGCTGGGAAGAGTGTGATGAGATAGCTCGTTGCTATATTCTAGCAAGCGTGCCTTGTACTCTATATAAGAAACTAGAGAATTGTAAGACTGCTAAAGTGATTCTAGATAAGCTAGAAGACATGTTTAGAGGCCAAGCTGTCTTGGCTCGATAGACTACCACAACTAGCTTCATGAATTCCCAGCAAAAGCTCGGCACTCTGATCAAAGACCATATTATCACTCTTATGGGCTACTATACCGAGGTTGCAGACAATGAGGCCAACTTGGACTAGAACACTCAAATTTAGATGGTGTTCAAAAGTTTGTCAATGGATTTTGCTAGTTTTTGGGGCGCATATAACCTTGGCAACAAAAACCCGATACTTACATAAGTATGAAGGAGTTACAATCCTATGAGTTGATGTTGAATGGCATCAGCTAGTCTGAAGAGAAGAAGTCGATGTAACCATCTATTTTCCCTCAAAAGAGAAGGGAAAACATGCTAAGAAAGGCAAGGCTAAGGTCTTTAGGCCACCACTACTGGAAAGGGAGAGAACCAGAAAGCCTAAAGAGTTATCTTAGTCTAAATGCTTCTTTTGCAGTAAGAAAGGGAACTTCAAGGCAAATTGTAAAGAGTGGAAGGAATATCTACCTACTAAAGGAAAATTTATGGAACTCTTGACGAAACAAGCTTATTTAGTGGAAGATTCAATAGACCACTGGGTCATTGATTTGGGAGCCACTTATCATGTTTGTGTTTCTCTACAAGAGTTTGAGGAGACGGAAGATCTTAGAGATAAGGGTTTACTGTTACGGGTCGAGAACCGAACAAGTGTGATAGCTAAAGAAGTGGAAGATGTACATATTTATTTTGGTAATTTTAGGATGATTATTTTAAGAGACGTTTTCTATGTGCCAAGTTTCAAAAGAAACTTAATCTCCATTGCATGTTTATATAAAGACGGCTTGGCTTTGACTTTTAATAATGGAATTGTAATATTTAGAAATTGAATTCTTATCTATAACGGATGGATTTCAAATAATCTCTATTTTATCAAACCAAATATATACATACTACTTGTGATAGAAATATTGAACAAACGACAAACTTCTCAATCTAATAAAGCGTACCTTTGGCATTTGAGACTTGGTAATATTAACTGAGAAAGAATCACTGGACTTGTGAAAGATGGCATCTTAAGTTCACTTAAAAAATTTAATCTTTTACAATGTGTGTCTTCCTTGGAAGGTAAGATGACTAAGCGATCTTTTAATGCAAAAGGAATGAGGACTAGAAAACCTCTAGAACATGTGCACACTAACATATGCGACCCTATGAGCATTAGTGCAAGAGGTGGTTACGAGTATTATGTAACCTCTATTGATGACTATTTCAAATATGGGTATGTATACCTGATGCACTCCAAGAGTGAAAACTTTGATAAATTCAAAGAGTTTTGTGCGAAAGTAGACAAACAACTAGGTTTACCCATAAAGGCACTTTGGTCTGATCGAGGTGGAGAATATTTATCTAATGAGCTTTTAGGGTACCTCATAGATAATGGGATTTTATCCCAGTTAACTGGATTTAGCACTCCACAACAGAATGGCATGGTAGAGAGAAGAAATCGAACATTGTTAGACATTGTACATTCTATGTTCAGTTATTTGAAGCTGCTAATATCTTTTTAGAGATACGTTGTACAAATGGCTTGTTATATTCTGAATGATGTGCCAACTAAGGTAGCATCGAAAACTCCATACGAATTGTGGCATGGTAGGAAGCTGAATCTTAATCATTTTACAATTTGGGGTTATCTAACCACGTATTGGATAAAGATGCGAGGAAGTTGGACTCACAGATAGAATTGTGCATGTTTGTAGGATATCCAAAGGGGGAAAAAGGTTGTTTGTTTTATAACCTAAAAGATCAAACTATTATAGTCTCAACTCATGCTACTTTCCTTGAAGAAAGTTACATGAATGACTTCAAACCTCGTAGTAAAGATGTACTTGAGGAGCGTTTGGGAAATATACAAAACCCTATGGAAATAGTTCCAGAACAAACATCTAATAGTGGACCTGCAAATCATCAGCAACATAGGGAGCTTCATCGCAGTGGGAGGGGCTCTTGTAGGCTTGATTTTTTTCAATCTGGTGGAAGTGTTCTTAAACTGAGTCTACTAAATAGGAAGATGATGACCCTCTCACATATGATGAAGTGATGTAGACTACTGATTCTAAGCTCTAGGAAATAGCTATGAAAGCTGAGATGACTCTATTTATTCCAACTCAGTGTGGGAACTTGTAGACTTATCGAAAGGGATAAAACCCATAGGGTGTAAGTGGATTTACTAGAAGAAAAGAAAAGTGGATGGAAAAGTGGAAACTTATAAGGATAAACTTGTAGAAAAAGGTTATACGTAGAAAGAAGGTACCAATTACGAAGAAACCTTCTTCCAGTTGCCATAGTCAAGTCAATCCATATATTACTATCCATTACAGCGGCTCTCGATTACGAGATTTGGTAAATAGATCTCAAGACAACATTTTTGAACGACTATCTTGAAAAGAACATCTACAAGATGCAATCCTCTGGATATATAGCTAAAGGAAATGAGCATAAAGTTTGCAAACTACTTAGGTCCATATATGGACTAAAACAAGCATCCCACTCATGGAATCAAATATTTGATTAGGCGATCAAGACTTTTGGATTTGAGCAAAACATAGATGAACATTGTGTTTACAAATGTTTAGGGGATGGAATGGTGGTCTTTCTCGTTCTATAGGTTGATGGCATTCTACTCATTGGAAATTATGTAGGGACATTGTCATCAGTTAAACTGTGGTTATCCCAACATGTTAGCATGAAGAACTTGGGAGAACTTAATTTTGTTCTAGGTATGAGAATATTAAGAGGTCGAAAGAACAAAGTGATAGCACTATCTCAAGCTTCATACATAGACAAGATATTGGACTGTTATGCAATGACCGATTCAAAGAAAAGAAATCAACCTTCCATATTGGGACTTCATATCTCTTTAGAGAAAACAAGAGAAAGGTTCATTATGCTTCAGCAGTAAGAAGTCTCACGTATATTATGCTATGCACACATCCATATATTTGTTTTACAATGGGGTTGGTAAGTCGATATCAAGCGAATCCAAGTCCAAGACACTGGCAATCAATTAAGCATATACTCAAGTATTTGCGAAGAACGAGGGATTATATCCTTGTGTATTTCGAATGAGACCTTACTCCTATTGGATACACTAATTCTATCTTCCAAACATGTTGGATTTGAGGAAACTGACATCAAATTGTGTTTTTGTCCTAGGCAACGAGTTCATTATCTGGAGAAGTGTAAAGCAGACTTGTACTGCTGACTCCACTATGGAAGCCGAATATGGGGTTGCTTCTAAGCTACCAAAGAAGCAATATGGCTTCGAAAGTTCCTCATGGATTTTGTAGTCATTCTTGGTATAGAAAAGCTATGACACTGTATTGTGACAATAGTAAAACAATAGCTAATACCAAGGACACGAGAAACCACAAGAGGACAAAACATATTGATTGAAAGTATCATATCATAAGGGAGGCAGTTGTAGACAAAATCATGGATGTAGTTAAGGTCACATCCGAGTACAACCTTGCGGGCCTATTTAACAAGACTCTACTAGCTAGGAGTTTTAAGAAACACGTGATGAGCATGAGAATGAAGAATATGGCTCTTTTACTTCTCTGGGGCAAGTGAGAGATTGTTGGATCTGGTGCCACGAATGTAGTATATTCATTTGTAAACTTGTAATTTTTCCAAGTAGACTGATTAATGAAATTATTCATGAATTAAATTAATATACTTTGTATTATTTTCCTCACATGATTTTGCACGCAAAGAAAAATAGAAGCAAATGTTGCTTATTAGTTGTCTAAATGTTTAACTAATACTAAGCAGTATTACGTGGTTGGATCGTAGTACAAAAAAGACAACTTGTATTAGTAGACAACCCTAAATATGTCCTTAGTTTAATCAGAAATGAGAAAATCAATTGAAACACTAATATGTCATCTATCAAATCCAACTGGTGAGATGCCTTATCTTGGGCGTTGGAGCGGATGACTCCCAAAAGATATAGACATATATGTGGCTGACTAGACTGACAATACATTGAACATGACCCAAGAAAAATAGATCTTGAATCCGTTTATTTTTTATTCACTTGTGACGTTCATAGTGTGACATTCCTAAATCCTAAGTGGATGGCGGATTGTGTATGCATGACTCGTACACTCTGTTGTAAGTAAAAGCCTGAGTTCAAATAGATAAGGAACTAAAAGCTGGTGCATTGGATGTATGACTTCTCTAGTATGTAGCGTCATTCACAACAGTGGAATTCATAGCCCAAAATATGGGTAAATGATATCCTCTCATTGGCATTACATGGTTGATGAAAAGTAAAAGTGGCCAAGGGTCGTCCATCTTTGTGATGGATTACTTGATCACTATTTGATAGTGATTGACTTTTCATGAAGGAAGATATAATGGTTACCATGAGAAAAAATAGGATCATATTGGGAGAACGGATATTATCCTAAAAAAATAAAGGATATCCTATGAGGGTAACACATTTATGACAAGGTCAATGGACGAGCACTAAGTAAGTTCTTTCATAATGGAATGTTGTTGAGGAGAGTTTAGTCATGATATTATAGTGGAATGGATTCATGAATAAATAATTTTATATTTAATAGGAAAAAAGGCAAAAATTAATTATAAATCGAAAAATAAGTTTTCAACTACATATGTCCAATCAATCCCTTCGCTAGCTCGTTAAAACCAAAATTGAATTGTGTATTTGAATAGAAATGAATGGAATGAATAGAAAAAGAGAAATGGGAAACATTCAGGAATGATTATGGTTTCCAAAAATGGAAATGAAAATGGAAACTTGTAATCCTTTATAGGATTACTTAAAAAATGATAGAAGAATAAGTTTATGTTTTTAGACCGTTTTGAAGCCTGAAAATGAAAATAAATCATTTGGTCATAATGAACATGTTGAGCTGTGACATATTGAATGAATTTCCTCGAAACTTTATCGGGGGTAAAATCGTTAAAGCTTTAACGCGGGTAAAATTATCAAAATTTTACTGGGGTAAAATTGAGGTGAGAAAATTATTTAATATGTAAATTTTAAATTTTCTTTTGGGAAAGAAAAAACTAGATCGAGTTGGATCATATTATAGAGTACTAGGTCAAAAAAGCCCAGGAAGTACTCATAATTGGACCAGTATGAGAGAGGCCCAAAACCCCTCATGTAAGGAGGTGGGATGGCAAAACCCTAGTATCATTAACTAGGGTTGTCGCCCCCATGTCCTAGATAAATTAGGATATTGTTTTCTAGTGGAAATAAATTTCTACAACTCCACAAGGGTTCTACCTTATCTTCCTATAAATATATGGCACCGGAAGAGCTATTTACAGAACTTTTGAGAGATTGTTATTCTACTAAAAAACAAAGAGAATTTATTCTCAACTTATAAATATATTTTTTAGAATAATATTTTTATTGATTTCTATAACAGAAGAGAAAATTTTCGTTTTCAGCCCAAAAGGAAAAATTTTTCTAGTTCTTTGTTTTGATTCAATTGGTTTGAGCTCACACTTGAAACAGTTCGTGGTACGAGAATAGTGGAGAAGATAGTTTGGTTGAAAGTTAGGAAACATCAAGGATCTGCTTATCCAAAAACACAGGTACGATTTCGATCTAAAGTTTATTTTTATAAATATCACAAACTGGGTCAATTTTCAAAATTTAATTTTTCGCTGTGCAAGAAAATCATTTTCAAACCAAGTTATTTTCGAACGCAATGTGGGTGTGCTAAAGCCTAACTATGAGGATCAAGGGGATTCTGATTGAGGCAAGTCTAAATGGAGGCAAGTAAGAGTTGTGGGCTCTTGCGAACGTGATGTACCAAGGAGAGAAACGATTCTAGTTAGGCGATGAAGGAAGCTGAGGAAAATGTTCTAAGGGACAAGACTACCCTATAGAGAGACTAGTTAGGAATCACACGACGCATCGAAAAAGTTCAGAGGCGAGTTAAACGAGTGACTTTCCGAGTCTGCAATGAGGGCATTGTGGGAATGGGTGGGGAAAATTTCATGGGTCGCAGATCAAGGCCCATGACTAATGCACAAAGAGTTTCCTATGGAGACCAATCGATTGGATTGGGCTCATTTGACTTACTTGAATTGGCCTAGTTCGTAGAACATGTGGAGTCAAAAAATATAGTTTTAAAACCCTGTTTCCATCAAACAAGTCTTTAAATATTAAATAGGGATATTTAGGAAGTTAGTGTATGGTTGAATTGAAATATGGATAAGTAATTTACCTAAAATTTTAGTTAATTAAGGCCTAGGGACTAAATTGTAAAATTCCAATCGCTAAAGATTTTAATTTGTCAAAAGGCTTAAGAATTAAAATAGAAATTACCCAAATGATTAAAATGGAAAATAAACCAATTCTAAAAGGATGTTAGTGAACGGTGATGGATGGTGTCATTAAATTAAGTTGATTGATGATGAAGCTTAAGTAATTAAGGTTAAGTTAATTAAACTAGTTTAACTACAATTAAATCATAGTATAAATAGAAAATGAAGTGGGGAGAGAGATAAAATGTTGTCATCTTTTATCCCAAAACTGTAGCAACAAAAGAAGAAGAAAGAAAGAAAGCTTAAGGTTTTGCAAGCTTTCGACCATACAATTAGTTATGAAAATTTAGTTATTTTCTTATAATTTTTATAGAGTTGAGGTCATGTGAGCTTGATTTAGCTAGCCCATGTACTAAATTTTGAAACTGTTAATGTTTTAGTAAGTTGACATTGTTGAGAATTGAATGAATTTGGTGTGGAATTATTAGAAATTAAACTTAAATTATGAATTGGAATAAATTGTTAAGTTTAATTGTTACTTTCGTACATTAGAGACTAAATTGAATAAAATGCTAAACTATTATGAAATTACAGTTAGAATAGAAATTAAAAGGTACCTAATGAGTATATGTGAGATCAAATTTTAATCAGAAACTCAAGATCGAAAGTTATGATTGTCCCGAGCTTATTGA
The DNA here is from genome assembly GCF_025698545.1 of Gossypium raimondii. Lineage (NCBI taxonomy): Eukaryota > Viridiplantae > Streptophyta > Magnoliopsida > Malvales > Malvaceae > Gossypium > Gossypium raimondii. Next base: position 40,947,567 of record NC_068570.1, read on the forward strand.
CTAAAATGAATAAATTGGAAAATATGTTTGACTTTGTATTTGAATGTGATTTTATATGGAATTTGATAATGTGTATAGTGGAATTACTATTATTTGTAGCTAAAGACGACACAGGGCTGTCGAGAGGTGAAGGAAAGATGACGAGTGGAGCACACTATCAATTTATATTTCTATAATTCTAGATCAATGTAATTGTTGGAAAAAAAATTGGGTTTGAAAACAATTTTCTTGCATAGCAGAAAATAAAAATTTTGAAAATTGAGCTGGTTTGTGATATTTATAGCAATAAACCCTTTATCGAAATTGCACATGTGTTTTGGCTAGACGGATCCTTGTCATTCCTAACTTTCAACTGAACACCCTTCTCCGTCATTCTCGTACTGCGAACTGCTTCAAGTGTGTGCTTGAACAATTTGAGTCAAACATAGAATTAGAAATAGTTTTCTTTACTTTTAGTTTGAAAGCAAAATCTCTTCTCAATAAAAATCAATAGAATTGTTATTTCAAAAATAGATTTAATACTTAGAGAATAAACTCTTACTATTTTTGGGTAGACTAATAATATTTTCAAGTTGTATATTTAGCCCTACTAGTGTCATCTATATATAGGGAGAAGAGGTAAAACCCTTATTGAATTGTAAAAGTTTATTTCAATAGAAAAACATACTCCTAGTCTAAATAGGAGTAGGTGGGGCGGCAAGCCTAGTTAAAAAAATTAGGGTTTGTCGTCCCCTTCTTAAACATGAGAGGCTTTTGGGCCTCCACCATATCAGGTCCAATTATAAGTACTTCATGGACTTTTAACCTAGTACTTTATAATTTAATCCAATCTGATATTTGTTTTTTCTATTTTCCAAAATAAACATCTCAAATTAATTTAAATAAATTATTTTATCAATTAAATAATTTTCTCTACTCAATTATAATTCCGTTAAAATCATGACGACTTTATCATAAAAGAACCTATGAGAAATTATATTTAATATTTTTACATTCAATGGATTTACTATGACCAAATAATTTATTTCCATTTTCGAACTTCATTTAATTCAAAAGTCATAAATTCATTTTCATTTTAGAGAAAACCACATTCATTTCCAAACGTTTCTCATTTCTTCATTATCATTTCTATCCATGTTTGTTCATTTGATTCAACATGCAATTCATTTATGGTTTCAACGTGCTAGCGAAGAGATCGATGATACATATGCGATTAGGCTCAAATGATTTATAAATAAATTTCAGGCTTTCGCCTATTAACTATAAACGCATTTAGTTACGAAGTCATTCCAATAAAATATCATGACTGATCTCTCCCCAATGGCATACCATTACGAAAGCAACTTAATCAGTTCTTGTCTAATAACCTTGTCATAAGTGTGTTATTCTCATGTGATATCCTTAATATCTTTAGGATAAATTTGCTGTCCAAATATTATCCTATTTTATCTCATGGTAACCATTACATCTTTCTTCATGAAAAGTCAATTACTATCAAATACTAATCAAGTCATTCATCACAAAAAACGAATGACCCATGGCCACATTTATTTTTCATCAATCATGTAATGCCAATGAGAAGATATCATTTACCCATGTAATAGTCTGTTTTTCAGTGGTGTCGGAGACAATGATTTCGGGATCAAAATTCTGACAAGTCCATATATATTAGTAATTAATATTTAAGAGGTAAATATAGTATTATGGTGAATTTTGATTGGATAGATTTTATTAATTGGTTAGTTAGTTAAGGTACAACTGACGCATACTGAAAGTCAGTGGTTTTGGAAAATAAGGTATCAAGGCCTCATTTTCATAAACCGAGCTCATAAATATTTTTATTAAATATTTATGGAGTTTTATTGAATTTTGGTCCGGAAATTTCAATGATTTGATAGTTAATTAATGAAAAAGGACTAAATTATATATGTCAAACGGTGGTGGAATCCAATTTTTATCCACTAACTTTATTAATTGAGTTTAATATTAGTTAAACATGTTTAATTAAATAATTTATAATTAATTAATTTTTAAATAAAGATATATATATATTAAATAAAAATAGGACAATAACCATTTTTTTTGTTTCTTTTACTATCTTGTTCACGAAGCGAAAGAAAAAAAAATAGTGTTGGAGCTTTGGACGTTTGGTCTCCAGCTAATCCGTACCTCTGTTTTCAAAACTGCCAAAGTTTGGAAAACTTGCCATTGATATTTTTGAAGCTTTTTAGTTGTTAATGGTTTATTTTGAAGCTTGATGTTGAAATAAGACTATTTTGTAAAGTGATTTTGTATAGTTTTTAAGCTTAAGGACTAAATTGAAAAAATATTAAACTTGGCAAGGTTTTCTTTATAAAATTTCAGTATTAGAGTGTTGATTATGGATGTTTAAGAATTCAAATATATGGGTTTATGGGTTAATTGTGAAAATAAACTTGTTTTGATATTAGGGACTAAATTGAATAAAAAGTAAAAGTTTAGGGAAATTGTGAAAATGTTAATAAAGAATTCATATCCATTGTTAATAAAGAATTCATATTCATTAAATGGATTTTTATTGTGTATTTGGGCTAATAATGAAATAAATTATTGTTTAGATCAGGGTAGGTAGGTAATCGTGGAAAAGAGAAAATTCTTATTAATCCCTCACATTGAAATTTTTGTTGTTTAGCTCTAGTAAGTTCATACGGTATGTTTGTATTAAATGGTTATGGATTTAAAATTATAATTGTAAATATATTTAATTGAAATTTTGGTTGTTTACAATTTGGTACAAGAACGTGAGATAGAATATTAAATTAAATAGAACAAAAGATAGTATACTTCAATAAATTAAGAAATTAACATTGAATTGGAGTGAAATAGGATATGTTATGTGATAAAGTGATGATTTGATAAAATAAGTTGAATTGATTCGATTTAAATTGGTTGTATGTGAAGAGAATCGAATTCAATAGATTTGAAAATATTAAATATTATTTAAAATGTGGAATTATACTAATGTGGTAATGAGTTATGATATTTACATTACGATATTGAACTTGAAAATTGGTTTAAAATGAATATGAGAAACTTGTTACCCTATTAACTATTCAAGTAGGGTCAGATATAATTTGCATGTCATAGGATAGAAAGAGTTTAGGGTTATACGACTACGTGTCAGAGAGTGTTGGGCACCCGATTTTTTGATTATACTGACCGATGCTAAACACATTTATTTATTACTTTTACCAGCCATCACAGGGCGTAATTCATTATTACAGATTTATCCGTCAAGCACTGGGTGCCAAATTGGAGTGTTGGTTGGATCCGTGTATCCGTTTGAGTCTGAGTCAGGTTAATAGGGATATGTATAATGTAATTGGAATAAATTATTTTCATTTGATTTGATACAATGATCGGATAATGCATATACATATTGAGAATCAGTTATATAAGCCTAGGGGGCCAATATGGAAACATGACAAATCAATGAATGTGAATTAGATATTCGTATTACAAAACGAAGTATTAATTGACAATAAATTGGCACTTGATATATATATGGTTCAAAGATGAATTGATATGAAATGAGAATGAAGCTCGTATGGTTTAGCATGATTTGGTTTGAGAATTTAGATTATGAAATTAAAATAATGTTTGGCAATCATTCGAAATGGGATGTATTACATGTAAATAGATTGTATGATATGATTAAGATAGTGAATTGGTTACATGATTATTTGTTTTATGAATGATGATGAAATGTTCAATTGAATTAATATATAGTATGATAAATGTTTAACTCGCCTTTTTGATTTATGAATTGCCATAATAGGCAAACTTTACCAAGCTAAGTAACATGTAGGGTATAATTATAACTTGAAGTAAGTTATTTGGTTTTAAACACCTGTGAACTTACTAAGCATTTGTTATGCTTAGTCCCTTATTTTCCTTTTCCCTGTAGATGGTCAACTTGTAAAACGTGTCAGGCGAATCGTTAAGAAGCTCACACTATCCCAGTATCGGTTCGATAGTCTTTTGACTGTATTAAGGCTCAGTTATGTGTAGCATTTACTTAGGAGTTGTTTTGGTTCACTTGTATATTGATGTGACTTGAAATCCTTGGTAGTATGAGTGGTAAAGAATATGCTTAGTTGAAAACTTATGTATATAGTAGATGGTTTGAATTATGCATTTGGTATTTGAATTGGCATTTTGGGTATCCAATTACATAGGTAATATGATGTTATGATATGGATAAAAGACATGGTTGATAAGATTGAGTTTATTTAATTAAATTTGATATGTTTTAATGCTAAATTGTGGAATGTTAGATTAGTTGGTTTAAAAGGAGATATATGATAATTTGGCATGTTTGTAGGGTTTATAAATGAATAAAGGCTATCTTGGGATTATGTTTTGAATTTAAAAGTTTAAATTGTAAGGTGTTAATAATGATTGTCTTATAAGATTGAACTTAAAGATTGTTATTGTTTATATGCTTATGGTAGTTGGGATGTTGGACCAGTCAAGATGTTACGAGATATGGTAAGCTTGGTATGTTTAAAGGTAGGAATTTAACAAGTTATATATTGGTAGAATATGCTTTTTGACATTATAGAATGTTTGATAATGTAATAACATGTTTGTGATGAAGCCTTGAGGCATATTGGTTAGGCATTCATAGGATGATATGTAATATGTTTTGGAATACTTTGAATGATATTAAGTAGGTTGTGTGTGTTAGTATGCAACCTTAATATGGTATTTGATTTGAGCATGAAATGAACTTTTAAACTTGTGATATTTTTTACTATTTGGTTAAAAGTATCGATATCAAGGACAAAGGTATTGATACTTGACCAAATGAACAGTTTTTGTAACACCCCAAAGATCCCTTATATTTATTTTTGTATGTTTGTGACACAAATATCTGTCAGCTTTAGTGGTTATGTGTTCTAGGATTGTCTGAGAAGTCTTGGGTTCAAGTTTTGACTTGTGCAAACTTTTTTTGTTTTAAATGAATAAAACCCTATCTTTAGACAGCAGGCTTTTAATTAATTGTTTGTAGAAACATGTCAAAAATGGGCTTACTGTTTGGTAGCTAAGTGGTAGATTGGTGTGTTGAAGGTCGGGAGTTCGAGGCTCTACGTGAACAAAGGAGTTAATTTTTTATTGCCTGGCCGTGGAGGTGTTGTAGTTTGACCGAAATTTGAGTGTTTGAGGAGTGTGGGGATGTGTGGCCGATTTTTAGAAGGTTAGTGGGGGGATTGCAATTGTTAAGGGGTTTGGATAGTGGGTGGTTGGAGAATTTGGAGGAGAGGATTAAGGGATGTGGGGAGAGGTTGTCCTGAATGGGTTTTCTTTTTCAAAATTTCGGCACCCTCTCCTCAAAATTTTCCCAAGTTGTTGACGACAAATCCTTTCCCCTCTTGGCTGAAATTTCTCCTCAGTGCTCCATTTTTCTTCTTCTCTTTTTGAAAATATAGCTTTTGTTTTGTTTTTCTCTCAACTCCCTATCGGTCACTCCTAAATCTTTGAACCGATTTCAGTACTTGTTCTCTTTCTCTTTTCTCTACTGATTGTGTTTCCTCTTATCTCTCCCTTTATTGCTGCCAAAATCCCATTGATTCTTGCTAAGTTTTGAGCGTTTATTCCTCCTACCTTGCCGACCATTTGATTGTCTTTCATCTATTCGTTTTGGGCGGTGAGGAAGCGTTCGCCACTTTACTCTTCCCTTGGCCGAATATTCTTCCTCCTTTCGCCCTTATCTTTCTCCTTATCTTGCTGATTCTTTTCTTCCTCGTACAGCCGACTGTGTTCCTACCTTTGTTCTCTGGTGAGTATTCTTTATTTTCTGTTAAGTTCTTGCTCTTTGTAGTTGGTTTTCTGATCGCAATTGATGGTAAGGGTAAACAGTATACAGTTATCTTTTTTCCTTGTTGGATCAATGTTTACCTATTTTTGGTTGGTGCTTAGGAACCGTTTCGAGGGGTGGAAGATCATTAATTGGTGTTAAGTGGGCAAAACCTCTCTCTTTACCCATTTGAAGGTAACGTTGTTGCTAGCTAACGCTCGGTCAACCCGTATGTTCTTGATTGGGTAAGAGTACAAGTGATTAATTGATAATCATTTGGTCAAATGTAGGTTTCAAAGGCTCGGGATTTTTCCTTCTCATCGAATAAAAACCAGGTGTGTAATCACATCACTGAAGTGCTAGTAGGTGAAAAAGCTGAAAAATGGGACTAACGACGCCACACGAGCGTGGGACCACTCATGTGGTAGGCCGTGTGATTGAACATGGGCATGTGATCGACAAGGCTGGCCATGTGCAATTTATGGGTCGAGCCAAATTGGGCCATATGGGCACACGGGTATGTGGGCCCTGCATAGGGAAACTACACGAGCGTGTAAGAAATTGGGGCTAGGCCATGTGATTCACATGGCCAAGGCCATTTTGGGCCGTGTGGGCCACACGAGAGTGTGGGCCTATGGGCCTGTGGGCCCATTTTCACTTTTTGACTACTAAGGTTACACGGGTCGCCCAAGTCGACTGTGAACCTACTGTAGGGTCGGTAAGGTTACCTAAACCCTAATTGACTGAAACGATTGAAAGATTGATATATGCTTATATGAGATAGATATGTATGTTTGTATGTTGAGCATGCTATATACACTTTACTGATTATACATGATACCATGACATGAATGTATGATGCATTGCATTGGGTTGGGGATTAATATTGATTGGATGAAGTATCCTGAAAGGCTTCAAGCCTAACATACTGGCAGCTTCGCTGCAACTACTGTCTAGTGCCGCATTCGGTACTATTTAGAGTGTAGGGTTGGGTGGGTTGACTATATACCCACATGGAGTGTAGCGTTGGACAGAGATTGAGTGTAGGGGCTGGTTGGGTAGGATTTTATAATTGCATAACTATCACTGTTACTGTACTATGATGGGCTAAGGCCCTAATGCTTACTGATACTGGAATGGGCTTGGCCTAAACTGATACTGATACTGAAAATGGCTTAGGCCCAAACTGAGATTATCTGTTATTGTCTATTTGTTTTCATGGGGATTACACACTGAGTTTACATAAACTCACCCCTTTTGTTTAATCTGTACAAGTAATCCCTAGACATAGGCAGATCGGCGCGGCAGAGGACTCAGCAGTGGTCACACGACTTCTTGTTGCGATTTGATATTTATTTATGGTTTTAAGTTTTATTTTGGGGTTTTTCTGTAATAATGGCCTCTGTGGATTTTTACCTAAAATTTGGGTTTTATACTATTTTATGTTTATATCTACTAGAAGTAGGTAAAACACGAGTTTTCAAAAGAGATGATTGTTCTATCAAAAAACCAAGCACACACAAACTATTTTAAAAGCTTCTGCATAGAATAAGCGTTTTGAAAATTTTTGACTGATTAATTAACACGTCTTTAGAATTAATAAGTAATACTTAAAAATTTCTAAATGAAAATTATTTTAAGCAAAGTTACAATTTTCCAACACAACCTATGGTTTTCAAACACACTACCATGTGACATTACCAGATTCGGCCATAACATCTAGGTCGGGTTTAGGGTGTTATATTTAGTGGTATCAGAGCTAGGTTATAAAACTGGACTGTGGATTTGGTTTAAAACTTGGTTTGTTAAAGCACTGATTTCTGAATGAGTTGAAACATTTTTACTGAATATGTGGCATATCGAGTCTCCGGCGCAGATCCTGTAAGTTCTCTGAAGTGATATCTGTTTAAAAATTGAAAGTGCTATAGATAGTATATACTGAGACTACTATAGATAGAATGTACTGAAAACACTCAGGTTAGTGTATACTGATACTGTAATAAAATTGATAAACACTGGTAGACACTACGTCGTACGAAAACAAACTCTGAACTACTGAAACTGTTTCCATAAAATATCTGCTAATAACTATTGGACAGTAAACTAATTCATAAAACTTTTAATACAAATAAGCGTGAATAGACAATGAGCGCATGAGGTACTAGAGGCCGAGGTACAGTTCATAAAGGGGCTCGTGCTGAGTCCTCTTCACTGGGTAGTATGCCAAATCTAGACACTAACGAGACACCGATTTCACCTGTCACTGAGACTGGGTCAGAAGACCGAGTGGCTAGGGACGACGCACTGTCCCAAGCCATGTTAAGGATTCTATAGAGGGTCGCTGGGTCCAATACTGGAGCTGAAGTTCGCAGTTCAGTTACAAAACGACTCTGGTCTAATTGAGCTGAGCTTTTCAGGGGTATTGCTGGAGTTACCCCTAATGTGGCTGAGTACTAGATAGAGGCCACAGAGAGAATTATGGATGACTTGGACTGCACCCCTAAGTAAAAATTAATGGGTGTTGTATCGCTGCTACGAGATTAGGCTTATCAATGGTGGCTCACTATTAAGGAGGGCACTCAACCTGATCGACTAACCTGGGAGTTGTTTAAGACTGCTTTCCAGGGAAAGTATGTGAGTGCCAGTTATGTGGATGCCCGTAGGAGAGAGATCTTGAATCTGACTCAAGGGGACAAATCAGTGGTCGAGTATAAGGTCAAGTTTTACGACTGAGCCGCTATGCGCATGGTATGGTAGCGACTGAGTACGAGCGATGTGTTCACTTCGAGGGTGGCCTTAGGGATAATCAGAGGGTTTTGATAGCTCCACAGAAGGAGCGAGATTTTGCTACACTATTTGATAAAGTGAAGATCACCGAGGAAAATGAAACGCACAAAGAGTCAGAACCGTGACAGAAAGAGAGGTTGGAATAAGAGGTATTCGGATCCCTCGAGTTGCATTCTGAGGCCTAAGAAGAAGGCCAGAGTTGATGGGCTAATCAGATTTGGGGCTCCCACTGCTGCTACTAGACAGCCGCTATGTACTGGCTGTGGTAGGCGCCATTAGGGCGAGTGTTGGAAAAGAATTGGGGCATGTTTGAGGTGAGGTTCTCTAGAACACTGTATTAGAGAGTGTCCACGGAGGTCCGATCAGATGCAAGCTCTGATTAATAATACTGCACAGCCGCCAAGAGTAGTTCATCAGCCACCAAGAGGATGGGGTGAGGCCAGAGGTGGTCATGGTTTGGGCCGTGGTCAGAGAGCACTGGACAGAGGTGGTGATGGCGTCGGGTCTAGTTTATGCTACACGTCACTGAGAGGATTGTGGTGCTCTAGACATTATTACGGGTACATTCTTTATTTATAATGCACCTTATACTACACTGATAGATATAGGATCCACTCACTCCTATATAACTTGTATTGTATCTGAAAACATGGGTATACTGGTTGAGAGCACTACGAGTGAGGTCATGTACTGGGTCAGTTAGGGTAGCCAATAAGGGTTAATAAACTGTTTAGAGATGTTCCTCTAGAGGTTCAAGGAGTTATCTTCTTAGCTGATCTGGTGGAACTGTCTTTTGGAGAAGTTGATCTGATACTGGGAATAGACTGGTTGGTTAAACACCGAGTGAGCTTAGATTGTGCTACGAAAAGGGTTGTACAGAGAACTGCAAAAAATAGTGAGGTTGTCATAATTGAGGAGAGTCAGAACTACTTATCGAATGTGATTTATGCATTAAGGGCCGAAAAGTTGGTTCGTAAGGGATGTGAGGCGTATCTATCTCATATCAGTGTTTCAGATTCTGGGGATTCTTTGGTTAAGGATATTAGGACGATTAAGGAGTTTCCGGATGTTTTTCCTGAAGAGCTATCTGGGTTACCTCTGAATCGTGAAGTAGTGTTTGGGATTGAGCTCCTTCTTGGTACAGTTTTGGTGTCCATCGCCCCGTATAGAATGACACCGGAAGAGCTTGTGGAGCTTAAGGCTCAGATTCAAGTGCTACTGGATCGTAGGTTCATCTGCCCTAGTGTGTCTACGTGGAGAGCATAAGTTTTGTTCGTGAAAAAGAAGGATGGATCCATGCGTATGTGTATTGACTACTGGTAACTGAATAAGTTGACCATTAAGAATAAATACCCCCTACCGAGGATAGACGATCTATTTGATCAGTTCTGAGGTGCTTCAGTTTTCTCTAAGATTGATCTACGGTCAGGGTATCACCAGTTGAGAGTTAAAGAGGCTGACGTGTATAAGACGGCATTTAGGACTCGCTATTGTTTACGAGTTCCTAGTGATGCCATTTAGACTGACGAATCGAGTGTTCCAGCCCTATCTGGACCGGTTCGTAGTGGTATTTATTGATGATATATTGGTGTATTTGAAAACTGAGGATGAACACGATGAACACATCAGAGTGGTTCTACAGATTTTGCGAGAGAAACAATTGTACGCCAAGTTCAGTAAATGTGAGTTCTGGTTACAGGAAGCAACATTTTTGGGCCATGTGGTTTGTGTTGAGGGGATTAGGGTCGATCCTCGAAAGATTGAGATGGTGTTGGATTGGAAATAACCTAAGACTGTATCTGAGATTCGTAGTTTTCTGGGACTGGCAGGGTATTATCGACGATTTGTAGAGGGTTTTTCACTGATTGCAGCACCCTTGACTAAGCTAATATGTAAGGGTGTGTCATTTGACTGGACTGATGCGCAGCAAGAGAGCTTTGAGAAGCTCAATATTGTATTGACTGAGGCCCTTGTTCTGGTACAACCAGAGTCTGGAAAGGAGTTTACTATTTACAGCGATGCGTCACATGTCGGTTTAGGATGTGTGCTGATGCAAAAGGGTAAAGTGATAGCATATACGTCTCGTCAGCTTAAGACTCATGAGGCGAACTATCCGACGGATGACTTGGAGTTGGCCGCAGTAGTATTCGTACTAAAAATCTGGAGGCATTACTTGTATGGTGAGAAGTCTATCATTTGCACCAATCACAAGAGCCTCAAGTACCTCCTCACTCAGAAGGAGCTGAATCTTAGGTAGCGTAGATGGATTGAGCTGCTTAAGGACTATGACTATACTATTAAATACCACCTTGGTAAGGCTAATGTGGTGGCCGACACATTGAGCCGTAGAGCTATGACTGATTTGAGGGCGATGTTTGCTCGCCACAGTTTATTTGATAATGGTAGTCTGTTGGCTAAACTTCAAGTTAAATGGACGTGGATAGAGTAGATTAAAGGTAAACAGATAGAGGATAAGTCGTTGGGTCTTCGTTTCTGATAGGCTGAGAGTGGGAATACCGAGGATTTTAGACTGAATAGTGAAGGGGTACTCTATTTCTGTGAGAGAATATGTGAGTCGAAAGATACTGAATTGAGGCAGTTTGTATTGAGAGAGGCACATAGTAGACCTTATGCTATGCATCTTAGTGGAAACAAGATGTACTAAGACCTTCGTGAGTTATACTGGTGGCCAGGTCTTAAACGGGAGGTTACTGAATTTGTGGCCAAGTGTTTGACATGCCAGCAGGTTAAGGCTGAGCATCAGTTACCTTCGGGATTGTTACACCCAGTCAAGATTCCAATTTGGAAGTGGGAGAGAGTGACTATGGACTTCGTTAGTGGGTTACCCCTCACAACTACTAAGAAGAATTTTGTAGGGGTCATCGTGGATCGATTGACCAACGTCGCCCACTTCGTACCTGTTCGTACCGACTACTTTTTGCAGAAGCTAGCTAAATTGTATGTGTCTGAGATAGTGAGACTGCATGGGGTACCAACTTCAATCATATCTGATAGGGATCCTCGTTTCATGTCTCAGTTCTAGAAGAAGCTACATGTAGATCTTGGTACAGAGAGGGTGATTCAGATACATGAGGACATGTTAAGGAGTTGCGTTATTGATTTTCGAGGCAGTTGGAAGGATTACTTACAGCTAGAAGAATTTTCTTATAACAATAGCTATTAGTCTAGCATTCAGATGGCACCCTACGAGGCATTATATTGTCGTAGGTGTCGTACACCTTCATGTTAGACTGAGTTGGGAGAGCAGCATGTTCTGGGCCCTAAGCTAGATTTTATACCGAGGATAAAGTTAGGTTGATTCGAGACTGACTGAAAGCAGTATCTAATAGACAGAAGTCTTACGCCGACCTGAAGCGTCAAGAGATTGAGTTTTTAGTGGGAGACTTCTTTTTTCTCAAGGTCTCGCCGTGGAAGAAGGTACTGAGATTTGGTCACAAGCGCAAGTTGAGCCCTAGATTTATTGGACCTTACCGTGTGCTTAAGCGAGTCGGACCAGTTGCTTACTAGTTGGAATTACCTCCAAAATTGGACTAGATTCAGGACGTGTTCTACGTCTCTATGTTGAGGCACTACCGCTCTGATCCCATGCATATTGTTCCTGTTAAGAAGATCGAGGTTAGGCCAGATTTGACCTTTGAGGAGGAGCCAATTCAGATAATGGAGTGAGATGTAAAGGTACTAAGAAGAAAATCCATCCCATTGGTTAAGGTTCTTTGGCGTAATCATAGCTCTAAGGAGGCTACGTAGGAGCCTGAGGATGCGATGCGACAGTAGTATCCTCATCTGTTATGATCAGGTAAAATTTTGAGGTTGAAATTTTCTTTTAGGGGGTAGAGTTGTAACACCACAAAATCCCTTATATTTATTTTTGTATGTTTGTGACACAAATATCTGTCAGCTTTTGTGGTTATGTGTTCTGGGAGTGCCTGAGAAGTCTTAGGTTCAAGTCTTAACTTGGGCAAAATTTTTTGTTTTAAATGAATAAAGTCCTATCTCTAGACAGCAGGCTTTTAATTAATTGGTTGTAGAAACATGTCAAAAATGGGTTTACAGTCTAGTGGGTAAGTGGTAGATTGGTGTGCTGAAGGTTAGGAGTTCGAGGCTCTGCGCGAACAAATGAGTTAATTTTTTATTGCTTGGCCATGAAGGTATTGTAGTTTGACCAAAATTTGAGTGTTTGAGGAGTGTGGGGATGTGTGGCCAATTTTTAGGAGGTTAGTGGGGGGGATCTCAGTTGTTAAGGGGTTTGGATAGTGGGTGGTTAGAGAATTTGGAGGAGAGGATTAAGGGATGTGGTGAGAGGTTGTGCTGAATGGGTTTTCTTTTTCAAAATTTCGGCACCCTCTCCTAAAATTTTTCCCAAGTTGTTGACAGAAAATCCTTTTGCCCCTTGGCCGAAATTTCTCTTAAGTGCTCCTTTTCTCTTCTTCTCTTTTTGTAAATTCAGTTTTTGTTTTGTTTTTCTCTCAACTCCCTATCGGTCACTCCTAAATCTTTGAACCGATTTCAGTACTTGTTCTCTTTCTCTTTTCTCTACTGATTGTGTTTCCTCTTATCTCTCCCTTTATTGCTGCCAAAATCCCATTGATTCTTGCTAAGTTTTGAGCGTTTATTCCTCCTACCTTGCTGACCATTTGTTTGTCTTTCATCTATTCATTTTGGGCGGTGAGCAAGCGTTCGCCACTTTACTCTTCCCTTGGCCGAATATTCTTCCTCCTTTCTCCCTTCTCTTTCTCCTTGTCTTGCTGATTCTTTTCTTCCTCTTACAGCCGACTGTGTTCCTACCTTTGTTCTCTGGTGAGCATTCTTTATTTTCTGTTAAGTTCTTGCTCTTCGTAGTTGGTTTTCTGATCACAATTGATGGTAAGGGTAAATAGTATAGAGTTAGCTTTTTGCTTGTTGGATCAATGCTTACCTATCTTTGGTTGGTTCTTAGGAACTGATTCCATGGATAGAAGATCATTAATTGGCGTTATGTGGGCAAAACCTCCCTCTTTACCCATTTGAAGGTAACGTTGTTACTAGTTAACGCTCGGTCAACCCGTGTGTTTTTTATTGGGTAAGAGTACAAGTGATTAATTGATGATTGTTTGGTCAAATGTAGGTTTCAAAGGCTTCGGATTTTTCCTTCTCAGCAAATAGAAACTAGGTGAATCATATCACTGAAAACGCTAGTCAGTGAAAAAGCTAAAAAATAGGACTGACAACACCACACAAGCATGGGATCGCTCATGTGCTAGGCTGTGTGCTTGAACATGGGCGTGTGATCGACGAGGCTGGCCATTTACGATTTATGGGCCGGGCCGAATTGGGCAGTGTAGGCCACACGAGTGCGTGGGCCCCACACAAGGAAACCACACGAGCGTGTGAGAATATTGGGGCTAGGTCATGTGATCCACATGGCCAAGGCCGTTTTGGGCCATGTGGGCCACACGAGCGTGTGGGCCTATATGGGCATGCAACGTGGGCCTGTGGGCCCATTTTCACTGTTTGACTGCTATGGTTGCACTGGTACCCCAAGTCGGCTTTGAACCTATTGTAGGGTCATTAAGGTTACCTAGACCCCTAATTGACTGAAACAATTGAAATATTGATATATGTCTATATGAGATTGATATGTATGTCTGTATGTTGAGCATGCTATATACACTTTACTGATTATACATGATACCATGACATGACTGTATGATGCATTGCATTGGGTTGGGGATTGATATTGATTGGAGGAAGTGTATTGAAAGGCTTCAAGCCTAACTTACTGGCAGTTCTGCTGCAACTACTATCTAGTGTCGCATTCGGTACTATTTGGAGTGTAGGGTTGGGTGGGTTGATTATATCCCCACATGATGTGTAGGGTTGGACGGAGATGGAGTGTAAAGGCTGGTTGGGTAGGATTTTATAATTGCATAACTATCACTATTACTGTATTGTGATAGGCTATGGCCCTAATGCTTACTGATACTGGAATGGGCTTAGGCCTAAACTGATACTGATACTGAAAAGGGCTTAGGCCAGGCCCAAACCGAGATTATCTGTTATTGTCTGTTTGTCTTCATGGGGATTACACATTGAGTTTACGTAAACTCACCCGTTCTGTTTCATCTGTACAGGTAATCATCAGACATAGGTGGATTGGTGCGGCGGAGGACTCAGCAGTGGCCACAGGACTCCTTTTCGCTATTTGATATTTATTTACGGTTTTAAGTTTTATTTTGAGGTTTTTTTGTAATAATGGCCTCTGTGGATTTTTGCCTAAAATTTGGGTTTTATACCGTTTTCTGTTTATAACTGCTAAAAGTAGGTAAAACTCAAGTTTTCAAAAGAGATGAGTGTTTTATCAAAATACCATGCACACGCAAACTATTTTAAAAGCTTCCGCATAAAATAAACGTTTTGAAAATTTTTGACTAATTAATTAACACGACTTTAGAATTAATAAGTAACACTTAAAATTTTCTAAGTGGAAATTGTTTTAAGCAAAGTTACGGTTTTCAAACACACTACCATGTGACATCACCAAATTTGACCATAACGTCAAGGCCGGGTTTGGGGTGTTACAGTTTTCAAAATGGACAAAATACCAAAATGGTATCGATATTGATTTTGGTATTGATACCTATCATAATAATATCGATACTTAATTCAAGGTTTTGGAAAATTTTCAGATTAGTCCTTATTAATGCTCGAATTTGTTAAACTATGTTTGTATGCTCCCCTTCTTTGTTAATAACTTCTATTATGTGTGAATTTGGATTAATTTGATGATTTTAATTAATTCAATGTAATAATTTGTGTGCGAATATTCCGATGTTTGCTGTAGCATTCTGTAACTCGGGTCCAACAACTGGGTCAGGTTAGGGGCGTTACAACCTATGTCTCGAGCTATAAATTCCACGTTTGTGAATGATGCTACATTCTGGAGAAGTCGTATACCCAATGCACTAGCTTCTGGTTCCTTATCTATTCAAATTCAGGCTTTTACTTACATAAAAATATAATAGTCACGCATACATAGTCTATCATACACTCAGGATTTAGGTATGTCACACTTTAAATGTCATAAGTTAATAAATCCATAAATTGATTCAAGACCTATTCTTCTTGGGTCTAGTCTGATATATTGTCAATCTAGTTAATCACATCTATGCCTCTCTCTTTTTGGAGTCATCAGCTCCGATTCCCAAGAAAATGAATCTCTCCAATTAGACTTGATAGATGACATATTTGTCTTTCAATTGGTTTGCTCATTTCTGATTAGACTAAGGACATGTTTATGTTCGTCTATTAATATAAATTGTCTTTTTATATTACGATCCGACCACGTAATACTGCTTAGTATAAGTTAAACGTTACACAACCAATAAGCTAATATTTGCTTTTATTTTGCTTTACATAGAAAAAATACATGAGGACAATATACAAAGGGTATTAATGTAATTCATGAACAATTTTATTAACCAATTAGTTTGAAAATATTACAAGTGTCCATAGACCAAAATACTGAACTTAGGGCACCAAATCCAACAATCTCCTGCTTGCCCTAATGAAGTAGATGAGTAGTGTTTTCCTAAATAAATCTTTAGCTATTATATTCTTGGTAAAACAAATCCATAGGGTTTGTCCTCAGATGTGATCTTTGACTATATCCACTATTTTATCAAACACTACCATCTCTCTTATGATATTTTTTATCAATGTGTTTTATCCTTATGTGGTTTTTTTGAGTTTAGTTATATCTGCACTATTATGGTGTCAAAGCTTTTCCACACCTCATATTCAGCCCTCCATAATGAAGTTAGCAATGTAACGTTACTTGACACTTATTTACACTATGAACCTGTCGTCTAGGATAAAAACACAGTTCGATGTTGATTTCCTTGAAACCCGAAATGTTTAGAATTAAGAATCAGTATATTTGATAGGAGTAAGATTTCAACTCAAAGACCCAAGCATATAATCCCTCATTCTCCGTAAACACTTGAGTATATGCTTAAGTACTTTCCGTGTCTTGGTTCGGGATTTGTCTAATATCAACTCACCAACCCCACTGAGAAACATATATCTAAACGTGTGCACAACGTAGCATACATGAGACATACTAGTTAGCATATGTTGTCTATGTATGAAGCTTATGATAGTGGTATCACTTTGCTCTTTTGATCCCTTAGTATCTGAATACCTAAAACAAAATTAGCATCTCCTAAGTCATTCATGCTAAACTATTGGGTTAACCATAGTTTAATCGATGACAATGTCCCTATATCATTCCCAATGAGTAGAATGTCATCAATATATAGAACGAGAAATATCACCATTCCATTCCCTATACATTTATAAACACAAGGTTCATCTACATTTTACTCATATCCAAAAGTTCTAATTGCTTGATCAAATCTTTGATTGCATGAGCGAGATGCTTTCTTAAGTCCATTTAGGGATCTAAGTAGTTTTAAAACTTTATGCTCATTTCCTTTAACTATATGTCCGATGGGTTCTATCATATAGATGCTCTCTCCAAGATACTTGTTCAAAAATGTTTTCTTGACATCTATTTTTCTAATAATCTAGAGTCACCGCAATGGATAACAATATGCGAATTAGCTTGAGCATGGCAACTCGAGAGAAGGTTTCTTCGTAATTAGTACCTTCTTTCTGAGTATAACATTTTCCTATAAGTCTGGAATTATAAGTTTCCACTTTTCCATCCACCTGTTTTTTCTCTTGTAGATCCACTTACACCCTATGGGTTTTATCCCTTTCAATAAGTCTATAAGTTTCCACACTGAGTTGGAATCCATAGAATCTATCTTAGCTTTCATAACTATTTCCCAGAGCTTGGAATCAACACCCTACAAATATTTTTCAAACATCAGTGGGTCATCATCATCCTATTCAACAGACTCAATGTTTGAAACAGGTCTACCAGATTGGAAGAACTCAGGCCTATGAGAGACCCTTCCATTGCGACTATGCACCCTATACTATTTATCATTTACAGGTCTACTATTAGGAGTTGATTCTAGAACCACAAGGCTTTGTATATTTCTTAAAATTTCCCTATCATTCATATACCTTAAGAAAAGTAGCATGAATTGACACTATCATAGTTTCTCGAAAGAGTAAACGTGTACAATTTTATCTGTGAGTCTAAATTCCTCGCTTCTTTATCCAATATATGGGTCGAGATTCCTCAATTCTTAAATGGTTTAGATTTGGCCTCCTGTCATGCCACAATTCATATGGAGTTTTTGATACTACCTTAATTGGCACATCATTCAGAATATATCAAGTCGCCTGTACCGCATATCTCTAAAAATAGATTAGTAGGTTCAAATAACTAACATTGAACGAACCATGTCTAAAAATGTTTGATTCCTTCTCTTTGACACGTCATTCTGTAGTGGAGTATTCGGCGTCGTTAACTAGGATAGAATCCCATTATAACCTCCCAAACCAGGCCTAGACGTTATGGCTAGATTAGGAAGGCTACATTAGCCACTGAAATGGCTAAGCTAACTTACGTTACTTTTGAAGACTTTAAATAAACTCATTTTAGAGAAAATCATAGTTGCACTTTGAGTTAACTTAAAAGAATTCATTCATTAGGTCGTGTATACTTAAGATTCATTTTATTGTTGATAGTGTTATTTTAGAAAAATTGTTTGCTTGTCGCTCTTCTTTTTAAAAAAACTCGATGTTAAACTAAAACAGCAGAAAAACCATTTTTCAAGTCATTTTGGAAACTTAGTTGCCTTATCGATTTGTTTTTAAGAAACGGTTCCTTTGCAATACAACAAAAATTGGGGAACAATATAAAATTTTACTTAAGCCCAATATCATGCATTATTCAGTTATTATGCTTGAGTAATACATGCATGAAAAAATCCCCAAATGAAAAGTTACCAAGTCATAGATAAAAAATAATTAAAAAAATACAAACCAAAACTAATAGAAATTTATTAATACTTATTAAAAATATTCTGAGGTCCAAGGTGATTCTCTGAGTGCTGAGTCTGGTCCTTATTTCAAGGTTTACTTGAAAAGTTAAACACTATTGGGGGTGAGCTTATGAAAAGCTCAGTGCGAGTCAAACAATTATTTAAATAGACAAAAAACATAAAATACGGTGAAACCTATTAGCATTAAGAGAAGAATACAAAACCATCACTGAAACTTCATATCATTACATAGCCATTATCAGTATCGATGTCAAATGGTGTATGAGCATGGGTCATCATTCATTCAAGTAACAATCAATAATTCCGACACCATTCAATACAACAAAATACAATAGTAGGATAAATCAATAACATTCGAATATGTCATGCACATAATGCAATGCAAAAAGGTTTCTACCTATACCATCCGCTACACACCACGAGTTCCCCGAAACCCATCATCCGAACTTCAGAACATTATGGGCTTAAGCCCATTGTGGTTAAAACCACTGATAACAATATGCAGAAAATTTTGTCAGTAAAAATGCAGACAAACTACCAGTTAAAATGCGATAAATTGCCATTCCCCTCTATACTCCAGGTGCAGTGCACTGACTACGAATAATGCAGACTTAATATGCCGCTGGTACTCCATGAAACTCCTCCGTCAACAACAACATCTTAACCCAATGCATATGCAATATGTCACACAATCTCATACATAATCATATCTCAAGACTTTTCACATTCATTTGACATGCTCAACATGTCCTCAATAATAACATACTTTCAGTAAATGGAAACAGTGTTCCAATCTTTCATATTACCATTGTGTTGGTATCAATCAATATCGTTCAATTTCACCTACTTTGCGGATTTCCATTGTGCATATATAACACCCTTTTTAGTACACAATATAACAAATATCTCATGCATTCAAATCAAACATAAGCTTAATATCTCAACACATTGTATCATTCAGTCAAGTATTCCCATATCTCATAACTCAAATATGCAATTATGAACTCAATCAAACATTCATACTATCAAACTAGCAATTTTGCAAACATGTCAGTCTTTTAAGGCTCGAAACATACCTGGTTTGGCCACTCACAGAATCAATAATTTGGCTATTAAGTCAATCCAATCAGCAAGATAATTTATCAAATATAACATGATATTTAACATTTTCAAACAATTTTATGAGTTTAGGACCCACACCTTATTTTTTGTTTCCTCGCAGCACACTAGTGAATCTTTCAATTTTCCTTAAAAATTCCTTAAACGAATGAAAGCCAAAATTCAGTGTAAATTCAATCAATTTACCATTAAACCAGCCCCCAAACACCCACTTATGAGTTCAAACCAATCGTTAAAATTATAACTATTTTATGAATCCAAACTAGTTAGATTCCTTACACTGTATCGATGCAAACCGTACGTACAATCATTCTTCAAATTTATAGATGATTTGGAGCGTTTGGGTCAACACCTAATTCAATAATATACTGGAAAATCAATAGCTAATTAATGATTAAATTCCTTCATTTAATCAATTCATAAACTTTACCAACAACTATGTCGGAATAACAAACTAGTTACCCTTAATTGCACTTACGCTTCACGATTTGTGGGATCCGAATGGCCAATCGATCAAGAACGTTTTTACCTAATTGAAATGGGTTTAAAAGCTGATTAGGAGGGTTCAAGAACTCAAATTAATTCTGTAAAAATATAGGCAAGAACCAAGAAAAAAATAGCCCCCTTACTTGCACATAGGCGCACGCACCACCACCCATGGTGGCCAAAATTGGGGCTGAATTTTAAAACGATTTAAGATCTCGTTAAAATTTGGAAAAAAAATTTAAATCATTTAAAATCCACCAAATTCCATATCTATAAATTTTGGTTTTTAATTGACAAAATTAATCAAGAAATTTAAGAGAAAAGAGACCTTACACAAGCTAGTCGAGAGAAACGACAATGACACTTTCTTGGAAATGTTTGAGATCGATCTTGGAGTTCAAGATTTCAGATTTTGGGCTGATTTAATTAAGGAAAAATTAAATCAATATGGCGGGGAATATGTTAACAAATCTTGTGACAAAATGAAAAAAATAAAAAATGATAACACTAGGTGTAGGTGACGACAACAATAGAGGAAAAGGAAAAAAATTAAAATCAAAGAGAATGAGAGGGGGAGAGGAATGGCGAGGGCAATGAGAAGAATAATTAAAGGCTGATTATTAGTGAAAATTAATATTTATACTTAGGTTAACTAGGCTTGGATGGCCCACACATTAAAACAAGGGGGTTTTGTAAAAAAAATTAAATTATTTGCATGGGAATGGAATTGAAGTTAGGACCTCAAGGATAAATTCATTAATGTTTAACCATCAAACCAATCACTCATTCTTGATATAATTTTAAAATATTTATTTTAAAAAATAAGACATGTCACAAACTAGGGTTTAAGGCAAAATTTGCAAAATAATAAAAATGGTGAGAGAGAAGGGATTTGAACTTGGGTTTCAAGGAACATTTCACTAACGCTTAACCAACAAACCAATACCTCACTTGTTTCCTAAAATGCATAGATAAATTTCAAAAATTAAGGCATGACCACTCTTTCTCAATTCACAAACTTGATTCTACTAACCCTTAATTTTTGGGATGTTACACCCATTCTCTGTGAGGTACCCTAAAAAATCATCTGATAAATATTCCCCACCTTGATTAGACCGAAGTGCCTTTGTATGTAAACCTAGTTATTTCTCCACTTTCATACGAAACTCTTTGAATTTATCAAAGGTTTCACTCTTACGGTGCATTAGTTACACATGCCCATATCTAGAATAATCATCAATAAAGGTTACATAATACTCGTAATTACCTTTCGCACTAACGCTCATGAGCCCACATATGTCAATGTACACAAGTTCTAAGGGTTTCACGGCCCTCGTTCCTTTTGCATTAAAAGATCACTTAGTCATCTTAACTTCTAGGCAAGATTCACATCGTAGAAAATCAAATTCTTTAAGCGAACTTAAAGTGTCATGTTTCACAAGTCTAGGGATTCTTTCTTGGTTAATATGACCAATTCTCAAATGCCAAAGGTACGTCTCATAGAGTGAGAAGCTTTAAGTCTTTTATTCAAAATTTTAGTCAATAGAGATTATTTAACATCTATCCATTACAGATAAGTTTACGATTTCTATATATTGCTATAATATTATTAAAAGTCACAGTCAAACTGCCTTTATATAAACATGCAATAAAAATCAAGTTTCTTTTCAAACTTGGTACATAGAAAATGACTTTCAAAATAATCTTCCTAAAATTATCAAAATAAATATGTACATCACCCATTACTTCAACTGCCACAGTTGTCTCGTTTTCTGTCTGCAACTATAGACTCTTATCTCTAAACGAGCTTTTATCATAAAGAGTTTCATACATTTGCCTTTGTTGGCCAGGTATTGCTTCCACTCTTTACAGTTTTCCTTGAAGTGTTCTTTCTTACTGCAGAAGAAGTATTTAGACTAAGATAAGTCTTTAGGCTTCCTGTTTATCTTCTTTTCCACTTATTATGGCACGAAAACCTTAGCCTTGCTTTTCTTAGCGTGCTTTCCCTTCCCTTTTAACGAAGAAGCGATAGCTATGTTTGCTTCTGCTCTTCAGATTGGTTGACTGTCATTCAATATCAACTCATAGGACTGTAACTCATTCATGAGTTGTGTAAGCATCAATGTCTTGTTTCCAAGGTTATATGTGGCCCGAAAGTCAGCAAAATCCTTGGATAAGCTCTTGAACACCATCTAAATCTGTGTTTTGGTCCAAATTGGCCTCATTATCTGCAGTCTTAACAAAGTTTCCCATAAGAGTAATCATATGGTCTTTGACCGAAATGTTGAGCTTTTGCTAGTCATTCATTAAACTAGTAATAGTCGACTATCGAGCCAAGGCAACTTTACCTCCTCCAAACATGTCGTCTAGTTTTTTTAGAACTGCTTTGGTAGTCTTACAACTCTCCAGTTTCTTACAAAGGGTGTTGATAACGCTTGCTAGCATATAGCAAGGAGTTATCTCATCAGAATCCTCCTAGTGTTTTCTAGTCTCAGCTTGAGTAGCCAAAGGGCACTTATTATTAATAAATATTTTAATTTTCTCACATCTTAGGACAATCATTAGGTTCCTTTTCCATTCCGTATAGTTATTTTTGTTCAGTTTGTTCTTAATGACTATATTTAATAAGAGAGTAGGTTACATTTACGAACTAAAAATAAAACATTCGTTCATTAATATCTTTGTATTAATAAAATATTTGAAAATGTTTTGCAACATTACGATATGAATTGGGATGATGCATGTGTCTAACATTAAACCTCGAAAACATTTGTAAGTAGTTGCAACGATAATTCCTACACTCATTGAATCAAGCCATCGTGGGGTGATCATAACCAACTATTAAGAATATAGATTTCAATCCAATAAGTACATGGACCTAATTCCTTAGGCATTCACACATGCTAATAATCGTGTAACATTTGACCATCACACTAACTAAAGTAGAGCCTCGTGAGAAGTTACTTAACTAGAAGATCTTGAGTGTATAACCATCAACTTAACACCTATCGTATCTTGCACCACAGATGAGTCATCATAGGATAATCTCACAGAGTAATATGTTGTGACTTGTTCTCCTCTTTGAAGACAAAACTTCTTGTTATATCACATGATAATACCTACCACTAAGGTCGGTCAAACTATCATACAATTACAAGATAGTTCTACTTACTTTTAGGAAATCTCCTTAGTGAGGTCCACATGAAAATCCTATTGTGGGGTAGTTAAATTTTCATTTCATCACAAAAGACCACTTATAGAAGCCATAGACCTTGCTTAGGAACCTTCTCCCACTAAATATTTTAAAAGCATGCAACATTTTTAATGTTCGGTTTCAATTTGTTGGATCTAATGCCCTGACTGTAGTATATTCATTAGTAAACTTATAATTCTTTTTTAAACAAATTAATTAATAAAAAAATCCATTAATTATATTAATATACCTTGTATCATTGTCCACAAATGGTTTTTGCACACAAAGAAAAATGGAAACAAATGTTACTCATTGGTTGTCTAATGTTTAAACTAATATTGAGTGGTATTACGTGGTCGGATTGTGATACAGAAAAACAAATTGTATTAGAATATTAGCCTAAACATATCCTTAGTTTAATCGAAAATGAGCAAACCAAAGACTGATATGCTTTCTATCAAGTCCAATTGAGGAGATGTTTTGTCTTGGGCATCAAAGTGGATGACTCCCAGAAGATAGAGACATAGATGTGACTGACTGGACTGACAGTAAATTAGATTGGACCTAAGAAGAATAGATCCTAAATCCATTTATGGATTTATTCACTTGTAACATTCATAGTGTGGCATACCTAAATCCCGAGTGGATAACGGACTATGTATGTGTAACTCGTACACTTTGATGTAAGTAAAAGCTTAAGCTCAAATAGATAAGGAACCGAAAGCTAATGTGTTGGGTGTACGACTTCTGCAGTATGTAGCGTCATTCACAGCAATGAAATTCATAGCTCAAAACATGGGTAAATGATATCCTTTCATTGGCATTACATGGTTGATGAAAAGTAAACGTGGTAATTGGTGATTCATCTTTGTGATGGATGACTTGATCACTATTTGATAGTGATTTAATTTCATAAAGGAATTTGTAATGTTTACCATGAGATAAAATAGGATCATATTGGGATAACGGATATTATCTCAAAGGTATTAAAGATATCCTATAAGGGTATCACAGTTATGACAAGGTCATTGAACAATGACTAATTAAGTTGCTTTCGTAATGGTATGTCGTTGGGAAGAGCTCAGTCATGATACTATAGTAGAATGAATTATGACTAAATGAGTTTATAATTAATAGGTGAAAAGCTAAAACTTAATTTTAAATCATTTGAGCCTCAATTTCATATGTACAATTGGTTTTTTCACTAGCTCGTTGAAACCAAAAATGAATTGCATGACGAATCAGATGAACATAACTGAATAGAAATTGTGAAATAGAGAAATGAAAAACATTCAGAAATGATTATGGTTTTCTCCAAAATGGAGAAATGGAATTATTTGGAAATGAATGTGGTTTTCTCAAAATGGAAATGAAAAAGAGAAATGATTCATTTGAAAATAAACATGGATTGCTAAAAAATGATCGGAAGAAAGAGTTTATTGTTTTTTAGCTATTTTAAAGCCTGAAAATGAAAATAAATCATTTGATCAAACAGAACAAGTTGAATGGTGAAATATTAAATAAATTTTCTCTGAAATTTTTCCAAGGGTATAATGGTCATAATTTTACTGAAGGTAAAATTGGGATTAGAAAATTATTTAACTAAATATAAATATTAAATTTTATTTTTGGGAAATAGAAAAATAGAATCAAGTTGGATCAGGTTACAAAGTATTGGTTCGAAAAGTTCAAGAAATACTCGTAATTGGACTCGATATAAAATAGGCCCAAAATCTCCTCATGAAATATAGAGGGGCGGCAACCCTAGTAGGAATACTAGGGGATTTCGTCCACCCTACTCCTACTCTAAGTATGAAGTTGTTTTTCTAGTTGAAATAAACTTCTACAATTCAACAAGGGTTGTACTTTCTCTTCCTACAAATAGATGGCACCGGTTGGGCTATTAACATACAACTTTAATATATTGTTACTCTACCGAAAAATAGAGAGAATTTATTTTCAACTATTAAATATATATTTTTAGAATAACAACTCTACCGGTTTCTATTAAATATATTTCTAGTTTTTGTGTTTGATTCGAATTCATCGAGCCCACACTCGAGGAAATTCATGGTACGAGAATAACATATAAGATCATTGGGTTGAAACCTGTGAACGGCAAAGATCCCTTTATCCAAAAACATAGGTACAATTTTGGTCTAAAGTTTATTGCTGTAAATATCACAAACCGGGTCAGTTTTGAATTTTTTTTTATTTTGCTGTGTAAGAATTCATTTTTAAACCGAATTTTTTCCAACAAAATCATGAATGATCAATATATGCATGACAAGTACATGTGGCATTCTTCCCTAAACTATAAGACATGCTTATCATACATATGCATGGACATACATTCACAATCAAATAAATATCATCATGCTTATCAAATTAAAAAAAAAAGCATAAAATTTAACTGACCCTAACTAGCCAAAGTTTTCATGATTCTATCCTAGAAAAAAATTAAAAAAGAATTACAAAATCCAACCAAAGCATACTTTTGGGTCTTCTATTTTGCCAATATAGACTTTACCTACGGTATCGGTTCACTTTTCCATCGTCACAATCTTTCCGCCGTAGTTTTCGTGTTGTCACCGCCTTCCACCACTGCCAGGCCGTCGCTGAAACATCGTTGTCGGTCGCCATCAGGCTGTCCTAGGTCGCCACCAAACTACCGTCAAACCACCATCACTAGCCACCGCCAAACCACCATTAAACCACCTTCGATCACCATCAAACCACCATCGACCGCCAATAGCCACCATCGTTGGTGATTTCCATCAACCTCCATCATTGGCTCTTGTCGTCAGACCATCGATAGCCTCCTATCGTTAAACCACTGGAACGATGGAAATGTGCAAGTGTACATAATTTCAACAAGTAATAAAGTGAAAAGTAAATGTCAAGTTATCGTACCCATAGGGATAGTGAAAAGAATTGTTTTTTAATGCAATTTTAAAAACACTTACCAAAATCCATTTATCTCTTGACTATATCTCTATGTTAACTTAATCGATTAAACAAATTTTAATAAACAAATGTGTTAATGCACATACATACTTATGAAATTAAAATAATCTCTTGTACATATCTCTATGACAATTCAAACAATTAATTCAATATCATAAGCACATAAAAGATTACGTGAGGTAACAATGTATTTCTACCATGAAACAGTTTAATCACAATAGTCTTGCAAGTTATATAAGGATAATGTATCGTTAGATATGTTGCTAATTTAATCATCACTACCTTAGATGATTAAACATACACTGATTAAGTATCGTGTCAATTAACTACAATTTCAATCCATTTAAATAATTAATTCATTAGTTACCTTAAAATTGTAATGCAAGAATAACTTAGTGATGGTTTTACTTAATCAAACATCTTACCGAGGCCTATAACAACACAAACACAATTTCAATAACTCAAGTAGACGAAATGCAATCCACCTAACACGAATTAAATTAAAGTCAAATTAATTAAATTAAACATATCAACATCACAAATATTCATAGACATGTTCATAACAACAATAATAAAATTAAAAGGGTAAGGAACAAGAATCAAATCCAGTATTTCTCCAAGGCTTGACTAGTTTTGTAACACCCCAAACCCGGCCTAGACGTTACGGTCAGATCTAGCGTGTCACATTGAAGTGTCTTTCGAAAGATTGGACTCGTTGGTAAAAGTTTGTTTCTAGGTTTAAAAACCCCGTAATTATTATTTAACAAATTATCTAGCCAAAACATTTGCCTTGTTGTCTGCTTTTGAAAACTCTAATTTTTAAATTTCGTGTCTTTAAAAGTAGTAATTATTTTAAAAATTCGTCATCTCCTAAACTAGCAGTTTAAAATAAGTAAGAAAGAGCCCAATTAAAAATTTAAACAAAATTAAAGGCCTTATTACATAAACAAAACCCAACATAAACATTAAATTTAAATGAAAGCAAATGTAAAACTGCTGCAGTTGTGTGGCCACCTCTGAGTCCCTCGCAGCACCAAATCGCCTAAGACTAAGGATTACCTGCACGGTTAAAAGAAAATAATGAGTTTATGAAACTCAGTGTGTAATCCCCTATCAGTCAATCAGTATACAACAAGCACTGACAGTCTAGGCCTGAGCCCTATTCAGTAACAGTACAGTGTGGGCCTTAGCCCAATATAGTAACAAGGTAGGCCTTAGCCCAATATAGTAACAATGTGGGCCTTAGCCCAATACAGTATTGGTACATTGCAATAATGCAACCCATCCCAATCCAGCAAACACACCACTCCGTACCACCAACAAACCATGTGGGTATAAAATTGACGCACCTAACCAACACACCAATATCGCAGCAAAGCTGCTAGTAAAATAAACGGCATATAGCCATCAGTAGGTCCAAAGTCGTCTTGGGCAACCCGTGCAACCTTATCAGTACGGTACGCTTCCTCCAAATATAACAACCCATCCGCATGCAATATGTCGTGACATAATATCGTACGTGTATGCAAAATGTCATGCTCAATCACAGTCATACATATCATAGAGCAAATCAGTCATAACATAAGGGCATAACAGTCATTTCATCTTATAGGGGTATAACAGTTATTTTACCCTATGGGGGTAATTCGATTATTTTACCTTATAGGGGTAATTCGGTCATTTTACCCTGTGGGGGTAATTCAGTCATTTTACCTTTTGGGGGTAATTCGGTCATTTTACCCTATGGGGGTAATTCGGTCATTTTACCCTCTGGGGGTAGTTCAGTTATTTTGCCCTCTAGGGGTAATTCGATCATTTTATCCTGTGGGGGTAATTCGGTCATTTTACACTGTAGGGGTAATTTAGTCTTTTTACCCTGTGGGGGTAATTCAGTCATTTTATCTTGTGAGGGTAATTCGATGATTTTACCCTGTGGGGTAATTTGGTCATTTATTTACCTCTTGAAAGGTCCGCAGTCACCTCGAGCGACTCAGGTAACCTAAATGGTCATAACAGTGTAAATGGGCCCAAGTGGGCCCACACACTCGTGCGGCCCACTCAGCCCAGATTTTTCCACGGCTATGGAGTCCATATAGCCCAATGCAGTATTTGCTTCAAATCGTGGATTAAGTCCAGATGGGGCCCACAAGCCTATCGAGCCCACATGACCCATTTTGGCCCAACGTGGCCCATTACGGCCCAAGCCCATGAATTTGCTCATGGAGGCCTCTACAGTCAAATGCCCATGTTTCGCGGGTTAGGCTAGCCACACGAGCTATCGTACGCATGTGTGGTCTCAAACACCGTATTTCTGGCTTTTCAGCTTTTTCCGTTCTACAGTTGAATGGGGTGTTTACACACCTGACACGATTTTTTGTACGCAAACACTCCTGATGTGAACAGCACCTGAGAACGACAATCCCATGCCAAAATCAATCATGACTTAAACTACTGCCATTAAGCCAACAACAAACGATCTCTAAATATATTGCTTGCCCCAACCATTCCGAAAGATGAAAAGAACTATCCTACAGGAAAACCCCGTTCGTTACGATTTGTTGCTGCCAAAACAAAATTCGACACAACAGAGAGTTAGGAACCTCTCAAAAAAATAAATAATAAATGAAAACTTCTCCAAATCAAGTGGGGCATAACCCTCTTACCGAAAGACTTACCTACCGACGCAGCCAACGTTAAAAAGACAGAAGACCGTTTAAGGAAGAAATTGACAGAAAAGAGAGAATGAAGAGGAGTTTTGGCAGAAACAAGGAGAAGCAATCGCCAACAGAGAAGAGAAGAGATTTCGGCAGCAACATAAGGATATTGAAGTCAAGACAAAACGAAAAAAAAAGATGTGGGTAAAAAA
The DNA here is from genome assembly GCF_025698545.1 of Gossypium raimondii. Lineage (NCBI taxonomy): Eukaryota > Viridiplantae > Streptophyta > Magnoliopsida > Malvales > Malvaceae > Gossypium > Gossypium raimondii. The sequence goes on from NC_068570.1 coordinate 40,976,804, forward strand.
AGGACAGAATTCGGCTATAAAGGCATAGGAAAAATAACAAAAAGGAAATATGGTAGAGGAGGAAGAGAGTAACGTCAGACTTGTTGGAGGGATTCTGGGAAAAAAATGAAACTGAATTTGGGGAAAGAATTATTTAAAATCAGATATTCCCACAATCTCATATTTTCTCCTAAAATCTCTCCAAATATCCCTCCTCAATTCTCTCTATGACCAGTTCAAACTCTATTTAGCAGTATTTCAATCCAACTCTACCACCCACACGAATTAGGCAACAAAATAATTACTCCCTTTTTTGATGTGCCACCACTCGAACCTTAGACCCCATGTACACTCCACATGCCCCTTACCACTAGACCAACAACTCCTTTGTATCATATTTTAACCACAATACTTTAAGAACCTACTATCTAGATCCAAGAATTTTATTCACTTAAAATAAAAAAATTTTGTATAAGCCAATGCTTGAAACCCTGACTTCTCAGACACTTCCAAACACTCCTAAATCTCTTAACCACCGAAGCATACATTCATTTATGTCACTTTCTTGCACAACAAAATATTTATATGCAGTCTCCTATTTGTTCCCTTGTTCAAAACCTATTTCTTCTAGGCCCAAAATTTGGGGTGTTACAAGTTTGCTCCACTACTCCTTCTCCGCTTGTTCTTGTTGAACTGAGGCTTCCATTAACACTTGAATGTTGCTCCAAATGGTGGTTGAAGGACTCTTTTTCAAGAGGTGAAATCAACAAGGGAATGGGGAAGAAAAATAAAGAACAATGAAGAGAGAAAAGTGAGAGAGAAGTGAAGAATGAAAGGTTTTGAGATGTGTTTGAAGTGAGTAGCCAAGGGCGTATTTATAGGTTGAGAAGGCTACTAAAAATAGAAAAAATCAGCAGCCATAGAGTCCCCCCATGGCCTCCACAGATGTGGCAAGTTTGAATGTTTCAAACTTGCTATTTTAAGGTAGGGGCAAATCTAGAAAGGCATAAATAGTGGAGGGTTTGAATGCAAATTAAAGGAGTCTTCAAGGGCTATTTTGCAAGCCGAATAATCATCCAAATAATCTGGTTGGGTCAGCATGTGGGACAGCTTTGGGCTGCTCAGTGCTCAGTTGGATCGATTTTCTCGGTTTAGCTTAACTAGCCCCTTTTCATAATTAATTAACAATAATATATTTAACCAAAATTAAATTGGATTAAAAATAAAATTAATTATATTATGAATTAATATTCATAATTTGGACTGTCTTCGGTTGAAAAATTAATTCACCTCGATAATTCAAAATGGCTTCTCGGTTTTGTGCTTTTAGTAGTGTCTGCCGAGCTGTTTTTCGCCCTTTGTGCGAATATATTGAAAATGATCAAAATTTATTATAAAAATAATTAAAATTCAACATGTTAATAATTTAAGTACAATTTAATTATTTTATAATAATTATATATTTTTCGACAAGAATTTTACCAAAACTGCATGAATTTGAGTTAAAATGGGCATGAAAAAGTGTGTATATTTTCATGTTTCCACACCCCCAAACTTAATTCATTGCTCATCCCGAGTAATGCACAAATTGAAAAGAATTTTTTTAGAAACACCTTTGAAAATTTCCTTCAAAACAACGTTCTTCCCAGAATTATGAAATTGGTATACTTATGCTCAAGAACAAGAATTTTGAGATTTACACTACTTAAGTATACATATCATTCAAATTAATCTCAATTATTCTTATGATAGAAAAAATAGACTAAATGTTTCCTAATAAAGACATGTTAAATCCCTACCAATTTGATTTTATTCTCTTATTCAAGGTTAAGCTGCAATCATTAAGTTTAACTTATGCTTTCATATGTTGAACATAGCAATTTCTCTCAAATAATGTAGGTAGCATTGAAACTTGAATCAGTAGGTCTTTAAAAAGACTGTAACGTGGCTAAGCTAGGGGTAGGTAAAAGATAGATAAATTTAGGCTAAAAACCCTAGACTCAGCTTGAATTGGACCTTCAGAATAATTACCTTCAATACACCAACTTACTTTGCTTCTACATGCTGTTTTGCACATCTATTTTCTTTCAAGTACATATGTTCCTTCTTTTCTTTTCTCTTCTTTTTTCACAAGCATTTTGTTGTATGTACTACAATATTTTTAACATTTGATACTTCTTTTCAACTCCCCCAAACTTATTTTCAAAAAAATATTTTGAATAGTACTAAGTCTAGTGCTTGGGACAATTTAAAGATAATTAAGAGAAAAAGTGATGGCCAAATATTGCTTGGGTTCAAATAAAATTAGGTCATGTAGTCTCAAAGTTGGGTGTCAAAGGATAAAAATTCATCAAGGTTGGCTTGAAAGACTCAAACAGTCCAAACAAAAGATGACTAAATCATTTTCAACATTCTATGCGTCCTAGGATTTCACCTCAAGAAACTACTAAGTCAATTCTAGAAACTTAAACTTTCATGCATGCCTAACTTTCCTAAGGAACTAAAAGATTTTATGGTATGATTTGCATGTTTTATTAAAATAAATTTATCTCATAATTCAGCTAACATAACAATTATTGAAATAATCAAACTTTATTTATACTAAAGTTTATCATACTTAACAAAATTTCAAATTTTTGAACAAAAATATCCTAATCATAATTAAAAGAAAATTTTATTTTGAGAGGAAGTAATTTCAATTTTTCGGTCCCCCTATTTAAGATGAACAATGTCCTCATTGTTAAAAGTGAATAGATACTATACACCAGGTAGGATAATAGAAAAGAAGAGGTGAATCAATTTGACTGCTTAAGTATCAATCTCTCTCTAGATCCAATCCTAGACATGTATATATCTATTGTCACACTTTGTACTTTGCAACTTGTTCATTTTTATTTATGATTCCCACCTCTTGTTTTATTATGCAAAAAAATAAAAATTCTTAATAAAACCTAATCCTAAAATATTAAATAACCTAAGAACGAAAATAAAGTAAATTCAAGAACCCCATTTTTTATTTATTTGTAGATCCCTTCGAATTCGATTCATCTTTTGCTCAATTTTCTTTGTTCTTGCATGAATCACTTCGCTCCCTCTTCGATAGTGGACTCCATGGTTAAAATATGAAATCTAGAAACTCAGGCACAAAAATAAAAGGGTCATTGAATATTTTCGGGAGAGCACTTCTCATTGAGTCATCTCGTATTTTTGAATATCTTCAGTAAGCTTGTTGTTGCCACTGCATATGTTGCATTATATCCATCAACTTTGAAAGCTCATCTCGAATGTCTGTGCGACGTGATTGAGTCCTGAACATTGAAGTTGAGATGTCAGGTTTGATTACTAGTTCCATTGGTTCTGCATTATCAGGGATTTTAGCTAACTGCATTGGTTCGATCTCTGTGGGATCTTCTTCTTCTTCTTTTTCAGGATCCAAACTTTCTTCAACTCGTTGTTGTAGAACAGAGTCTCCGGCTTTTTGGTAGAGGTTCCAATCTATAACTATGCCTTGGCTATAACCTGTCTTCTTTACGTTTGTAAGAATTTTAGCTTTCAAGCACAAAATTATTATCATAAAGGGAAAGTAAGCTGGGCTAGAACATCTAGGAATACAATTCCGCATTTCTCTCAGGATAATTTTCCCACATCAATGGTCTTTCCAGTTAAAATCGAGTATATTAAGACCATTGCTCTAATGAAATTGTAGTCCCATGTGAAATAGGCATAAGATTGAATCGAATGAAATAGAACCATACCTTCGCTAGTGGTGTCAAATATTCTCTACGACAAGTGTGAATTCCTTGCTTTGACACAGTCCACTTAGAACCTGGAACTGTAAGTTCCTCGAGAATTTCTTGAAGATTTTCAGACTCAATACTTCTCATCATGGAAGAATATTCATCGTCTTCGAAACCAGGCAATTCAAAGAATTCATTAATAGCATTTAAGGTTATTGGTACATTGATTCCTCAAATAGAAACTTCTGTTAATTCGTTTGAGGTCAAATTTGCATAAAATTCACGAACTAACTCCTCATCTGCACTAGGTTTTTTCTCACACAATAGCTCCCACTTGAGAGCTTTAGCAATTTGTCGAATGCGCGCCATGAAATTAATATAGTTGCTTTCTTCCAACGTGAAGCTTTTTTCTGAGTGCATATATTGATTCTTGAAAACGCTTTTGTATCTCGCTTTGGCTTCTTCACAATGAAATTTGTTTTTTGATTCATCAATTTGGACAAAGTCACAAGTTCTCTTACGAGGCATGAGTAACCTGAACATAAGATGGAAACAAATATTTTCTCAAAAATTTAATTAGTATAAAATATTAATAATTCAATAAATTGAAAAATTAAATAATTTAAATTTAATAGAGAAATTTCTCTTACCACCTCTGTATAAAAATTAATAACTCAAAGATTAATAAATATAAATCAAAAGAGGTCAATTTAGGGATGGTTGGAGGGTTATCGGCTAAGTGTGGGGTGTTGGTGAGAATAGCAAGGCTGGTGTGTCGCACGGATGCTGGGAAGCTGCTAGACGTATGGGTAGATTTGTAAGGGAGCAGCAGGGCCTGGCGTGAGTAGCTGTGCAGGCAGCAGGCAGTAATGTTAAGTGAGCAGCAGCATTGGTGTATGCGAGCTGGAGCTGGGAGCGGCACGATGCGCACGGAGCAGGACGTCCAAGGTAGCAGCAGCATGCAATTGAGGCATGTGCGTGCGGGGTGAGCTGTTGGCCGAATAGGGCTATTGGGTGGTGCTATTGCTGGTGGTTTTTGAATGCTAGGATTAATGGTGGAATGGGTGAATGAAGGTTAGTTTGATGAGTGATGAATGATAGAGAAGGTTGGTGGAATTTTTAGGGAAAAAGGTAAGAGTTTAATTAGAATTCTTAGAACAATTTAATAGTTAAAATATTCTAAGTTCTAATTCTACACAAAGTTAACAAGAATTAATAATTAATATAATGCATATTAAATTATTATTTGCTATTAATTTATTGAAATAAAACTATTAATTAAAATATGATTAAATTTAAACTAATCCTAATTCTATATAAAGTTCATAATAATTAATACATATTATAATAAAAATAAGTATATACTAGTTATTATCATCTTATTTATTAAATTAAATTAAAAACATTTATTCTAGATGCCTTTTGAAAATATTACAAAAGAGACATCTAATTTTTAATATTTATAAAAGAGCAACCAAAATTTGAAAATAATTCACTTAAGAACCAAGACTTAAAGAAAATTTGAAATTGAGATGCAATTAAGACTTGGATCAAAATTGACCATTTTATTTGAAAAACTAAAAATTTATTTTGCCATTGGGGAATAATTTCTCAGAATATTATGTTAAAATCAATTTCCAGGAGAGATTAGAGGAGTCACAAGCGGTCCCGCTTAAGTTCCAATCTCCTAGACAAAATTTATTTAAACATACTAATACCAAAAATATACTCTAAATCATTTATTTAAAAAGAAAAACAAGAAAAATTAAATATCTAATAAAATGAACGAGATTTGATCCTCTTCAATTTTATCCCCCAGTAATGTTTTAAGCGTTGAGCATTGACCCGAAAATTACCTCCCTTACTTTGAAGTTTGAAAACTCTGTATGGATAAACTTGGTGAATCGTAAATGGACCGGACCAACATGATTTTAAATTACCTGGAAAGAACCTTAATCTAGAATTGAATAACAAGACTTGCTGACCTACTTCAAATTCTCGAACTCGAATGTACTTGTCATGCCATCTCTTAAGTTTTTCCTTGAGTAATTTGGCATTATCGTATGAAAACATTCAAAATTCTTCCAACTCATTGAGTTGAAGCATCTGTTTCTCTTTAGCAAGCTTAAGATCCAAAGGCAGATGACAGGCTTTCCCAAAGACCAACCTATAGGGTGACATCCCTAAAGGCGTCTTGTATGTTAAACTATACGCCCATAAAGCATCGCCTAATTTTTTGTACCAATCTCGCTGGTTCGGGCAAACTACCTTCTCGAGTATGCCTTTGATCTTTTTGTTTGCCAGTTAAGCTTGCCCATTCGTGTACGGATAGTAAGTTGTGGAAACCTTGTGCTTTACTCCATGTTTGTCGAGTAACCATTTCAACCATTTGTTCACAAAATGGGACCCTTCATCACTGATGATAGCTCTCGGGGTTCAACCTTGTGAACACATGCTTCTGCAAAAACTTTATCACAACCTTAGCTTCGTTCGTTGGATATGCCTCAGCTTCAACCCACTTAGACACATAGTCTACTGCTACCAATATGTACTTGTGACCAAAAGATGGAGGGAAAGGACCGAGAAAGTCAATACCCAAAACATTGAATAATTCTACCTCAATGATGTTTGTTCTGGGCATCTCATTTCTGTTGGTGACATTTTCAACCCTTTGACATCGATCACAACTCTTTACGTAAGCATATACGTCTTTGAATAGTGTTTTCCAAAAGAATCCAGCTTGCAATACCTTAGTCGCAGTACATGTACCTCCAAAGTGTCCCCCACTAGAAGCTGAGTGGCAATGATATAGAATCTTATGTACTTCATCTTCTGCCACGCATCTCCTGACCATTTAATCTGCACACTTTTTAAACAAGTATGGTTCTTCCCAGAAATAGAACTTCACATCGTGAAGAAACTTTTCCTTTTGATGATATGTCTTATCAATCGGCATAAAACCACAAGCTAAATAGTTAGCAATATCAGCAAACCAAGGGGTATTATGGACATGATTTACCTTCAGTATGTGTTCATCTGGGAATGTCTCCTGAATAGGTATAAGTGGAGAATTCCCTTCTACGGCTGCAATCTGGACAAGTGGTCTGCTACTTGGTTTTCTACTCCCTTTCGATCTTGAATTTCTAGATTGAACTCTTGAAGTAGAAGTACCCATCGGATCAATCTTGGCTTAGCGTCTTTCTTGGCAAGTAACTACTTAATTTCCAAATGGTCCGTATAGACAGTCACTTTGGTACCTACAAGATAAGATCGAAACTTGTCAAAAGCAAACACAATAGCAAGTAACTCTTTCTCTGTTACCGTAAAATTCAACTGAGCTCCTGTCAGAGTCCGACTTGCATAGTAGATGGGATGAAAAACTTTGTTCCTTCGTTGGCCCATCACAGCTCCTATCGTGAAGTCACTTATGTCACACATCAATTCAAATGGAAAATCCCAGTTCGGTGTGACAATTATGGGTGCTAAAACTACCCAAATTTTCAAATCATTGAAAGCTTTTAAACACTCCTCATCTAGTTTGAACATCATGTCCTTCTCCAATAATTTGCATAAAAGGTTTAGCAATTTTGGTGAAATCCTTGATAAATCTTCGATAGAAACTTGCGTGGCCCAAAAAGCTCCTATCACCCGTTACAGATGTTGGAGGTGGAAGTTTCTTGATAACATCTACCTTTGCTTTATCTACCTCGATTCTATGTCTCGTTATTCAATGCCCTAGAATAATACCTTCTCATACCATGAAATGACACTTTTTCCAATTGAGTACGAGGTTTGTTTCTTCGCATCGCCTTAGTACCTTGGCTAGATTGGCTAGGCAATCATTATATGTATCTCCGAATACTGAAAAATCATCCATAAACACTTCCAAATATTTCTCAACCATGTCAGTAAAAATAGACATCATACATCTTTGAAATATAGTAGGTGTATTATATAAACCAAATGGCATGCGTCTATATGCAAAGGTACCGTACGGTCAGGTGAATGTTGTCTTATGTTGATCCTCTGGTGCTACTGTAATCTGATTATAGCCTGAGTATCCATCGAGAAAATAGTAATAGTCTCACCCTGCAAGTCTATCCAGCATCGGGTCCAAGAACGACAAAGGAAAATGATCATCCCTTGTCGCTTTGTTCATCTTTTGGTAATCGATGCAAATTCTCCATCCCGTAACCATTCTGGTTGGTATTAGCTCATTGTTTTCATTCTCTACGATCGTAATACCTTATTTGTTTGGCACGCATTAGATTGGGCTTACCCACGAACTATCTGAAATAGGGTAAATTATACCCGTGTCTAACCACTAGATGATTTCTTTCTTTACCATGTCCTTCTTGATGGGATTTTGTTTTCACTGTCCATCAATCGTCCCTTTTCTCGCCATCCTCCAAGATGATCTTGTGCGTGCATACAGATGGACTAATGCTGTACACATCGTCTATGGTCCATCCGATAGTCTTCTTGAATTGTTTTAATACTTGGATGAGTTTCTCTTCTTGCTCTACGGTTAATTTCGTTGAAACAATCACAGGCAAAGTAGAATTTTTGCCTAAATAAACATATTTTAAATATGAGGGAAGTACCTTTAGTTCTAATTTAGGTGGCTCATCGATTGACGCTTTTGGTTGGGCATAATCCTTATTCTCTAACTCCAAAGATTCAAAGCGGGATTACGGATTAAATCCCCTTTGATTAGCTTCTAGCAAAACTAAGTATTCATCCTCCTCTTCATCACTTAGAGGGTTTGATGTCAAAATTTGCTCCAACAGGTCCTCAACAAAGTTAAGTTCCCTATCCATCATTAATTCCTCTAAATCAGATACTGTAGGACAATCATCAATTTTTTTAGGAAAATGCATAAATTTAAAAACATTAATACCTGATCATCCTAAACATGCATAGTAAGCTCGCCCTTCTGCACATTAGTAAAAGTTCTTCCAGTTGCTAGGAAAGGCCTTCCTAGGATGATTAACACCTCTTTATCTGCTTCAAATTCTAGAATAACAAAGTCAGCAGGAAAAATAAATTTATCTACACGTACCAATACATCATTGATTTTTCCTTCTGGATGTGCTAAGAATCGATCTGCTAATTGAAGTGTAATTGTAGTAGGTCTAACTTCACCTATCCCCAACTTTCTAAATATTGACATGGGCATCAAGTTGATACTTGCACCCAAATAACATAGTGCCTTACCACAATATGTTGCTCCAATGTTGCAAGGTATGGTAAAACATCTAGGATCCTTCAACTTCAGGGGTAGTTTGTCTTGAAGATATGCACTGCATTCCTTCATCAAGCCTATCGTCTCAAATTCTCTTAGTCTTCGGTTTTTAGACATGATATCCTTCATGAATTTGACGTAATTCAGAATTTATTCAAGTGCTTCAACCAACGGTATGTTGATATGAAGTTGCTTGAGTACGTCTAGGAACTTCTTGAACTGGACTTCTTGTTTCTGCTTCTGAAGTCTTTGAAGGTAGGTTGGTAGAGGATTCTTTACTGAAACTGGTTAATTCATCTTCTGTGGCAACTCTACATCTAATGAAGTTGTTAATTTATCAGAATTAACTGGTTCAGAAGTTACCTTATCGGATTTTGTAGATTTTGGTTCTAGTGAAACTGGAATTTCAACACTCGGTTGAACTTCCATTGAGTCTTGAGCATCAGTTGGCTCCTCTTCAACTTCGACGGTGTTAGGCTTTAATGTATTTCGGCTCCTTAGTGTTAATGTTTTACAATTCTCCTTCCCTGGATTCCTCAGATTCTCCGTATCACTAGGTAAAGCACCTTGTGGACGGTTCCTATGTTTACTAACAAGTTGGCCTACTTGATTGTCCAAATTCCTTAGAGTGGCATCATTTTTTGCTATATACCTTCAATAGGTTCTCTAAGCTATTGGAAGGTTTAGCTTGAGTTGGTTTCCAAACTTGTTGGGGGAAAATAGGTGGCTAGGTCGGTCTAGGTTGTGCATAAATGTTACTGGTTCCAACCCCTTGGTTACTCCAGGAAAAATTCGGGTGGTTTCGCTGCGATGGGTTATAGAAATTGGATTGCAGTCCTTACCTTCTTCGATTTTGGTTCTGGTTACCTATGTAACACACGGATTCTAGGTTTGATGGACATTCTTTGAACAGATGTCTTTTGCCCACAATAGACATAGGCTACATTTGCAAATTGGTTCGGTGGCTGAGCTGTATAATTATTAAACCCATTAGTGGTAAAATTTTTAAGCATTAAGGATATTGAGGATACCTGAGATACAAGTGAAGTGCGAACGTCCACTTCATATACTCCAGTGACTCATCTTCCTGACACTACTCGATTGGTTGGCCATTGATAATTGTTACTGGAAATCCTCTTGATAATTTCATAAGCCTCTTTATAAGACTTAAAAATGAGACCACCGTTAGCAGAAGCGTCCACTACCATCCTCGTGTGGGCATTGAGATCATTATAGAACGTCTCAAGTTAGATGCAATGAGGGATTCTGTGATGAGGGCATTTTCGTAATAATTCTTTGTACCTTTCCCATGCCTCATACAAGGACTCATCATCCATTTGTTGGAAAGCAGTGATCTCGTTCCTCAACTTAGCAATCTTGCTAGGCGAGAAATACTTCATGAGGAATCTTTCTACTAACTCTTGCCACGTGAAAATTGAATTTGGTGGCAATGAGTTCAACTAGGCTTGAGCTTTGTCCCTTAGCAAATATGGAAACAGCTTTAATCATAGCGCATCTTCGGGTACTCTGGCTAACTTGAAAGAATCGCTCACCTCCATAAACAGTCTTAAGTGAAGATGAGGATCTTCAATAGGCATTCCACTGAATTGGCCCTGCTGAAGCATCTGGAGCATGACTGGCTTCAACTCGAATTGTTGTGCCTCGAGTCTCCTAATACCCAAATTAAGATCATGAAACATTAGAACGACATATTGTCTTAAAGCTCTATCCCTATCATCAACAATAAAGATAGGATTTTGAGTAGGGTTTACTTTGTTTCCTTGATTTGGATTTTCAAAGTTCATTTCTTCGTTCCTTCTCTAACTTGCTTGTCTTCTTCACTATCGAAAAGTTTTTTCAACCTCAGGGTCTACGGGGAGTAAATCGATGAATCGATCAATACTCATAAAAACCTGAAACAAACACAGAAAAATTAATTAATTTAAAGTTGAACAGAAAAATAAATCAAAATGAAAAATTACAAAATTCACAAATTCACAAATAATGACTTTTTAAAATAGTCCCCGGCAACGGTGCGAAAAACTTGGAATGACGAAAATGTGCAAGTGTACACAATCACAACAATTAATAAAGTGACAAGTAAATGTCGAGTTATCGTACCCATAAGGACAGTGAAAAGAATTATTTATGAATGCAATTTTAAAAACACTTTGGTGAACCAAAATATTTTGATTTGAGGAGGTGATTAAAAACTAGGATTTTAACTAAGTAAAATAAATAAATAAAATAAAAGTTCCAATGCACGATTTCAAATGATGATTTTAATCAAGATGACATAATTGTGCTAGATTAGTTACATTTCTTAACTTAGAATTATTAAACTCACGTTTATATTATTACGAATAAATTCACGGCAACTCAAGAGTTTGCTAACTTATGAACATACTTACGAAAATCCATTTATCTCTTGACTATATCTCTATGTCAATTCAATTGATTAAACAAATTTTAATAAGCAAATGTGTTAATGCACATACATACTTATGAAATTAAAATAATCTCTTGTACATATCTCTAAGTCAATTCAAACAATTAATTCAATCTCATAAGATCATAAAAGATTACGTGAGGTAACAATGTATTTCTACCTTGAAACACTTTAATCACAATAATCTTGCAAGTTATGCAAGACTAATGTATCGTTAGATACCGTTACTAATTTAACCCTCAGCTACCTTAGATGATTAAACATTCACTGATTAAGTATTACATCAATTAATTACAATTTCAATCCGTTTCAATAATTAATTCAGTAGTTACCTTACAATCGTAATGCAAGAATAACTTATTCATGGTTTTACTTAATCAAACATCTTACCAAGGCCTATAACAACACAAACACAATTTTAATAACTCAAGTAGATGAAATGAAATCAACCTAACATGAATTAAATTTAATACATATTAATTAAATTAAACATTTCAACATCACAAATATTCATAGACATTCTCATAACAACAACAATAAAATTAAAAAGGTAAGGAACAAGAATCAAATCCAGTGTTTCTCTGAGGTTTGACTAGTTTGCTCCACTTCTCCTTCTCCACTTGTTCTTGTTGAATTGAAGCTTCCATGAACACTTGAATGCTGCTCCAAATGGTGGTTGAAGGACTCTTTTTCAAGAGGTGAAATAGGCAATGGAATGGGGAAGAACAATGAAGAGAGAAAAATGAGAGAGAAGTGAAGAATGAATGGTTTTGAGATGTGTTTGAATTAAGTAGCCAAGGGGGGTATTTGTAGGTTGAGAATGCTACTAGAAATAGCAAAAATCAGAAGCCATAGAGTCCCCCCATGGCCGGCCACACATGTGGCAAGTTTAAAGGTTTCAAACTTGCTATTTTAAGGTAGGGGCAATTCTAGAAAGGCATAAATAGTGGAGGGGTTTGAATACAAATTGAAGGATTCTTCAAGGGCTATTTTTCAAGCTAAATAATCAGTCAAACAAGCTAATTGGGTCAGCATGTGGGATGGCTTTAGGCTGCCCAGTGCTCGGTTGGATCTATTTTCTCAGTTTAGCTCAACTGGGCTCATTTTTATAATTAATTAACAATAATTTATTTAGGCCAAATTAAATTGGATTAAAATTAAATTTAATTATATTATGAATTAATATTATTAATTTGGATAGTTTTCGACTAAAAAATTAATTCACCTCGATAATTCAAAATTGTTTCTCAGTTTTGTGCTTCTAGTAGTGTCGGTCGAGCCATTTTTCGCCCTTTGTGCGAATCTATCTAAAATGATCAAAATTAATCAAAATTTATTATAAAATTAATTAAAATTCAACATGTTAATAATTTAAGTACAATTTAACTATTTTATAATAATCATATATTTTTCGACAAGAATTTTACTAAAACTGCATGAATTTGAGTTAAAAAGGGCATGAAAAAATGTGTATATTTTCATGTTTCCAGCCACCTTGGATCTATTGCTGGTAGCTGGATCGAGTTTGGGTTGTCTCGATCAGCCTAGATGTATCTCTGTTCTTTGGGTTCAATCGAAAAATAGAGATTACATAAATCCTATGTTCATTTCCAGCTCTCATGATTTATTCTAAAGTAATTAAATCTTGTGTAAAGATGATAGTCCACAATCTAATTTAAAAATACCTGAGAATTAATAAAATTACATTTAATTTTCTAAAATCACAACTTTGGCGATATTCTTGTAACATACATAATTATAAAATAATATCATACATCCATTCATATACATTCCTTAAACATGCATACAATTACAAGAATGTCACATCTAATAAAAATTAATCACATATAAAGAAGAGAGACAATTTTGGTCTTAGTTTATACTATAAAAATAGCATAGCCTAGTGCTTTGATACCAATTGTTGGAAGAAAAAGCCGGTTTGAAAATATTTTCTTTCACATTCATTTTGGAAATAAATGAATTCTCCTTTCCAAAATAAAAATGACTTAGTCTCAGTTTAATTCATTTTCAAGTCATTTTTATTTTGGAGAAAATCACATTCATTTCCAAATGTTTCTCATTTCTCCATTTTTACCATATCTATCCATTTATGTTCATTTAATTCAACATGCAATTCATTTCTACTTTCAACAAGCTAGTAAAGAGACTGATTGCACATATGTGATTAGTGCTCAAAAGATTTATAATTAAGTTCCAACTTTTCACCGATTAATTTTAACTCATTTAGTTACGAGTTCATTCAACTAAAGTATCGTGACCGATCTCTCCCTAATGGCATACCATAATGAAAGCAACTCGATCAGTGCTCGTGCAATGACCTTGTTATAAATGTGTTACCTTTATAAGATATCATTAATCTGCTTAAGATAAATTCGCTCTCCTAATATTATTCTATTTTTTCTCATGGTAAGTGACCACCTATAAACGTGTTACCATTTATAGTATAAATATCACACCAAAAATATATAATTAAATCAGTGGTGCCCGCAAATGTACCTATCAAATTATAATATAGTAAAGTTTACAACGAAACACTAGTAAGTATTCCGAGGACCGTACCCAAAGGATTGCATATTGGAGAAATTAATATTAAATTAATTACAAAAAATAATTACTAATCTAGTCAAGTCACGAATTAGTATTGCGAACCCAAATTAAAGTATTTATTAAACTAATTAAATTACTAAACATAAACTTAACCTAATGGACTTTCCTATTCCTAGTGTTAACAATGCAAGCCTCTAGACTATGATCAATTAAATCTCTAATTAATAAATAGAATATTAACTAATTTCAAAATTCAGGTTTTAATATGAATTAGCTATTAATTAACTAGTATTACCTCTCGACCTCTTCTAATTAATTAATCGGGGGATACTAGCTTATCTTTTGAACTCACTTTCTCTGCCAGGATAAACTACGATTTACTCGGTTCGACTTATCTCCCGGTCTCGTCTCCCCTATGATAACTTCTTAGGCTTGTCAAGTCTAGGGTTTAGGAACGCTTAATCTATACCAAGTAATCCTATTATCAACCCTTATTCTTTTGTTAATTAATTGACTTGATGAATTAATTAGTTCAATAAACGAATTATGCAAGATATGCATAAAGCACAAGGTTTATTATAATATTCATACAAAAATTAGTTGATCAGGATAAAGTAATAAAACTAAAAGAGTATAGAGAATGCTCATTGATATTATATCAAAGCGCAGATTCAGAGCAATCTCCGCTCTCAATTGTCTTCATATCGGAATAGAAAAGTTCCGACTAAGCAAACATAAAAGAAAAGAAAACTAAAAAATATGTTAGATGAATGGATTGATGGATGCCCTAATTTGTGTACAGAAGCCTCTTATTTATAAGCTAAAATGTGTGCACTTTAAGCCTGATATGCCCCTAATACTTTTTATGCAAGTAAGAAATAAAATCTTTAAGAATCTACCAAAATACGATTGTCGATGTCATTCTTGCTTGTGACCTACGTTTAGGCTATGGTTCAACATAGGCTGCAATGTTGGAACAATCTGTATGCACCGTGATGCAGCGAAAAAATTATTCCAATGATCTTCAGCCATGCATTCATGTACGAGGAAGGAAAACAGGTTAAAATAGGGTTGAAGATATACCTTTTAAATGAAAAACATTGAAAGGATGTTGCCGATTCGATGTCAATTCAAAGCCACAATGAAAAACGTCTTGGCCTCTATGTAGTCCACTCAGTATTAAAACGAATGGTAAAAACTCTCCTAGAACT
Organism: Gossypium raimondii; assembly: GCF_025698545.1. Taxonomy (NCBI): domain Eukaryota; kingdom Viridiplantae; phylum Streptophyta; class Magnoliopsida; order Malvales; family Malvaceae; genus Gossypium; species Gossypium raimondii. The sequence goes on from NC_068570.1 coordinate 40,991,993, forward strand.
TTTCTAGAGAATATCTCCCAAAATGACTACTAAACCTTTTTTTCTTATTATTTTTTTAAACAAACTTAACCCTAATTCGGGATTTTGATATCCATATATTGAAAAAAAATCATTTTATAGAGAACATATGGAAAGCATTAAAAACGTTATATTTTTTTTTAAAAGAATTATAACTACCATGTTTCAATGTTTGACCGAAATCATAATTATAATAATTTCAATAAATTATATCCTGTTAAAATTTTATATGAATCAAATTCATATATTAATTTTAACTATGTTCTCTATTTGTGTACAACAAGCTTGTACATTTAATTCATTTAATATTTAACAATCAAATTAAATTAATTCAATAATTAGTTTTATTCATGTGACAGCTAAACACAATACCAACTGTGTTTGGATTTTGTTCGTTTTAACCATAGGGTGTGACCCTGTAGGTTCTTATAATGTTAGTAGTAATACTAGGACATTTCTAATAATACAAGTAATGAGTGGCATCTAGCAATGCATCATTGCTACCTAAGTTACAAGAAGTCACAATTCGACATAACTTTTCTGTGATAAACCTTTCATGTATTACATCCTTTCGTCATTTATATCTAGATTGGACACAAGTCATGGAATAGACACACTTGCATAATCCAATCTCATGTTTCTTGATATCTCGAGTAGACTACAATAAACAAATAAGTATGATATCTCATATCAACTTATTTGAGCATAGCCATGCATTTCTAGTCCTACTCAATCAACTGGCCTAAGATATTGCTCCCATTATGTAGGAGGGACAAATCCTATATTGAATAACCATATCCCAGTACATAGATTGTGGCATATCTAACATAAGCTTTTTCAGTACAACCTATTACGGAACACATTTAACTGTCTCAAAATATACGACTCACGATGTTAGGATAATGATGATCTCAAGTCTGAAAATTGTATACATAATTATCACTATAAGTAATGTTGTGACTATTACATAATAATCCAAGATACATACTCATTGCGAGTCAGTCCAATATGTTGTTCTCTAGCGCATACTCATGTATTGATTTTGAAATCCTTATGTCAATGACAACACTTTGTCATCAATCAACTACACATTAGTCTCAATGCATTATTGTTGTCCAATCCCACAATAATACTTGACTAAAGACCTTTTAAGAATAATCATATTTTTCTTAGGACTTTATTAAAATTAAGTTTATTTATATAAACAAAAAAAACTAAAATAATAATGGCAATGCCTTATATTAATAAACAAGGTAAAACAAGTATGTAATTACAATCATCTCATGATTGGTTTTTGGGCATACTGTAACATGCTATGGCTCAACACAGGGGCTGCTATTGCTCAACATAGGATGTGTGGCGCGCCATAGACTTTCTATGTCATGCCATAGTTGTCTTTTTATGGCTTTGGACATTTTTGTCATGCATTCACGACTTGGGAAGATTGTGCATCACTCATTGTAACATCCCACTCGGTGAAGCCCTAATATTCAGGTGTTGTTTTAGAAGTGAGAACTTTGGAATGAGTTCTAAAATTGGTAAAGTGATGGATTAATTTAAGAAAGAGAAGTTTACAAGAACTCCTTTGGACAAAGTCTTGAAAGTTTCAAATATAGTGAATAGGAATAATGCTTAAGAGGATAGTTTTAAGATTATCCAACAATAGGTTTGGATTAAGTATAAGTTACTTTTTAAGCGTGTTTGTAACGCCTTAGTCTGACATATTATGGAGGAGCGAAACTTAAGGCTAAGTTAAGTATGATGAATTAAGAATAGTGGTAAGAGTATAGGAATGTGAATAAGGCACCTAGTTATAAAGATGTATAAGAAACTAAGTAGTGTTCACCCAAAAAGGCCCATTTTGACGTATAGAGTAGGCAAATCGAGGATGTTCTGTTTCTCAATCCTCTATAATAGGATTAGTTAAGGAATCATGAGAGGAATGATTGAATAAATAGTAGTAGTCGAACAAGTGCATTTTGGCATACAGAATAGGCAGACTCTGATATGGAAATAGTAGACAAAGATCCCTAATTAGATTAGGATGATAAGTGAAACAAAAGTGATGCTTACAAAAATGATGGTTATTAGGTATGAGGCCACGCCAGAAGGCATAATACCTTCAATGACCAATGTGGTTTTGTACCAGTAGATTTGTAAGGAAAGTTTATTGGGAACTAACTAAACATGAACCAGAAAAGTCAAAGGCTGAAGGAGTATCAAGTAAGCCTCTTAGACGTGGCATATTTTGATAAGCCACTCAGTCTTGATATAACCTTTATCAAGCCCCCATGAAAACTTGACTTAAGTTGAAAGGACACCTGGGTTAAGTTACGGGGGTTATCTTCCTTCTTAAGGATAAAGGGGGCTAAGTACATGAAAGATGCCTTCCAATAGATGAGTTTGAAACCTCAATTTCTGCTAGTGGTTTCCCTGCCAAAAAGGTACGTTTCATGACTCTCTCTAATAAGGAAACGCAGATCTATAAGTATACTTGAAGAAATAAGGCTTAGTGATATGTTTAAGTTAAAGTAGAGGTGAAAATTTACCCGAATGAACTCTAACAACGTGGCTCTATTTGACGAGACGAGGAGGCCATAATATCTGGTTGAATGAAAGATTTGGAACTCAAGCTGTTGTTGTCACAAGGAAGTGCTAGATCAAAAGTTTGACAGCCTTCTAAGTTATTAGGTGAGTCCCTAAGCCGGATCTTGCAAATGTATTATGCATGTTAGAACTTTTGTAAAATTAAGCTAAAATTCATGATGTGATGATTCTGTGAAAAATGTATGTTTGATGAACTTTTATGAATTATTCATATGGAAAATAGATATGATCTCTAAGGTCAATGGTTAATATGCCTGAATGATTAAACTGTGTATAAGTATGTTTGATGACATGAACAAGTTTGTTGTGAAAGAGTCTATCAAGTATAGCCAGCACGAAAAGTCTGTGCCTATCTCTTGAGTCATCTAAAGGGGTCTATAGTGACTAAAAACATGAATCTCTAAAAGGAAAAGTCCATGAAACTCTAAAGACCATAAAGTGTAAGACCATGACTAGGCCATGGCATCATATGAAATATGTAAAGTATGGTTGAGTGAATACCAACAACGAGGGGAAAACCTTACGATAGTAAGTTTAGGCAAATCCATATCGTCTAAAACACCAATTTTCATATAAGTGAGTTTTATGGCTATCTTTAAAAGGAAGCATTGTGGCGATCTATATTAACAGGATGTTTTTTTGTGGCTATCTCTGTTAAAAAGATGCCTTTGTAGAGATCTTTGTTTATGAATTATTGGTGGCTATCCCTGTTAGAAGGATGCCTTTATGGCTATCTCTGTTAAAAGGATGCCTTTGTGACTATCTCTGTTAAAAGGATGCCTTTGTGGCCATCTCTGTTAAAGGAATTCCTTCTTGCAAATTCTGTTAAAGGACGCCTTTGTGGCAGAAATTGAAGAATGGATCTCATGATGACCATCTGAAGACAACGCCTTTGGGCGGACACTGAATGAATGACAAACGTTGTTTAGTTACTAAAGATGAATAAGAAAGGATAATGTGTGCCAAAATACGTGGTGAAGCAAAGATATAAGTTAAGAGTAAGAATAGAAAATGCACTAAAGTAAGAAAGATATGAGCAAATTTTGAGATAAGTATTGGGGCGCAGTCTACCTCGTCTGAAGATAATGATTAAACTAGTAAGTATGGAATAAGTTATTAAGTCTAATAATAAGGTAAGTGAAGAGGTTAAGGATTATGTAAAGATTAGATTTAAGAAAGGATACAAAAGGTAAATATATGTTAAGTATAGTACGCATAAGAGAAGGAAAATGGTTCTGAAGAAAGAAAGATGGTAGCCTTAGAATTGTACTATACAAAGAAGAAAGAAAGGTTAAGAAATATCCAAAGATGTGTAAAATCACATATGCAATGTAGAATGAAAGAAAAAGGTATCGTAAGGTTTAGCTCACTAAGTTCTTACGAACAAACAAAAGTTTTTTTCTATTTTTAGGTCTGTAAAGGAATATACACCGAGAGACGATGCCAGGGCTATGCCAAAGAAGCGGTGCACTTGACTGTTATGCATATAGAGGAAAACAAGTGGCGTGTCAAAGTTTGTGCATAAGTTCATTAAGTAGTGTCCCAAAGTATGTCTAGTAGACTAATAGGTAAAGTAGGAAAGTTTGAAATCTCATTGAGCCAAAAAAATAACCATACATTGTATTTTTACAATAAAATCTGTAGTATCCATAGATAGTCAATTGTACATAGGCAAAATCTAAGTGTAACAATACAATTACACCAATTAGATATTTCGTTACATATATATAGAAAGACGTTTACATGAAAGATTTAAAAAGGAAAAATTTTAAGTTACATCTGTAAGAAGAACATCACACCCGAGATTTGGATTTGGTAGATCAGATCGAGTCGAGGGCATTATACTCGTCCTAAGTTCCTATCTCAATTAGGCCTAAATTTAAGTCTCTACACACTAAAATACAAAAATTAAGCCTACCTAAGGCTTGTGTCGGCCTAATAGGTCATCAACACTTAAAAATGTGTTAAAAACACTTACTTATATTAACTTTTAATCCTATCTACTAAATACCTAAAATGTAATATTAAATTCTAAAGGCCAGTTTAGCATTGCTTTTCAGAAGTACTTTAGGGACAAAAAACACTTTTGAGATAAAAGCATTGCCAAACAAGACGATTTTGAGTTTTTCAAAAGTGCTTTTGGGACAAAAAAATTTCTTTGGAAAAGCACTTTTTTTGCCAAAAGTAGAAATAGAAAATTTTAGCTTTTGCTCAAAAGTGCTTTAAATGTGCTAGAAAACAAGCTCTTTAAGTGTCAAAATAGACCGAAATTACTACTACATTTGACGACAGGTCAGTAACCATTACATCTTTCTTCATGAAAAGTCAATTATTGTTAAATAGTAATCAATTCATTCATCACAAAGACAAACAACCCGTGAACACGTTTACTTTTCATCAACCATGTAATGTTAATGAAGGATATCATTTACCCATTTCTCGAGCTATGAATTCCATTGTTGTGACTGACGCTATATACTACAAAAGTCGTATACCCAACGCACTCATTTTCAATTCCTTATCTATTCAAACTCGGGCTTTTACTTACATCAAAGTTTATGAGTCACACATATATAGTCTGTCATCCACTTAGGATTTAGGTATGCCACACTTTGAATGTCACAAGTGAATAAATCCATAAATTATTTCATGATCTATTCTTCTTGTGTCCAATCTGAGGTACTGTCAGTCAAGTCAATCACATCTATGTTTCTGTCTTCTGGAAGTCATCAGCTCTAATGCCTAAGGTAAGGAATCTCTCTAATTGGACTTGATAGATGACATATTAGCCTTTCAATCGATTTGCTTATTTCCGATTAGACTAAGGACATTTTTAGGTCGCCTACTAATATAAATTGTCTTTTTTTATTACGATCTGACTACGTAATACCACTTAGCTTTAGTTAAACATGAGACAATCAATGAGTAAATATTTACTTTTATTTTACTTTACATGCAAAAACCACGTGAAGACAATATGCATAGAGTATTTATGTAATTCATGAATAATTTTATTAATCAATCTATTTGAAAAAATTGCAAGTGTCCATAGATGAAAATACTACGTTTAGGGCACAGATTCAACATAATTGTTGCATATTCATGATATTTTGCACAATATGATATTTAGGTGAGTTGAAAATGGTTATTTAAATTGAATTGATATAATTTATATTGATTATCAAGACAAAGGACAAAATTGAATAGAATGAAAAGTAGCATAACTTATGATTTATGATATTTGGTATGAAATTGAGTTGAAACATGATATATGAATTGATGATATATTGAGATTGATAGAATGTGAATTGAACTATATGATGAATTGGATAATGGGTTACCCTATTAACTGTTTAGATAGAGTCGAATAAAATTGGCATGTCATAGGATAGATTGAGTATGGTATTACTTCGATTATATGTCGATGAACGTTTGGCACATTTTCCTCCAGATGTTCTGATGAGTGTTGTGCACAACATTTATTTTAGTTAAACCGATGAGCGCTAGGCACAATCTATTTACTTCGAACATTCCGATAAGGCACTAGGTGCCAAATTGGTGTGTTAGTTGGGATCCATATATTCGTTCGAGTCCAAGTCATATTAATAGGGGAGATAAATTGTGAAATTGTTTAATGATGCTAAAAATTGTTTAAATTTTATGAAATTGTACTGCATGTACACATATATGATAATTGAAGTAATGTATTGATGATGCGAACTGGTTAAACAAGCTTGAGGGCTGATATGGAAAGATAATGAATGAAATGATTTATTTGGAAATGAATTGTGATATGGTTAAATGTTGTAAATAGAATAGATATGCAAATATCAATGGAATTGAGATGTTAGTATAATATACTTATTTAAATTGGCTAATTGCAGTAATGTATAGATGATCCATATAATGCATCTGGTATATTTGTGACATATGTATATTTTGATGCACTGGATGAGGTTTGGCATGAGATGTGCATAATTGGTTGACATTAGAATTCAAATTGATTATATGCAAATGATTGTAACTTATGTTATATTGACTTGAATCATTAAAATAACACTTAGCTTTATCGCTTAGTATATGGTTTGTTTCCGGTGAACAGGTTTAGGTACATATCAAGGTCCTGATCAGTGATTCCAGCACCCAGCCGAAGATCTTCAACTCATCAATGTTTGCAAAGTCTCTTTTTGTTCATTATATGGCATGTACCTAGGTTGAGTCAATTTTCGTATAATATGTTATCTTGTGAACTTTTGGAAGTTAGAATTGGAAGTTTTGAGTAACGACATAATGAAATACTTGTATATATTATTTTGGTACATTTCATTTGCATGAGATGATGCTAAGTTTAAATTATGTAAATGAAGTAGGCTAAAAATGGTTAAATGGTTAGTAATATGTTAACTACTTGTATGCTTGAATTAAATGGTAAAATGGTAGTGACATTTAAGCACAAATTGTGTTAATTGCTAAAGATGAAGTAGTGAATTATGGTATGTTGCTTAATTGATTAAATGGATGGGATAACTTGTGCATATGAATGAATGAAATAGGTGCCAAAACTTGACCATTCAAAACCAATATGCTACGTCACAACGTCGAACATTTGTTGTCACGACTAGATCTAGTCCATATGCCACTCCACAACATCGAGCAATGGTCATTGCAACGAGGCCAAATCAAAATGTGGTGTCACGACGAGGAACCCTTGAAGTCGCGAAGTAAACTCCAAACTTTGAAAATATTACAAATTGGTCCTAATTCGACCTTGGTTTAGTAATAGAGCTTTCGTAAGCTTATATAAGCCCCAGAAACGAATGTACATCATATTGTATGTATGTATGGTTTGAAATTTACTCATTTATTGGTATAAATAGAATGTAATTTCATTACAGTTGCTCCAGCAACGAATGTGACATCTTATAGTTCAAATTCGGTGATCAAGTCGGGTAGCAAGGTGCTAAAAAGCCCATCTACTTGAAGCATCGATGGCCTAATAAAGCACTTAGAAAAATTAGGGCTACCTTGCTAAAAATGGAAAGTAATTTTAGAAGATTTGTAATATGATAAGATTTAAATTTGTAATCTTAAAGAATTGTGTCAATCCTTTAATAATCTTAATTGTATATAGACTTTTATCTCGATCGTCGATGTAAAACAAACTATACCATTGGATTTGAGGATGCTTAACTAAGAGGGATTTCCCCTATTTATAATCACTTAATTATAATCATTCGTAGTAATTGAATACCATTGAGAGAATTTACTGAAACACTTGGCGTGTTTTTTCTTTCTTATGACTTTTCTGTTCTTCGTTGTTGTTTTGTTTTGGAGTTGCTTCTGCTTCATTTTTGGTGCCTTAAAGAATTTCAATTTATAATTTTCAATTTTGTGAGAACTAGACTAACTCAGGCGGATTTGAAACCAAGAAATTGCCTAAGGCCACACAGATTGTGAGACGAAAGTTCTAGCCTCGTGACACTAAGGGCTAGCTCTCTATTACTATTGTAGTTGAAAAGTATTTTTAAAAAGTGTGGTAGAAAAGTGCTGTGAAAAAATATGTTTGTTAGTTTTTCGTGCTTTCTATTGTTGCTAAAAAATGCGGTTGAAAGGTAAAATGTATTTTTTAAACATGATGCTAGAAAGTAAAAAATTAGTTAAGTTGTACAATATTTAAATAATTTAATATAATAATATATTATATATAAATTTTCAATACCTTTTATGTAATTAATATAAATTATTTGTAAATTTGATGATATATAAATTATTTTAAAATTTTAAATATAATAATAAATAAGATTTAAATAATTTAATTTAATCATAAATGATATTTTGTTATGAATATTTTATTAAGTGGATGTCCATCAAGATATAAATAAGTTTTGATGTGCTTTAAACTCTAATAGTAATTAGAAGTAGTGTTCTATTTCATTTATACTTCTTATGTCTATATTATAGACTTTGGAGAAGCATTGAATATAATTCTGATTTATCAATAAAATATGCTCTCTTTGCTCTCCCATTCTCTTTGTTCTTTACTCTCTATCTATTTATTTTGTAACACGTTATCAACACGATTCTCTTTTAATTGTTTTTCTCCATAAGTCACAATTTTTTTCCCTTTCACCAAGCCTTACCTCTTTCAAGCAGCAACCAATGCACTAGTCGATAACTCCAAATTTATTGCTCAAGCTGTTGTCTATTACCTTCTAGAGTTACTACTATTTCAGTCTTTAATTGGGGCCTACACACAATGGGTAATCATTATGCAAAAATTTTTATATAATCCTTATGTGTGCTCATGATAATAGCTAGGGTGATAACGATGATGTTAAAGAATCTCAAGTATATTTCACGATAATTTATTTACTATATCATGTTTATTATAATTGGAGACTAATCATGACAACATGAATAAATATATTTTTATTTGAAATCTATACATGTTTGCGATGGTGATTATGAAATAAAGAATCTATTAGGACATTGATAAGTTCTTCTTAGTAAATCTATTGCATTCCCAAGTGAACATAAGCATAAAAGAAAATAAAAATCAACATTATTTTAATATTTGGTAGTACAAAATTAGTTGAAAGCTCCAGAAGAGCTAATATATTAATATCTTGTGATGGTTAATCTATTGGTTTTAAAATATATTCATAATGGATCTCATATTGACATTGTGAATGAGGAAAAAAATATTTTTCATACGAATCAAAAGAGGATTGTGTTTTTATATTTTGAATCAAACTTAGGACCTCTCGCATCCTAAACGAGAATCATACCACTAGACCAAATGCTTTGCATTTGAAGATTTTGGCATATACTCTGAAGCGAATATTGCATATAATTATTTGGAAATTATATTTATTTTGTTGACTTAGTGGCATTATAAACTTCACATTGATTTAGACATTTCCATTAGTAAATGTTACAATAGTACTTATATGTGGATACAAAGTAAAAGGAGTGATAGTAAAATTATCAATTTGTCACAATTTATATTAACATTATTAGTACATTTGAAATGCATGTTAAAGTAAACTAGAATTTTACTGATTCAAATGCATTTACTACTTAGCGCGACTAGTTAGACCATTCTAGATCATATATGATGTGAAAATTAATTGAGAATTCATATGGACATTCATCAAAGAACCAGAAGATTATTTAATTTAAAGAATTCTCATTTGTTGCTTGTTCTCAATGAAAATTGCTTATTAGAAACTCACTAGCTAAAGTTGAGATTTAATGTCTTGCATTTCTGAAACGAATATGGGCTCATTCATCAACCATGTGGATGGTTTTGATATTATATGATTTTGGTAGATGCATCTACAAAATAATCACATATGTGTTATCAATTTGCTACCTGTCGTTTACAAGATTGCTTGTTTAAATAATTAAATTCAGATTATGCAATTAAGACAATTCATCTTGCTAATGTTGATGAGTTTATCTATCAATCTTTTATTAATTGCTGAAAAACTTTTGTAAAAGCTTGTTATTTATACGCCTAATGGTTTAAAGAAATTATTGATTGAACGTATTTAATTAATATCTATACCATTACTTATGAGAACTAAACTTTCTATTTCAACATGAGATTATGTTGATTTACATGTTGTACATATCAAGTCAATAAGTTATAAATACACCTCATTACAATTGGTTTTAGTCAAGAGCTAAATATTTCTCATCTTTGAATTTTTGTATGTGTGTACGCACAAAGATAAGTGAATCCTCAAAGAAAGTTGGGAATACATATTAATTACGAGTCTCATTGTATTATTATATGTTTTAAATGTATTGGAGATTCAATTATGAAATGATTTGTGATTACTATTTTGATTCAATTGTAATGCCCCAAAAATCTCTTATATATTTATTTTTTGTAGGTTTGTGACACAAATATATGTCTGCTTCAGTGGTTATGTGTTCGGGGAGTGTCTAAGAAGTCTTGGGTTCAAGCCTTGACTTAGGCAAAAATTTTAGTTTTAATTGAATAAAACCTCTATCTCTAACTAGTAGGCTTATAAATAAATTTTGGTGAAATATGTCAGAATGGGTCTATTGGTCTGATGGTTAAGTGGAAGGCAAATGAGCATAAGGTTAGGAGTTCGAGTATTTGTGCAAACATGAGATTAATTTTTACTGCTTGTGTCATGTGGGTGTTGTAGTTTGACCGAAATTCTAAAGATTTTGAGTGGGGTTTGAATTTGGTGGTTTAGGGGTTTGTGGTGGAGTGATTTGGGGAGAAAAATAAGGGTGGAAAGAGGTTGGATAGAATCGAAATTGGTTGCGAAAAATTCGGTTGCTCTCTCTTATTTTTTCAGTTTTTTGACCGTTCTCTCTTCTTTACTTTTGGGTTCTCTCTGCCGATTTTTCCCTTTTCTTGTTATCGAATTCATTTGGTTTTGGCTTAAGTTTTGAACGTTTTTCTTACTCTCTTTTTCCTAGCCAAATCATATTTGATCTTCTTCCCAAATTTCGGCTTCTTCTTTTCTCTACTAGGATACCCCTTCCTGAAGTGTTGTCAAGATTTTGTGTTGTTTTAGTGGGTGCTGAATTGTTCCTCTTTGTTCTTTATCTTTTCCCCCTCCCGAAATTATCTCTCCATTCCATGGCAATAGTGTTTCTTGCCTATCTTTGGTGGTTCTGTGCGTGTGGTTTCGGTAAGTGAGTTCTTAGTTTTTTTTTGGCAAATGGTTGTCATTAGGGTTCTAATTTTTATTTTCTTTATCTTCTTGGATAGTAGCTAATTTTGGAGGAAGAGACCAGACGCGAGTGGAACCTTAGTCGATTATTCAAAAGTCGTGGGTAAGTTTGAAGGTTGCGTATCATAATGAGTTATTTGTTCCTATTCGGTTTGAATGCGTTTCAAGGAATTAATCTGGTATTTTCGATCAATTGATAGGTATTAGAGTGCTCTGGTATACAAACGCATCAAAAACGGTTCAAGTGTGTAAACACAACTCTAAAAACAGAAATCGGTAAAAAGCTAAAAAATGTGATTGTCGATGCCATATAGGCGTGTGGCCGCTTGTGTGGTAGGCTGTGTGATCGAACATGGGTGTGTGATCAACGAGGCTGACCATGTACGAATCATGGGTCAGGCCAAATTGGGCCATGTGGGCCACACTGGCTCGTGGGCCCCACACAGGTTAACCACACGAGCATGTGGGAATACTAGGCCAGACTGTGTGAACCACACGGCCAAGGCCATTTTGGGCCGTGTGGGCCACACGAGCGTGTGAGCCTACCTGGGCTTGCAGCATGGGCTTGTGGGCCCATTTTCACTGTTTGACTGCTAAGGTTGCACAAATCGCCCAAGTCGACTATGAACCTACTGAAGGGTCGGTAAGTTTATATAAACCCCTAATTGACTGAAATGACTGAAAGACTGTTATATGCCTATATGAGATAGATATGTATGTTTATACTTTGAGCAAGCTATATATTGTATACTGTTTATACATGATACCATGACATGATTGTATGATACATTGCATTGAGTTAGGGATTGATATTAATTGGAGGAAGTGTACTGAAAGGCCTCGAGCCTAACTTATTGGCAGTTCAACTGCAACTACTGTCTAGTGTCGCATTTATACTACTTTGGAGTGTGGGATGGGTGGGTTGATTATATCCCCACATGAAATGTAGGGTTGGACGGATATGGAGTGTCGAGGCTGGCTGGGCAGGACCTATATACTGTATAATCTATTACTGTACTGTTTATTGTTACTGTAATGGGCCAAGGCCAAACACATGATTGCTTGTGTGCTAAGATGGGCTAAAGCCCAAACTGATATTGTCTCTGACACTGAAAAGGGCTTAGGACCAGACTGTGATTGCTTACTGTCTATTTGCTTTATATGGGATTACACACTGAGTTTTCATAAACTCACCCTTCTGATTTGACTATACATGTAATCCCTAGACATAGGCGGATCGGTGTGACGGAGGACTCAGCGGTGGCCACACGACTTATTTAATTCAACTTAGTACTTAATTATAATTTTGCTTTTATTTTTGGGGCATTTACTGTAATAATAGCCTCTTTGGATTTTTATTTTTAATTTGGGATTTATATCATTTTGGTTTATAACTGTTAGTGATAAGAATAATCGAGTTTTCAAAATGAATCAAACGTTTTAACAAAATATACACAAATACGCAAACTGTCTTAAAAGCTTCCGCATAGATTAAACGTTTTGAAAATTTTCGACTGATTAGTTAACACGACTTTAGAATTAATAAGAAATTCTTAAAAGTTTCTAAGTGGAAAGTTTTTAAGCAAAGTTACGGCTTTCCAACACAACCTACGGTTTTCAAACACAGTACTATGTGACATCGCCAGATTCGGCCATAATGACTAGGCCAGGTTTGGGGTGTTACATCGATAGTTTTCCTGACATTAAGGGGAGAGAAATAATATCTTGTAATGAGTTAGGGGGAGAGTAATTTGAACCAGAAGTTCTACAAGGATAATTCATTACAAGTTCCAAATATGAAAATTCTCATAAAAGAAAATAATAAATCTAGATGATCATATAGTGAAGGCGGGTGCTCCAATAGAGACCCAAGACATAACTAATAAGTAAAACTCCAGAAGAGATTCAAGTACCTGGAACTGAAGATTAAAATAGTGAAAATAAGAGATCTCGATAAGTTATGTCAATTCAAGAAAATGTCGAACCGATAATAAAACTAGTCGACAATGGTTTTGCATGCAATATTATTGTTGAAATAATGAAATAAAAGGAGAATCTTAAATAAATCTATTGAGAAATATAGATATGAACTAGATTGTTCAAAATAGAAAGACGCAACTCAAGTACAAATAAATTCGTTGATTTTTTGGACCAATAGTCTAAATATCTAAAGGTATAAAGCCAGCGAGGGTAAAAATGAAGTGGTTTTGCAAGAGCGGAAGAAAAATATGAAGTTTTTCACTTAGCCTTGGCATTGATTATGAAAATATATAATATTCTTTTGTGGTGGATACAATAACCTTTAAATATATTATTAAATTGACCATTTATAAAAGATTTAACTTGCGTCTAATGGTTGTTGTTACAACCTTTTATGAATCACTATATAGTAAAGTTTATTTTAAAATCTTTGAAGGATTTAGAATGCTAGAAACATATTAAAATTCTTGGGAAATTGTTCATTTATATGAATTGAAATAATTTGAACATATGTGGTGAATAGTAGTTGAAGGAGGGTTATAAAATGATCCAAAATACTTATTTGTGTTTTTATAGAAGAATCATGATTAAAGATTGTTATGATTATTGTTTAAACTCTTGAAGAGATCAAAATATATTTCCCGATATAAATGCTTAGTTTATACATTCAAATAGTCATTTGAAAAACTAGTATTCAAGATTGAATACGTAGAATATGATAAAGTATGTGATGTTTTCATGAGGGAGTAAATACGAGTTGTACTCTTTTTCATTTAACCAAAGTTTTGCCCCATTGAGTTTTCCTGGTAAGGTTTTTAATGAGGCATCATATTATGCATATTATAGATATGTGTACTATTTTTCCTTCACTAGCAATTTTTTCTTTTCTCATAGGATTTTTATCTTAGTAAGGTTTTAACGAGACACATTATCTACAAATGGACATCCAAAGAGGAGTGTTATGAATATTTTATTAAGTGGATGTCCATCAAGATCTAGATAAGTTTTGATGTACTTTAAATTCTAATAGTAATTATAAATAGAGTTCTATTTCATTTATACTCCTTATGTCTATATATATAGACTTTGGAGAAGTATTGTATATGATTTCAATTTATCAATAAAATTTGCTCTCTATTTGCTCTCACATTCTCTTTATTCTTAACTCTCTATCTATTTATTTTATAACATATTTAAATAATTTAATATAACGATACATAAAATATTTAAATAATTTAATAGAATAATATATAAAATATAAATTAATTTTTTTATATACCAAATAAAGGTATGTTGATAATTTTCACAAAATCCAAAAGCAATAAAAAGTTATCTTAGATTAGGTTAGGGGTGAATATTCGATCGAGTCAAATCGAGTAAAAAAATTTTGAGTTAGTCGAGTTGATGAATCTTATTTTAGCAACCGAACTCAATTTGATTTTTTTTCGAATCGAATCGAGTAAAAAAAATTTTACTTGAGTCGAGTTAACGAATCATATTATTTATACTCAATGTTGCGTTTACATGGATCAATTATTTAACTAGTCGACAAAGTAAAAGATTATTTAACTACGCAATAGACCTGTTCATGGGTCGGGCCACACCGGCCTGGCCCGAAGGCCCGCTCAAAATGTGGGAGGGTTTGAGCAAAAATATAGACTCGAAAAGTAGGCTTGGACAAAAAAAAGGGCTCATTTAAAAAACGAGTCGGGCCTCAAGTAAGGCATTTTTGCCCCAGGCCCGGCTCGGCACGGCCCCAATTTACTAAAGGACAAAAAAATATGTTTTTTAAAAAAATATTATTTTCTTATTGTTTTCTCCCTATTTTGCTACCATTTTACTATTATGTTGTTACTATTTTATTGTTATTATTTGGATATTGTATAAAACTTATTTTATTATTAATTTTGTTATTATTTTAGAGGTATCTGCTTATTAAGTTGCATCTATCTTAGTGTTATTTAAGTATACATATTTTTTAAAATTTATTTTCAATTTGTTGTTAAATATTTGTTCTGATTTTTTAGGATTTTTGATGTATTATATATTTTTTAAAATTATATAAAAAATAATATAAAAATTAATATGGGCGGGCCGAGTCAGGCCCGAGTTTTAACATTTTATCCGGGT
This sequence comes from Gossypium raimondii, assembly GCF_025698545.1. Lineage (NCBI taxonomy): Eukaryota > Viridiplantae > Streptophyta > Magnoliopsida > Malvales > Malvaceae > Gossypium > Gossypium raimondii. The sequence goes on from NC_068570.1 coordinate 41,007,448, forward strand.
CGGGTTTAGACAAAATTTTAGGCCCATTTTTAGGGGTGGGCCGAGCTCGAGCCTAGCAAAGGGGCTACTTAAATTTTTAGTTGAGCCCGGCCCAGCCTGGCCCGTGCACACCTCTACTATGCAAACAATATAATACTTTTGCCTTTTAATTTAATGGGTAAACATTTATCAAAACGACATTGTTTTATCTTTTTTAACTTAATAGTTTTGACTTTTAATCTTAGAAAAGGTAAATATTTATCAAAACGACATAATTTTGCGTTTTTTATTCAGATTTTCGGATAACTCGAATTGTGTAATTCATATACGAGTTAAACAGAAAATTTTAATTTTTTATTCGAGTTTATCTGAATAACTAGAACTATTTAATTTAAAATTTAATTTTTTATCGAATTTTTCGAATCAAATCGAAATTTCATCACTTAGAAAAATAATTAATTATGACACTTTTGATTGCAAAAATTAAGTATTTTCATTATTTCTAAGGTGGAGAAACAGTTTTTCGAACACAAATATAAATTTTCAAACTTGCCCCCATCCGCCTGTGCAAGTGCTAATCCAATTAAGTAATTGGATAAAGTCCTTTTAATAATGATGATGATTATGATGCTACTGAAATTATGATGGTGCAATTTGTGCTTATAAAATGAGTAATGAGAATTCTAAGACGAGAAGAAAGATGGGGTTGGCTTGGATTGCAAGGGATACTCTCTTCATTTAGTCAATAAGGACGGACGATGATGGTGATGATACTATGAATTCACTTTTATTTATTCCTATCTTTAAAGAGTTTTTATTCTATGATGACTAGTATGTAGTAACTAGTAAACACCAGTAACCAATGGAATATGAAAAAAGCAACCATTTTTCTTTCTTTTTTTAAAAAAAGAAGGGAAGAAAAACATTTAATATAGGGGGTATAGATTGTTTCCATGAGTCTCATCATCAGCCACCTTTTACTTTGTCTGTTTCACAACCAAGCAGAACAGGTGGCTAACCTCTTCTTTCACTTGCCAATCTCCGCGCTTCTCTCTCTTTCTCTCACTGTCTTTCTCTTTCACTTCCATTTGGGTACTTTTATTTGGCCTTTGTTTGGTCATACTTTCATCTCCAAAATTTGGCAGTAAGTTCCTGTTCCTAATGGGGTTTTTAATTGAATCTTTATATATTTTTCTTTTTTTTCCTGGTACTGGTTTCTCATTTTCAGGTATGATGTTCTTAGGTTTCTAGTCCTTTGAAAAATATCTCAGCTCTTTTGCTTTGATTATCTCTTGTTTGCTTATTTTGATTTGGTTTCTAATTTCTTTCACTGTTGCTGGTCTTGTTCCTTTTTTCTCTTCTTCTTGTTCTCTGCTAATACTTCATGTTTATTTTTATGGTAAACTGCAAATGAGAATTCTCAAATTTCATTTATTGCCGATTTTTTTTTCTTTCCCCCTGTATACTTGATGGAATAATTGTATAAAAAAGTTGAAAACTTTGGGGCTTTTATTGAGCAATTCTCTCCCTAGAACTTATGTTACTCCTTTTCATGGTGATGATGATGGTCATTTTCTGGATGCATTATCTGCTTGGAAATCTTAATTGTTGCCTTATCCTTTTTCTCTTTTTCCCCCACTGATGAAAGTGACTTGAATTTTACGAGTATTATTAGTACTTTTGGATTTGGTATGCTTTTGATGCAGCAAATATCATTCCATTATATTGTATTTCTTCAAATTTCCTCTTATGGTGTCAGCTTCACTCAAACTACTATTTGAATCTGAATTCAGAACTTCTGCTTCATCCATGTCTGAAGCATTTGAATGCTTGAAACTTGAAACATATAAGAGGAAAAAGAAGCAGTGAACTTGCTAGCTTATTAGGAAAGAACGATATGCTCACTAAGTCCTGTAACTTCAAATCCTAGAAGGTTTCTCAGTCCAAGGAGTCCGGTATTGTATAACTAGGCAAATTCTCTGTGTTGGAAGCATTATCCAAATGGCTTATTTGGGAATAGGTATTTATGATTCCTGATATGAATTTGATCTGTTGTAAGTAGGGGGGTTGATATAGAATATGTACTGAAATCGGTAAGGTTTTGTTGTATCTATGGATTTCAGATATGGCTGGTGGATGAACTTGAGAAATAAAAAGTTCTGCTTCATACTTCATAAACAGCAATTTAGAAATTCAGTGATTCATGGATTGGACTGAAATCTAAATTCCATATTGTTTTGAGTTCCATTCAAGCAAGATAGACTACTGGACGTCCACATTCTTCTTATTATTACAAAATAGTTTTGAGTCAGTCCGTTTTGCTGATTTATTAACTTATTTCAGCATTTACTCGGTCATGCTGTTGCTTCTTTTCCTTTCTCTTCCATTGTTTACGTTTCTAATGAACATAATTGATTGATTGGACGAAGTATTCTATAAATATTTGTGTGTCCAGTTGATGAGATATAACTATATCAAAGAACAGTCCGCACTATAATCATGAGTACTACTTCAGCTGTTCCTCTGAAAGATCAGAAGGCCAAAGCAAATTTCCTTCTAGAGGTACATTTTTGGACGTTGTAGCTACAATTTCATGTTATACTCTATTTGTATACTAAACTCTCCCTTGTTTCTATTAGTTTTTGACTCTCGAAATCATGTTGGTTTCATCAGATTGCTAACACAGAGAAGCATTTGTGGGTGTTAATCCACACCAAAGGTTTATTGCACTCTGATGTTCGGGATTTATACCACAAAGTCTGTTTAAATTACGAGAGTTTCTTCTTGGATGATCATGAACTGACGGAACTCCAAGATGTTGAATATTCGCTGTGGAAGCTACACTATAAGCACATTGATGAGTTCCGTAAAAGAACAAAAAGAAGCTCAGCTAATTCAGAAAGTACAATGTCTGCAATGGGCTCAATTGGTTCTGATAACAGATATATAGATGGGTTTAAGTCATTTCTTCTAAAAGCTACCGAATTTTACAAAAAACTGATTGAGAAACTCAGAAGTCATTATGGACTTCCTGAAGAATCTTCATCCTCTAAAAGGGGTGGCATCAATGCTTCTATTGAACCTGTGAAATTGCGGAAATGTCACTTCTTATGTCACCGGTTTTTAGTATGTCTCGGGGATCTTGCTAGATATATGGAACAAGTTGAACAATCTAGTGTCCTCAAGCATAATTGGTCAGTTGCAGCCGCCTACTACTTGGAAGCTGCAATGGTATGGCCAGATAGCGGAAACCCCCAGAATCAGGTATTTTAAGTGTTTTTCTTATTTTCTCTATTGATATATAACAATGAATGTGTTATGAGCCAATTATATAGAACAAAGTTGCATTTGTAACATTCTGAATTCCCGATTTCTATGTAATAACCATAAATGTTCACTTTTAGTTGGCAGTACTGGCTACGTATGTGGGTGATGAGTTTCTTGCTCTATACCACTGTATAAGAAGTTTAGCTGTAAAAGAACCATTCCCGGATGCCTGGAACAATCTTGTTCTACTATTTGAAAGAGTAAGATTTATACTGTTTGCTGATGCCATGCAAATAATTTTGTACCCTTTGGATATTCATACCAGTTTCTGATTTCCAAATGCTTCTTGTGATTTTGCAGAACAGGTCATGTGATTTGCCATCTCTTTCGAGTGAGGAACAATTTGATTTCTTACAACCATTTGAAAGAAGTGGTTCCCAGGTAAAATTACAATCAAGTGAAAAAGTTTCAGATGGCGTTCCGTTGAAGGGTGAAAATGATCACTCTGAAGGAATGAATTTTTGGCTGCTTCTTATCCGAATGCTAAGTTTCTTCTTCTTAAAATCCAGGTAATTTTTGTAACTACAGATGAGTAGAATTAGTTCATTTAAGATGCAAATATGTTCAAGGCTTCATATGCTAGTTTGTCTCATCCGTATCATGTCTGCTTTTCATGCTCGTAAATTACCATAGGGCATAGCATATGGAGTATATGAAGAATTGACTTTTGAGTTGCAAAAACATACTTATGATGATCCAATAAAATAAGTTTGTCTTTGAAACCACCACAGCTAGATGTTTTCTGATTGCTTTCTATCAATTTGAATGCTGCCAATCTTACTCGATACGGATGGTTTGTCAACTTGCTTCTTTGGTGTTTGTATTCTGTTTTTAACAAAGAATATTTAAGCTTTTTTGGTGTTTGCATTCCGCCTTTAACTAAGTTCTGATGTTCTTGGCTGATGCAAGGCAGTTTGGAGGACTTCCCTTGTGCTTTTGCATCTACCATGAGAGTGTTGGATGTGATGATGGCTTTAGATGATATAAAGCTAAGAGCAATGCTGGAGTCCTATCAGCTTATGGATTCGGCTAGAACAGGCCCTTTCCGAGTTCTTCAAGCTGTTTCTGTTTTCATCTTCGTCTTCCATAATCTAAATAATAACCCCGAATTGCCAGGGTCGAAAGATGGAAAGAATAAGAAACATCTCGAGTTGATACAATTCGCATTGAATGCTACATTCATTTTCATGGGACGTGTTGTATATAGATGTTTGAGGGCAAATTCTTTGAACTCGTGTCCCCTTCTACCTGCCATACTTGTTTTCGTGGAGTGGCTGGCAAGTATGCTTGATGAAGTTGAAGCATATGGAGTGGATGAGAAAACTAAAAGCTCTATATCTTATTTTTTCGCTGCTTTTATGGACCTTTTGAAGCAGCTCGATGTTAACGTTGAAATTGTGTCTGATGTAAGAATTGCACTGTGGGAAGACTATGAGTTGAGGGGCTTTGCACCGTTAGCTCAAATACATGTTTCATTAGATTTCTCAACTAGTTGGAATCAGATAGACAGTTACCAAAGTGGGATTGAATGCCGTATACAGCGTATAATCAATGCCGCGATGACGATTGCAAGCAGATCAAATGGTTCCTATAAATGGATTATCTTTGATAGTTTGGGGAAGAAATTCTATCCGAAAGATGCAAATGAAATGCCTGAGAGACTAGAATCAGAAAATGGGGAGTCCAATTCAGATGTAAATGTCAAAGGGCTGAATCAGCATACATATGAAGCTGGAAAAGAATGCAAGACACAGATTGCAAGTGAAAACCAAAGCAGCCATCTTGCAGATGGGAAATCTGTTGCCATGGAAGAGGAAGAAGTTATTCTCTTGAAGCCTCTTACAAGACATAATTCAGCACCACCCTATGGGAAAATTCATAGCGAAAAAGACCCTGCGTCTCCAAACGAAATGGAGGAAACTGTTCCTTCCGATGAATGTTTGCGCCGTGCTACGTCCCTACTAATAGCGCAAAACCAGGCCAATTCTGATGCTTCAGATTTTCAATCTGACATCTCGAATTTCAGGCGCAGCAAGCCTGTCAAGCAACATGAGCCTTTTGTAAAAGATACCACGGCATTCTTGTTTTCAGAAGCCCCCATCTCTGCTGGGCCACCGTCACTTAGTTCTTGGGTTCTAAACCAAGGAAGTTTAAGCAGTACCGAAAAGACAAGAAGTGATGTTAGTAGACCAAGCTTGAGCCCTATTGCTGAAGTAGCCACTTCATCCCTGAGCGATCTCTCGATCCATCAAACCGAGGATTCTGTCAATTCATCAAGATTTGATGCTTTAACCAATTACTTGTACTCACCTCCACCATATTCGGCTCCAATTCCTTCTGCCCCTTTATTGCCTGATGATGCTGCTTGGTTTAATGGTAATCAGTCTAGTTTTTCCGGGGTGAATGGCTCAGAGTTCATTAATAAACCCGAGCATTTCTACAATGCATCAAGGATAAGTGGTTACCCCAATTGGTCTCCTGATGGCGAACGTATTTATGGTTCTGGTATTCCTGGTTTCATTGATAAATACCCTCCATTCAGCGGGATGACTTCTTCAGAATGGCTTCGGAGATACAGAGAGAGTCGCAATCTTGATCATGCCAACAGCCATGTGCAGCCTATCAACTATTATGCTCCCGGGAACCCCATTCCCACACATGATGGTTCCCGTGTTGGTCTTTTCAATCAATACGGAGTACCATCTGTTACAAATCCAACAATTTACACAGAGAGTTCAGTATTGCATCAAGGATTTCCCTGTGTTTACGGCATGGAGGAACCGAGAAGGGAAAAGCCGTTTCATGGTTATCAAAGACCGAGCCATTATGGCTGTGGGGCCATGACTGAGCTTAGAGACGAGCCACGGCCACTCTTGCAGTATCTAAAAGAGAAAGAATGGCTACTCCAGCAGGATCCAACCCTGAGAAATCCTACTTTCATGGGAAATTGAAAACTTTGAAGCTCTCTTTGGACATTCGCGTAGCATACATCCTGTGTGTGTATATATATATAGACATAAAGAAGTTGAAAATATGAATGTAGGTATGTTTTAGTCATGTCTGAAAATGAGGTATTCAAGTGTGAAGAAAGGGTGTCACAGATTTAGGATGATTTTATAGTGATATATAATGTTGTCTTACTGACCAGAAATGTTGTCTTCTATAAATTTACTTTGCCATGCGTAATGGACGAAATCCCCATCAATAAGGTACCCAAGCCAATGGAAAGGCAGCTGATGGACGAGAAGAATTCAAGGCGAACTAAAGCTAAAAACGATTCAGAAGCAACCTAGCCCAACAGCGAGTTTCGCTCTTCAGGTGGCAATTGTTTGATGATTGTAGTATAATTTTGACGTCCTGGAGAAGTTTGATTCCTTCAAAGATTGGCTGCTTTGAAACATCCTGTGTTAATATTTCTCCCTCCTAGGTAGCCTGCAGTAATTAACATTAAAAGTTCTGAGAAGCAAATAGAATAGCACGGAGGATGAAACCGTGCACAGATACAAGCTGAAAACCATTGGAATCCCGGAACATAATTTTGTCTGTTGTGGACAATGATGAGGGAGAGCAACCATTGAACAGGGGAGGGATTCACCGAAAGGGGACGTGAGATCTTTGTTGAAGAGAGGGAGAAACATTGCTTAGAAAGAAGTTGAGAATTATTTGAGTAATTTTTGAGATTATCTTAATCACCACAAAAGGGGCATAAATTAGTGCCTTTGAAAATGAGATTGTTTCTTTTAAGGCAACAGACTTGACTTTTACTCGGAACTTCAGCATTTTACTCTTTTTAAGAAATGAAGCTTAGAGGAGATCATCGGTTTTCATGGAGGATTTTGAAAATAGTACTAAAAATGTTAGGCATTAAGTTGATTTTAAAAAGAAAAATCTCGAGTACCACCATCAGTCTTTAATATTTTTTATATAAAAAATACATTAAAAGTTTTATAAGTAAAATATTTGAGAGAGGTGAAATATGATGTAAAAGTAGAACCATATGAATTGTTGGAGTTTGGGTTATTCTTATTATTAACTACCAAACCGGCTATAACCCTAAACCACTGAACCCAACGGAGAAGAAGCGCTAGGAATTTCTATTGGGTAAAGTCTCCGGCTTTGCTTCTCAAACTCAAGATCTGAAGATCCAATGGAGAAAGAACAATCAGCAGGAGGCGATATATCATCAGCCCAAGCTGTTTTACTTGGAGCTTTAGCTCCTGGTGTCAACGTCGGTTCTGTTTTCCTTCTCTATGATCTGCCCCCGCCCCCCGCCCCCCCCCCCCTCTGGCTTCTCTTTTTAGATATTTACAATATTTGCAGCCATATTTATTTATGTAGTTTCTAATGAACGATTTTGGGTTTCAGGGTCCTACATGGAGTACTCTAAAATTAACGTTTTTGATGTTAGGTCTTTGCCTTGCTCTCATGTTGGGTTTAGCATTCTCCTCTACTGATTCCTCCTTGATTCTTCATGTTGCTTTCCTTGTTCTCATTGCCATCACGCTCTTCTTGCTTCTTAACTGGTATTACTATCTATGCTAACCCCCCCCCCCCCAATTATCTTTTGTGTTGAACATGGATTTATAGTCTTCTAGCTTTATATTAGTTTTTGCAGTTGCTTTATTTGCTATTTATGATTTAAATGAAAATCATAGGATTTTGTATGATCATTTGGCACTTTCTATGTTAGATCTGAGAGGATACTTTAATTGTCAAAAGGTATTTGTACCATAATTACCATGATTCTCTCAGACTTTAATGGTTTGGTATTTTAGCATTTGAAAATTTCAGTGTTTTGTCACAAACATGATGGGTTTTAGCATGCTCTTCTGATATAATGGTGATATATTAGATATCAGTTTGGATTGAACCTGCCTGTTATCATGGCACATAACATGGTTTAGATAGACATGGTGAGTAGGGAGCTCGGAATTTTGTTTTGAAAATGTCGATTCTTGCATGCTCGCATAGTTCTTTTTCCAGTTTTAGAACAATAAATTGGAGGGAAGAATGCGAAAGTGACTGGTTCTTATAATGCTAGCAGTAATTATATGCATAGGGATGATGATATTTGAAATAGCAAAATTGAATCTTAAATCTTTTCTAATTGGAAACTGTTACTTGACATACACCCTGAATTTGGTTGATTGGATGGATATCTTATGCAGGTTTCTTGAACAGACCGGTTTGGTTTCTGTTGAGCGCCAAATGCAGGAGATGGACTTAATACCGAATAATCGTAAGAGAGAATGAACAAGAATCAATTTAACAGAATGAACTGAGTTTTCTTTTTCTTAACTTTTGAATTGCATTACGGGTGAAGATGTCATCAAACACAAGGAAAGGTGGAGGATTTGAGAATGAGATGGCATTTCTAAGAAAAACATGTTAAAGAGAAGTGTTAGCAAATCATGTTGCTTCATTTTTCTTTCCCGGGAATCACATCGGGGACGCTGATCATTAGTCGCTCTTTGCTTCCTTCTCCTTATGTTTGCCCTTCTTGGCCTTGATGAAGCAGAAGCATGAGCAGCATGGGAGTTGAAGCAAAAACTTCATATTTCTTGTACTGATGATTCATTTGCAAAAATTGAGATTTATATAGAACTCCAATCTTAGTTTTCTTGTAAGGATTAAATATATTCTAATATGGATGCCATTACTGAGGTAGGATTCCTAGCATATCAATGACATATTCATAGCCATTGGATGTCTTATGCTTCTTTGTGTGGGTCATGTTAGGGCTTTTTCTCCTCCTTTTCCCCCAAATGAATAAAGTCCATGCTTTTTTTGTTATTTTCCTTGGCAAAATAAAAGACTTATGTTTTGAAAGGAACACAAAGAATCTGGTTGACCCTGTTCAAGGGTTTCAATTAATAATCTTTACCAACTAGTTGTAGGATGTCTCAATAATAATAATAATAAATAAAGAGACGATGGTTTCTTCACTGCAAATCTTTTAGTAATTTTTATCAAAGATAATTATTTGACAAAATAATTACCCTAATGTCTTAAAATAAACAAACATAAAATATTGGGTTTGAAGGGTAAATCAGAGATTAATAGATGTCTTGTTGATGTGCTTAGTTGAAGTACATCATGTGCTTAGATGTATGTATATATTATTGTATTTTTAAATCCTATTACTCCGAATGCAAATTTGATTGAATTCCTCTAATGAGTGTTTTTATTGAATTTTAAATCTTTTATCTAATAATACATACTATTATTGGTATATCGTGTCTTTTTCTAAACAATGCTCTTATAGTTATCATTATAATTCCTAAATGTATATATCTAACTTGGGATATTTCTTTTAATCATCTTAATTTTGTCTTTAGTAAACTGTGGGATTTACGTTAATCGCCTCTAGCATCTTTGGCAAATGTATTACCACTTACTTTTTATATATATCTTTGACACTAGATTTTACATTTAGATATTTTATAAATTTCTTCTTTAGAAATGATTTTATTAATCTTCTAACATTTCATCATAAAAGTAGTTTTCTTCTCGATTATATTCCCTAATTTTATATTTTGTTGTTCGTTCTTAGGAATTTTTCTAATTGATTATTAAAAGCGCTTCCTATATTAAACACAAATATATATTCTTCATCATCCGTGTCAAAATCTATTTCGATATTAAATCGTATAATATTTCCTCGAGATTTATTTACTCTTCGAACATATTTTTGAACCTTGTTCTTCAAGTGTTTTAATAATTTTCTTGCACTTTTCCCTTATTAGGACAATTTGGTGCTATATAACCTTCTTCATCACATATGAAACATTTACATTTTTGTTTTTAGGATTTTCGAAGTTTTTCTTCTAATGAATCTTTCCTTTTATTATAACCGAATTTTTCTTGTTTCTGGTTTCCATCTAACTAGCTTATATCTTCTATTTTTCTTTTTATGTTTTTTATAAGTATTTGGACGTCTTGATTTACATCCAAATTTCCATTCATTTTCTAGAATTTTTGTACAATGCTTATTACTTAGTTTATGCTTAACTTGTTTAGAAGCTTTACTTTGTAAACAATAACTAGTTATTCTTTCTTTTGCAAAATTAATTCTATTTCCTATAGAATCTATAGTTTCTGAATCCACTCCAGATATTTTACTGTGCTTTCTAAATAAGAATCATATTTTTTATACAAATCTCATCCCATGGTGGTGGTAATTTATGGTATGACAACACATAACTAGACAGACTATCTTGATATTTTTTATCAGTATAGCCACAAAATCATGTTTTTAGAATATAAATTAACCCTATAATAGATCTTTAGGAGTTTGAATCTGGTTTATTAACTGCCATTTTTGTTCTTTTTCTTTTTCCGATTCTTCCCATCTTCTTAGGAATTGTAGAACATTTCCTTGAAATGTTCCAACAAAGTAATTTAAATTTTTTCTTTTGACCACATGTTGTTGTTAACAAATATAGTCATAGACTGTGTCCAATCATCTATGGTTTTTTCATAGTCCGCCATAGGAATATTAGTTAGATCTAAATATATTCCTCCTTGAGTAACATTTCTTTTATTTAGATCATCTATCCTATGTGGGACAGGTTGAGTAGATGATTTCCTAAATTTTCGTGTTTTATTTCATTAGTAGCAATATTTTCTATTTGATTACCAAAATTCTAGTTGTATTTTCAACTTGTTCATAATTTTATTATAGGATCTTAAATAATCATCTTTTAGAAGATTCAACTCTAGTTTTATTTTTCCATAACGATCTTGATCTGCTTTTATCAGCATTCCATTAGTTCGGTATTTATATATTTTCTTCTTCATCTGTTGAAGTATTTTTTATCGATTTGTAACTTGTAACTTTTATATCTTCTAAATTGATAGAATTATCGAATTATTAGAACTACTACTACTGTTTGTAGTGTCATAGTTCAACATATAATGATAATTGAATAACATAAATAGGTCTTTATGTTTTTCATAAAGTTGTTCTATTAGTTTTCGATATTCTATTCTTTCATTTTTATCAAATGTCTTAGTGAATTTATTCTTCCAATGTTCTATAAGTTGTTTATAGGATTGGAAATCATATTTTTGTTGATAAGTATAATTTCTTTTCTGTTTTTTAGATTTTTTATGTCTTTTGTTTTTAGAAGATGATTCTTCAGAGGAAGTGTCTTCTTCTTCTAACAAGGCTAATATTATGTTACTATTCCCATTATATAAATGTCCTAAATCTATTTCTTGTTCTATATTTTTATTAATAAGAACTTGTTCTAATTTATTATTAACTTCAGATAAGATATCTTTAGATTGTTTGTTCAAATCTAATTTTGTTGCTTCTCCTAAATTATTTATTTGTTGTTCTATTGTATTTACTTTATTATATAAGTTATGAAAATATATAGAAGTAATATCTATTAAACTATTAAAACCCATACTAAGTGATGAAATATTGTTTTCAATTTTAGAGTCAATATACATAGCATGATTACAAATTTTATCATTGTATAGACAATCAATTTCTTCTATGAAATTTATCTTAGGTACCTAAAACCGTCTATTATCTTTATATTTTCTTACTTTAAAACGCCAATAGTCTCACCCAGGCATAAACAAGCTATAGTAAAATAGAATAACAGATATATGAGTTTTAAGATAAACCAACATGAAATAAACAGAACTAAAAATAAAGGATAAGAACTTACAATGAATACTACGATATTATTTCTCCAAAAAATGTTACACTGACGCTCTGATACTAGTTACAAGGAGTTTAAGGAGACAGTAGATGGTAATACAAATTTACAGAATAAAACTAGTAGTAAATGAAAGGTTTTACAAAATAGGGGAGGATGGTGGATGGGAAGTAACTTAGAGAAAAATTTCAAAACTAACTTGAATGCCCTTCTTATGCTTCCTTTATCTCATTTTATAAGAGAAATTCTAAACTCTGTTTAATTTCATTTGAATCCCGCATAGTTTTTAAGATAAAGATGATGTTTCATCTTTGATTTGATGATATTTTTTGTCCTGATGTGGTTGCTTTCACATTGCTTCCTTTTTTTGTACATAGATGTGGTTGCTTCCACATGTTGCTTCTTTTTTTGTCTGGAGATAGATGTGGTTGCTTCCACACGTTGCTTCCTTTGTCTTTTCTTTTATCCTTCTTGGATGTTATCTAGATTCACTTCTTCAATTTCATCTAGATTTAATGAATCAATTGACAATCTTGGTGAGTTCTAATTTTCCCATATATTTTTTATTTCTTCAATTATGTGTGATAAAAAATCGCCAATCTCCATGTCAACTATCTTTTTTAATAGTTGAACGGATTCTTTACTTCTATCATCCCAGTGATATCCAACTCTAGCATCATATGCCAATATTTTTCTTCCATCAGTCCAAAAGCAATAAGATTTTTGTTGAAGTAGATATTGGGTTTTGGTCATTAAATCTACTCCTGCTTGGATTTGATAATAACTGAGATTTTTGTAACACTTGCCAATATTTTTTGTCAAGTGTTCTTTCTCTTCTTTAGTTGCTGATAGGTTGGGTCCTCCGATCATTTTTTTAATGGTCCATATTTGATATGGCTAATAAAATTTTTCTTTTTCAACTATACCAATAAGGCTACTGATTTCAAGATGAAAGTAATAATAAAAATCATCTTCATATACCATACGTAATAACATAATTTTAATAAATGCTGGAAAATATTTTAATAAATGAAAAGAAAAATTTTGAGCCGTTATTTCCCTAACAAAACCCCATTCGATACTGTTTATATCAAATGGTTCATGATTGATTCTAAACTTTATAGTAGAGAAATTTTCATCTAAATCATTTGTAAAAACATAAGCTTGTAGAAAGTATTCGAAAAAACTTTTTGAAATTGAGCTTGTTGGTTGCAAATGGGTCCATTTATTTTGTAAATATTTCTCGGTAGGATATTCCTAGCCTTATTATATAAACATAATCTAAACATTTTATTTATAATCGGGTTATTTGTTCCATTGTTAATAAAATACGTAATCTATCAAGAAGACATTTATTATCTCCTTAATATCTAAAAATTAATTTCTAGTTTTTCCCAATCTCGATATAAAATAGATTTTAATAATAAATCATGAGCTTCTTGTTCTTTACTTTTTTTTCAACTAAAAATTTTGAAAGCTTAGTAAGAGCTCTTCTAAAATTAGCTCTTTGCTCGGTAATATGGGTTTTTCATATTTCATTAATACAATTATATAATTCGAATGGTAAGCCTAGATTATAAAAATATTTTATTTCCTGAATTTGTTGTGGTTTCAACAAATTTTTTGTTGCACAAAACTTTTTTGCTCCTTTTATAATTTCGGCATAACTAGCTTGGTATGCTGAATTTAGATCTTGCAACCAAGGTAGTTGACTTACCAGTTGTGGTGTAAATGATAATTGAGTTCCAACTGGTTGCCTTACCATTTGGATATGGAACATAATATCCTTGATTAGGATAAAAAGGTACTTGAGAAAGTATTGTTACAAATCCTTGATTAGGATTTATAGATTTGAAAGTGTTCCCTTTGTTGGGTTTTTCATGAACAGTAGTCTATTCACCGACTTTTTTTAGAGGTTATTTGCCTCTATCCATGAGGCTGGCTAAGATAATCAGTAATAATATTGTCAGTTCTTTTGACATATAAAACTTCAAAATTAGAAATATATAATTCATTATACCATCTAATTCTTCTAGGTACAGTTTTCAAACTTTTATTAGTAAGGAAATGTTTAACTATCGATTATCAATTTTTATGATAAATTTTCCATGTGCTAAATATATAAGAAAATTTTTATTCATTTCTTTATAGCTAATAATTATTTTTATATATGACATAATTAATTTTATTCGGTTTAAATTTTCCCGAACTATATCCACATATTAATTCTTCGTTATTTATTGTTCTAGCTTTTAAAATACAACCCCAATGATTTTGTGAGGCATCTATTTCTAAAATTAATTTATCACCTTATTTAGATAAATAAACTTTTGGAATTTGATTGATTTCATATTTTAAATTTTCTATAATTTCCAAGTTTGTTTTAGACCGGATAAAAGGCTTATCCTTTTTTAATTTTTCATATAACATACCTATTTTTTAGATAAGTTAGGAAAGAAATTTCTTCCATAATTTATAATTCCTAGAAATTGTTGAAGTGCTCTTTGTCTTCAATTTTTTCAGGAATTCTTTTATTTTCTTGTAATATGATCTTGTAGTTTAAGATCATCTGCAGATAATTTTAATCCTAAAATTCTATTTATGTTTTTCTAGCTCTATTTTCTTAAGACTTAGTATGATTCCATGTTTTATGAATTCTTGAGAAATGATATTTAAATGTTTTCTATGTAATTGATGTATCTAAAAATATCAAAATATCATCTATATAAACTACACAAAATTTTTATATTTATTAAATTTAGAATCCATCCATCTTTGAAAGATTTGTGGTGCATTACATAATTCAAATGGCATTACTTTCCATTGATAATGTCCATTAGGTGCACTAAAGGCTGTCAAAGGTTTGGACTCTTCTGTTAGCATGATTTGCCAGAATCTCGATTTACAGTCAAATTTACTAAAATATTTCACTTGCTTAGCCTAATTAATTAAAACATCCTTTCTTGGAATAAAATAAGCATCAAAAATAATATTTTGATTTAATCTTTTATAATTAATGATCATTCTAGCTTTTTCACTTTTTATTTTGACATGATTTCTAACCATAAAAGGCTGGACTAGAATGTAGACTATTAGTTTTTCTATTAATCATTTTTCTAATAATTCTTTAATTTGTATGTCAAATTCATCTATATCTTGTTTAATATAGATCATAGGTTTAACTCTAATAATTTTATTGGGATTTTCTAATTTAATATCACAATATCTAGGGCTATTTTGCCATAATTTTAATGGTTCTTCACTAAAATTATTATATAATATTTTAAACAACCAATAACTTGTTTCAAGTTGTTTAATTTGTTATTTTCTTGGTGGTGAACATTTTTTATCACAAACAAATTTATGATTTTCTACTAATGGTATTTCTATAGAAGTTTTTTCTACTAATAACATAATTAAATTTCTATCAATAGAAAATGGCAAATGTTGATAAATAAAATTATTACCTAATAGTATATCTCCATGCATTTCGGAAAACATGATATTTTAGGTATTACAAATCTTACATTATTTATGTAAAGTGGTACGTTTCTAGCTTTATATTGAATTATGGTTTTGTTACCATCTATTCATATAGCTCTTATTGGATGCTTCATAGGTTCCCATTTTTCTAAAGGAATGACATTTTTCTACAACTACTAGTTGTACGTCCAAGATCAAGTAAAGCATGTAAAGAATATGTTTTATATTCTCTAAATTGAAATGTAATTTTAATATATGTAATATTTCCTAGATTGAAAATTGAAAATGTAATCACATCACTTGTTCCAAGTTTCATTTGTTTGAGTATTATTGAAGTTTGTATTTCTTCCATTCTAGTGTTTCTAGAAGATCTGAGTTTCCACTTGGTTTTGTGGGAAAAATATGAATATGAATTGTTTTCATTCCTATTGGTGTTGAAGATATAGAACTTCTACTTGGATTTTCCTCATCTTCCTCTATTTTAGTATTTGAAGGTAAAACCAAATTATCATTTGTATTGTTATTGTCAAATTTTAAAATATAATTTATCACCAAGCAACACATATTCTATTGTACTTCTTGGTTTACAAGTACTTGCACTATTTATCCTTTCTATCATTCAATCTCTTGGAATTGATAGATCTCTTAAATGTAATTTTTTGGTTGTATTTTAATAGTGATTTTATTAGGTTCAAAGAGTTCAATAATTTTATTATTAATTTCTTTGATTCCTACTTCTGCTATATTAGTATATTCATTAATAGAAGTCCAATTGATTGCTAGATCTTCTGCTAATCTTTCCTCATATGTAACCGACTTTCAAACCCACTCTTCTGATTTTGTAGGCCCCAAAAAATAGTCATTTTAGTAATTTTAATATTTTATTAAAATGATTAGATTTTGAGGTGATCCAATCACACCTAATTAAAAAAGATTGGTGGCGACTCTGTCTTCCTTTTCAAAAATGAAATAAGTCGGGACAAAAAAAAACAGTTTCAATATGTATGTTTGTAAATGAGGATTGCTTTGCATACCAAGTAATAGAATCTAATGCATGAGGCTAAAATGAATATATATAAGTTTTTCATCATATGTTTAAAGGTGTATAGATGTGTCAAGAATAAGATTTGGCATTTATTTAATGCCTATAAGGTGATGAGTTAAGATTTTGGGTCATTTCGACCATTTGGAGTTGGTGTTTTGTAGGTTTGAGGCTAATAAGGTAAAGTTTGGAGGAAATTGTCTTCATAGTCGTGAAATCCCCCTGCTGGTGTCATGACATTAAGCCCCCTATCTTTAAGGTTGCGACATTCCTTTGTTGAAGTTGCGACGTCAACTTCATGTCTTCTTAGTCGCTACTCACCCTAGATGAAGTCATGACACCATGCTACTACCCTTAGTGCCGCCATTCATCCATTGGTGTCGCGACAACACCCTATTTTAATTGTTTTTACATTTTAAACCCTCAATTGTTACTAGAGTTCTATAAAAGCTTTCTTAAGCTTACTTAGAATCCATATTTGAATAAATAATGTTTTTAAAAAAAATTTAAACTTAATTGTTTACATAATTGTCTTTATTGATATTGTAATAAAAATTGTAGTTGCTTCAGCAATGAATATGGCATTTCACATCTTGGATTCGATGAACGGGTTAGGAGTGGGGTGTTACACTTTGAATCATTTGCCTCCAACAGATAAGATAACCAGACATCTAATGTACTATGATTCTAGTTGGTTTGACAATGAATATCAAGATATGCCAAACTTTTCTAGCCACCCTACAGTCACGAAAGGCATGTAAGCATGTTTCAATTATAGCTTGGCAGATAAAGCAAATAGTAGAATAATCCACTTTCTTATTGTACACATTCAACACAGCAGGGATGTAATTATTGAGAAATTTCCAATTTCCTAGCTTAATCTTTTCTAGGACATTATGTTGCCAAAATTTAGTGTAAAAGTGTCGAGTTAATTGTATAAGCCGATAGGTAGTAAAGGGAAGATTAGAGAGCATGGCCTTGTACCTACTATTCACTATTTAAAAGTATGTATTATCCAATCACCATATTAGCTTATTAACTTGGCCATACTGAGCAAGCAAATCGTTGAGAAATAAATCCATATCAACTACATCGAATAAGATACGAACCTATACCTCAAGTCGTCAACGCCTTAAATTCCTCGCAAAAACTAAGTGGTAGTAAAAAAACACAACATAGCATACATCAAGATCGATTGCAAAATGGATTTGACAAACATCTCTTTGCCACCTTGAGACAAAGAACAGACACTCCTACTATCAAAACACCATTGAAATAAAGATAAGCCTCCCTCTTATATCGTCCACTGCAAGAAGACCTAAATACTTTCAAGGTTATCCAACTAGTAAATACCCAAAACTAACTCCACATCTACGCGATTCTAATCCTCTACATTTGAGTTGTAAAAGACCATCGACTTGAAAAACTTAATAACCTGACCCAAAAAATCCTAGTACTCCAAAAAAACCTATAGAACAACCTCTACCCTAGCTTATGTAGTATCCCAAAAAATTAAACTAACATATGCAATGAATAGGTGAGTGATAGACGGACTACGGTGACCAATGCTATGTTGGATATGGTGCCCTGAGTGTAGTATATTTGTTTTTACACTTGTAATTTTTTTCAAACAAATTAGTTCATAAAATTATTCATAAATTACATTAATATCCTTTTTATGATGTCCTCATGTGGTTTTTGCATGTAAAACAAATATTAACTCAATGGTTGTCAATTTTTAACTAATACTAAGCGGTATTGTATGTTTGGGTCTAAATACTGAAAAATAACTTTTATTAGTAGATGAACCTAAACATGTAATTAGTCTAATCGAAAATGAGTAAATCGATTGAAAGACTAATATGTCGTCTGTCAAGTCCAATTGGGGAGATACTTTGTCTTGGGCATCGAAACAGATGACTTCTAGAAGATAGAGATATAAATGTGACTAACAGGGCTAACAGTGCATCGAACTAGACCCAAGCAAAATAGATCCTGAATTCGTTTATGGATTTACTCACTTGTGATGTTCATGGTGTGACATATCTTAATCTTGAGTGGATGATGGATTATGTATGCATGACTTGTATATTTTGATGTAAGTAAATGCCTGAGTTCAAATAGATAATGGACCGAAAGTTAGTGCGTTGGGTATATGACTTCTGTAGTATGTAGAATCATTCAAAGTAGTGAAATTCATAGCCCCAAATATTGGTAAATGATATCCTCTTATTGACATTACATGATAGACGAAAACTAAATGTGGTCATGGGTCGTTCATCTTCGTGATGAATGACTTAATTACTAGTTGATAGTAGTTGACTTTTTATGAAGGAAGATGTAATGGTTACCATGAGATAAAATAAAATCATATTGAGATAGAGGATTTATCCTAAAGAGATTAATGATATCCTATGAGAGTAACACACTTGTGACAATGTATTGACGAACACTGATCAAGTAGCTTTCATAATGGTATATCATTAGGGAGAGCTCAGTCACGATACTATAGTGGAATGACTTTGTGACCAAATGAGTTTATAATTAATAGGCGAAAAGCTAGAACTTAATTAAAAATCATTTCAACCCTAATCACATATGTCTAATTGGTCCCTCCGCTAGCTCGTTGAAGCCAAAAATGAATTGTGTGTTGAATCAAATGAGCAGAAAAGGATAGAAATGGTAAAGTTAAATAAATGGGAAACATTCGGAAATGAATGTGGGTTTCCACTAAGTATGGAAATAACTTGAGAATTAATTTATAATTTTTTGAATTATTAATTAATTAATTAATTGAAGTTAAAAAATGGGATAAATTAATTGGTCATTCTAAATTTGTTGAATGTAGAAAATTAAATATATTTTTATAGATTCTTTTATAATAAAGTTGTCATGATTTTAAAGGAATTAAAATTGAGTTGAGAAAAGAATATTTAATTGGAAAATTAATTAATTTAAATTAATTTAGTAAATAATATATATTTTTGAGAAATAGAAAATTATGTATTGGGTTGGATTAAATTATAAAATGATGGGTTAAAAGTCTAGGAAGCACATATAATTGGACCCAATATAGGTGAAGCCCGAATCCCTATCCTAATACATATGAAAGGAAGCACACCCTATTAGCCCCCTCTCTTGTAGTTTGACTAAGGGATTATTTTCTATTAAATAGACATTAAATTTATTCTACTAGTTCAACTAGGGTTTCACTTTCTTTCCCTATAAATAGATGGCAACGATAGGGCTAAAAACACAAGAAGTGATACATAAATTTGAAGTATTATTATTCTTCTTGAAAATAGTAAAAAATTATTTTTAGGTATAATTTTTATTTTTCAGAAATAACAATTCTACTAGTTTTCATTAAAGAGAGAGTTTTATTTTCCTACTGAAAGTAAAGTAAATAATTTCTAGTTCAGTGTTTGATTTGAATTGTTTAAGCCCACACTCGAAGTAGTTCATGATACGAGAATAGTGGAGAAGGCCACTCATTGAAAGTCGGGAATGATAGGGATCCATCTTGCCTAAAACACAGGTGCGATTTCGGGAAAAGTTTATTGTTATAAATATCACAAACTGGCTCTGTTTTCAATTTTTTATATTTCACTGCGCAAGAGAATCACTTTTGAACTGAATTTTTTTCAATAATTAGTATCAGAACCAATTTGTGCTATGTTTATAGTATAAACTGATACCAAAATTTTTCTCTCTTCTTCATGTGTGATTGAATTTTGATAAGATATGACATTCTTATAATTATCATGTTTAGGGATATGTGTGTGAATGAGAATATGTTATTATTTTATTATTTATATGATAAAATAATTTTGCTAATGTTGTGATTCCTAGAAATTTGAATGTAATTATTATTAATTTTGGGAATGTAATTAGATCGTGGACTATCATCTCCATGTAGGATTTATTTATTTTATTATTTTAGAATAATTTATGTAAGCTAAAAACGGACATCAGACTTATGTAACTAATATTTTTACGAAACCCAAAAAATCAATATGCATCCAAGCTAATCGAGATGACACAAACACGACCCAAGCAAATCGGAAAAATATTGGCGGTGGTCCAACAGCAAAAGTTGGTGGTTCGATGGTGGGGATCTACGGTAGAGGTTGGTTGTGAAGGTCGGCGTTGGTGGTCAATAGTGGTCAACGAATGTCCAGCGGTGGCCAACGGTGATGGTTAGTAGCGGGCCGACGATGGCCAGCGGAAGTCTAACGATGAGGTGATGGCGACGTGAACTGGTATGGCAGTGAAAGCCCATTGTGGCAAAATAGAATACCTAAAGTATGCTTTAGGGTGATTTTGTAATTTTATAATTTTCCTAGAAAGGAATCATGGAAACTTTGGCTGGTCAGGGTCATTTAAATTTTATACTTTTATTTATGATAGCATGATGATATTTATTTGACTGAAAATTTATGTTCATGCATATGTATAATAAGCATGCCATATAGTTTAAAGAAAGAATGTCATATGTACTTGCCATGCATTTATTAATTATTCATGATTGAAACCAGACATTGAAAACCTTACATGTTTTTAAAAGATTGAGTGGGAGAAGGTCCCTAAACAAGGCTATGACATCCATCAATAGTCTCTTGTGATGGAATGACAATTTAACTACCTACGGTAGTATTGTCTTGTGGATTTCATCGAGGAGATTTCTTAAAAGTATGAAGAATTGTCTTGTAATCGTATGACAGTTGGTCAGTTCTGTTGTATGTATTATCATGCGATATAACAAGTTTTTCTTCAAAGAGGACAACTAGTCACAGCATGTCACAAGGTGAGATTGCCCCACGATGACTCATTTGTGTTCCATGATGTGATTGGTGTTGAGTTGATAGTTATACACTCAAGATCTTCTATTTAAGTAACTTCCCACAAAGCTCTACTTAAGTTAGAGTGATGGCCAAACATTAAACGACAATTAGTACATGTGAATGCCTAAGGAATTAGGTTCATGTACTAATTGGATCGAAATACATGTTCTTACTAGTTGATCAAGATTACCCTATGGTGACTTAATTCAATAGGTGCAGGAATTATCGTTGCAATGACTTACAAATATTTTCAAGGTTTAATGTAAGATGCATGTATCATATTAATGCATACCATAAGTTGCAAAATTTTTTCAAAATATTTTCTTAATACAAAAATATCAACGACTGAATATTTTAGTTTTAGTTCAAAAATGACACCTACTCCCTTATTAAATATACTTATTGAGAACAAGCTCAACGAAAATAACTATAAAGAATGGAAAAGGAACCTCATGATTGCCTTGAGTTGTGAGAAACTAAAAATAGTCCTTGATAATAAATGCCCTCCGACCACTTAAGTTGAGGCTAGAAAACTCTAGAATGACTGATGAGGTAGCTCGCTGATATATGCTGACAAGCATGACCAACAACCTTTATAAGCAATTAGAGAGTTGTAAGACTGTTAAAACGATTCTAGACAAACTAGAAGACATGTTCGTAGGCCAAACTGCCTTAGCTCGACAATAGATTATTACTAGTTTGATGAATGCCCAACAAAAGCCTAGCAATTTTGTCGAAGACCATATGATCACTCTTATGTGATACTTTGTCGAGGCTACAGATAATTAGGTCAATCTGGACCAGAACACACAAATAGAGATGATGTTCAAAAGCTTGTCCAAGGATTTTGCGAGCTTTTGGGTCGTATATACCTTGGGGACAATAATTTGATGCTTTCACAACTCTCTTTTGGATAGATTCTCTCTTTCTTTGATCCTTTTCAATGTGAATTGAATTCTCTAATTTTACCTCATAAGAATTTTTACTTACTAAAGTTGGACCATTAAATTGACTTTTATCGCTCAGGGTCCATTTTCTCTCGATCTTTTCACATGAATCATCCTCACTTCCCTTTAACCCCTCACAAAAATTTTGAACATTGAATTCATCAAAATACAACTCTTTAATAGGAAAATAAAGGTCTAACTTGTCCAAATTTATAGACTCTAGGAAACAATTCGCACTTTCAACTTTTTCCAGTTCACTATCACTATTATCATAGTTCTCACTATTACTATCAACTTATTTGATATCAACTTTGAAACAAGGTGCAATGCTAAATCTAAAGTCAACAATTGGCACAAAATCACACTTATTGTCTTCACAAATGGTGTCACTCAAATTTTCTTACTCATTCATACCATCATCAATGATAGCAGTGGATGAAGACTCCTCAATAGGCTCTATGTCATACTTACGTTCCTCAGCTTGCAAGGATCGTGTGACTACTATCATCAAATCAAGTTGAGAGAGCGTGGCTGAAAATTTCAAGAATGTCTTTTTAAATGAATACGTTGGACATTTAGAGTCTTTGTGATCCTTCATATCACACCACAGGCACTTGCTTGCCCGTTCTCTTTGCTCCACCATAAGTCGTTTAAGGTCGACCTATAGAGATTGGATTGATTAATTTACGATTTCTTATGACCAAGATTAAACAAATCTGCGAAATTAAAGAAAAAGGGAGATTAAATCTAAATAAAAAATAATTAATAGAAATTAAATAAAAATGAAATAAAAATAAGTAAAACAAAATTAAAGCTAAATAAAACAAATAAATGAAAACTCTAAGCTCAAGTGTGATTTTGACTTTAGCTTCGAACTAATCTTAGACAATGGATTTTAGTTGTAGAGATCGAGGAACAACCTCAAACTTCTTAATTCTTTTGTAGTAGTAAATTAATTGCAGGAATAGCCTGACAACTAACCCTTACCAAGTGAACAACCTTTAAAACAACTTCCATGATTTAATTCCTCGACAGTTTTACGAACTAGAAGAACTTGGCTCAAATCACAGCCTCAACTACGCAAGTCATTTAAACTTGATTGTTAACTCTCTTGACGAATCCAACCACTCACTCAATTGATCGCATCAAGTTATTCTTTGATGTATCGAATACAACAATTACGGATCATATTGATTCACCAATTGTATATTGTTCAACATTGAACCAATGGATAACCTTTATCTATTTAATGCTAAAACAACATTGTGAGACAATTGAGTCTACCTCCTAAACCAAAGAATTAACTATTACTAATGTGGAAAATATTAAGTACAAATTTAAAATCTCACCGTTCAAACACCGGATCAATAATTGACCTAAAACTAGATCAACTCTAACTAATACTTAACTGAAGGACAATAACAATAAACTAACTAAAGAGAAACTTTACTTAAAATTAAAACAAAAAATAAACAAAAATAATTTGGTGATGGCGGTAGTGTGCGCCCGCTTAACTATTTGTACATATAATAATAACAATAACTGAAAAGAAAATAAAACCTATTAGTTAAAAAGAAGGGTGGTTGACGCTCCCCTTCAATTCTCCTCTTTCACGTATATCTATTCAACAATAATAATAAACCTAAAATAAAAAGACAAACTTAAAATACAAAAAAAGTTAATAAAAAATAATAAAACAATCACAAATTCTTCATATTGCGCATCAACTCAAACACTTGTACCAAATCTTTTGTACAATCCATCTATCAACTCGTTTTGTACCTACATAGAGAATGATCAATTAAGTATCAAATTAAGTAAAATTCATTTTCAAAGTTAATTAAAATAAAATGATAAAAATATGTCAACTAAGCACATTAAATGAGATTTTTTACAAAAATATTATAAAAAAATAAAAATTTACCAAAATATTATAACTTTTTTATTTATCAAAAAATATATTTTTTATTTATCAAAATATATCAAAAAAACTAAAAAAAAATTCAGATCGATGTGATGGGTTACTGGTCACGCCAATGGGATTGGCGGCACCAAAGGTGCCAAAACCATTGGCGGCACCAATGGTGCCAATACCATTATGCACCGATTAATAATAGGGGGTCGGTGGTGGGGAAGAAGAAGAAGAAAGAAAGAAAGAAAGAAAGAAAGAAAGAAAAGAAGGAAAGAAAAGGAAAGGAGAAGAGAAAAAAAGAAAGAAGAAGAAGAAAAGGAAAGGAGAAGAAAAAGAAAGAAAGAAGGAAAGAAAAGGAAAGGAGAAGAGAAAAAAGAAGAAGAAGAGGAAGGAAGGAAAAAAAAAGAAAAAAAGGTAATTTTTTTATAAATTTAATTTTTTGTAATATTTGTGTATTTAAAATTTATGTTATGTACATTATAATTATTTTATAATTTTATTTAGCATATATATTTTATGAAATATATTTAGAATGAAAAATAATAGTATGTACATTGTATGTTGATTAGAGATTTTTTATGAAATTTACTTAGGAATTTGAAATTAAAATTTTAGGAAAATAGCATTAAAAGTAAAATGACAAAGAAGTATATTTAAGAAAACATAAAATATGAAAAGAAAAACGGAATTGTATATTTATCGAAAATAATAAAATGCAGGAAAAATGCGAAATATGCACATGTAATAAATTTCAAACATAATAAATTGAAATAATGTAAAATTATAAAATAAAAATTACGATATTTTTTAAAAATAAAATGCGGATAAAAAATACAAACAAATGGTCAAGTAAGAGTGTATTAGTAAATTTTTAAAAAATTCAGAAATAATTTATACAAATAATTGAAACAAAATGTCTTGAAATAATATAAAATAATAAATACGAAAATAATATAGTTTTATTGAAAGTAATAAAATCGAGAAAATAATAATACGACCAAAGCGCAAGGGAAAGGGTTTATTGCGGGTTTTTTAGAAAAATATTACAAAAAAAAACCAAAATATTATAAAATTTTTCTTTATTTACCAAAATAATAGAGGAAAAAAAATGGTGATGGAGGGAAAAAAGGCGGCACAAATATATGGCTAATTACCTTTTAATCCCTCATTATTTATTATTTTCTTTTATTCTCACTTAACACACTAAATTAATAAATTTCAAAAATGATGCAATGAAATAATGTAAAATTATAAAAGACTAAGTTTATGATATTTTTAAAGTAATAAAATGCGGAGAAAAAATACGAACAAATGGCGTAAGTAAGAGTGTATTACTAACTTTTATAAAATTCAGAAATAATTAATACAAAATATTTCAAAGAAAATGTTTGAAATAATATAAAACAATAAAATACCAAGAAACCGTCACATCACCGATTTTTTTGGTTTTTTGATATATTTTGGTAAATAAAAAATATATTTTTGGTAAATAAAAAAATTTATAATATTTTGGTAAATTTTTATTTTTTATAATATTTTTTGTAAAAAACCCACATTAAATGTGTCAACCATATTTTGAAACATTAAATGTCTCAAATTAAAGAGTTCGCGAGCTGTCTGTGATGCTTGTGTCTGACACCATTCTATCAAATAATATCATATCACACAATATGGTACAAGAAAACATTTTCTATTTACATAATTATTATCGACCTTATAATATTTGGATCCACAGTCCAAATAATTTGTAGCTCTTATATAAATTTAATTTGAAGAAAGACTTATGCTAGATTATATGTCTTTTATAATACATAAATTAAGTAAAATTAATATAAAATTTATAATACATATCTTTTATAAAATAGGTTTTATAAATTGTCCAAAACTTTCATATAAATAATATTTTTGCCATAACTTAGAAAGTTATTTTTATAAATAAGTTATGACAAAAACTATAATATTCTTTTATGAATAAGATAAGTATATTATTTTATAATATATAGTATGGACACATAAATAAGTTATGTTCATATATTCTTAACCATAACTTTTATAAATAAAAATATTAAAACATTTTTATAATTTTATTTTTATAAAAAAACTTTTTTGCCTTAACTTTAGAATTTGTTTAGGATTTAAATAATATATTTCTTGTTATAACTTTAAAAATACATAAATTATTTTTATAATATAATATTTTTAAGATTTATAATATAAGAAAACTTTGGTCATAATCATCTCAAATGCTCATACGTGTTTATGCTTAAAATATAATTTTTATAACTTATGTGAAAAATATTTTTTTACAATTGGATTTAGTTGTAATTACTCCAATTCTCACTCTCCCCCTAAGAATTGGAAAGTAAAATTAGGTGCTCCAATTACACCTGATTTGATGGGACCTTTCAATTACAATGGTTACCCTAACATGCCACCCTTGTGCAATTACAAGTAATTACATTCAAATCCAATTATTAGGTGGCTTTTCAAATACTACCTGAATTAATTTAGCTACTATTGTTTGGGTCAAAACTAAAATTTCAAAAATTGAAAAGTACATAGACTAAAATTGACCAATTCAAAAAGTGCAAGGATTAAAATTGATCAAATTGAAATATAAAAACTAAATCCACAACTTTTACGAGGTATAAAAACTAATATCAAAATCTAACCTTTAGTATAATATGAATTCCTTTTTCCTTACAGAAGTTCTCAACTATTGGATTTTTCAAGCCCCAAACCAAGAAGGTAAGAATTTTTGGGGCAATTTTAGTGCTTAAAAATGTTGGTGATACAACATTATAAGACATGAACATATTAAGGGAAAATAATATAAAAAGTATAAAACAATGGCACAACACGAAACGGAAGCAAGAGCACGACAAATATAGGAACGCGTCAAACTCTAGATAACACAAATTGTCAAATCTTATATAAATATAAAATAACTTAAACACGAATACGATAATAAAAAATATATGAATACATGAACTACCTAAGAATGTAGAAATGATTTAAGATAAACGATGAGGTTTTTGTAATTGTGAAACAGTTAAACTATATTGATCTTAAATGGCAATAATTTTAATCCAATAAAAAGCTGAAGAAGAAGAAGTTGGTCCCCCCAGACACCTAATACGTAATTAAACCACACTTATGCTACAAGTAATCTAGTGAATGTAATGAGACAACTGGAGCACCACCAGCGGCGGCGGCTGCACTGCCGCTCATTCTTCCCATAGTCTCTATAGCCATGACCCCAACTTATTTGTGCGATATGAATGAGACATATAGTGCAATCTTTATGCTTTTATATGTTTTAAATGTAAAACTACCACAAAACTCCTGGATTGTATTTTAGGTTTTTTACTAAAAAATTAGATAAATTGACTCTTGTACGTTAGATAAATGAGTAAAATAGTCCCTCTGTTAAAATTTGGTATTTCTATATAATGTATAATAACAAATTTAGCCCTCAATCTTTACACATTTATTCAATTTTACCTCACTATTTTATTGAAAGTAAATTAGAAAATTTTGAAACTAATCAGGCTAAAGGGTCAAAAGACCTTAGTAACAAATTAAAAAAATCACTTAAGCCCTTTTAAAATTTAAAATTATTAAATTATTAAATAAAAAAGCATATAAATATAAAAATTTATTTAAAAATAACAATCTGATCAATTAAAATATAATGGTTATAAGATATTTAAAAATTGACCCTACTCTTTTTGAGTTAGTATTATTATTTAATAAAAATGTATAATTTTAAAAATTTTAAAATTTCTTTATAAATGTTGTTTATAATTTTATAATTTTTTAATAATTTTAAAATTTAAAAGGGCTTAATTGGTTTTTTATTTGTTATTAAGGTTCTTTTACCCTTTAGCCTCATTAGTTTCAAAAACTTTTAATTTACTTACAATAAAAAAGTAGGAGTCAAATTGAATAAATGTGTAAAGGATGAAGGATAAATACGATCATGCCTTTCTCAAGCATAAAAATCATAAAATTTAATTTGTACCAATAAAGGTTGAGGGATAAAGGCAAGACCGGTAGTGGAGATCTTTAATGGCACGAGTCATTTCGGTAAGTGGTAAAATGAGGTTTTAGATGCTCTCTTTTAATAAGGTCTAGACATTGCCATTGATGAAAAGAAACCAAATGCTGTGGAGGAGAAAGATTGGGAGATTATCAATCATTTGACATGTGGTACAATTCAATTGTGCCTTTCTTGAGAGTAGAGGTAGGCTTTCTCAAAGAAGACTTTTGCAAATAAGTTGTGGTTGACACTAAAAGAAATTTTTTTAAAGAAAAACAATCAGAATAAGCTCTATATGAAGAAAAAGATTGTTCCACTTCACTTATGTTCTGAGTACCACTGTGAATGATCACATCACCAGTTTTAATTAATTAGTCACTAATTTAGTGAATATGGATGAGACCTTCAAAGATGAATATTTGGCTTTGATGTTGTGGGGGTGACTTCGTGAGGAGTTTAAGTTACTTGAAACTATTCTACTTTACAGGAATGTTTATGTATCTTTTAGTGAAGTATGTGCAGCTTTATATAGTTATGAACTGAGAAAGAAGGAAAAGCAAATAAATGCAACCGGAGATGCAGAAGCTTTGGTGGTCCGAAGTCGTTCACACACTCGAAGTAAAGTACAAAAAGGGAGATCCAAGTCAAAGGGGAAACCAAGTAAAGATGAGTGTGCTTTCTGTCGAGAAAAAGGACATTGGAAGAAAGATAGCGCAAAGTTGAAAAATAAGGGTAAATTAAATAAAGGGAAAGCTATAACAGAATTAAATGTAGTTGAGTGTGATAAAGAAGATTCAGATCTCTTAGTTGTTACATCAGTAAATGACCATTCTAATGTATGGATGTTGGATTCACCTTGTAGTTATTCTATGTGTCCCTATTTGGAGTGGTTATTTGTTTTTAAAGAACTAAAGGGTGGAGATATCTATACAAAAAATAATACTCGTCTTACCACAAATGAGATTAGTTCTGTTCAATTTAGAAATCATGATGAATCAATCATAACTTTACATTATGTTCGTTATATGCCAAATTTGATGAAAAATATCATTTTTTTTGTGGGAACATTGGCATCAAAAGGTTTCGAAGTGAGAGCTAAAGATGGTGTGATGAAGATTATTTCTGGTGCATGTGTGTTAATAGAGAAGGTCCGCAAGAATAATAACTTGTACCACTATTTGGGTAGTACAATTAATGGGACAGTTGCTGCGACATCAACTAAAAATCGGGAGTTAGAAGCACTTAAGCTATGGCATATGCGCTTGAGGCATACAAATGAAAAATCCTTGAACTTACTCATAAATCAAGGATTATTTAAAGGAGTAAGAACCTGTAAACTAAATTTCTATGAGCATTGCATCAAAGGGAAGCAGACAAGGGAGAAGTTTGGGACTACAATCCATGATACTAAAAAAATTTTGAATTATATTCACTCTAATGTCTGGAATCCCTCCAAAATAAGCTTTTTGAGAGGAAAATATTATTATGTAACTTTTTTTATAATTATTCCCAAAAAGTGTGGGTGTATACAATGAAGACAAAAGATGAAATGTTAAGAGCTTTCCTTAAATGGAAAAATATTATGCAAACTCAAATTGGCAAAAAGATCAAACACCTTTCTACAAACAATAGTGGAGAGTATAGAAGTGATCTATGCAAAAAGATCTGTAAAGATGAAGGCATCATTAGGCACTTCATTATCAAATCTACACCACAACAAGATGGGGAGGCAGAAAGCACGAATCAGACATTGCTGGAGAAAGTTTGATGTATGCTATCCAATGTTAGATTGGATAAAGAGTTTTGGGCTGAGGTTATAGCATATGCATGTCATCTCCTTAATTGTTTTCCATCTATTGCAATTGATGGAAAAACACCATTAGAGAAATTGAGTAGGAAGCATGCTAAATATTATTATTCCTTACATGTGTTTGGTTCCACTACATACTATATTGTTAAGGGATCAAAGTTGGATTTAATAGAAAAGAAAGCAGTGTTCTTAGGGATCACTTCTAGTATAACGGGTTTTCACTTATGGTGTCCAAAAACAAAAAAAAATTATCTTCAGCAAGGATGTCACCTTTGATAAATCTACCATGTTTTTAAAAGTGCAAAAGAAGCAGTCAAATAATACTCATAAGCAGACGAAGTTTGAAAGAGTGGTGATTCCAACAAATGAAGAAGTTAATGATTCTCCTATGGTAGAAGGAGACTCTAGTATGGAGGATCTAGTGGAAAAATGAGACTCCAATAAAGAGGATGTTTAGACCCAAAAAAATTCTACAGCAACTTGAATCAATTACAACCAATAAGCCAAGAAGAATAATTAGAAAGCCTACTCACTTTTCTGATATAGTGGCTTATGCATTCTTAATTATAGCCAATGACATTCTTACCACTTTTAATGAAGCAATTCAAAGTTCAGAAAAAATGAAGTGGAGGACTATCATAAATGAAGAAATGCAGTCCCTTCATAAGAATCAGACTTGAAAACTAGCTAGTCTATGGAAGGGAAAGAAGACAATTGGGTGCAAGTGAGTGTTTGCAAAGAAAAAAGGATTTTCTAGCCAAGATGAGGTGCACTACAAAGCAAGATTGATGGCGAAAGATTGTGCCCAAAAGGAGGGAATTGATTACAATGAGGTATTTTCTCCAGTTGTGAAGCATTCCTCCATTAGAATTTTATTGGCTTTGGTGGCACAGTTGGATTTGGAACTAGTTCAATTGGATGTAAAAGTTGTTTTCTTTTTACATGGAGACTTGGAAGAGAAAATCTATATGACTTAGCTAGAAGAATCAGGGTTGCTGGAAAGGAATATTTAGTGTATAAACTTGGATAATCGTTGTATGGTTTAAAGCAATCTCTGAGGCAGTGATACAAGTGATTTGACAAGTTTATAGCAGAACAGAGATACACAAGAAACAAATATGATCAATATGTTTATTTTCTCGAGCTTTAAGATTGTGCTCTCATATATTTTCTTCTTTATGTTGATAATTTGTTAATAGATTCCAAAAGTCAAGTAGAGATTGAAAAGCTAAAGAAATAGTTGAAAAAGGAGTTTGAGATGAATGATCTAGGGGAAGCAAAGAAGGTTTTGGGCATGGAGATAACTTAAGATAGAATCTTGAAGAGGCTTTGTTTGATTCAGAAATAATATTTGAGAAAATTGCTAAAGAGTTTTGGCATGAATGAAAAGTCAAAACCTGTTAGCACTCACATTGCTCATCATTTCAAGCTTAATGATTTTATGTTGTCAAAGAATGATGCAGAACAAGAATACATGTCAAAGATATCATATGAAAATGTTGTTAGTAGCTTAACGTATGCTACGGTATGTACAAGACCTAACATTTCACAAGCAGTTGGGATGGGGTTGTAAGTAGGTATATGCATGATCCAAGAAAGTAGCAATAGCAAGATATGAAATGGATTTTGTGATATATCCAAAATACAATAGATATTGGATTGATTTTTGAGTAGGAAGATAATCAAGGTGTGGCTGAATATTGTGATTCAAACTAATCTGGTGATCTGGACAAACGATGCCTAATTACTGGTTATGTGTTTACTCTTGCAAAGGCAGCAGATAGTTGGAAGTCTACTTTATAGTCAATAGTTGCTTTATCTTCTACAAAAGCAGAGTATATGGCAATCACAGAGGTTATAAAAGAGGCAATTTGGCTTCAAAGGTTGCTTGGTGAACTGGAAATTAAGCAAAAGTATGTCAAAGTACATTTGTGATAGTCAGAGTGCTATTCAATCAGCAAAAAAATCAAGCTTATCATATAAGGACAAAGCACATTGATGTCCAGTATCATTTGTACAAGAGATTCTTGAAGAAGGTGGAGTAAAAATCCAAAAAATTTCAACCACTGAGAACCCTATCAATATGTTAACTAAAGTTGTGACTACAGTCAAGTTCCAACTCTGTTTAGACTTGATCAATGTTAAAACTTGAAGGTTGAAATTTGAAGACACTATCAAATGTTATTTTGCAAGGAGATTGAAGATGTGAAAATTTGCTAAGATGGAGATTTATTGAAATAACACAATCCCACATTTAAAACATACAAGGTTGTGGAGAGTTTTGTACTATTTCTCCACTTTTAAATCCTTCCAAAATTTTTCACTTTCTTCTTAAGGCAATTTTTCCCTCACCCTATTTGCACAACATTCTCAACCCTAAATTCTTTCAAATGCAATAATATTTATAGTAAATTCTAATAATAATAATACCCAACATATTCAAATGCCAAATTAATACTCAAAATCCATTGCACCGGCCAAGCTAGCTGCTAAAATCCCAAGAGTGGACCATCTAAAAGTCCATGCCATAATATTGTCTTTACTCGTATGGCCTTACCTTCGCAGTTTTAAGATTTAATCAAATGATACTTGAGTTCAAAAGCCAGCCATATCAGCTCATATCAGTGACACCAACAACAAGAAACTGGCCAACATACCAATTCCAGTAAATAAAATGGACACATTGCAGTTTCCGTACCATTGATTATACCTACCCAAAACCACAAACTGAAAAAGAAAAAAAGATAATTAATTAGTTGGTCCATTTGAGATCTTTTACTAAATACTGCAACAAATACCCAAAAAAACCCAACCTAATACTAATAAGTAGCATTACATTAGGGGGAAACAAGGAAGAACATGTCATGCAACGTATATACATACACTATAAAATAGAAGCCAAATACTGGACATGAACCTAAAGATGAGGATGAAGAGGATCCGAGGTTCCTCTCAGCGCAGTACAGGGATTCTCAACCTTTGATATAATAATAGAACTATTGGCTGAATTATTCTTGCAGCTGACATGATCGCTCGGATCCAATCTTGGTTCCATGTATATGCTTCAACAGTCAATTTATTACACATATTTGGTTGCTTGTTTTCTACTTCCCACCCCTGATATGAGTATAGGAATCGCTACAACATGAAAAAGGGAGATCATTTGAAGAATAAGATGAAGGTATTAGTTTTGGCTAGATCAGAGAAGTGACTGAGGACCCAATGTTTGGTCAATCATGCCAGGCAGTTACAGGATCATATGAACCAATTTGCTCTAGCTGAGCTTGTACTACATTCCATTCCATTCTTCTTTGAGGCTCTTCAACTTTGACATCTTTGATGGCTGCCCCAATATCGTCAGTCATGTGAAGATCTCGAAAAGGTGGTAAGGCTTGGAAATGGGTAGGCGGCTGAGTGTTTTCAAGGCCACCATCAATGAACTTGTGTTGGTGAAGTGTAGAAGCTAACAAAGAAGCAATGGTTGGTGTAGCGATGGTGAAGATATTGGAATAGGTTGAAAGGAGTGGATTTGAAGTGATAACGTCCTGGATTTGCTTACCATTTCCATAATCACTAGACACAATAGCAGTAGCAGAAGAAAACCCTGGTCTAAAAGCATTCAGTTGAGGAGGTTGCAGATCATAGTTGGTCACTGTTTCCACACCTGAAGAAACTCTTGAATCAAAACAATTAGGGAATGGAAGATTGGTATCAGTTGCTAACCCATAAAACAAAGGGTTGATGTTGATAGGGGGGGTAGAGGGTGAAGAAACGTCGATTTGAGGCCTAGGACTGGGACTTGCAGTTGCACCAGCAATGGCTGAAGCAGGCCTCTTGAGACGCTTGTTTTTCCGGCAACCACCGCCCACTGGAACATTCCTTAAAGTGCCTCCTTTAGTCCAATAACGCTTACAAGCCTTGCAAAAGTGTCTGGGCTGAGATAAACTGTAGTTGTTGTAGTAGCAGAACTTGGTGTTTGATGAATCACATCGAGGACACTTTAGGGCTTGTGCTTGTTGGCTTGGTTTCTCCATAAGCTTACTTGTTGAAGCCATCATCATGTGTTTCTCATCTACACGATTCTGCAACCAAAGAGAAGGGAGAAAGAAAAAGGAAAGAAAGAATGAAATGAGGTGTTCTTAGGGTAAAATAACAACACAATATAGATATTCTCTTCCAAAATGAAAAGCAACAAAAATGGGGTCAACACTTTGTTTTTTGTCTAATTATTTTGAGAGAGAGAGAGAGAGAGAGTAAAAAACCTTTGGCCATTCATTAGTAGTTGAAGTGATCACCATTTCTCCTCTCAAAAGAGCCTTTGTTAATGGGGGGGGGGGTTCAAATATTACCTGTGAAGTGATTGACAGATTATGTTGTGATCACCATTACAACAACTTTATTCTTTTTATTTGTTAATAATCAAATTTTCACGTGATGGGGTTTGGTTTATAATTGAAAAACAAACCAAATTTATAATTAAAAAAAATGGAGGGTGGGGAGGAAGAATATATGTGTGGAGGGTACAAATATTCAAAATCCAAGAACAAGACAGGAAGGTAAAGCAGAAGAACAGATGAATCTTTGAGAAGTTCAAGAAAAGAAAGAACATAAAATGAGACTTTTTGCATATCCACTATTATGTAACATTCCTTTATAGGGAGAGAGGGTATTCCCCAATGCAATCCCCCTTTACTTTATTTCAACTTTATTATAATTATTGAATTCTAAACCAACATTTTATAATTCATATTAAATAATGATAAGGTATAAAAAGTTTCATGCACCTACCTAGTTTCAAAACATATAGGAAACAGGAAATTAATTGATATGCTTAGTAGGTACAGGGTGTCCTTTGATTAAAACCCAAACAATATTTATAACCATTACATCTTAATTTTCTCACACAAATGTTATTAATACTGTTTGAGTCATCGTTTCGAAAAATATGAAAGACTAAATACATACATTTTATAAAGTACATCATGGGAGGACAAAGATGTGACGCATCTATCATTTAACCCACCCACTGGTTATCCAAAACAGCTCACCTATATACGTCTCTTGTAATTGACTGAAGTTCAAAGTTGAAACGATAAAACCTTCTTTCTTTCAATTTAATTAAAAAGGAAATATATATATATTACGTTCAATTTCAAATTTAATTTATTAAGTTAAAGCTGAGTAATATTTTTAATATCAATTAAATTTGAAAAAAGATTGGAATGAAATAGTAAAGTATGTTTCTGGTTTACGCGTATGATATTTGTGATCACAGAAATGGATGGACTTTATTAGTTGAAAGAGATGATTAATCTTTTGCCTTTTTCTTTTCCATTAAGATGGCCGTACAGTTATAACGTGGAGAAATAATAAAGACAGAACCAACGCAGATGGGTTCGAATGGTTTTAGTAAAATTTTATGTTTATGTTCTACTTCTTTTTATAACTATCGAAGAAAAAAAAACATAACGGGCCCTACTACAAACCCACACCACACTTTGAGATGATGATTGCCCCCACCATATGTGGCCAAGATATACTTAATTGCTAAACATGAAAGAAACCCAACCAGCACGTTAAGGCCAAACTCTTCAATGTTATGTGCAGACAAAGATCTCACTCTCCATTTTTAGTTTCTTTTTTATTCACGTATTTGCCCACCTTTCACTTCAATCATAAAAAGAGAAACTACCCATTTGCCCTCTAAATAAATATAATTTTTTCCATCAAACAAGGGTAAATTTGTCCATCCCAGGGGTTGCCCAATTGAGTTTCTTTGTTGTTTTCAGAGAAAAAAAAACGTATTATACAAATTTGTAGTATATGGATTCCTTTCCAAGGACCATATATTCCATTCCATGACCGATGAATCCATCATGTACCCTACTGTACTTTCATTTTTAATAGTTTGTAATATTTTAATTTTGCGGACGGTGATGAATGTTGAAAAATAAATAAAGGTCGAATTAGGTCATGTCTCATGTGGGAACAAACCAGCACATGCAGTGGCATGGTTCATGATGGCCCAACTTGGGTATTATATTTTGTCATAATAAACAAAACAGATATGGGACACTCAAAATGAGCTATTCACACACGGTCCTTGCATTTAATATCAAACATATATGATATCTTGTCATTTCTACACTAATGGTGAATCACATGATGCAACTGTTGTATTTATATTGAATGTAGCCCAAGATACAAAGGACAATTGGATAAATTCCATAACTGTGTTCAATTAAAACCCACAAGTTACCATTGATCAGACAAGGGTTTTTTTTTCCCTCTCCAAAGACGACTACACCAATAGGGTACCCTAGTTTGATGGACAATTTTTTTCTTTCCATTAGACCCTTCGGAACAAACCATCAACTCATAAGGGACCAATATGTTAAAAAAAGAAGAAGAAAAAAAAAACTAAACCGAAAGTCAAATTAGTTGAACCTTTGATTTTCAGTTCAGGTTGAGTTAAATAATATTTTCTTTGTTTTTTTTTTTTGCCAATTCTAGTTATTCTTTAATTTGTCAATTTAGCTTATATAGTTGGATTGTAGATGCTAGCTACATATTCACATTCGGATTTTGTTTGGAATTAACCTAAAAAATTTTATTAATTATGAAAATGTCCCATTTAAAAAATTATATACTAAATGAACTGTTTGTTATAATAAATTTTAGTGTCATTGTTGCCATTGGCGACACCACCCCTAATGAGTACACAATCATTGGTCTGTTACGGTAGCCATTGGCGGCACTAGTAAAAATATGTGTATATGTCATGCCAAAAATACTTGTATTTTGAGGGAAAAAAATATATTTTAATAGATGCTGCCATTGTCATTAGCGACATCGACATTTTTATTAAAAAAACAAAAGCATGTCAGATTTTTTTTGGTGTTGTCATTGCCATTGATAGTTGTAACACCCCCATACCCAACCCGATCGTCGAGTCAATGTATTAGGATGTCACATTCGTCGCCGAAGCAACTATTGAAAATTTAGATCAATTTATCATATTATTTAATTAATGTAGATCATTAACTCATTTTAATTATAATTGAATTTACGATAGAACTAATAATGAGTTAAAGGAGCTCATTAAAACATCCACAATTGATCAAAGGCCAAACTGTAACGTTCATAAAAAATTTTGAACTGTAGTCGCGTTGTTGGGATTTTCACGTCGTGACATGGTGAACTTGTCATCATGACGTCATCTCCATTTTCTTACAAGTTTCATGTTTTATTTTTATATATCATTACCTGAATATATATTTAGATGTCATAACCGCCACTTTATTTTACATATCATCTACTTACATCTATTTCTAATATCAAATCATCATAAAAACATGATATTCAATTAAAGATAACAAAGTATATAAAATTAACACAAATATTAAAGTTTTACAAATAAGACCATTGGAAGGCTTGCACTTCCCAAAGTAGTTTACCCACTTTACGTATATTTCATATTTATTTCTAATTTGTGCCAATCAATTTAATTCTTCATAAAATTTTAACAAAGAATTCAATACCACATCAATAGAGGTGATCATGGGCCGGGCCGGGCCAGGTTCGGGATGGGCCCAGACAAAATTTTAGGCCCATATTTCGGGTCGAGCCTAAAAATAGACCTAAAAATTTGTCCAAGCCCGGCCCAAGAGAAAATTGCTAAGCCCGAGTCCGGTCCGACCCGACCCATATTAAATATATATTTAATATATATATTTGATTAAAAATAAAAATATATATTTGATTAAAAATAAAATATATATTTGATTAAAAATAAAATATATATTTAATATATAATTCGGGTCGAGCCGGGCCCAGGCCAAAAAAGTTTTACCCGAGGCCCAGCCCGTTTTCTAAACGGGCCTCATTTTTTTGCCCAAACCCATATTTCGGGCCTACATTTTTACCCGAACCCTCCTATTTTTCGGGCGGACCATCAGGCCGGGCTGGGTAGCCCAACCCATGATCACCTTTACACATCAATTAACAATTATTCACTTATTATTTTATCAATTTGTTTAAACATACTCACATGTATTAATCATTCCATCACTTATAACCATTTCGAAACATTTCAAATTCTTCTACTATATATATATATTCATATTTTTTTCCTCCTCCTCCTCTCCATTCCACATCCTTTATGTATATATTTGTTAAAATCTTTAACTTTTAGTATATAACATGCTTATATGTAATAATATCTATAATTCCACTATTTACTTATGTGTTCATATCAAAGCTGTCCACTTGAGTCATAGTCACTAAATCATTTATATCTTGAGTTACAGAATTTTAAATTAAGATCCGTTTGATGTTTTTGAAACTAGGCTCAAATATTTTTTACCATAAAAATTTCAGAATTTATGACTTAGCCAATAACTACAGTAAATTCTTCAAATTTGTTCCTATTCTGTTGTTTGACAGCTTCGACCTTTCTTTACTAAAATTAATTATCTCTTATTACGGGATTTGGATTATGTTTCCGTTTATTTCTGTTGAAAATAGACTCATTAAGAACTTAATCATATAAATTTAAAACCCTAATAAATTTTTAAAATTTTTATGATTTTCCAAATCCAGAATAGGGAACCCAAATCCACTCCTACCTTGTTTTATGAAAATTAATATATCTCAAACTATAAAATTCCGTTTATTTCACCGTTTCTTCCATATGAAACTAGGCTAAATAAGCTTTAATTATATATTTAATTCAATCTATAACTAAATTTCTATATTTTTGGTGAATTTTCAAAGTTAAGTCACTGCTGCTGTCCAAATTGTTTTAATGAAAAAAATTCTTTTCCATGGTTCTTAACGCTATCTTTCATTCATTCACACATAATTGTCATACTTTTGGTTACTATAAAAGTTAGACACTTATGTTTATGTGTAGATTACATATTCATTTCTTAATCTTAGTACTTTTCAGCATACAAATCACATTCTCTCTTACCAATTTAGTGTTTTAGGTCTCTATTCTTCATCAAATACTTTCAATTTCTAGTATTTAGATTAAATATATGTTTCATACATCTTACTCAAAACATTTTTAACTCAATCTATTGAAATACAAGTAGGTTTAGTATGAAACTTACCTCCTTTGTTAAGATTTTCTTCAATTCTTCATTTCTATGCATTTCTCATCTTCGCGACTTTCCTTCCTTTTTCTTCTCATTTTCTCCACTTTCATCTACTATTTTCTTGCTTCTAAATTGATGAACATATTCTCTAGAATCTTTACTTCATCTTCTCTCTTTAATATCTAAGGAAATTTTAAAATTTGAGGTAAAAGATAGGTTTTCATGGCAAAAGACTAAATTGTAAAGAAAAGAAAATTTCTTTTCTCATCCTTTCGCTCATGTTGGAAGGATGATAAATTTCATTCATCCTTCCTTTCTTCTTGTACTACCATTTTCTAAATAAAATAATAATAAATATCTAAGTAAAATATTAATAAAATAATATTTAACTAATTAATTAAAAATCACCAAAATATCATCAACATCGTCATTACATTCTAGAATTCTCCCTCTTGCTAATTGACTATTTTACCTTTTATGATCTT
Source organism: Gossypium raimondii (assembly GCF_025698545.1). Classification (NCBI taxonomy): domain Eukaryota; kingdom Viridiplantae; phylum Streptophyta; class Magnoliopsida; order Malvales; family Malvaceae; genus Gossypium; species Gossypium raimondii. The sequence goes on from NC_068570.1 coordinate 41,047,095, forward strand.
TCAAAATTCTATCCTTGAATCATCACTTAATTTGGTAAAATTACGATTTAGTCACTCATAATTTTTTAGCTATTCAATTTGGTCCCTCCATGTCAATTCCATATCTTAGTAAATTGGATTATTTTCACTTTTGGTCCTTCAACTTTCTCATTTTTACACTTTGATCCCCTAAATTTTGAATATTTACACTTGAGCCAAAAACTTTTCACATATTTACGATTTAGTCCCTTCCTTAATACATCATGTCATGCTTCTTGATTTAACTCTCTTTTAATATATTGTAACTTTCATTTCTTTGATCTTATACCTAATTTCAATAAGATTTTATCTCATATTATTTACGACTAAGGGGTTTTTGAGGATGTTACAACGGCACTGGTATGTTTTAAAAAAATATATTTTTTAATGGGTGTCGCCGACCTCTATGGCAACACCAAAGAAAATTTTTAAAAAAATAATCTGTCATCCATTCTCTAAAACGAAAACCTAGATTCGGTGCAAAAAAAACTGGTACCTTCATCATCGAGTGGAGAAGCATGAGGACAAAGAAGAACAAAAAAAAATTGATATATACCTGGCTAAAAACAGAAGCTCCAGTGGTGAGAAAGGTGAATCAAGAATGTGAGAAAGATAAAAGGAGAAAGAAATGATTGTTTTGGTAGTTAGTCTAAATGGAGAAAGCCTTCAATGGTGGAGAGTTCACATCGACAAAAACAATTTTTTGCTATTTAGTTTATCTTCATCTTCTTTTTTTTTGAACGGTAAGGAATGTGTAACAACTCGATTTTGGGACTAGTCGAAACAGTGGTTTCGGGACCACAAATCCAATGAGAAAAAAAATTATTTTTATTATATTTTTATGGTCTACTATTTCATGGAATGATTTTGTGAAAATTCCGTTCGAAAATTTTGACGTTTGGGCACTCAATTTAGTGAAAAGAACTAAATTGTAAAAAGTGCAAAAGTTGAGTTCTACATGTTAAAAGCGTCCAATTGTTATGAAATTTTAAATTAGAGGTCCTTAAATGGAAATTATACCATTGGTTAACTTGTTGGACAAAAATGGACATGAGATAAGTGAAATAGGATAATTTTAAGTTGGGGGCATTTTTGTCCTTTAGTAATTAAAAGAATTAAAAAGGCCAAAATAACCAAAAATTTGTCCATCTTCAAGCCTTGGCCGAATTTTACAAGGGGGGAGACATAGTTAGAGTTTTCAAGCTGCCAAGCTCCATAGTAAGTGATTCCAACCCCCGTTTTTAATGTTCTTTACGTTTTTGGAGTCCCGGTAACTTGATTTAGCTTATTCTAGCAATAATTTAACCTAGGGTTTATATTTGGAAAAATACCCATAGGTGAAATGTGTTTATTTTGATTTTTTATGGTAGAATATGAAGCTTGAAATTATGTTAAACAACTTTTGCTAAGCGATTTTAAGTGAAAACGAGTAAAACGACATAATCGGTAAAAATACCTAATGTTCATAAGTAAGTGTTAGAGTGGGAATTCGATGTTGCCATAGAAGGGAAAAATGTTCAGCATGTCATAATACATAATAATAAGGGATGAAGTTCAATTTACGAGCTTTGGGGAAAAAGTGTAAATATGTAAAAGTTTAGGGGCAAAATTGTAATTTTGCCAAAGTTTGAGTCAAGGACTGTTTTGATAAATGTGAGTATTAAATAAGTCAAATGTGTTATTATAGATCAAGAAAGAAGTGGAATCGACCTTGATCGGAGAAAAGAAAAGATTAAAAATTAAATTGCTAAATTTTTATATTGTTGCACCAAAGTAAGTTTTGTGTAAATAATAGCAATATATTTTTATAAATTGTGAATTATATTTGATATGTGAATTAATATTGAATGTGGAAAGAAAATTGTTTATGAATTATTCAAGTGATAAAGTGTTTAAAATAAAGTGTTAAGTGTAAATTCGGTTGAACTTAGGAATAGAAGTGGATACAAGTGACATGTTACTAGAGACCAGTGTTACAGTGGTACAGTGAGTCCCGGTCTTGGGTGATCTAGCATGTGTTGCGACACACGATAGCTTGTGTAAGCAGACCCTTGGACATTTCGGTGTTATTGATCAGTGGTAGCCCGGCTACACTTGATGGTAGCTACTGACTACATATCGATGGTAACCGGCTACATTTCAGTGGTAGCTACGGCTACGTATCAGTGGTAGCTTTGGTTACATATCAGTGTGGCACTTATGTGCTAATTCTCTACGTATCCGTGTATATTCCGAGTGTTCAATGGGAAATTGACTAAGTGAAAATACATGAGATCATGTAACGATTAAGTGTAATTGAATGATGAATGTATGTGTGGAATTGAATTGAATAGTGATCGAAAGTGAAAAAGTGAAATTATGAAATAGTAAAATTAGCAGCAAAATAGTTTTGGATAGAAACAGTTGTGTGACTTTGAAAAATCACCAAAAATGGTGAAAATCTAATTAGAGAGTGAATAAGATATGAAAGGAAAGCTTAATAAGTCTATTTTTACATAAAAGAAACAAGGCAAGCAAAATACTTATATATTTTGAGATATTTTAAGTTTAGTGAGACAGGGTCAGAATGAGTTTGGAATCCCCTGTTCTGACTTTGAAAAATTGTTAAAAATTGTAAAAAAATAATTACAGGCTAAAATTTATATTATTAGAACCTTGAATGAGTCTATTTTTAAGTGAAATAAACGTAAGTACCATCTGAATTCTGTATAGTGAGATAATTAATTTTTAGTAAAGAGATTAGAACTATCGAGCAGTGAAATAGGAAAACTTTAAAGAATAAAATGTACTTATTGGCTAAGCCAAAAATTCTGAAAATTTTATGGTAAGAAGATATGTGAATCTAGTTTTAGGGAAAATTAACGGATCTTAATTCAGAGCTCTGTAGATCTAGATAAAAATAATTTAGTGACTCTGACTCGGATAGATAACTTTGAATATACATGTGAGTGAATAGTAAAATTATAGAAAATGTTATTTATAAGAGTATTATGTACATTAAGGATGTGGAATGGAGAGGAGGAGGAGGAAAAATAAAATATATGCATAATTTATATATAAATTGGTCATATGCCGATTTTATTTGATAAACGTTGAATTAGAAATGACAGAATGTTTCATTTCAATTAGTTATTATGAATTGAATTGTAAATTCATATGGATGAAACCAAACAATTATTTGTTAGTATTATGCATGAAATAATGTATTATTCTATATATATATATATATATATATATATTCATGGTTGAATTATGATTGTTGAGAAAGATAGATAAATTGGAAAGAAGTTCAAATTGAGTAAAACGCAGGGTTGAGTACTTTCATTCAGTGATAAAGATCAATTGACGGAAAATACCATGGATGGACCATGGCAATAAGTGATATGTAATTCCGTGTAAGACCATAGCTGGGCTATGGCATCGGTATATGTTATGTGATTACGTGTAAGACCATAGTTGGACTATGGCATCGAGAAAATAAAGTACTCAATTCCATAAGACGTTCACTAATTTGACAAAGTTGGTAAGTGTTACATGGACTCACACTCAAGTGATAGATTTATTGTGATTGTTGAAGTTGAATTCAATTAAGTGATTTCACCAATTGGATATTGTATATGGCTAGATGTGTTAGTGAATTACATATTTATGAAATGATATTTGAAGTTCAGTAAGTGATATTGAAATTAATATGAAATGATTTATGATTGTTATTAGTAATTTTTCTAACATAATGTCGATTCTTCGATGTTAAAATGATTTAACGGATTTTATTGAGCATATGAATGAGTATGAGACTCATACGAGTTAGTATAGATATGTACATGTGTCTTATAAGCTTTGAAATGATAAGACTTGTGAATTGTGAATTAATCTGTGTGAAAGTATATGGGATAGATTAGCGAATCTTTACAAGATATTGAATATTTAATATATTACAATGGTTTAATAGGAAAAATATGACGATACGAGAATATGAAATGATACGGATCAATTCAGGTACTCGCGAGAAGCAAGTAATAATTGATAAATTCATATGACGAGAAAGTGAAGGATTATAAGTTCATATATGGCTATGAAATGAACAAATAGTGATAACTATAAGGCTTGGATCGAATGAGTATATATATATTGGGCCTTGTAAGCCCTAATTAGCGATTCAAAGATAATAATTTGAAAGTTTTAATATGTATGAAATTTTATAACTCAGTTTAATACGTTTATAAATGTATGTGTTTTGGTAATGCCTCGTACCCTATTCTGGCGTCGAATACCGGTAAGGGGTGTTACAATATGACATCGCCAGATTCGGCCATAACGTTTAGGCCGAGTTTTGGTTGTTACAGAATGACTTCCATTAAAAGAGAAAAAAATCATTAAAAATTATAGAAATTCTAATGGTGAGAAAAGTGAATCTAGAATGAGAGAAAGATAGAAGGAGAAAGAAATGATTGTTTTGATGGTTAATCTAAACAGAGAAAGCCTTCAATTGTGGAGAGTTCACAACAACAACTACAATTTTTTGCTATTTAGTTTATCTTCATCTCTTTTTTTTTTTATATTTTTGAATTGTAATGAATGTCTTCCATTAAAAGGGAAAAAAAAGCATTGAAAATTACAGAAGCTCTAATGGTGAGAAAGGTGAATCTAGAATGAGAAAGATAAAAGGAGAAAGAAATGATTGTCTTGGTGGTTAATCTGAACAAAGAAAGCCTTTGACAGTGGAGAGTTCACAATAGCGGCGACGATTTTTTACTATTTAATTTATCTTCATCTTTTTTTAAAAACTGTAATGAATGACTTCTATTAAAAGAGAAAAAAGATATTGAAAATTACAAAATCAATGAACTGTCAAAAGACTAAAAATTAAAATAAGAAGAAAACTTATCAAAACCTTTCTTCTTCAGACGAAAACAGTAAAGCAAATAGGAAGCCGTTAAAGAGTTCCCCATACCCGGTTTTTGGCTAGATTTTCATTGGTTCTTGAGGAAACATTTTATTTTCCCAAACACCTTTTTTTTTTAATTTCTTGGTTTTATTATCATTTATTATGTTTATGTTTGCATGTTAAACCGTTTATTTATTTAATGAATAAAATCCATCTATTTTCTATAAAAAAATATCTTTTGTATTTAATGTGTTTTTAACTCATTAACCCATTATTTTCGAAAATAAACAAAATTAAGTTGCTAAATGTTAATAATCCAGCTACCTAACTGTTTTCTTTATTATTTCAACTTTTCTTCAATCTCCCCCATATTTTTTTTTACTTTTTTTTAAAAGTTTTCAGTTTTCTTTCCCGCCATTGATTTTTCAATTTTATCCAAGCATTTATCAATTTTTTCTCTTAATTTTTTTGTTACACTAGATCCAAGTCTTCGTTTTAGAGAATGGATGACAAAAACTTCTTTTTTTTTTAAAATCTTCGATACCGCCGTAGAGACCTACGACGCAAATTAAGAAATCATTTTTTTTAAAAACACACTGGTGCCACTAATATTAAGGTTTGTAACAAAACACCAATGTCGCCAATGGCAACGGCATGACTTAAAATATATCTAACACACTTTTTTTTAATAAAAACGTCGGTGTCGTCAATGACAACAACACCACCTATTAAACTATAACCTTTTTTTTTCCCTTTTCCCTCAAAATATAGATATTTTGGCATGACATGTATGCATATTTTTACTTGTGCCGCCAATGGCAACGACAACACCTAAGGAAATTATTCATTTTTTAAATTGACCAAAGATTGGGTACTTATTAAGAGTGATGCTGCTAAAGACCCCGACGTAAAGTTTATTGTAACAAACATGTTATTTTCATAAATGACTTTTCAAGTGAGTCATTTTCGTAATTAATAAAAAATTTAGATCAATTCAAAATAAAAAGTCTTCACTTCTTAAATCTTCTTGTCAAATAATGAAGGGTAAAAGTAAAAATATCACAAAGATCTTTTGTATTATGAATCAAATTACATTTTACCTTCTTTCCTTAGAAATAAATAAACAAAATTAAAGAACAAATTGTTTCTTTCTATTAAAAATTCATCTATTTGTGAAATTAAAATTGACGTAACTAATGAAATAACAAAATAATGATACGTGGTGTGCCATGTACACGCATGACATACAAAGAATATATTTTTAATAAAAGAATCAATTTACTCTTAAATTTAAAGTTAGTATACAAGAATTAATTTATTATTATTATTAACAGAAACAAAATTCAGTCTATTCTTAATATAAAAAAGGTAAGAGTGAGATTGATAATGACTACCAGAGATGGCAGTACCCAATCAATAAATATATTCGTGTTTGTCCAATGTACTCACGAACTTTTACACCTTGTTTGGTTGGGTGTAATGGATTAGCCATTACACCCAGAATCGGTGGCCCCACTGAATACATCGTTTGGTTCGCTGTATTGCCCTAATACGGGCCTAATCCGTTGCGGACGGATTCCGCATTTTGGCTGCTTCACCACCGATTTCTAATCCCTTGCAAAAGCAAAGATTAGGTAATTGGTGTCTCATTTACCCTCCCCTTGCCGAAATCGACTCCAGTCGACCCTCTCCCTCCCAGCGAACCAAACCTCTAGCCGATCCCGATTTCAACTTTGCATCTTTCTCCGACTCGACGGTGTCAGATTTCCGGACGGCTTGAATCAGTAATCTCCGCCTCTGAGTAACCTATTTCTTTCCTCTCTGCATGCGATTGTTTCAGTTCTTGGCAAATCGACATTTCGTTTCTTGCCGGTTATGGTTTTTTTTTCATTATTTGTTTGGTTGTTGATCATTACAGGTTCTTTGCTCCAGCAGTTCTTCATCGGTCTCCTCTCCGATTTCCTCATTACAGGTTAGTTTCCCCCCATTGCATGTGGCTATACAATTGTTTGCAGTGGCTATATAATTTATTTGCAGTGGCTCCATCTGCTTGATCAGTCAGAAATGAAAACAAAGGACTATGAATGCTCATGTCCTGTTTGGATTTGTATGCTTTTTGAGAATTTTGTTGAATAGAAACACTCTGATATTCTGTCATGGATATTGCAATTTAACATGCATATAATGAGCTCTAGAATGACAGCATAGTGCTTAAAATGTCCACAAAATAGTCCTGGTTGCCATAAAATTTCTCGGTGGTTGTTTTCAGAATGAATCTAAACTAGACAGAGATTCCAACATATATATCTTGAGCAAGTACCAAAAAAAGAGATTATCTTTAAAACTAACTTGACTACTTCAACTTAGAATGCTTTGAAATGTTTGCTCACTGATAAATGAATGGAGACAGACTAATAAGAAAATAAGATTCATGGTTTTAGCATAAGAACCCATGTTGGATGTTGCCAATGGTGCTGTTAATTTGGAGGTGAAAAAAATATAGATTCATATTGTGTAGCAATCGGAGTTTTGCATGCATCAATTAGCTCTCCATATATAGTCTTTTCTTATAGGTATAGTGTAGCTTTCCATGGCTCAACAGTTTTCGCGAATGATCCTCTATTCTCTAAATTATATTTTAATATATATTCTAAATATTGAATGTGTGTTAATACGACTAGTTTCAAATGAATTAACACCCAAGTACATTTACTGCTAATTTGATCTCCAAGTTGGTGTGGAATTATGAAACTAAGAGAGTTTTTTCCTATATGTTGCTTTTACGTTTCATTCTTTTTGAAATATTTAGTTGATAAGGTTTCCTTCCACTGTATCTGCTTTTGGCCATATATGAGAAACCAAGAAAACCCTTTCTTATTGGGCTGTATATATATTGAAGTGAAAATGAAGCCATGACCTGTACCTCCAGTTGATGGCACCCAAGGAACATAAATTACCCAAAGCTTTCTTCATTACCAAATCTCTCATCTTACTTTTAAAAGTTTTAAATTATCATCAAACTTATAATCATCAATATATCAAACATTAACCCATTTTTCAATTGTGGATGTACTTCCTTTCTTTCCAAACAATCATGAAAAAGTTATCACATGGTTTTTGCTTTCACTTGCTCTCTCTCCTCCACCTTCCATTGTCCAACTTTCAAGCAAATCGTTGGAATTCTAGGATCTTTTGAAGATTAACATGCAACTGTCGAATATTTATGGTGGGTTTATAGGAGCTTAAGTTATCTATTTTTGGTATGTGTTTCAAGTGTGTTCTATTAACTTTGTGGTTAATTTTTAACTCTTTGGATTTTAATAATACTTTTATTTGCTAACCAAAAAAAAAAAAGGAAATTCATGGACGAATATTGTTATAAAAGGAGCAATATATAATTTGGTACTTGTGTTTTCAATTAGGTAATATTTATAAAAATATATACACTTTCGTTGAATCAATATATTATATAGATTTTTATAATTACAATGATAAAGTTTATTACTATATTCTTATTAACTATTTATCTTTAAAATATTAAATTTGTTAATAGCTATCAATCATTTACATAAATTTTACTAATAATTTTACTAATTAAAATAAACACGTGCCATCTTGATTCTTTTAGATTCAATGTTCCTTCCTGTAATTTCTTATCCCCATATAATCCTATCAACTCCCCAAAATTAATAACCTAGTTGCTCTCATTTTTAATTTGTTTGACTCTCAATTATTTTTATAAAATTTAATTTGCAACTTCAATTTTTTGATAGTGTGTTCTAAATTAATATTATTTATTTTTATTTGATAATGTCTAATTGCAACTTCAATTCTTTGATAGTGTGTTCTAATTTTAATATGTTGCAATAATGGCTCGTCTGCCTTTAATTGCACAACGTGAGAGGCGTAAAAGAATTGGTATTGCATTGACAATATGGTTGGAAATCTGTAGAATTGCGATTTGGTTCTTATTTAGAATGGGTGCCAGCCTTAGCCTATAGACTTATAGACCAAGGATTTGGTCCTATACTTTAGATTTTTATGCAAAACGGGATTATGTGAAAAGGCTTGTATATGCTAGTGACGAGACTTGTATTGAACAAGTTAGGATGAATAGAACTGCCTTTTTTAAACTATGTGAGATGTTAGAATCGATAAGGGGATTGAAGTCGTCTAGAAACATGCTTGTTGATTTGCAAGTAGCAATGTTTTTACATATCATCTCCCATCACCTGAAAAATCGAGTTATCAAGCATCACTTTAGAAGGTCCGGGGAAACTGTTAGCAGAGCATTTCATAGTGTTTTAAATGTTGTCATACGCTAACAAGATGTGTTATTTAAAAAGCCGGAGCCAATTACAACCGATTCTTCTGACAGAAGGTGGAAATGGTTTAAGGTATTGGACTGTTTTATATATAGCTTGTACAACATTTAGTTGACTTGGATTTAAATTAGTATTCTAACTCAAGGCTTTATATCATGTGATATAGAATTGCTTAGGTGCTCTTGATGGAACCCACATCAAGATTAGGGTGCCAACAGTTGATAAACCTAGATATCGAACACGAAAAGGTGACATAGCAACAAATATGCTAGGTGTTTTTACACCTGAGATGCAATTTGTTTATGTTCTTCCTGGTTGGGAAAGTTCAGTTGCCGATGGACGGGTTCTTCGAGATACCATTAGTAGAAGACATGGACTAATTGTCCCCCATGGTAAAGTGGATAGTTAGAGGACTTTGATATTGTTCATTAAGATCAAACTTTTTGTGCTGAATTAATCATTTTAAGTAGCAATTTTATTTTATAGGTTGTTATTATCTAGTTGATGCTGGATACACAAATTGTGAGGGATTTCTTGCACCTTTTAGAGGACAACGATATCATTTGATCGAGTGGCGTCGTGGTTATCGACCAAGTTCTCCGCAAGAGTTTTTAATATGAAACATGCCTCAGCACGTAATGTTATTGAGAGATGCTTCGGGTTATTAAAACTTAGATGGGGAATACTTAGGAGTCCATCGTTCTATCTTGTAAGGGTGCACAATAGAATTATTGTTGCATGTTGTTTGCTCCATAATTTTATTCAAACCCATATGAGTATTGATCCCATTGAAGCGGAGGTGGGAGAAGGATTACCTAGTAATGTGGTGGATGACGATGAACAGAATATCACAAATATTCATGCATCGGATGCTTGGGCTACTTGGAGGATGGAACTAGCCAACCAAATGTTCGATGTATGGCAAGCATCTAGAAATTAGTTTGTGAAACTTTTGTATTGATTTTTGTATTGTACCAAACTTTTTGAATTATAATTTAATTTCTTCTCATTCAGCATGTGTTATAATTTTAAATTTGTTGTGGTTTGGAGCTTTTGATTCATGATATTGAACTTAATTATAATTTTATAAAGTGTTCACCTTTTGATTCATGATATTAAAATAGTGATTAATATAAATTTTTTTTGTTCTTAAGATAATTATGTCAGCTGTTCCAAAATCAAGAGCATCTTCTCAATCTTCTCGAGGAACCAAAAGAAAATGGGTTCCAGAAGAAGATGCAGCGTTGGTTTCCTGCATGGTGGACCTGTACAATGTTGGAACATTTAATGCTGATATCGGGTTTAAAGCTGGTTATTTAAACGAGTTGGAAAGAATGCTACAAAAGGTTTTACCAAATGCAATGTTAAAGGCGAAACCTAATATTGAATCGAGGATTAGGTTACTGAAAAGGGAGTGGTCAATCGTCTATGACATGCTTAATGGCCAAAACAATAGCGGTTTTGGTTGGGACGAGCATAGGCAGCTCATTGTTGCTGAAGATGCGGTTTGGGACTCCTATTTAAAGGTAAGATTATTTCAAGTATTTATTATCTTATTTTTACCAAACTTATAACTAATATGATTTCCTCATTTTTTTAGAGTCACAAAGAAGCCGCTCAATTCGGACATCGTACTTTCCCTTACTACGACCGACTTACTACCATATCGCAAGAGATCGAACAACGGGAAAGATGCTCAAACAATTGCTGATGTTCTTGAAGAAATAAATCTTGAGGTGTACCTACTACGGTATGGATGAAGAAAGAAACGCATTCTATGATGCGAAGTGACATCTCTTTGGATGACATGGATGTTTATCACTGAGAGCCATAGCGAGATAGAGACCAATGGGGTTCCTCATCTTCAAACAAGAGAAAGAAGAAATCGATGCTCGTGATATGTATTCTTCATTTGATGAGGCCGCCACTTTATTGGCCGAAAACATCAAAAGGCCGTTGGCGATCAAATCGATGAGGAGTATTGCCTCCAGGTGGTAGTTCAATGAAGTCGAAGAATATCAAAAGATGGAAGAGAAAGCTTCAAATTTATATTCAACCTTATGGGAAATTGAAGGTTTAACCAACGATTAGTGGTATGAAGCTTTGAGTAAATTCCAGATCATCCAACTCAAATGATCGTTTTCTTTAGTTTACCTTCGTTGCCTGCGATTGGAATGGGTCGGAAGATTTCTTTCTCACCATTAAAATCAATGTTCAAACTTTTTGATGTTGTAAAACTATATAACATATGGATTATGATGTAGAATTTCATTTTCATCTAAGCTTTTCTTAATATAAGTTAATTATGTTTATGCGAATATAATTCTCAAGTTATATTTTGACTTTAGTAAATTCATATAAGAACATTTTATTATTAAGAATTTTATGAAATTATATATCATTATTAAATTATATTTAATATTAATTATTTTAAATTGTATAAATTCATATAAGAAAATTTATTATCAAGAATTTTATGAAATTATATATTATTATTAAATTATATGTAATAATAATTATTTTAAACTATACAAATTCATATAAGAAAATTTATTAGTCATAATTATTTTAAATTTTATTAAATCATATATTTTAATTAAAATATATTTAATAATAATTATGTTAATTTTATTTTATAGTATCATATATTATGATTTGAGTAAATTCATATAAGAATATTAATTATTAAGAATTTTATTAAATTATATATTTTAATTATAATATATTTAATAATAATTATGTTTAAATATGATTAAATTATTTATTATTGATATTAATAATCTTATTAAAATTTAAATAACAATTACCAATAACCATTTACCCAAACAAATTTATGCTAAGGGTATTCTAGTCATTTTAGTTTTTTCCATTATGCTATTACGCCTCTATTCCATTACACCTTTATTCCATTACGCCTCTATTCCAATACAGCGAACCAAACGTGCTCTTAAGGTTTAACCATTTGTTCCTTGGTTTGGATTAATGCTATGTGATATTCTTTCCAGGATTGCTAATAGAAAGACATCAAAAAGAATTCGGATAAGGTAACACACAGCTCAAACTTTGCACCATTTCTTCCAAAATTCAAGCTTTGAGATCATAACGATGATGAGTTAAAATTAGAATCCTCTTGAAATTAGATGAATGAAGTGACTTCCTTACTCGTTCTTGATTCCGAGGAGCTTCATGGCTAGCTCCCAAGTGACAATTGGAGCTGCATTAGCAGGAAATGCTCTTACTATTGTAGGACCCAAACCGGCATAGCATCCTCTAACTCCGATCCTCCTGTAAATCTGTGAGGCAAGGAAATCATTACATCTATATCACCTTCACTATGCTCCAATACTAGGAAAGGCTAATTCCATTACTATAATGAGGGAATCAGATCGTGTTACCGAATTTCAAACTTGAAAAGGATTTCTTTGACAGCTTTTATCTGGTGCAGTCTGGATAATAGTCTTTGCCACATCCAAAGGTAAAACAGCTGACCAGAACTGGGGAGCAAAAATTAGCAAATAGAGACAGTAACTCGAATTAAAAAATTCAAAACGTAAGGATGTTAGAATGCTTACAGCAACACCACCTAGACCACCAGTTAGAATTCCAATTCCTATATCAGTCAAGTTGTGAGGATCAGATGAATCCGTGTTTAGCTGTAAGTGCATATAATAACGAACGTATTCGTAAACACTAAAAAAGACTGCATTTCCAATAGATTCTCTCAATAATGCTGTAGAGCCCCCAGGAAACATGCCTGTAACTTGAAAGGTGTTCCTTTAGCTTAGACTAGTAACGTATTTAAGTTGGCAGAAAGCAGAGTATTTCTCACCCTATCACTTTTTATGGTTTTAACTGCACAATCAAGTCAGCGCCTTGAACTTGCATCCTACACTGGAGCAGCTCCGCCTTGTTACATGCATGCTTCTGAGTAAAAAAGGCAAATAAAAACTAGATCCTAACCTTCACCAGCTCCGAAGGACATAGCACAAAACTGATAATAGCTCCACCAAAAGCAGCTGAAGGAATTATTACTTGGGGCTGCGGCCCACTACACTGAACTCCTCCCTACATAGGGATGTGCATAATTCAGGTAAAACCGAAAAAATTTGGTAAACCGACCGATTAACCGAATTCGGTCGGTTAACCAAATTTTTTTGGTTTTACCCGAATTCGGTCGGTTAACCGAATTTTTTCGGTTGGGGGTCGGTTAATTTTTTATGATTTTTCGGTTAACGGTTAATTCAGTTCAAAACCGGTTGGTTAACCGAATTTTTTCGGTTAACCGAACAAATTAATAAATAAAATTATCCAACCCAACCCAATTACCCAACCTAATAAAACTAAAACTAAAGTCTACCCAATTACCAACTCAATAAAAATAAAACTAAAGTCTAACTCTAAGTATATACCTAATTATACATTTTTTTTTAGGTTTAACATAAATGGAGATTTTTGAAGAGAAGAAATGAATATAAATGGAGAATATTAAAGACTTACATTTCAATTGTGTGTTAATTTCAAGAATTATGTAATGTTTTTAATTATGTAGTGATTCAAAGACTTATGTAATGTTTTTAATTATGTAATGATTTAATTCTGTTAATTCGGGTGATTCGGTTAATTCGGTTAATTTTTAACCAAAAATAAAAACCATACAATTTTCAGTTAATTCGGTTAACCGACCTAATTAACCGAAAAAATTTTGGTTCGGTTCATGTTTTTTTAAAAAAATTTGGTTCGGTTAACAGTTAAAAATTTTGGAAGGTCGGTTAATTCAGTTATAGTTATTTCGGGTCGGTTAACCGAATGCACACCCCTATCCCTACATTAGCCAAAAAAATTGCGAATTAATTAGAAACATGCCTGGAATTGTTTTGAATAAATGCCTTTAATAAACTTTTTTGTGTGTGAATAAATGCTAAAAACAAGCGAGCTTTCAAAAGCCACTCCAATAAAAGATGATGTTGCCCCTTTATAAAGCCCTCTAACCTGCCAAACTTAAACATGAGTTCTCCACGGGAAGTTAGGAATGCCAAAGGGAGAGGACGACAAGCATATATAAGAAATGCCAAGATTTTTATAGGATTTGACAAGCACATGTGTGTGTTTAAATGAAATGGGGTTGTTGAAATTGATATAAAGGCTTTCAAGAAGCATGCCCGTTCAGTTGCAAGTATCCGAACAGTACAGTGCAAGCCATTCCTGTATTTAATCACTTCAACTTCAGTACTGTGTTTCTGCAACTTCACCTACAAAAAAATTTACTAAGCCAGCATTGTCAACAAATCCAGCAAATAAAAGCTTCTAATCAACATTCAAATGTTTGAATTCAACAAATGTACCCACATTCCTACAATCCCAACCCTTCATTTAAAGTATATTCTTCACCAGTTCACTTAACAGGAATAGATCTTCAAAACTTGTCCAGACCCATTCCATATCTTAAAAATCTTCTTCTTTTCACCCAAAAAAGACAAAATCAAAGCAACAAGTTTATTATACCTTGACAGTATCAAAAGGATGGCCGACGATGACGGTGGCAACACCGGCGAGCAAGCCTGCAACGTACTCTTTGTTACCGGAAGGTTTGGTGGAAACCTCCTCCATCGGGTTTTGTTTTGATAAAGCTATATAATAGAGGTGCTCATGGGCCGGGCCAGGCCCAAAAAAAATTCAGCCCGTTTCCTAGGCCCGGGCCCGGCCCGGCCCGAAATATAGGCCTGATATTTTGCCTAGGCCCGGCCTGTGAAAAAATATGAAGCCCGGGCCCGGCCCGGCCCGTTTTTTTAATGTGTTAGAAATTAATGTGTTACAAATTAAATGTATATTTATAACAGTATACTAAAATTTAAAAGTTAAAACATTATATTAAAACAATATAATTATAACAGTACATTATAACAATATATTAAAACAATATATTAAAAAAGTATATTAAAACAATATAACCAAACTCATATATATTAAAACAAATATAAGCTTCTCGCCATTTCCAACATGTTGCAGAGGCTATCACAACATCTCGGGCACCTCCAAGCCGAGACAAAATGTTTCCAATGACTTCAACTGGTAGGTGCTCCATTGTCAATAAAGATAAAAAAAAAGCCTCAAATATACAAATTGGGTTTTCTGAAGATACTCAGCTAGATATAATCAAACACAAATTCTTCACAAATCACAACTCAACAAAATAAAGTTGACATGGAATTGAATTATTGAAATCATTGCCCAAGTATTCTTTCCCAGTAGTGAAAAAAGTTCTGTGATAAAACAAACAAAAAAAAAAACAAAAAAATCACTTAAAAACATGAGTTTTAGTTAGATCTTCAAACAGATTTCACATCCAAATAAAGCAAAATTTATGCGTCAAATAGAAGAGAAAAAAGGGTTTGCAAGGGAGATTTAAGCAACACAATCTCTCAGCAGTTTCCAACTAAATAAAAATCTAAAATGAATCTTCAAGTAAAGGATCAAAGTCAAAATCAAGCACTATCCCGGTTCATAAAAATATATGCTTTTTAGGAGCTAAAATCAATTCAGTGATTCAGAAAGTAGAATAATCCCAGAATTGAAAGTACCTAACTACCTATAAATCCAAAGCCAAAAAAAAATAATAATAATAAAATCAAAATTGAAGTTTTAGCATCTGGGCTTTCACAAAATATCTGAAATTATACATCAAATGAAAAATAATCCAACCAAAATCCGCAAGCTAACCTATGACATCCAATAGCAGAGACAGAAAGAAGGATAGCTACTGAAGCATAGGAGAACCAATATTGATAAGAACATCACTTAAGCTATTTACGTAATAGCGATAATAGTATGTAGATGAAGAATTCCTACTAGAAAAGGGTCACAAGCAAGAAAAGAACGGATACATCAAATGAAATTATACATCTACGGTCACAAGCAAGTGAGGAACTGATTGAATAAAATGAAAATCAAAAGCACAAAGCAAAAACAAATTCAAAGGTTAACGACAAACTCACCTTTGAGAAGACGAAGAAGGCTAAAAGCAGTGAAGCACCGTGGAGTCATGGAGTCGTGGACGTGGAGTCGTGAATCGGTGGAGGTGGAGTTGGATCCGATTTGGGGGAAAAAAAGGGAGGGAAGGGGTTAGGGATTTATCTGGGGTCGGGGGGAAATGGGGAAGGGAAGGGAAATGGGAAATGTATTAATGACAAAATAAAAAATAAAAAAATTATATTAATTAAATTGGGCGGGCCCGGCCAAAAATTTTACTGAGGCCGGCCCGTTTTTAAAACGGGCCTAATTTCTTACCCAAACCCATATTTCGAGCCTATATTTTTACCCGAACCCTCCCATATTTCGGGCGGGCCGTCGGGCCGGGCCGGGCTGCCCAGCCCATGAGCACCTCTACTATATAATCAATCGTATTTTAGTTTGAAAAGTCAGAGGAACATCGGAGATTGGTCCAATCCCTGTCGTGTCGACTGCGAGAAAGACACGGATTATGTTGCTTTAAGACAACTTAAGTACTTAACTGCTAGTAGTAACTATGGTTAATTGTATCTATAAATTAAAATATATTTAATAAATATTCATGTTTAATTTAAACGGTAATAAATTAGTTAATTAACATATATTTAAAAATTGTATACAAATTATTAAAGAAGTTTAGTTTGTCATAGTTTAAATAAATTTAACAATGAATAATAAAAATTTCAAAAAAGAATAATAAATAGTACCAATTAAAATAAATACTAAAAATTATGACGTTATTAAATTTTTAGTATCAATGGGCTGAATATGTAATTTTATAAAATATTTTTTATGTGGATTTAATTAAAAGTGATGAACAGGAACCATTTGTAGAAGGGTAAACCAAAATTTGTCTATATTCTATTTATAATAATAAATTTTTGGCATATTTTTAAATAATACTAAAACATTTACATATTTCAAAAAAATATTTCTATTTAGGGTAAACTATATCCATAGTCACTTTTGTTTACTCGGTTTACATTTTAGTCACTTATGTTTGAAATATTACGTTTTAGCACTTGCGCTATCGTGTTGTAATATTTTAGTCATTGAGCTATTAATTGCTATTAATGGTGTAACGGTAAGCTAATATGATACGTTAAATTATCATTTCAAAAAAAAATTAAGTTAAATTATACAATTGGTCCAAATTATACAATTGGTCCCCATATTTTTTCGTTTTGAGCAATTTAATTTTTTTCTTTTATATTCTTTTAACCTTTTTTTTTTCATTCTCTTCTGCTTCTCCCTCTGTTTTACTACATTCTTTATTTCTTTTAACATATTAAGGGTGAGTTTGGATGGACGATTAGGTGCGGTGCGGTGCGGTGCGTTTTGCTTACTTTTTGTCTCATGCTACAGTATCGCTACAGTATCTAATCTCACCGCCACCGCTGTTTTTACACTAATCGCAAGTAAACGCACCGCCCATCCAAACTCACCCTAAGAAGTCAAATTGGCAGTGAAGAAAAAAGCATGGTATCGGTTTATGAGTTTTGGTTATAGGTAGTGATGGCTTTCGACTTCCTACTTCTTTCTTCACTGTCAACTCGACTTCCTGATATGTTAAAATAAATGGAGAAGGTAAGAAAACAAAGGGTGTAACACCCCAAACCCAGCCTAGACGTTAAGACCAAGTCTGGAGAGTTACATTAACGTTACTAGGAAAAAACCAACTTTTATAAACACAGTTGAAAACCGTCTAACAGATTATAACAATCATAAAAACCCAGTTGATAAGTCATAAATCTTAGAAAGTCACAATACGAAGAAAATACTAAAATTACTAATAATATAAATAAAGGGTGATAAAGTAGATTGATTGAGCTTCCACTACGCCAACCCGATCAGGACTGTAAGTTACCTGTAATCCAGTCAACAAAAAAATGAGTTATGAACTCAGTGTGTAATCAATATAGATTCAATTAGACATACAATTATAATAGTAAATTCCTAAACTCGAGTTCAAATCAGAATCAGAGAATATCCAGTACAATCTTAACACATCAATTGAATGATAGAACAGTTCTAGTTCAGATACAGAACAGATCAGAATCAAAGGCAAATTTTCCTACCCCCATCAAATACACACTATCTTTGACCAACCCAACACACTGTTAATGCGAATTTAATACCCATCTAGCCTTACACACTATATAGTGTCGGTCCAACATGTGCAAGGTGATTGCAGACTAGCTTCCAGATCAAATTGCGATAAAACACCAGATTCACATATAAATTGTTCTTAGCCACTGAACCAAAACATATCACTTCCTCCTTTACATAATTCCTATCCAATGCAAATACAGATTACAGATGTCAAATCTCAAGAGCGCACATACAATCATTCAGATTCAGTTCATAGTCAGGTGATACAGATCAATATCATCATCAATCATCACAATCAACATACATTTATATAATCAACAGTTCAGTATCAGATCATCAGATAGTAGCTTATACGGTCTAATTTAGATCTTATATACACTACGGAAGGCTTACATTCGCGTTAGAAGACGCTTACGACTTCAGGGATAAATCCTCTATTTGACCCACACAGCCTAAATGATTGGTCCGTGTATCCTAAATTGCAAATAGTGAGTCACACAGTCTAGACACACACCTGTTTCTCTGGCCTGTGTGGTTTCTAATAGCAACAGTGAGTCACATGGCCTACCATACGGCCGTGTGACGTCGACAGTCATGGTTTCCAGCATTTGAATTTCACAGAGTGACAGGTTTTCGGTACACACCTGATGTAGTTTTTGACATAGGAGCAATGCAGTGGAACCCCGAACCCTAGAACGACCATCCAATAACCAATTCAACAACTATTCTCAATGAATTACAAAAATTAACATATAAAACCAACTCTTATGTCGAAAAACTTCGACACAACCTACTCACTCGGACTTCAACACTCACCTCACACATGATCCTGAAAATGGAACTAACGTGTTAGTGAAACGATTTTTGCAAGATCCTTGTCTAAAAAGGGAGTCAAACGTACGCTTAAAATAAGAAATTTGAGTAGAAAAACAATTTCAACCAAAGAACAAAAACACCCAAAAACTCACAAAAACAAAAAGAATTTACGACAGAACTTACACAGAAATCCTCCAACGATACAACAAACAACGTAAGACCTCAACTGGTCCCAGTAGCTACTTTACAGATGTAATTAAAAAGAAAAATAAAAAAATTAAGAACAAGAAAAAAAAGAAGAAAGAAAAGAAAGAAAGGAGAATGGAAAAAGGGAAAGTGTGAGAGAGAAACGTTAAATTCTATTTTAACTACCAATAAGATTTCTCACATTCAGCAAAAATATTCCTTAACGCATACATCGGGACTCGAGCACAAGACCATTGACGCAGACAAATATTTAACTATTGAACCAGCAAGCTCATTCTTAACACTGATTCACTTAAACTTAAACTTATGTTGTTAATTCCAGGGTAGAGGTTACCTTAGGATAAAATAGAAAAATTTTCCAAAGATGTGACTTAAACTCCCAACCTCAAACACATAAGTAGAGTACATAGCCATAGATATAGAGACTTAATTATAACGAAATTCAACAGTCAAACATTCAAATTTTGGGGGTGTTACTACTCTCTCCCCCAAAAAGAAAATTTCAGCCTTAAAATTTGCCTGACTCAAATAGATAAGGAAATTGTTGATGGATGGAGCTTCAGTGCCATGATTCTGCCATAACACCTTAACCAAAAGAATAGTTTTCTTTCATAAAACCTTGACATCTCGATCTAGAATTTGAACAGGCTCCTTCTTGAAAGTTAGATTCGGTCATAACTCAATCTCTTTGAGAGGGATGATGTGCGACGGGTCAGAGACGTGGAACATATCTTGGATCTGATCAAATTCAGTGGGTAATTCTAATTGATAAGCAACAGGTCTGATATGTTTCAAGATATGATAAGGTCTAATGAACCTCGGACTCAACTTGCCCTTACATCTAAATCGGAGAACTTTTTTCCACAGAGACACCTTCAGGAACACCTGATCACATATAGAAAACTCAATATCTTTTGTCTTTAAATTGGTATAAGATTTTTGTCGATAAGAAGTGGCTTTAAGACAGTCTCAGATCAACTTAAAAGTATTCTTAGTTTCAGAAACTATATCGGGACCTAAAACCTAACGTTCACTTAACTCAGTCCAACACAGCGGAATATGACATTTACGACCATACAGAGCCTCACAAGGTGCAATCTAAATAATAGAGTAGAAGTTGTTATTGTACGCAAACTCAGCTAACGGTAAGTAATCTTCCCAGCTGCCCTAAAAATCTATTACACAACCCTGAAGCATATCTTCTAGGATCTGAATAACTTGCTCAGACTGTCTCTCGATTTGAGGGTGATATGTAGTACTAAAATCGAGTCGGATGCCTAGTACCTCGTAAAGCTTCTTCCAAGACTTGAAATGTGGATCTCTATAAGAGATAATCGAGACTGAAATCTCGTGTAGTCTTATGATTTTAGTAATATACAGCTTAACGAGCTTCTGTAGTGAGTAGTCTGTTATGATAAGAATGAAATGAGCAGACTTGGTTAATCGATCAACGATGACCCAAACTGAATCTTTCTTAGTGGGGGTTAAAGGCAACCCACTAACAAAGTCCATCGTTACACGTTCCCACTTCCACAAAGGGATCTTAACTGGCTGAAGTAGACCTGAAGACAACTGATGCTCGACCTTAATCTTTTGACATGTTAGATAGTGTGATATAAGGGCAGTCACTTTCTGTTTCAGACCAAGCCACTAATAAAGTTCTCGGAGGTCCCGATACATTTTATTTTCACCAATATATATAGCATAATGGCTACTATGTGCCTCCTGTAGAATCAATCGCCTCAACTCCTTATCATTAGGCACACAAATTCGACCCCTGAAACATAAAACTTTGTCGCTGTTCAAACTAAAATATGAAGTTTCACTCGAATCAATCTGTTGCAGACGTTGAACTAAAGACTCATCGCCTAACTGTTTAACTCAAATCTGTTCGACCCACATTGGTTTAACCTGCAGTTCAACTAGCAGTCCCCTATCCTTATATAAATTCAAAGGAGTGAAATCGCTCTTAGTTCAGTCATCGCTCTACGGCTAAGAGCATCAGCTATCAAATTAGTCTTACCAGGATGATACTCTATCATACAATCATAATCCTTAAGTAACTCAACCCACCTACGTTGCCTAAAATTTAAATTTTTTTGAGTTAATAGATACTTGAGGCTTTTGTGATTAGTGTAAATGATACACCTCTCACCATACAAGTAATGTCTCTAAATTTTTAGAGCAAACACAACTGCAGCCAGCTCAAGATCGTGCGTAGGGTAGTTACCCTCATGTGTCTTAAGTTGTCGCGATGCGTAAGCTACCACTTTACCGTCTTGCATTAAAACACATCCTAGTCTGATGTGGGATGCATTACTAAAAACCACAAACTCCCAGCCTGATTCAGGTTGGATTAGAACAGGAGCTTGCCTAGCAAAATAAAAACGTAATGTTATTAGGGCTCTATACCTAGCGTGCTTTGTGCCGGTGATATTCGGGCTCTATGCCTAGCAGACTTTGTGCTAGTGATATTCGGGCTCTGTGTCTAGCAGGCTTTGTGTCGGTTATATTCGGGCTCTATGCCTAGCAAGCTTTGTACCAGTGATATTTAGGCTCTATGCCTAGCAAGCTTCATGTCGGTGTATTATATTAGGCTTTGTGCCTAGTAGGCTTTGTGCTGGTGTGTTATTTTAGGCTTCGAGCCTGACAGTCTTCGTGCCAATGTATTGTATCAGGTAAGTTGTACTGAAAATATTATTTCCCTTATTCGATGTTATTTCTTTTGATTAAACGGGCATGAATTTTACAAGGATATGGTAAGTGTTCTATATGAACCAAGACTTGTATGTATGAAAGACTTTGAAATAGTGAGTTACATGAAAAATATGTTATGTTGAGATGGATGATAAATCCAATTGAATTATGCTCAAGTATAATGGTTATTCATGTTAAATTCATATGAATTATGCTTAAATGAAATAGAATGTGTTATTGATGTGCCAAGCTGTTGGTTGGGTTGTATGATGTTTTATTTTGAAGTTATGCATTGAAAAGGTAAGCTTTCACTTGACCTTATGCATATGTTTATAGAAAGGTTAAATGATTCAAATGAAATATGTGCACATGGAAATGGATCGTCATATGTTTAATTCAAGTGATATATGTATGTGTGCACTAACTTGTGTATTGATGATATTTAGGCTTATACTAAGCTTGTATTCATGGTTGATTTTTATGCCTATGCTTGGTAATATGCAAATGGAACGGGTAAGAAAAGGAAGTGAAATCGAAAGTTTAATACTGGGATATAGTATGCTGATAATAAAGAATTGGTGAGTTAAATGATGTATTTATATGTGAGCAAACTATTTATGCTATGGATAAATATACTTATTTCATGGATAAATACACTGAATCAGAAATTGACAATGTTGTTCAGGCTTATGATAAGCATTGAGAACAAAATAGAAAGTAAGTAATTTGAAAGGTATATAATCGTATAAAAAGGTTTATGATTATATAGATTTATGAACCTTATGACATTGGTATAGGTTTATATTTATTCAATAAAGTTTATTATTGAGAAGGAATATTATGCTTAAAGTTTATACGAGCTTACTAAGCATTCATTGCTTATGTGGTTATTTTTCTTTTACTTTTCAAATTATCAGAAGCTCGATCAAGTTGGAAGCTTGTCGGAGATCTATCACACTATCCAGCAGTTATATCGGTAGTTTTCAATGTCTTGGTTAAGGTTATAATGGAATGTATAGGTGGACTTATGATTGATGATTAGTTGAATGTTAGTTGATGAGTTTGGCATGTATATGCCATTTTGGGTGATGTAGCCTTGGTACGTTTGGTGCCTTGTTGATATGTGTTAATTTGATAATGTGTTATAACATGTTTAAATGGTCCAAGTGATATATGATGAATTGACCTCAACATGGTCAATATATGGTATGCTTTGGAAAGGTTTTGAATAAATGTGCATGATTGAGATATTATTTATATACATGTTGATTGTTGGAACCATCTATGTATGGTTAGATTTGTGTCATTTGGATGCCCTTGATGGTTGGAGTTGATATGGTCATTTGAAGTTGCATTTTGAATAACCAAATTAGTATGTTTGAATGTAATTTTGACATGTGGTTAATTATGGTATAACTTGCTATGGAATTAAACTATATATATATGGATAAGTTATGGTCAAATATGTATAAGTTAGACATATGTATATTTAGGATGCATGATAACTATATGATGGAAGTTCAATTGGTGGATAAAAATGTATATTACAAATGGCCTTTTGATATGTTTGAATGTGGTGAATCGATATAATTGTTATAGATGACATGTATGACTATTGGTGCTTGATGTAAAATGACATATTTGGTACTTTTGGTGTGGAATTTGATAAGTAAACAAAGTGGTAAGTTATGACATAAGTTTAGTTATAAGTTAGTTGAACTTTTGGCTAATTTATGTATATGAATATACATGTTTAATAGTTGTGATTGAGGTGCCTTTTGGGTACATTCGTTGTATGCTTATGTACCTTAATTGGATAGCTTGTTATAACATGGTTTGGTGCACTTTGGAGTGCTTGATTATATGTGGAAAATTGGTTGTAGGTGGATGAATGTTTGGGTGAGAAAAATGGCTTGAAAGTGGCCTATTTTTTGTCCACACGGGCAGAGACACAGGCGTGTGTCTCAGCCGTGTGTTACATGGCCTAGCACACGGATTGTGGCTTAGCTGTGTGACCCAAGTCAGTGAGTTACACAGGTATAGACACGGGCTAGAACACGACCGTGTGTCCCTATTTCAAATGTCCACACGGCTTGAGACACGAGCGTGTGTCTCAACCGTGTGAGTCACACGACCATGTGACCCCTGCATTTTGAAAATTTTCATTTTTTCCCAAAAAATTCTAAATGTTTCTGATTTAGTCTCGATTTGTTTCTAATGCGTTTTTAGGACCTCGAAGGCTCGTATAAGGGACAATATATATGTTATTGATGGAATTTTCTATGCTTGATGTTGTGAAGTAAAGGATTGATATTTTTGATAGTTTTGAAATGTAAAATCTGGTAATGCTCTATAACCCTATTCCGACGACAGATATGGGTTAGGGGTGTTACAAGAGGTGATGCAATCAGGAAAAATCCCTCGACAAACTTTCATTAGTAACCTGCTAAACCTAGGAAACTTTATAGCTCAGACATATTTCTCGGTTGTTTCACTCAACTACAACTTCTATTTTCTTGGGATTGACTCGGTCCCCTCAACAGTCACTATATGCCCTAGAAAAGAAACCTCTTGCAACCAAAACCCGCACTTACTAAACTTAACATACAATTGTTTTTCTCAAAGTGTCTGGAGAACAATATGAAGGTGTTCGTTATGCTCAGACTCAGTCTTGGAATAAATCAGTATGTCGTCGATGAAGATTACCATAAATTGATCCAAATATGGTTCGAACACTCGATTCATTAAGTCTATAAATGTAGCTGGGGCACTCGTCAACGCAAAAGGCATCATCAAGAACTCGTAGTGCCCATAACGAGTCTTAAAAGCGATTTTCTACACATTAGTCTCTTTAACCTTGAGTTAATGGTAACCAGAACAGAGATCAATCTTAGAGAAAACATATGCCCTGTGGAACTGATCAAATAAGTCATCAATCTTCGGTAGCGGATACTTATTATTTACCATCAACTTGTTCAGCTGTCGGTAATCTATACACATTCTCATCAATCCATCCTTCTTTTTAATAAACAATACCGACACCCCCTACAAAGACACACTCGATCGAATGAACCCACTATCGAGAAGTTCTTAGAGTTGAGCTTTTAGTTCTGCAAGTTCTTTCGGTGTGATGTAGTAGGGTGTAATGGACATAAGAGCAATACCTGGTAACAGATCTATGTCGAACTCAACCTCTTCATCCAAAGGTATTTCGGGCAATTCCTTGGAAAAGACGTTCGAAAAGTCCTTCACAGTACGAACATCTCCTACAGAGAACTTTAAAAGAACAGAATTGGATACGAAGGCAAGATATGACTTGCACTCTTTCTAGATTAGCTTATCAGCTACAGGGGCAGAGATTACATTGGAGAGGTAATCTCGATGCTCACTAACCATAACAACCTCGCTATTCTCATCCGTCCTCAGAGTAACTTTCTTAGATGCACAATCTAGACTGACTCGATATTCTACGAGCCAATCCATTCCTAGAATCAGATCAAGCTCATCTAAAGGCAACTTCATTAGGTTGACCGAAAATATCATACCCTAAATCTTTAAGGGTACTCCTCTGTGTACCTTATCAACATGAACCGACTGACCCAAATGGCTAACTGCAGAAAACTCCCTAGCAGTAGTTTAAATAGATATACCTATATTTGCAGAAATAGTACTAGCTATATATGAGTGAATAGACCCAATGTAAATGAGATCGAAGTACGGAACAAAGTAAACAAAGAATGCACCTATTATAATATCGTCATCGTCATTGTCCTCACAGCATTTCACCGCATAAACCAGTGCAGACTGTTGTGCCTTAGTCTGACCTGCACCTCTACTCGGTGCTCTCTGACCTTTACCATTACCATTACCTCATTTGACAGTACCACGACCTCTAGGTAGTTGCTGAACCACTCTTAGAGGCTGAGTAAGACCCAGAATGGAAGCCTGTGCCAAAATTATCACCTTATTTGGTCGACGAGGATAATTTCTAACTTGGTACTCCATCGACCTACAACAGAGGCATGCTCCAAAATTTCTCCAGCACTCATTCGGATGACGCTTTTCGTAGTCGCTACAAAATTGAATCTCAGTCACTGTAGTTGATACATCGATCCTCGGAGGCCTATCAAACCTCACTCATTTCTTAGGGCGCTGTCTAGAACTAGAGGGACTCGAATCCCTCTTGGTCTTACACTGTTCTCTCTCTCGGTCACACTTCTCACGTTTATTGCACTTCACCTTCTCCACTATCTTAGCCTTATCAACCAAGGTTGCAAAAACTCGCTCCCTCTGAGGAGCTATCAAAACACACAAATCATAACGCAAAACTTCCTCAAAACTCATACATTTATCGTATTCAGATGCTACCAGAGCCCGCACATACCTGCTCAGTTTCAGAAACTCAGCCTCATACTCGACTACAGATCGATCACCTTGAACTAGACTCATAAACTCATGTTGACGAGCCTCTAAGTAACTCGCCCCTAAGTACTTACTTTGGAAGGTATTCTTGAAGTAGTCCCAATTAACATGTTCGGGTTGAACACATTGCTCAATCATCAGCCACCATTGATAGGCTTCATCCCGAAGTAGGGATGCAATACCCCTCAATTTCTGAGTGGGTGTGCAGTCTATATTGATCATAATACGCTTAGTGACCTCTAGCCAATATTCGACAACGGTAGGGGCAAATCAAATGACGACTCTAAAAAATTTAGCACCATTCGACCAGAGTCACTCAGTAACTGACCCTTGGCTTCTAGATCCAGAATGGGTCTCAATGACCCTTTCCAATGCTCGAATCATGGCCTAGGACAATGCGTCGTCCCCAGCCGTCGGAGTCTGGGACCCCGTCTCAGCAGTAGGAGTACCAATTGTCTCGTTGTCTCTAGATTGGGCATACTGCTTATAGAGGATGACTCCGCTCGAGCTCTTCCTCGGTGTCCATGATGCCCACGAGACCTATGTCCACAGCTATCGTGCAAACTCATAATATCAATTTATCTACAATGTTAGAGTGCTCAGATCAGTTCAAAGGCTTTAGTATAGTGCTCCTACTAGTTTATATTAGAGTATTTAACCAGATAATAGTTTAGTCATTACAGTGTTTCCACTAGTCACGATAACGGAGTAGAAATACTTACAAGTTCGACGGTGGAAGCTTGATCATTTATAAAAATCAATTTTTAGAATGACTCAAATATCTTATTTTCATTTTGACACACATTAGGAGCCCAAAAAACAGTCCGAGTGTTGAAAAACTTGGCTCTGATACCACTAAATGTAACACTCCAAACCTGGCCTAGACGTTAAGACCAAGTCCAAAGAGTTACATTAGCGTTACTAGAAAAAACTAACTTTTATAAATACAGTTGAAAACCGTCTAACAGATTATAACAATCATAAAAACCCAATCAATAATTCATAAATCTTAGAAAGTCATAATACAAAGAAAATACTGAAATTACTAATAATATAAATAAATGGTGATAAAGTAGATTGACCGGGCTTCCACTATGCCGACCCGATCAGGACTGTGAGTTACTTGTAATTCAGTCAGCAACAAAATGAGTTATGAACTCAGTGTGTAATCGATATACATTCAATTAGAAGCATAATTATAATAGTAAATTCTTAAACTCAAGTTCAAATCAGAATCAGAGAATATCCAATATAGTCTTAACATATCAATTAAATGACAGAACAATTTCAGTTCAGATACAGAATAGATCAGAATCAGATGCAGTTTTTCTTACCCCCATCTGCTACACACCATCTCCAACCAACCCAGCACACTGTTAATGGGAATTTAATACCCATCTAGTCCTACATGCTATATAGTGTCGGTCTGACACGTTTAATATGATTGCAGACTAGTTACCAGATTAAATTGCGATAAAACGCTAAATTCACATATAAATTGTGGCTTAGCCACTAAACCAAAACCTATCACTTCCTCCTTTACACAATTCCTATCCAATGCAAATGTAGATTATATATTTCAGATGTCAAGAACGTACACACAGTCATTCAGATTCAGTTCATAGTCAGATGATACAGATCAATATCATCATCAATTATCACAATCAATATACATTCATATAATCAACAGTTCAGTTTCAGATCACCAGATAGCAACTTATACAATCTAATTCAGATCATATGTACATTATGGAAGGCTTACATTCGCATTAGACGATGTTTATGGCCTCAGGGATAAAAGCCCTATCTGGCCTACACGTCCGTGTGGTTCCACATGGCCTAAATAACTAGCTTGTATGACCTTACACGATTGGAACACGTCCTTGTGCCTGCCCGTGTGTTCTAAATCACAAACAGTGAGTCACATGGCCTGGACACACACCTGTGTCTCTAGCCCGTATGGTCTCTAATAGCAACAATGAGTTACACAGCCTGGACACACACCCGTGTCTTTAGCCCGTACGGTCTTTAATAGCAACAGTGTGTCACATGGCCTGGACACACACCCGTGTCTCTGGCCCGTGCGGTCTCTAATAGCAACAGTGAGTCACACGGCCTAGACACACGCTCGTGCAGTCTCTAATAGCAACAGTGAGTCACACGGCCTACCACACGCCTATGTCTCTGGCTCGTGTGGTCTCTAATAGCAACAGTAAGTCACATGGCTTGGTACACGGCCATGTGACTCGACAGTCATGGTTTTCGGTGTTTGAATTTTACAGAGTAACGAGTTTTCGATATGCACCTGATGTAGATTTTGACGTAGGAGCAACGCAGTAGAACCCTGAACCCTAGAACGACTATCCTATAAACAATTCAATAACTATTCTCAACGAATTACAAAAATTAACGCACTAAACTAAATTTTTTTGTCGAAAAACTTTGATACAACCTGCTCACTCAGATTTCAACACTCACCTCTCACATGATCACAAAAATAGAACTAACGTGTTGGTGAAATGATTTCTACAAGATCCTTGCCTAAAAATGGAGTCAAACGTACGCTTAAAACAGGAAATTTGAGTAGCAAAACAATTTCAACCAAAGAACAAAAACAACCAAAACCTCACAGAAACGAAAAGAATTTAAGACAGAACTGACACAGAGATCCTCCAATGATACAACGAACAATGTAAGAACCTCAACTAGTCCCGGTAGACATTTTACAGACGTAATCAAAAAGAAAATTAAAAGAAGTTAAGAACAAGAAAAAAAAAGAAAGGAAGGAGAATGGAAAAAAAGGGAAAGTGAGAGAGAGAAACTTTAAATTCTATTTTAACTACCAATAAGATTTCTCACATTTAGCAAAAATATTCCTTAACGAAAAAACTAAGACTCGAGCACAAGACCACTGACATAGATAAATGTTTAACCATTGAACCAACAGGCTCATTCTTGACATTGATTCACACAGAATTAAACTTATGTTGTTAATTCCAAGCTATAGGTTACCTTAGGATAAAATAGCAAAATTTTCCAAAGATGCGACTTAAACTCCCAACCTCAAACACATAAGTAGAGCACATAGCCATAAATACAGAGACTTAATTATAACATAATTCAACAGTCAGGCATTCAAATTTTTGGGGTGTTACAAAGGGATAAATAGAAGAAAATGGATAATAATGAAAAAAAGAGAGGAAAGTTTAAAGAACATAAAAGAAAAAAAACTGCTCAAAATGAAAAAATATAGGGATCATTTGTATAATTTAACTTAAAATTTTTGTTTGAAATGATGATTTAATGTGTCATTTCAGCTTACCATTACACCATTAGTGGCAATTAACGGCTCAGTGACTAAAATATAACACGATAATGTAAGTGACTAAAACGTAACATTTCAAACGTAAGTAACAAAAATGCAACCTAAGATAAACAAAAGTGACCATGTGTGTAGTTTATCCTTCTATTTAATTAACTTAAAATATTGCTACTAATTGCACTCTCTCTATAATACCGTCTCCTAAGTTCTCTATTTAATTCCTTTTGCGACTTTGATTTACTTGCTACCCATTTCAATAAATTTTTTGTGACACAAATATACAAATATTTACTTTATGATTGTTGTGTTATGATTTATATTTTTAATAATAATATAGAATTTTTAAAAATCATATTTAAATCAATGATGTTAACAATTAAGAGGGTCGATTGAGTCTTAGCTCAATTGGCATGGGTAATGTAGGATGTGGATTCGAGTGTGCTGAAGCGCATTATCCTCCTATTTATGGGTTGGAAAGGGGCTATGGGTAATTCTAGATATTATATATCTATAAAAAAAGAACAAATATAATTAAAACCTATAATGAAACTGTCAAAAATCACAATTTTCATAAAAAGTTACAAATTTTCCTATTTTGGAAAGAAATTGGTAAATGTTATATATATTAGTAAAGAAAATAAAATTAGAGTATATGAGTATTTTATAGATTCATTTTTTATTTTAAATTTGGAGTATGAGGATTATGTAAAATTTATTAAATAATTTGAGTATATTTTAACTTTCAAAGTTCCACTCCTGTTTTTAAAGAAAACTCTCCTACAAGTTAATCTTTTAAATTTTTAAAAATCTCCTCATTTTCTCTTACCGTGTGTGTATATCTATTTTTTTAAAAAATTCTTTTCTAAAAACATTTTACTATTAAATTACTAAAATATAATATTGAAAATATATAAATACATGTAGAAGAAAATACATAAATATATATGTGAAATTCAAACATAATCCGAACTCGACTTAGACTTAAACTGAATAAATTATAATTACTACATTAATTATTTAAAAGTTAGATAAAATTTTAATATTACAATTCATTCGAATAAAATATTAGATTAACATATATTTTTAATCATTATATTTAGAATAATAAACTTTACCTCAAATTTTTAAGGTTTACTTTAATATTTTTGGACGGTAAATTTTAAACAACTAAGTATCACAGT
Source organism: Gossypium raimondii (assembly GCF_025698545.1). Lineage (NCBI taxonomy): Eukaryota > Viridiplantae > Streptophyta > Magnoliopsida > Malvales > Malvaceae > Gossypium > Gossypium raimondii. The sequence continues at coordinate 41,078,088 of NC_068570.1, forward strand.
AATATAATTTAAAATTATTTAAAAATATAAATGTCACAGTAAAATAATTAGAGTTAAAACATATTGTGTATGTTAATTGATACACGTGATTAAGATTAATGATCTTAATACTATTTAAAATGATATATTATTTCGATTCTGGTGGAAAAATAATTATTTAAATCATTTGATAATAATATATTAATTATAGGAAAGTTAATATATTATCATTTTAATATATTTTATCCTGATATTTAAATATTTTTAATTATTGGAAAGTAATATATTATTTAAAATCGTTTTATAAATAATTAAAATATTAGATATTCAACATCAAGTTTTAATTTAAAATTGAAAATATCAAATTATAATATTTTATTTATTTTTTTATTTTATGAATTATTTAATTTTCAATTATTATAACCAATTAATGGTTTTTATCGATATTTCTCAGTTATTTTTTAATTTCAAATTTATATTTTGTGTAAATCTATTATATTTAAAATAAACATATGAATTAGTTGAATATTTTTATAAAATATTAATTTATTTTAAATATTAAGTGATTAAAAATGATTTAATTTCATTTAAATTATTTAATTTTTGTTTAATAGATAAAAATAAAAAATATAGAAGTTAAATAGAAAATGTGGATGTGTCACTTGTAGCAAATATAGGGGATAGAGGTGTTCGTGGGCCAAGTTGAGTCGGGTCTAGGTATGATATTAACACATTTTATGGTTGTCCAAGCCTAGTCCGATCCAAAATACGAACTTAAAATTTTATCCAAGCCCGTCCATATTTGTCAATAGTTAACCCAAGCTCATTTTACACCCCACCCATATTAATTTTTAAAAAAATTAAATATATATTATTTTTAATTTAATATTTAATGATTTTATAAAATTTTTATTTATTAAAATTTTACATTTAGTTATCTTAACATTTTTTAATGTTTACATTATAATAGTATTATATATTACTATAGGTTTAACTTTTATGTGTTATAAGTTACATAATATATATATATATATAATAATATAAAACATTACAAACTTAAAGGCGGGTTGGGTCGGGCTCAGTTTGAGCATTGAATGTTCAAGCTCGAATTTGGCCCATATTTTAAACGAGTTTAATTTTTTTCCCTAAGCCCATAGTTTGAGCCTAATATTTTTACTCAAACCGTTTCAAATTTTAGATGGAGTGTTAGACTTGAATGGATAATCCGATCAGGAGAAGGTGTAATAAGTTATGTATATATGATTTCGTTAGTCTTTCTTCTAACTTTAACTGTTAATGGTTTTATAAGGTTTTTAAATTTACAGCAAACAAAATGGAACTTTTCAATTAATATCATATCAAGTGAGTAAAGTTCTAATATGATATACTGCTAAAATACTAGTAGTTCATCTACTTAAATTCGATATTATGTGGTGTTTATATTTTATGAAAATTAAAATTTTACTTCAATTGGATAATATTATTAATTGTTATTATTTATAAAAATCAGTAATTCAATAATTTTATGTATAAATAACTAATAAATTTTCACATTTAGGCTAAATTTTGAGAAATTAAAATAGAGATTAATTCTTAATTTTTATAAAATAGGAGATGAAATTCATAATTAAATCTAATTTTAATCATGATTTTTATTTTAATGATTAACATGCTCTTCTAAATTTGAAATATTGAATAGAAATGGTTCATAAATTTTAATTTGAATGATTGAATCCCATCTAATGATGCTCAAAGTTGTTGATTAAAAATTGTTTAATTATTATATATTTTTTAATTAAAAATAATTCATCAATTACATTTTTAAAATACCATTTAACCTATCTGATTAATATTGTTCACTTTAAGTGCTTAGCGAATCTTTTGCCTTTTATTATTTTATTTTAATTTTATAATTCACGAATCTTTTATAATTTAACAAAAGTGGGTAATTCTAAAAGAAAAAAAAAAGGCTAAAATGTTAGGGAGTGTTTGGTTTGAGAGAAAATTTTTATTTTAGAAAATAGTTTTATTTATTTTTCGAAAATTAGAAAATATGTTTGATAAATAATAATTTTTCCAATAAAGAAAATAATGAAAACATGTTTGGTATGTATCTTTTAAAATAAGAATGAAAAAATAATTGTTTGATACACAAGCATTGAAAAGTTTTTATTCTACAAGCAGGATTGAGATTTTGACGAATATTTTATTTATTTTTAATTTTATAAATATAACTTAAAAATCTTGGGAAAATCTCAATCCGCTTAGAAATAAAAATTTTTCATAATTAGTGTACCAAATAATTATTCAAAAGAAATAACTAAATAATTAAATTAAAGTATAATTTATTAAAATTACAATAGTAAAATAAACTGCAATTAAATAAAAAAATTTACAGGTTATAAAAATAAAACAGCTTCTTCTAAAAGAATTTGAACCATGATAAATTTAATGCATAAAATGAAAATTAAAAAAATCTATTGTCGAAACCATTTTTTTAACAAAAATTTAGTTGTCGACTTTAAAAAATGAAAATTGGGAGTCGCCACCAATCTTTTATTAAGGTGTGATTGGATCACCTAAAAAATAGCTTTGGTCTACGAGTTTCAGAAAAACGGATTCGGGAGTCAGTTACGTATGAGGAAGGATTAGCACCCTCGTAACGCCCAAAAATTGGTGTAACGTTATGTTGAATGTGTGAGTAGATGCCCCTTAAATAAATATCAATAATAAATACAACAATTTCATAGAAATAATATAATAAATAAATAAATAAATAAGATAATGACATGCAAAATATCAAATAAATGGGCAAGATAATAAAAAAATATGCAAACATAAATTGATAATCAAATGATTGAAATAAACAAAAAAATGTATACATGTACACATAAAATACATAGGTTTGAAATAATTAAAATAATATTAATTAAACAAGTATATATATATAAATATCACGAAAAGTAATAGTTTTTAAAAAAGGGTATAAATACGTACATAAAAATAAATATACATATATATATAAAATAATAATAATTACATATGAAAATCATAAAATAAAAAATAACAATTACATTATCAAAATTAATTGATTTTAAGAAAAATATAAAAAAGGACAAAATTGGATTGCAAGTAAAAAAAACTGCGGTAAATCCGTAAATAAATAAAGTCTGGAGGACTAAATTGAACTCGCGAATTACATAGAGGGGCTGGAAGGGCAATTTTCCCTTCTCCTCTAAAATGGTGCCATTCAAAAGGGTTAAATTGAAATTTAAAATAAATTAAAGGACGAATTTAAAAATAAAAAAAAACCTAATTGGAAATATATTAAAAGGCGGAGGGGCCAAAAGTGCAATTTGCCCCTCCGCATGAAAAACACGCAGATCCTGGGTCTGGGCCGGGTCGACGCGCGGATCCCCCTCCTTCAAACGGTACCGTTTTTAATTGGCTATTTAAGCCAAAATTATAAAAAAAAAATTCATTCCTTCATTCCTTAAAAAAAACAGAAAATCCCTCCGAAAAAGCTCTCAACCTCCGAGCACCGGCCTCTGGTTCGGTTATCGGCGGTCGTCACCACCGTGTTTGGCCGTCGATCTCTGGCACACAACAGAGTATCTGATGGTGAAAAAGGAAAATCCCTATTCGGCCTTTCAAATCCCCTTATACCCAAATCTGGGTTCAAATCCTTCAAAACTATCAGTAAAAAGCCTCGAAAAATCACGAAACCTTTCGGTTTTCGGCCACCGATCCTCGGGGGTGGCTCTCTCGGCCATTTCACGGCAATCTAGGCACCTTCAAAAGGTTACCTATTTTCTTTTTATTTGTCTTTTTATTCGTATAAAAGTAAATAAAATATATATATAAAACGGTAAATATCAACCTTTGAATCGATTGTATTGCTCTTGGTATTTGCTGTTTTCGATTGTGGAAATGGTTGTTTTTATTGATTTTGAATTCGGATCCTTGTTACAGTGTTACAATGGCTATTTTATAGCCGAATGGAATAAATCTAAAAAAGAAACAAATCTGTTTCTTTATTTGATTTACAAATCTTTGATTCACTTTCCATTTTTGTTTTCCCTTGATGCACAGGTGAAGATCCATGGAGATTGGCCGTGGGAGATTTGGAGTTCTGGTCAAGCTTAGAAACCCTAGGGTTTTCCCTCTGTTTTGGGCCATTGCAATTTGGGCCAGTGCTTTGTTTTAGTTTGGGCCTTGTAGCCCATTTGTAATTGGACTGTTTTCATTTATTTGTTTACCTGGTACGGGCCGGGTACAAATTGAGTATTACAGCTGCCCCTCTTTGCTCGTTGTCGTGAAACGGGAATGGAGCAAAGACTTTAAAAAATGCCTAATTTTTCCCGGTTGTGCTGGACCTTGGTACTCTTCTTCTTCAGCCTCATTCTGACCTTCTGCGTCCTCAAAGGTATAAGCTTTGGTGCTTCGATCGACTCCACTGCAACTTCAAGGAGATAGGACTTACACCTTGTAACTTTTCAAAAGAACAATATTTGCTATCTTAGTCTGCTCCACTGCACCTTCAGGGAGATAGGATTATCGGCTTTAATCTGCTCCACTGCAACTTCAGGAAGATAAGATTTGTCATCTTCAGTCTGCCTCACTACAACTTCAGGAGGATAAGACTTGCTTACTTAGTCTGCTCCATTGCAACTTCAGGGAGATAAGACTAGATGCGATCTACTCTCTGCAACTTCAGAGAGATAAGATCTATGATTTTAATCCGCTCCACTGCAACTTCAGGGAGATAGGATTGTCGGCTTTAATCTGTTCCACTGCAACTTCAGGAAGATAAGATTTGCCATCTTCAGTCTGCCTCACTGCAACTTCAGGAGGATAAGACTTGCTTACTTAGTCTGCTCCACTGCAACTTCAGGGAGATAAGACTAGATGCGATCTGCTCTCTGTAACTTCAAAGAGATAAGATCTGTGATTTTAATTCGCTCCACTGCAACTTCAGGGAGATAAGATTATCGACTTTAATCTGTTCCACTGCAACTTCAGGGAGATAAGATTTGCCATCTTCAGTCTGTCTCACTGCAACTTCAGGAGGATAAGACTTGCTTACTTAGCCTGCTCCACTGCAACTTGAGGGAGATAAGACTAGATGCGATCTGCTCTCTGCAACTTCAGAGAGATAAGATCTGTGATTTTAATCCGCTCCACTGCAACTTCAGGGAGATAGGATTATCGACTTTAATCTGCTCCACTTCAACTTCAGGGAGATAAGAATTGCCATCTTTAGTCTGCCTCACTGCAACTTCAGGAGGATAAGACTTGCTTACTTAGCCTGCTCCACTGCAACTTCAGAGAGATAAGACTAGATACGATCTGCTCTCTGCAACTTCAGAGAGATAAGATCTGTGATTTTATTCCGTTCCACTGCAACTTCAGGGAATAGGATTATCGGCTACGGATTTGTTCTTGAGGGGACATGACCTGTAAAAAATCCATTTTATGAACTTAATTATGCCTAATGATTAGGATGTTATGATCAAAATAAATTCAATGCTCCTACCTAGACATGTATGAATGACATTTGAATGAATGCAGAATGTCATTTTTTAAGAATTATCATTTCTTAGAGTTTATTAAGGTTTTATCGCTGACGCCTTTTGCTTGGCTGATATCTCCGAAGAAACACTTAATCAAATTGCCCCCCATTGTGCACTTCAAAGCTCAACCTTCTAGGACGCAGAATTTGTACCATATTCCTTCCACCGTGACTTAAGAGTAGGAAAATTTGACTCTTCTCAATCCTCTCCTATCGTAATTCAAGGATACAGATTATGAAATTTGTTTACGCTCTCAGGGTGTACTACTAAATGCTCATGCCCAAATGAGGAGCTTTCTTTCCATAGGGGACTTCTTCCTACCCCATCAAGACTTCTTGCTGTCTCATTCGATATTTAGACAACCAAATCTGAAAAAGCAGTCTTAATTTAGACTTTTTCCTTCTTAGGATATTTAACTTTTGAACTTGGGGCGTTCTAAACAATAGTCATATTTTAGGTTACTAAATTATTTAGAAATTTCCAGAGTAATATACAAAAATTCTTTTGTGAAAGTTTATTAGTCCATCAATCATTATTCTAATGCGACATGCTTGTGCAGAGATAAAAAATACTGAGTAAGAGATGAATTAATTCAGGTCATAACTCGAATAATAAAAAGGAATTTATTGATAGTAAGCATCTTGAAGTATTTACAAGAACCAACAAACTTGGTACAAATAATATGAAGACTAGGTGCTTTAGATATCGTCGCTTGAATCTCTCCGTTCGAACCAAGAACCATTCTGAATTTAACATGTGTTTAGGGGATCTACAGTACTTTGTCGATGCCCCAAGACGTCGTATATCCTTTTCTTGTTGACTTAAGTGTAGCAGAATCACCATATGCCCCAATCTAACAGTGTTTGAGCTGCCCTTTTCGGGTTTTCAACTCAAACCCCCTTTGGTCTCAAGGCGCCCTTTCGGGTTTTCACCTTGGCCTCTCCCTTTTTTTTTTAGGAAATCAGAGTGCCCTTTGCGGGTTTTCACTTTGATTCCTCCCTTCCTTTAAGTGAAATATTTCTTGACCGAATCTGAATTTACAGGATTCGGAAGATTTTTTCCATCCATTTCACTCAAAATCAAAGCGCCTCCGGAAAAAGCCTTTTTCACAACATAAGGTCCTTCCCAGTTTGGCATCCATTTCCCTCTGAAATCTTTCTGTAAAGAGAGGATTTTCTTCAGTACCAGATCCCTTTCATGAAATTTTCTAGGACAGACCTTTTTATTATATGCTCTCATCATTCGTTTCTGGTACATTTGACCGTGACGAATAGCTTTTAGTATTTTTCCTTCTATCAGATTTAACTGATCATGCCGAGATTGGATCCATTCAACCTCATCCAACTTTAGCTCAGCCAATACCCGAAGAGAAGGAATTTCAACTTCAATTGGCAAAACTGCATCCGTTCCATAAACCAAAGAAAAAAGTATTGCCCCAGTAGAAGTCCTGACAGATGTTCGGTAAGCAAGAAGAGTGAATGGTAACTTATCATGCCAATGTTTGTAAGTTTCAGCCATTTTCACCATAATTTTCTTGATATTTTTGTTCGCCGCCTCCACTGCACCATTCATTTTTGGGCGTTACGGTGATGAATTATGGTGTCTAATATTGAACTGATCGCAGACTTCCGCTATTGTACTGTTATTTAGATTCAGTGCATTGTCAGATATGATTCTTTTAGGCATTCCATATCGACATATGATCTCCTTCTTCAAAAACTTACTAACTGCTGACTTCGTGACATTAGCATATGAGGTTGCTTCTACCCACTTAGTGAAATAGTCAATAACCACAAAAATGAAACGATGTCCATTAGAAGCCTTTGGTGATATTGGTTCAATGACGTCCATACCCCACATGGAGAAAGGCCACGGAGAAGTCATAACATGAAGAGGAGAAGGAGGCGCGTGCATTTTATCCCCATAAATTTGGCATTTATGGCATTTCTTGACATGATTGATGCAATCTCTTTCCATGGTGGACCAGTAATATCCGAATCTCATAACCTGTTTAGCGATGGTAAATCCATTAGCGTGCGTACCACAAACACCCTCATGGACTTCTTCTAAAATTTCCTTAGCCTCTACAGCGTCCACGCACCTCAACAGTACTCGATCCTTTCCCCTTTTGTTTATGATCTCTCCATCTAAGACATAGTCAATAGCTAGTCTCCTCAATGTCCTCTTATCATTCTCTGTTGCCTGATCAGGATAATCGCGATTCTTCACATATAGCAACATATATTGTTACCAGGGACGATCATCATTCACCACTTCTTCAATGCTGTAACAGTGGGCCGGGATCTCATAAATACTAATTTGAATGGGCTTCATGTCCTCTAACTGATTCACTTTAATCATGGAAGATAAAGTAGCAAGAGCATCAGCCATCTGATTTTCCTCCCGTGGGAGATAACAAAAGGTAACGTTGTCGAATTCTTCAATCAATTCCAAAACCAATCTCCGATAACGGATCAACTTGGGATCTCTCGTTTCCCATTCCCCTTTTAATTGGTATATTACCAATGCTGAGTCTCCATACACTTCTAGTATCTTAATCTTCCGTTCTATGGCTGCTTGAATCCCCATGATGCAAGCTTCATACTCAGCCATATTATTAGTGCAATCGAAGTCCAATTTACTGGTGAAAGGATAATAATCTCCGTCTGGAGATACCAAGATTGCCCCAATCCCATTGCCTAATGCATTCGAGGCTCCATCAAAGTTCAACCTCCAAGAATGATTTTCCTGAGGATCCTCTTCCACGTTCGCCACACACATCAAGTCTTCATTTGGGAAATCAAAGTCCGGAGGTTCATAATCCTCTAAAGCTCTGCTAGCCAAGAAATCTTCTATCGCACTCCCTTTGATGGCCTTCTGACTTATATATACTATATCAAACTCGAAGAGCAAGATTTGCCATCTAGCCATTCTCCCATTCAACGCCATTGACTCCATCATATACTTTAAAGGGTCTAATTTTGAAATTAGCCAAGTCGTATGATAGAGTAAGTATTGCCTCAACCTTTTGGTTGTCCAAATCAAGGCGCAACATAATTTTTTGATAGGCGAATATCTCATTTCACAATCAGTGAATTTCTTACTGAGATAGTATATCGCCCTTTCTTTCTTTCCGGTCACATCATGTTGACCCATCACGCATCCCATAGAGTTGTCGAACACCGTTAAATACAAAATCAAGGGTCTATCTGGGCTAGGTGGTAACAGCACTGGAGTATTGGATAAGTATTGCTTTATCTTCTCAAAAGCTCTCTGGCATTCTTCATTCCAGACATCAGGATTATGTTTCTTCAAAAGGCGAAATATGGGATCACATTTCTCGGTCAACTGTGAAATGAACCGAGCAATGTAATTCATTCTTCCTAAGAAACCTCGAACTTCTTTCTGGGTACGTGGTGGCGATAAATCTCGTATTGCCTTAACTTTGTCTGGATCAATCTCGATTCCTTTTTCACTGACTACGAAGCCCAACAGTTTTCCTGACTTGGCTCCAAAAGTGCATTTTGTCAGATTAAGCTTGAGCTGAAACTTCCTTAATCTTAAGAACAATTTTCTCAATACCTGCACATGTTTCTCCTCTGTTTTGGATTTGGCAATCATATCATCAACATATACTTCAATTTCTTTGTGCATCATATCATGAAACAAGGCTACCATGGCACTCTGATATGTTGCTTCCGCATTCTTTAATCTGAATAGCATCACCTTATAGCAAAATGTTCCCCACAAAGTAATGAACGTAGTCTTTCCCATATCTTCCGGATGCATCTTTATCTGATTATATCCTGAGAACCCATCCATAAAAGAAAACAGCGAAAATCCTGCCGTATTATCCACCAGAGTATCAATATGTGGCAATGGGAAATTCTCCTTTGGACTTGGTTTGTTCAAATCCCTGTAATCCACGCACATTTGTACTTTTCCATCTTTTTTAGGGACTAGAACGATGTTGGCTACCCATTCAGAATATTTGACCTCCTGTAAAAACCCAGCATCAAACTGTTTCCTAACCTCCTCTTTTATTTTGAGCACAATATTAGGCCTCATTCTTCTGAGCTTCTGTTGAACTGGTTTGCAATCCTCTTTTATAGATAGACGATGCACTACAATGTCAGCACTCAATCCGGGCATATCCTGGTATGACAATGCGAAGACATCTTTGAATTTTTGGAGTAATTCAATGAGGTCTCGTCTTGTTTTTGTGGAAATATCAGTTCTGATTTTCACCTCTTTTCCTTCTTCCAAGCTCACAATTTCTACTGATTCTTTGTGAGGTAGGATTTACTTTTCCTCTTGTTCTACCATCCTCAACAAGTCCAAAGATAAACCACAATCTTCATCACCTTCAAAGTCGTGCGATCCCTCTAAACACACATTTCGTTCAAAAGGGCACTCTAAGCTCGTAGCGGCGTCATTCACGTCATTGATATACAAGGACCTAATATGGTTACAAAAGAATGTATGAATTTATGTACAATTATTTGTGCAATGAAAGAATATATTTACTTGTATGGAAAGAATGGAAGAATATTTACTCGAAACAATTGCAAAGATGTATTTTATTAAAATAATGATGTTTAAACATAAGCCTATTTCACAAAAGAGTTCTTATTATTTCTAGGATAAAACAACAAGTTTGTTCTGAATATTACTCTGAGACAGTTCTAAAGACTTTAGGTATTTCTTCCGCAGTCCAATTGTCTAGAACACTCCCGGACTCGTAAAGACGAATATATAACCAGCTCCTCTCCTCATTCACATGCTCATTAATGACATTGATGTGCATATTTCCCAACGTCTCTTCAATGCTTTCCCCAACTGGTATCTTTCTCTCAACATGAATAAATCCTCCAGATACAAAGGTTTTGGATACGTGCGGAATTATCATTGGCTCCCATTTGGCTTTCTCACCACTTAAACGCGCCCTTCTTCTTTCCTGTCTTTTTTCTAGCTCTTTCTTTCTCTGTCCTCTGTCTGGCTTGTATCCTAAGCCAAAGTGATCTTGCTTTCCTTTCAGTACTGGTACTTCAATCCTCCCTTGAAGATATCTCCCCAGCCCTTTTCCAGGTAAAGCTCCTTTTCCTACCAACAACTGTAAACCCATCTCTGTAGTTTTGGATAATTTAGGCACCAAAATTTTGCTTCCTTCAGGAACAAACGCCGCGTTTACAAACTCCAAAGATCGAAATGAGCATTCTACTGACTCATCATTAGTCTCCACGTACGACTTCTCATCGGATATAGCTGCTATTATATCCTCTTCGGCGTTTATTGTCACTAGTCGACCTTCTGATACTAACTTCAGCTTCTGATGTAATGATGACGATACTGCCCCCGCCGAATGTATCCATAGTCTTCCTAATAAACAATTGTAGGAAGGTTTGATATCCATCACAATAAAATCTTCTTCATAAACTGTTGGGCCAATCAGTAGGGGTATCTCAATTCTTCCCATGACCTTTCTTTCTGTACCGTCAAATGCCCTCACCATATTTTGGCATGTTTTCATGTGCGAACTGTCTATGGGAAGCCTATTGAGTGTGAATAATGGCAACATGTTCAAAGCTGATCCATTGTCAATCAATACTCCTGGCAAAATTTGCCCCTTGCATCGTGCCGTGATATGCAAAGCCTTAGTATATCCCACACCCCTAGGAGGTATTTCATCATCATTGAAGAATAGAAAATTATCAGCACTGATATTATTGACCAACCGATCTAACTTGCTGACAGAAATATCATCGACCACATAGGTCTCATTTAACATCCTCATCAACGCACTTCGGTGTACTTCTGAATTCAAGAGCAAGGTTAGTACGGATATGCGAGCCGGTTGTTTATGCAACTGTTCGACAACATTGTACTCGCTGTGCTTCAAGAATTTAAGGAATTCCACAGCTTCTTCCTCCTTCACTGGCTCGTTGATAGACAACACAGGCTTAGCTATTTTCCCCTATTGTTCCACTATTATGGCCCTTCCTTTCACATGTTCTGGATTGGTACTCACATCCTGGTCCTTTGTCGTCTCCATTCTAGGGACAGCTGTATTGCACTCATAGTTCCACGGAAACTTCCTACTATCTTGGTAAGAAAATGTTGCAGGTTTCTTTATTACGATTCTTGGCATTACTGGCGCCCTCACTTCATCATTCCTTGGTCGCGAGATGATGACCACAGGCTGAGTTACTCTTGGAACCTTTATGGATTCGGATGTGCAAATACTCCCCTCCTCCTTAGCTTCTTCATAAAACTCAATTTCCTTGTTATCCATTAGGCCTTGAACCAATGCTCTGAATTCTGTGCATTCTTGAATCTCATGTCCCTCCTCATGATAGAACTCACAGTAGTTTTCCCCCTCTTCAAAGCTTCTTTCTGAATCTAATACCAGTAACCCTCTTTCTACCATCTTCTTCTAGATCCATCTCAAAGAAATCTTTACTTCTGCGATATCTTCTTTGATTTTCCTACCCATGTTATCATGTTCACTCCATTTTCATTATGATTAGGTAACAAATTTTTTGTACTGGGCGAATCATCCACTTTAACAACACCCATGCTTATGAGTCTTTCTACCAGCTTCTTGAATGCCGTACAATATTTTATAAAATGCCCCACGATTCCTGCATGATAATCGCATTGTGCGTTTGCATCATACCACTTGGGGTACGGAGGCTGCAGAGGTTTCAAGTGGTAAGGGGAACCACGTGTGCATTGAATAGATTCTGATATAATTCCCTATACGACATCAGAATCGGCGTAAATTGAAGCTTCTCCGTATTTTGCCTGGTGTCGGATCCTCGTTTTGATGATCCTTGTTGGTTAACAACCACTTTTTCGGTTGATTCACCGTAATCGTCTTTGAATATAAACTTGTATTGTTGACCTCATTTTCCTTCTTCTTCGAGGCCGACCTTCTACTACTTTCTCCCGCATCTATCTTCCCACTTCTGATAGCATTTTCTATCATTTTGCCATTCATAACTATGTCAGAAAAGCTTTTAGTAGCACTTCCTAACATATGTGTAATAAATGGGGCCTTCAATGTGTTAACGAAAAGTATTGTCATCTCTCTTTTTAGAAGAGATGGCTGAACTTATACAGCAACCTCCCTCCATAACTGTGCGTATTGCCTAAAACTTTCGTCTGGTTTCTTTTCCATATTCTGTAGAGTGATCCTATCAGGTACCATGTCACCACATGGTCATCATTGCTTTATGAACGCTCGTGCGTGTCTCTCCATAAATTAATCTGGGTACGGTTCAATCGATTGTACTACTTGGATGCTGCCCCTGTGAGACTATCCTGGAAGCAATGTATCAAGAGTTGGTCATTATTGACATAACCAGTCATTCATCTACAAAACATGGTTATATGAGCTTCGGGGCTACTAGTTCCATTGTACCTTTCAAACTCTGGCATTTTGAACTTGTAAGGGAGTACTAAATCCGAGACCAGGCTCAATTCTTTAGCATCCATCCCATAGTAGCTCTCCGCATATTCTATCGCTCTAAATTTCTCTTCCAGCCATTTGTACTTCTCCTCTAATTGTTTTGGCAACTCATCATTCATTTTCTCCTTTCCAACCGTCTCATCGAAATCAGGGATAACAGGATTAACAAGGTTGGCTCCGAGGTTAGAGCCTGATCCTACCTGAAGATTCATTAGCGTTGCAGCGTCACCTTGAAATTACTGAGGATTAATGGTAACAGAGGACCTATGCGGGTATATCTCAACTTGCTGGGAGGTAAAGTCTGGAGGATAGACAGGTTCCTCATTATCTCCTTCTTCAACATTGAGCACAGAGCCTTTTCCTTTATCAGTTCCTTTGTTGAACCATTGAGTTAACTGAGCCATCATACTCCCTTGAGATTCCATCATTTTGTCTATCATTTTTTACTGCTCATTCATTTTCTTTTGAAGCTGCTCCTGCATTTCTTTTAGGGACTGTTCTAGCCTTTCCATCCTTTGATCCATATCCTTAGTTTTTGATCGAGTACCGTAGCGGTGTTTAGTAGGCTAGTTGATTTCTAGATTAACTAAGGAGTAATTTAAATTAATTATAATCTTTTAATATTTTTAAATGCATATGAAGTAATGCAATGCATGAATGCAAAAAAGGTGTCAATTTTGATTCAATTTCATTTAAGAAAACTTTACTAGAAAGCAAATTTCTTTACATAAAGTGAATTACAAATAAAGCTTTGCCCTATTGCTCAGTATTCTAATCTTTCTAAGTAACACAACTAACTCTTGCCCCCGATCTGATTCTAATTCATACTTCACACTCAGCATGTCTGCTTGTACTACCAAAGCTTGTACATGACCAGCTACTTCTCGGATCTAGACCACAGCTTCCTCCATAATATGATCTCTGCTCCTAACTTGGTTCTGAAAGTAGTGTAGCTATTCCTTATTACGATTTTCATTTGCTTCCAAGTGCCTGATCTAATTTTCACAATTTTGCAACGCCGTTTCTAGCTCTTCGATTCTTTGCTTCATTTCCTCGATCTTGCTCAAGCTTGCTTTCAACTCTATTACAGAATTTTGATTTCGATACTGACGAAGAGATCCTTCCAACACGATCACCCTATCCTTTAACTCACCCTTTTCCTTTTGGCTTTCTGACAAACTCTTTTCTAAAGCCTCGTTTCGCCTCTGCATTTCTTGCAATTTCTGTTCCCATCTATCGACTTTATCCTTTTCTTCTCGAATTTCTGCTCGCCAGTGTTCTGACGTTTTTGCCAGCCCGGCAGTTCTCATTGACAGACGCAACTTTTTATAATCCGTCTTTAGACTACCCAGCTACTCCTCAGCCTTGTTTTTCTCTTTCCTTAATTTCTCAGTTTCAAGCTTCTGAACGTCTATGTCCAATCTCAAGTTCATCTTTTCTTCCTCCATTTGCTCTTTCTAAATCCGCATTTCTTCTCTCAAAATCTTGTATTATGATTTCCAACTCAGAAGGAATAACTCGCAAATACTCCTCTATTGGCTGGCGACCTTCTTGATTTACCTTGGGTATATTGTCGTTGATTCTCCTACCCCACCATTCATTATACTCAGGAGTTGTCATTGGACCCACAACTAACCCCTTCATTTGGCGAGTCTGTTTCCACGCGCTAGACATCTCTTGAATCTTCTTTATATAACCATCATCTTTGTATGAAAATTCACAATCAGCTATCCCTTGGGTCGCAGGTATAAATTGTCTTGACCTATACTGTCTCAGCACCAACAACGGGGCATATCCACTAGCTCCCCAAATCCCAAGTAGTGGAACCCAATCGAAATTACCACACCTGTACAGGATCTCATCTGGAAGTAACCAATGAGCTCTCTACTCAACATCTTCCTCCTGAAGACTTTAAAGAATCGTCATCCACTTCTCCTCTGAAACGTTGTCCCTCCTCGGCGTAGCTACTATCTCCTTTAGTGGTGAATAATTTTCAGAGAAAACCCGATATGAAACCTTATCTGCCCTCCAAAAGTGACTGTGAAACCATACAAGTAGAAGTTGTGCACATCCAATAAATCTGCCCTCACCTGTTTTTTGGCATGTACTCAATGACCTGAAGGTTTCTGCCAAAATTGCCGGAAACAGTGTAACCTTCTTATCAAGTCGGTCAAATAAATCGGTGACTACTTCATCCACATGCCCCAAGGCCTTGAGGAAGACAACCAAGCCATATATACTTAAAGCAAAGACATCTAACCTCTTTCTCACATCTGGATGTGTTAGAATTGCATCTTTCAAACTTCTCCAAGTAACGCATTTACTATCCCCCTTTTGCTTAATCCGTGCAGCAACCCACTGCTCATTCATCCTTGTTATACCTATTAGCTTCTTTAAAAAGGTTGGCACATTTACAGCTCTCGGGTAGACCCTGTCCACTTGAAACTTTGAACATCGGAGTAAAGCCACATATTCTTCTATCGTAGGCACCAAATCAACATTCCCAAACGTGAAGCAACTGTAAGCAGGATTCCAAAACTAGGCGAGGGCTCGAAAAAAATGCTTGTCTACCTTCACATCAAGCAAATAAGGCAAACCCCCATAATTGTCATAAAATAACTGTCTAACCTCATTATTCCACTGATCCCAGATTTCCTTCAACTCCTGCAAATTGTTTTGAGTTAACTGATGTGAGTAAAATCCCATAATTCTGATACATACCCATCGGCCAGGCTATCACCCTTTTCTTGCTGCGTTGTTTCAGACCAAGCTCGGACAGCCGCATTGTCCTCCACTTTATCAAGAAACCCTTTTTCCATGACAAGCTTTCTATCTAGCAACTGAATCTGAACTGACGCCTTTTATGATGAAATGAAATGCCATGTCATGCAAACAAAATAAAACATAAAAGTCAGTATCAAATATAAGCATATAATCAAGGAAGAGTAAAACGTCTATTAGGACATCTACTAGGGTTTAGTGTAGTTCTACCTAAGGCAAGCTCCTAAGGCTCATTATATGCGGTTTGGCTCTAAAGTAAAGGTACCCGAACCAGCAGATTCCTTGATCTTCACCCATTATAAGCTCATATAGATCAAGTTCAGTTCAGGGGGACACATTTTCCCTATGACTATACGGAGATGAAAATCTCACGAAGGCATAGGTACCGATGTATCCCGAAACCGATCCACTATCCTATACGAAGGTGAAAACCTCACGAAGGAATAGCTTCTCACTCCCACTTAGAGGGTAAAATTATCCAGTACATGTAATATATAATGCAAAATAATTTAAAGTAATTAAATCAATTAAGCATGAATGTAAGAGGATTTTTAAAAACGAATTTCATTTTTTCGACTATAAGACAAAAATTAATCAACTTTGTGGCTCGACTCTCTTATTTTTTTTAAAAAAATGTCCCCAATGGAGTCGCCAAGCTGTCGAAACCATTTTTTAACAAAAATTTAATTGTCGACTTTAAAAAATAAAAATTAGGAGTCGCCACCAATCTTTTATTAAGGTGTGATTGGATCACCTAAAAAATAGCTTTGGTCTACGAGTTTTAGAAAAACGGATTCGGGAGTCAGTTACGAACGAGGAAGGATTAGGACCCTCGTAACGCCCAAAAATTGGTACCAAATTGATTAATTAATGTCTTGAAGTCGAGAGTTAAAAAACGCGATCCTTAATTAAATTAAATTATTTATTAAGACCTTCTCATTTTGAAAAGAAAAATATCACACCCAATGCGTTAGGGCACAACATTTTATTCTCTTCACAATGAGTTAGTCAAAAATTCGTGTAATAAAATTTAAGAAAATATCTAATTGTTTAAAATTTATGAAGAAATCGCGGCCCAATATGTTAGGGCACAATTTCTTAAAATCTCAAACATTCAATATTTCCTTTATTTCTTTAAAAATCTTTATCTCGAGAAATCAACGTGTCACATCCAATACGTTAGGACACAACATATTGAATTCCCGATGATAAGTTTTATTTTGTTTGATTTAAAGAGCAATCCTCGATTGTTAGATTTTACAAAAAAAATCGGAACCCAATACGTTAGGGCTCAATTTTCTTGAAAAATCCTAAATACGAGTATTATCCCTATTTTGAAAAGTTTTATTTTAAAATTGAGTAAAAAGATAGTGTAACATTATGTTGAATGTGTGAATAGATGCCCTTAAACAAATATCAATAATAAATACAACAATTTCATAGAAATAATATAAATAAATAAATAAATAAATAAATAAATAAGATAATGGCATGCAAAATATCAAATAAATGGGTAAGATAATAATAAAAAATATGCAAACATAAATTGATAAACAAATGATTGAAATAAACAAAAAAATGTATACATGTACACATAAAAATACATAGGTTTGAAATAATTAAAATAATATTAATTAAACAAGTATATATATATAAATATGCGAAAAGTATTAGTTTTAAAAAAGGGTATAAATACGTACATAAAAATAAATATACATATATATATAAAATAATAATAATTACATATGAAAATCATAAAATAAAAAAATAACAATTACATTATCAAAATTAATTGATTTTAAGAAAAATATAAAAAAAAGGACTAAATTGGATTGCAAGTAAAAAAACTGGGGTAAATCCGCAAATAAATAAAGTCTGGAGGACTAAATTGAACTCGCGAATTACATAGAGGGGCTGGAAGGGCAATTTTCCCTTTTCTTCTAAAACGGCGCCGTTCAAAAGGGTTAAATTGAAATTTAAAATAAATTAAAGGACGAATTTAAAAAAAAAAACCTAATTGGAAATATATTAAAAGGCGGAGGGGCCAAAAGTGTAATTTGCCCCTCCGCATGAAAAACACGCGGATCCTGGGTCCGGGCCGGGTCGACGCGCTGATCCCCCTCCTTCAAACGTTGCCGTTTTCAATCGACTATTTAAGCCAAAATTATAAAAAAAATTCATTCCTTCAAAAAAAACAGAAAATCCCTCCGAAAAAGCTCTCAACCTCAAGCACGCACCTACGGTTCGGTCATCGGTCGGTTGTTACCATCGTGTTTACCATCGATCTCCCATGACGGGTCGCCAGATGTGGTGGCGAAAAGGGAAAATCCCCTATTCGGCCTTTCAAACCCCCTTATACCCAAATCTGGGTTCAAATCCTTCAAAAATATCAGCAAAAAGCCTCGAAAAATCACGAAACCTTTCGGTTTTCAGACACCGATCCTCGGGGGTGGCTCCCTCGGCCGTTTCACAGCAATCTAGGCACCTTCAAAAGGTTACCTCTTTCCTTTTTATTTGTCTTTTTATTCGTATAAAAGTAAATAAAAAAATATATAAAAAACCGATAAATATCAACCTTTGAATCGATTGTATTGCTCTTGGTATTTGCTATTTTCGATTGTGGAGATGGTTGTTTTTATTGATTTCGAATTCGGATCCTTGTTACAGTGTTACAATGGCTATTTTATAGCTGAATAGAATAAATCTAAAGAAGAAACAAATCTGTTTCTTTATTTGATTTACAAACCTTTGATTCGCTTTCCATTTTTGTTTTCCCTTGATGCGCAGGTGAAGATCCATGGAGATTCGGCCTTCGTGGGAGATTTGGAGTTGCGACGGCCGAAGCTTAGAAACCCTAGGGTTTTCCCTCTGTTTTGGGCCATTGTAATTTGGGCCACTGCTTTGTTTTAGTTTGGGCCTTGTAGGCTGTTTGTAATCGGACTGTTTTCATTTATTTGTTTACCTGGTACGGGCCGAGTACAAATTGGGTATTACATCTATTATTTTCAACTTTTTTCCATTTTCCCAAAACATTTTCTATTGAAAAAAATGAAAATGTGTTTTCTTTATTCTCTAATTTTCACGAATTTTTATTTTTATTTTTTTAAAAATTTTCAAAATATTTAATCAAACATGTATTATTCACTATTTTTCATTTTTCAAAAAAATGAAAATGAATTCATGAAACAAACACACTTAGATTTCACTCCTTTTTCATTGGAAAAAGATGCACATGGTACAACAGAAAAAATTGGAAAAAATTGGAAAGATAGAAAATTGGAGGGGTGAAAAACTAGAAGGGTGAAAACCATAACTGTGCTTGGGAAGAACTATGAAAAAATAGAAATAAAAAGCAATTTTATTTCTTGTTGTTTGGTAGAGTTGAAAAGTAAAAAGAAAATAAAACAATTGAAAAATATAATTTGAACTATCGTACACTTCTCTCTCATTTTCTCTCCCTTGAATTTCAATTTGAAAGGATTGGTTTTAAGGCATTAAGACAAAAAATTATCGCCTCTCCTATTTTCTTTCCTCTCACTTTACTTTCCAATCAAGCACACTCGAAATATTTTTTCTTTTCATTTTTCCGCTCTCTCCTTTCATTGTTTCATTTTTTTCACTAACCAAGCACACCCAAAATCCAACAATAAAATTGTGAAAATAATAATACCATGCTAGTAATTCAATCGAAGCTATCAAATGAATCGAATATGAGTACTAATCAAGCTCTTTTATTTTTTAATTAGTATTAAAAAATATCAATTCAAATTTGAACACGAAGATTTTTTACCAAGTAAAAAAGGCTTAATTGAGTTTACTCAAACCAGTTTGAGCAGTTTGAAGTCGAGCTCGACTCAAGCAGTAGAGACAAATGAAATCGAGCCGAGAGAAGACCATAACAATTCCTGGGAAACTTTGTTGGGTCAGGCAGAACCTAGCTCAACATCATATTCTTCCTTGTCGGATGCAGGAAGAAAGGACATTTGGAATTTGATTTCATTTAAGTAAAGTTGAGAAATGTAATTACAAATGAGAGGGGACTCCTTAATACTTCCCCCAAAACCCATTGTTTACATGATCTGTGAGCTAACTCCGGCAAGACCCGAGTCATCATAACAGGGGTGTTTTGAAACTTGGTTCAGCATATTCCGGGGGATGATCTTTTTCGATATTATATATATAGCACAAGAAATATAGCAAAGGTCATAACTTACTAGGAAGAATCGGATTAGGGAGTCCTTCCACTTTACCAAATTGAGCAGATCTCTTCAACAGTTCATTCTTTTCGGCTATGAATTTAGCAAACCGAGAACCTTTCCCCTCTTTGTTGTTGTTATCTTCTAGTATCGGCTGGGGAAGATTAAGTGGAGGCCCTGGCTTTGGAGATAATGGAGGCATCAATGCCCATACTGACAAAAGGAGTTCGTTTGGTTTGTCAAGATTTTGCAGAGGAGAAAAGTCCTTCATGTCTGTGGACAAAAAACGAAAGGAATTCATAAATTTAAGAAAAGAAGGATTTACATAACCAATACTAAATTTATCAGCCGTACAAGGAGAAAACACAAAACATGGTAACCATCGCAATCCTAATTAACCAACCTCTCGCAAACTGAAAGATAGGCATCAAAACTGCGCTCGGAATGCTGAAGTTCAAATGTGGTATAACTGTTCCTCCACCGTGCCTGGCATTGCTGTATCAAGAACATAACTCATTAAAAACCATTTGATCAGCCAGCACCGACAAGCTTAACAACAGACATGAGAAAAAAAAAAACAACAGAAAATGTGGATTAGTAGAACAGAAACACACAATAAAATGATGTCACAATCTTGTATAAACACGAAGCATCAAACAAGTACTCCATCCCTCAGACCACAAAAACAGTAGCGACAAGAAAATGCAAAACAGCATTTCTGACAACCAACGTGACGTCAAAAAGAGCATTTCCAACGATGTCAAACCACTACGAGATTAAACCTATTTTTGCACAATTGTTATCCACCATACCTTGTAACAAGTCCAATCAAACGACCATCTGAATTGACGACAGCACCGCCACTTCCACCGGGATGAACAGCAGCGGTTGTTTCAAGCATTGCAGGAAATTGTGAAACCCCTGGCAATAAAGATTTGTAATACGAGGGCATCTCTGCTTTCACAACTTTTGCAACCACCCCAGAGCAAACAGAAGGGGAGAAGCCTGCAAATTAAATAAGGATAAAAGACTCTGAATTTAAGAAAATAAGAGATTACAAAAAGTATAGATAAACGGTTTATTCAGATGAAAGTACACAAGAAACAATCCCAGGGGACTCAGTCCCTCAATATCGTAGCATTAAGAAAATTTGATGCTCCTATGCATCATAGCAAAAAAAAAAAAAAAAATGCAGTCGATCAGGGATTGATAAGAAATTTTAGGAGATACAGGGTCAGTGGACAATGTAAGCTAATGCATTCTTGAAACGGCATACTTTGACCTTATTTGGTAAACGAGTAGTTTTAAGCACTCTAACCAACATCTTTAAAAAATAAAAAAGTTCTCTAACCAACATCTTTAAAAAATAAAAAAGTTCTCTAACCAACAGAGATCCAAATGACCTTGTTTGAAACTACACAACGGATGGCTTCGATGCTAAGATTGGAAACTTCAGATGTGAACGTTCACAGAACCACTTATCAAGTCCAAGTCGTACAATGAAAAAGGGTAAAGTGAAGAGTAATGTAAACACAACAGAATTATCTCATTTCAAATGTATTGAAACAACCACAAACAAATAGATAAATAGGGAAGTGCTTTACCGCATCTTGGTGCCAGTAGTCCATGTCCAATAACATATGCCTTTGATCCTAATGATGGCTGACTAAAATCCACCATAATAGCGGTAAGCTTATCAGGAATACGATCAACTTGGAGCAGAGCAACATCCAAAGGTCCCTTGCAAATATATACTACCTTCGCCTCACACCAAATCCAAGGGTCCAGATGATCAAGTCGAACACGTATGCTCCTATGACCATGGAAAACTGACTTCAACTTGTACCCTTTCTGCTGATCAGCCAGTGGAAATGGTCCAATGCAACTTTTCTGGTACCTCTTATATCCTTTCTCCTCAGAAAATGCAGATTCTTCAGGTAGGAAGAATGGTGCTTCTTTTTTTGAACTACTTCTTACAGTTGTTTTCCCAAATCGCCACGGTTCCAACAGGTGAGCATTTGTGAGTATTAGCCCCTGATCATTGAGCACAACACCTGATGCCCATACACCATCGTTAACGGTAATAAGACATATGGAAGTCATTGCCTTCTCAATCGGTAATAGTGAAGAGCAAGGTGAGTTAAAATGGTCATGATTGTAACAGCAGTGTCCATTTGAACCATTGCTGTTAGACAATAATCCATTTCCTACAGTATTTAAGTTTCCCTTGTTGATGTGAATCCCCTTTTCTTCAATTTGTGGCTCCTTCAGCAGCAAGTCACTGCAAGCACTTGCAATGGCATCCCATGGAATCACCAACTGTTACCCAAGGCTACAACTTGTTGTGAAGAATTTACTATGACAAAGCTTAAAGAATATGGATAAGCCAACCATGTGCAAGTTACCTGAACCTCAGCATCACTGGTCTTTTGCCTCAAAGGTCTGGTCAGGATACCAACCAGCATGCCCTGATCACCAAAAACTGGACCACCCTCCATTCCTGGCCAATTTGATAGCAAATCATAATTAGGAGTTCGAGGTAATTTTTTTTGAAAGAAAAAGTAAAGGTAACAAAGCATGAGAAAATCCTGACCAGGAAGACATCGAATGTCAGCCATTAGCAATGCTCTGTCAGATGATTTAGGTGGATAGCAGTTGGCAACAGATCCCACTGACATGCTGATTCAAGTAGCTACATTAGTCAAACAGTAGAACTCCCGAAGAACATAAGCAAGCAAAATAATTAATAATATACCATGGTGAGAAGAGAGATACAGAACTATACTCGGATAGTTTGATAGTAAAAGTTAAATACCAATAAAAGATTAGTTCATTTCATGTTCCACAAGGATCACTGTCAGTGATCCAAGTATTTGGACTAATGAAAACTAATTTTGGCAAACAAGTTTGTTGTTATCAATGTTAGCTTATTAAAGCGTAAAAGATATTTACATAGGAGGTAGCATTACCTGTTAAAGAAGTGCAAGGGAGAGAGGATGCCAAATGGAGATCCCATTGCCAGAAGAAACTCTCCCCTTTTATTCAGAGGTAATATTCCAATTTTTGGTAGGCCCTGATTCATGATAATCCACAACATCGAGGTTAAGAGCCAAAGCATGCAAAAATAACCATACAAACCATAAAACCTCGAAACAGTACATTTTCTGCTTCAGTTACTATTGAACAGTAAATATTAATTAAAAGAAAAGAGCAAAAAGTGAAAGAAAAGCTTACATTTAAATGCAAATTAACTCCAAGGATAGCAATTCTAGTTGTTGACCTGGCCATTAGACTAGGATTGCTCGATTTCCCCATCACTAGCCTCTGACGCTCCATTAAAAGTTTGTTATCATACTCTATCTGAAATAAAGTTAAAACATCAGATCTTGTTGGATCTCCAACAAGGGTAAATGAAGGAAAAACTACTTCCTCAAGCATGATCACAGAAAAAAAAAATCCAGGATCTATGGTTATGTACAACTGGTCACTGATGATCTCCAACAAGGGTAAATTAAGGAGTTTTTTAATTTTGTTTTTGTAAGAACGATAAAGGAGTAGTTTGTTTCATACTCGCCTGTGTCTGAGTACTGTCCACTGAAGGCTGATGAGTTGAAGCCAATGACCAACCAAACTCCCATCCTTGCTCTTGTGAGCCTGAAGAAGCTTCGACAAGGGATTGAAGTGCAAGGGATGATATGGGAACATCAACCTTCAAAATCCATTCATCAATCAATATCATATAGTCCATATGCAGTCAATTTCTCAAGTGCAACAAAGTATAACCTAATATTACAGTTCATTAAAGTGTTCTTATAGCATTTAAATCCATAAGTAGCCATACTAACAACTTATAAATGCTCACCATTTTCAGTAGCCGTGCAGTAAACCAGCAACAACCTCCTCCATCTGAATCTGCGCCCATATTTTCCTATGAAAATAACACTATTCTCATTACACTTAACTCATTCCAAGTTAATCAACAGGCATTGCCTATCTTATACCTCGACCATAATATCAATCTGAGCACCAGGAATCAACTCAGGTAGACCCTGCATCGCAACAAAGAGTAGCACAATATAAACTCAAAATCCCAACAAAGTCAGCAATTAAACCCCAAAAAAAGGTCAACATTACTACCTGAGAAAGGTTTTCCCTATGTTGAATTGTAAGAAAAGGCTCAACGAGAGAAGCGACTGTCATAACTAACATCAAATTCTGACCACTATCATTGTCCCAAATGCACTTAACCACTTCAGTTTTGTAAAGGGTGTCAGGTAATAGCATGCCCGAAGCTGACAATGTCGTTTTGCCAGAACTAAAATACCCATAATTAAAAAAAAATTAATTCAAAAAATTGGAATCCAAACACAAGACAAAAATTTAACTTACTGGTATTGATGGAAGGCATGATTCCTCATCTTCAGACCCTTTGGATCCTACACAAATTTTTAATTAAAAATAAATAAATTTAATAAACATCCATTTTATTTAAAAAAAGCTGCAAATTGCAAAGGTTAATGGGCTTACGGGGCCTTGGACTCTGACCAAAACAGAGAAATTCCGGGCGAAATCGGCTGTTTCAGGGAGAGCCATTTGGATAGAAACGGTTGTAAAAGAATAATCAGAGGGATTCGTTGAGATATAATTTGGGGAATTTGGGAGTGTTTGGAAGAGTGGGGGGATACGATAAAAAACGAAGAAGCAGAAGTAAGTCCTGAGGATAGTTTTGACTTTCCGGCGCTTGCCAGAAAAATTAAAGTTAAAATACTATACGCTCTACGAGGTGTATAGATAAGGTGAGACCGTTAAAGCGCGCGCAGTTTTTATCTTGTAAATCGTGGCCGTTGAATCATTTGATGGGCCAAAACGTTTTGTTCCCTTCCTCATAAGCTACGTGGGCGGCATTCTTCTTACAATTTGCTAGTATGGTTTCCAATCATATTTCGCGTTCCGTTATTTATTGATTAAATAAAGGCATAATTGCAAAAAAAACCCTCAACATTTGGGGCTTTTGATTTTGTGCCATTAACCTTTTAATTTTTGATTGATACCCTCAACATTATAATTTTTTAAGAAATTAGCTTAATTTTAATGGTGAACTCATGATCGTTAATTAAATTGTAGGTCAACCTAATAACCCACGTGGCATGCCACATAAGCACACGATGTCATAGGTGATATCATCTATTTAACAAATTTTTTTCTCTCATTTCTCTCTCTTAATTTTCAGTTTTAGATCGAGGAAAACTAAAAGAACCAAAAGGAAATTAACAGATCAATAGTAAATCGTTTGATCTGGCAGCAAATTTCAATTCTAAAACTGAAAAATTAGGGTTTTTTTTTCTTTTCGAATTTTTTTGATTTCGTTTTTCATTTTATTTTATAAAAGAAAATGAACGATCAGGCTCAAATGATGAATCAGCCACCGCAAATGATGATGAACACGGTTCAGGTCCAAGTTCCAGTTCAACCGCAAATGATGAATCAGTCTCATCAGTTGATGGCGTCGGCGGCTCACTCTCAAGCGATGAATCAATTTGCGGCGTCTCAGTCGCAGCCTATAAACTCCGGTCCTCAGATGATGACTCAACTACCACCTCTGATGATGTTGAATCGAAGCTACAAGCCTTGGCAATCTCATGACCCAAACCAAAACCCTGACCCTAACAATAAATTCTCTTCTTTCAATCGTAATAACAATTGGAAGGGAAAAAAAAGTTTCATTCGGTAAAGATTCTTGGAAGTTCGAGAATAAGCCTTTACCCATGGGTTCTGTTTCTGCTATTTCTTCTGTTCCCGCTGCTTCCGGTAGTAATACTCAAGGATACAAACCTCCAACTCTAAACGAGCTTCAAAATCAGAATCGGTTAAAAGCCAGAAAATTCTACGGCAACAAGAAGAAATTCAATAACAGCAACAACCTATTTGCTCCTTACGCTCCGCGGAATACGACTTCGTTTATAATCTGAGCGAAAAAGTCAGATGGAATAGCATCTTTAGTGTCGCCATGTCCTGTGACGCCCGCCGTTCTTCCTATGCCAATATTTTCACCATCGAGGAAGGTTTTGGGTGATATGGCGTGTGGATGGTTATGGGTCGATGAAAGAGTTGATTCGGCTTCGATCACCAGAAGCTGGTCAATAAAACAAGAACAAACATGGAAAACAAAGTAAAACGATGGATTGTTGGTGATTAATTGAGGAGGGAAAGGATTCATACGAGGAGCTTCAACTACCATTGGATAAAAGGCTAAGGTGTGGGTTTACAAAAATTACACAAAACATGATTATAATCATGGTAATAGAGATTCTTGTAGATTAAATGAGCCAACCATATGTTTTGAAGAAGAAAAATGATGTTTGGCAAGAGAGAAAATAAGAAAAAAATTTTGGTTAAATAGATGACATCATTTATGACGTTGTGCGCTTATGTGGCGTGACACATGGGCTATTATGTTGACCTATAGTTTGATTAACGATTAACTCACGTAGACCGTTAAAACTGGACTGATTTATTAAAAAATCGTAATATTGAGGATGTCAATCAAAAAATAAAAAGGTGAATGGCACAAAACCAAAAGCCCCCAAAGAGGTTTTTTTTTTTTGCATTTATGCCTAAATTAAATTTAAAAGTTCAAATATCTTTAAAATTTTTGTACTTCTTATGTTTGGAATTTTATTTTTAAAATTTTAGTTTCTTTATTTTTGAATTTAAAATTCAGGTTTATTTATTTTCTTCCATTAATTTATTGGTGTGATATTTTGAAATAAAAAAACCTCACTTGATGTCCACATAACAAGAAAAGACATTGTAATGTACTTGAAATTAAAAGAAAATTTTAATGGTGTTAACAAATCTTAAAATTAACATTATCAAATTAATTGGAATAAAATATTTAAACTAATTAATGACATTTTAAGGATTGAGACATCAAATTATGTCAAAATTAAAATGTAAAGATTAAATTTTAAATTTGAGCATAATATAGCGCATTTTAGCATGCTCAACCACACGTCCTCCTGCACTAACAATAATGTCAATGTCAACTAAATTAAAACTTAATTAATATTTAATTAATATTTTATATATAAAATATTTAATGCATATATAACCCATAATATAATTTAGTACACTACTTCAACATATCGTTTTATTTTAAAATGTTTGAAACAATTGGCATTTTGAAACAACCTTTTAATTAGAGCAGTATTGAAATCACTGTTGTTCATTTGCAAAGGTGAGGAAGCCTTTGGCTTATTTCAAACCAATATCTCCTTTCTTTAAAAATTATTATTATTTTCTCTTTTTATAATATATAATATATAATATATTATTATATATAAATAACTTTAAAATGTAAGCTATTTCTTATGATTTCTTTTCAAAAATTTAAATGAAGAAACTCTTTTCTGAGAATAATGAAAAACTTAACAATGGAGAGAGAAGATAGTATTCTCTAGTTAATTTAAGATTTATGATACTTACCTTATGTTGGAGTATGCTGATAACATTCAACACATGTTGCACATTCAACACATGTCTATAGATTGAGGCTTGATTGAGTTATTTAAGTCTGTTGAAGTTGTTAATTAGTTTCAAGATACAGCAAGATTTAATCTTACTTTTCTTTAAATAAGTATAAATAATGTGCATGAATATTATATTATATAAGTCAAAATTTAATAACATTAAAACTTCTTATTATATCTTAATCAATATAGTTTAATTCACTACCATTTCCTTTCACTTACACGTAAATATGTCATATTAATCATTATTTTATTTTTCCTTTATTATTTAGTAGATACCCAATATAGACTTAATAGAGCATGTAGGATATACAAAAATAATATAAAGTTGCACCGAGATGCAATAACATAATAGAGTGGCACTGAAGTGCAATATCAAAATGGAACAACACCGAAGTGCTTTGTTAGAACATTGTGGCACTGAAGTGCATTAACAGAAAGCGCGCTAAAAGTTTCTGTAATGACATGGTATCTATATCCTACTAGTTCATATCTTGTCTACATGGGCAAATATAACAGAATTAGTTTCACATGTACATTTAAGAACATAACTTATATACTTTTGAATTCTTTTCACTTCAATCCTTATTATAAAAATTCAATAAACACAATAGTAGTATTTCTTTGGCACATGAAATATATAATACACTAACTTATAATATTCTATATCCACTATCAAAGTATTGTTAAATTTCACATGTCTCTTTTACACGTTTGCAACTTAATCATTTAATTCATAAAATTAAATGTTCACTAACATGTCACTTCAATTTCACTTCGCATTAAAACCTACTACCATAAATACTTCATTAAAATTATCTATTAATATTTAATTACACATCAAATTTTGGTCATTTTCTATCTATTCTTCTTTGCATAAATTTCACTTCACTTACTTTACAATCCTTTCAATTTAGTAGCTATTAGCATATATTTTCATTAATCACCATATTCTCACTTGGTATTCACTTGACTTCTATATATCACTACACTTGAATGTGTTATTTCAAAATCTTATTACATTTAGTCACTTTTGTACATTTTACATTTTGGTCCTTTTCAATATGAAATTGAGTATCATTAGAAATTCACTTACATATCACTTTGTAATTAATTCACTAACACTTACATTTCATTAAAGCTTTTTATCATATTATTTCAATTTACACATAAACTTTTGTATACTTTTCAATTTAGTCCTTATTAGTTTGATTTCACTACACTTAGTCTATTCACTTTGTTGTTAAGATAAAACTCATATATTCATTTCTTTTTAATTTATTTCACAATAAATATTAACATTTCCACATATATATAATTAAATATTAATAATTTTAGTATAACAAATTAAATGAAAATCATGCACACTTTAATTGAGTAAGGTAAGATTCTTGATGTACTTACCCTATTTTGTAGAATTTCACTATTTTTGTTTTAATTCTCTTCCTTCTCACTTTTGTCACTACCTTCACTTTGTTTTCTACACTTTCATCATTTCTTCTCTATTTCTACTCCATGAACACATCAAATACATAATAAAAAATCATGTTATAAATCATTTTCTTATACCCTACTTCAATTAAACATGAATATACCCAAATTTCTTATTTCTTTAATCTCTTCACTTTCTTCTCAACTTCTTCCACTTCCAACTCCAATTTCTTCCTTACAAGATGATAGTCTAACTCTCTAGGATCGTTACTTCACTTTTCCTTTTTGGTGGCTATGGAAATTATCAAGATTTTTGAGTGAAAATGGTGGAATTAATGAAAAAAGAAGAAGACTAATTTGCAAGAAAAACAAAGTTTCACTCTTCTCCCTTTTCAAACACGTTGAAGCATGAAAATGAAGAACTTCATTTTCCTTTCTTTATATTAGTTATAAATAAAAAAATTATCTTAATAGAGTATTATTAAAATAATATTAAATAATTTCATCTAAATAAAAATTAACACCTAGCTTATAATTATCATGATATTTATCCTATTTGAGAAATGGCTATTCTACATTAACATTTTCTACAATTTCTCCTTGAATCATCACATTATTTTATAAAATTATGGTTTAGTCCCTTATATTTTCCACTTATTCAATTTATTTCTTATTTACAAATTTTGTATCACAAGAACGTTTGAAATATTTGCATTATTGGTCTTTCAACTTTTTGAAGTTACACTTTAGCCCTTCAACTTTTGAATATTCTCACTTTAACCCTATACTTTTCACTTGTTTATAATTTAGTCAATACTTCGAACTTATTTCTCTCAATACACAAGTCTTTTCAATTTCTTTCGGTATCAAATTGCCTTCTTTACTAACACTAATAATTCCTATTTTATTTCCTTCGAAAATTATAACACATGTCGTCTAGTATTAGCACTATTCCTAACTTAATGGATTTTAAGGATGTTACATTTCTGCCTCCTCTTAAAAGAAATTTTATGCTCAAAATTTAGCTGACTTTCGCATTATGACATCTCCATAACACTTTGACTAAAGAAATTCATTTATCTCTTCCACACTATATCCAATATCTTTTCTTTTAAGATCTAATGGGAATTTTTTCTATCAAAAGATACCTTTAAATGATTTTTGATCAATTTCACTTTCCCTTCTGTTTCTTTGATAAATTTGGCCCTACTATCTTACTCTTACTTAGTTTTGTACAACAAATGAGAGTTCTACTCTTTCTTCCATACAATATTTCTTACAATACCTTCTTATTACTGGATTGATAACTATGATTGTGAATAAACTCAATCAATAACAAATATATTTATACTTTGATGTGAATCTTAAATCTCTGTTTGATATTGTAGAAGTTGGCACTCTAGACAAACTCCTTATTTCTTTTACATATGGTTCCATAGTATAACCTATTCAAACAAACAAAAAGTGAGGGAAAATTCATTTACAAAATCCATCGTGTGCGTTAAAACTAAAGATTTTGGAAAAAAACTATTTTAAAGAGCAATTTTAACTACAAGCGTATAGTGCTAGTTGTAATATTTATAGTTCCGATGGACCACGAAGTATTCCAAGGGGTTGAACCCAAAGGATTGCTAAGTGGGTAAATATGTTTATCAAATTAATTACAAGTTAAGCAATTACTAATGTAATCGAGTCAGAAATTATTAGTGCAAGCCCAAATAAAATGGTTTATAAACTAAAATTAAACTATTTATTAAACTAACTAAGCTAAACTTTCTTCCTAATGTTTTTGATACTGTAAATGATTAAACGATGGTTGATTGATTAGTTGAGTGCTAATTAAACTAATGAACCTACACCGATTATATTGGTTTCCATTCTTAGTTAGGAATTTCCTTTTAGTCTTATCCTATACTAAAAGATACCACCTAAGATTACCTTTCGGTCTCAACTAGGCATATAGATTACCTCTCAGTCTCACTATTCGGCACGATTATATCAAACTACCTAAGGATAAACTTTCCTCTCGATCTCTTTTATTTAGGTTTTCTGCAAGAGGCGTCAATTCTAACATATTAAGCATTTTGATATAATTGAACAACCAATTAATCAAGAGTAGACGTTAACTTAAACTAACAAATAACCAATTAACCAACCATCTAACAATTTAGCACATGATAAAGCTTAACATTCAAAAAGACATTTCATCGAACAATTAATAAGCACAATATAGAGATAACGATAAGAAATGCTTATTCAGATATGGAACCAATGGCACCCAAAAAGCTTCATCTATCTTCATTTATAAAGTCTTTTACAAGAAAGAAGAAAGAAAACTACAAGAATAAAATCTACTCTAAAAAGAAAAGAGAAAACCTAAACTAAAAATAAAAAGAAAACCTAACCCTAAAACTATGGAAAACTAAAGGAAACTATCAACCAACAAAATCTAAGTTCAAATGCTTATAAAGTGTTTTTTATAGCCCACTAACATTTAACCTAACATTAACCATTTTTCCCTTTAGAAAAAAAGAAGACATAAGCTTGTTTGGACATAAAATTGCCCCTGCAGTTTTTTCACTTGTCAGGCTTAGGTATTGCGATACCCATAGCAATCTTGAGATTAGGAGTCTTGAGGTTCTCAGTATCGCGGTACCCAAGGTTTGGTATCGCGATACCACTGTAGATGACCTCTATTCTCCTAATTTCAGAACTGCCAGAGTTATCACGACTTCCATGATTCGGTATCACGATACCCCCTTCTAGGTGATGTTTTCTTCACGTTTGGGCCATCGTCGACTCCCTACCTATTGGGAAATGTGCCCATATTGTAGTAAACATGTAACTATTTTCTATTTATTTAAACGATAAATAAATAAATAAAGTTAATTTCACATTTTACTATTTTGTCTTTTGTATTTTCTGTCTTTTATATTTTGCATGCATAGTGAAATTGTGACAAGCAAATATTAGCTCATTGATTGCCTAAAGTTCAAACTGAAGATAAGTGGCATTGTAAAGAAAGTTTACATTGTGAGAAAGATAACTTAGTTCAGCAGATAATCTAAATGAGCCTGTAATCCCGTAAAAGAATCAAAGTGAGCATTTGATTCAAATACTAAGAAGGATTATGATGTCGTGTACAATCCCAATTGGGGAGATGACCAGTCTTGGCTATCGGAGTAGTTGACTCCACGAGTAGAGATATAAATGTATTCATCGGTAGAATGATACATTGGACTAGACCTAAGATTAATTAATTTTGATTTTGTTTGTGAATTAATTCACTTGTGATGTTCATGGTGTGATTTACCTAAATCCTGAGTTAGTCACTAACCATGCGTATGCAACTCATATGCTCTGATATAAGTGGAGACTTATGCTCTAAAGATTATCAAGCCCATAGCCGGTATGTTGGGTACATAACTTGTGTATGACATGGCTTCACTAGCAACAATAGAATTCATAGCTCAATTAAAGAGTTAATGATATCCTCTCATTGGCATCATGTGGATTAATAAATATGGAAAGTGGCCTTGGGTTGCTTGTTCTCGAATGAGCAATTTATCATAGTCATTTGTTGACAGTGATCATATTAATCATTAAGAAGACACAATGGTGACAATGAGATAAAATAGGATTGTATTGAGTGAACATATTTAACTCAAAGGAATCAAGGATATCATATGAGGGTAACACACACATGACGAGGTCATTGGACAAAACAATTGGATGAATTGCTTTCGTAAAGAGTATACAGTAAGAAGTTTTCAATCATGGTACTTCTTGTGGACTGACTCCATGATTAAATAATTGTGAATTATCAAAATGATTCTTCTGGACATAATTGCAATCACTAGAGCCTAGTTGTATATGTCCGATTGGTCCCTCTTCTAGCATAACAAAAGCTCGATTGGACTGTATTTGAATCAGAAGAAAATTCTACGACTTTGGGAATAATTTAATTTAGTCGATTTATTCGATGTGGAATTAAATTAGGTGGTCGTAAGAATTGTTCAACTAGAGAATTTGATTAAAGAATTTTCTTGAAAAATTAATTTGGAAAATCTAAGTGATTTTTGGAAAATTTAATTTTGATCAAGTAAAATTAAATTAATCAAACAATTAAAACTAATATGATATTTTTGGAAATTAATTTTCAAGTCAAACAATTGGCCCAATGGGTAATTGAACTTGAAAGTTGGACCTGAGATTGTAAATTAGACCCGGGAGCCCAAAACTGAGACCAATACCCAAAAATTGGTTGAGTTGAGCCCGGTATGTGAAACTAGGCCCACGGTCCAACCAGTAGCTAGACCGGACTGGTCGGGTCATCATTGACCCGAACCAAACTGGTAGCAACTGAATCGACTCGAGGTGCCGTAAGGGTGTTGCATCTGCATCACCAAACTCGGTGATGCCGACGGCTGCAACGGCGGTGTCCTGGTGGTCGATGACGGTTGGTCATCAGTGGTTGAGTTGTGAAAGGTTACACTCTTACGGGGACTCTACCAGAAAATTTAATTTCAGATTAATTATTTCAAAAATAATAATATTTTAATAGGTTAATATTAAATTAAATTTAATACTTATCCTAATAGTATTTTATTAATTTAATATTAAAGTAATTATCTTATTATTAAATTCAATTTAATGTTTATCTTGTAGATAAACATTATATTATTTAATAAGATTTAATATTAAATTAATATAATATTTATCAAGATAAATATTATATTAAATTTAATACTAAAGTGATTAAGTTTAATTATAGTTGAACTCTCTAAACTCTCCCTATATAAAGAGAGCCTTGAGTCATTATTTACACAGACTTGAATTCAAGGGAAAGTTGTAGAGAGAAATTTCTCTAAAGAGATTATTCTAGAAAATCTCTAAAGACATTTTTTTGATTTACAACTTGACCCAAAAGTTTAGAGAAATTTTAAAATTACCTCACTGTTAATTTTTGTGAAATTTTTTTTTGATTCAAAGCAAGCCCACACTCGACAGATGTGAGCTTGAGGATAGTGGAGAAGACTACTTGGTCGAAGCGCTCATCCTAGACGAATCGAAAAAGTACAATTTTGATTAAGTGTTTATTACTTTATATATTACAACCAAGATCTTGTTTTGGAAATTTTTTTAAACTTTGGTTTTTCCCTAAATTTATTTTTCACTGTGTTTTCCAAACCTATTTTTTCCAACAATTAGTATTAGAGCTAGGTTGTGTGCTATCTATAAGTATAAACATATAATCAAAATACATTTCTCTTCTTCTTGAATTATTTGATTACATAGAATTCATGTTTTGAGTTATATATGAGAATGAATCCGATATAATATATTTGTTATATAATTTTTTTTGCTGAGGTTGTGGTTATTAGGAAATAGACCGTGGACTATCATCTCCACGTAGGGCTATATTTTTTAAAATTTATAGAATTCTTGTGAGCAGGAAACAGATATAGGACTTAAATGTAATTTTTTTCAAAAGGAGTCCATGACGAGGAAAAGATGCGATGGCGGTTGAAGACTCAATGAATGCCTTGTGGTGAAAATTATGTAATTTTATTTTTCCATTTATTTTCTAGAAATAGAACCATGGAAACCTTGACTGACAATTTTATTTTAATTATCTATCTCATTATATATATGTTTTATAATTATTTAT
The DNA here is from genome assembly GCF_025698545.1 of Gossypium raimondii. NCBI lineage: Eukaryota > Viridiplantae > Streptophyta > Magnoliopsida > Malvales > Malvaceae > Gossypium > Gossypium raimondii. Next base: position 41,112,719 of record NC_068570.1, read on the forward strand.
AATATTTATATTATGTAATGTTATAATTGTGATATATATATATGAGATGATCCACAGTTGATAAATTAAAAATAGAAGTGTGGTAATGAGAAAATACATGTATTGTATTATTCTATCAACTTCTTTAGGTTATTCGATAACTGTGAGAAGTGTGGTAATGAGAAGGTGCATGTCTAGGATTGGCCCTGGCTAGGAAAGACTTGGTTTTTAAGCGGTAAAATTTGACTCACATCCCTTTCCTAGGACCCTACCTGGTGCACGGTTCGCATTCACTTCGATTTTTCCCTTAAAAGAAAAACTGTGGAGAATCAAAATTGTTTGTTTTTATGATTGATTGATTCATGCGAATGAATGTGAATATTATACAATTGCCATAGCATGCCATGCATATATTGGAAGCATGTCATTTAGATTAGTTAAGAATGCCACTAGGACTATTGTATGATCATTATGCCACTAGGACTATTGTATGATCATTCTTGAAATTTGGGATAAAAAACTTGCATGTTTTTAAAATATTGAGTGGGAGAAGGTCCTTGAACAAGACCTACAGCCTCCGTTGATGATCCCTAAGTGATAACATGGTAAAGTTTCAAGCCAATTCCTACCCTGGCCGCACCTCAAGGTAAAATTTGTCATGTGGGTTCACTAGATGGGATTTAATATTAAGGACAACTAGTCATGCATAACTTTAAGAGAGATTGTCCTAAGATGACTCACAAATGAAAGCTTGTTCATGATGGGTGTTGAGTCGATGGTTACACACTCAAAATCATCTCTTATTAAATAGTTTCCCAAGAAACGATATTTAAGCTAGAAATGATGACCAAATGGTAAACGATCGTTAGTTCGTGTGGAGTCTTAAGAATTAAGATTCACGAACTGGTTGGATGTAATCCATGTTCTTACTAGTTAATCATGGGACCCCAAGGAGACATGGTTGATAGGTGTGAGAATGATCGTAGTAACGATTTTTTTCCAAGGTTTTAATACAAGACGCTAGCATCATATTACATTCTTGATATGATGCTAAAATGAAAAATATTTGCTTAATACAAAAATAGTAATTAGTGAAATCTTTATTTTTTTCAATTCAAATATGTCTCCTACTCCTCTTATTAGCATTATTAATAAGAATAAATTAAATGGGGATAACTTTCAAAAATGCAAACGAAACTTGCTGATAGTTCTTAGTTGTGAGAAACACAAATTCATTTTTGACAAAATGTGCCCTCCTAAAGCTTTGCCCAAAGCGAGAAATCGCTGGAAAGATTCTGAATCAATTTCTCTATGTTATATGTTAGTGAGCATGAATAGTGTGTTTCAAAAGCAACACGAGAATTTCCCTGCTGCCAAAGAGATCATGAAAAATTTAGAAGATTTACTCGGAGGTTAAGTCATATTGGCTCGACAATCCGTTATTACAAATTTGATGAATTCTCAATAAAAAACAGCCACTCTGGTTAAAGAACGTATGCTTAAGCTTATGGGATTCTTTGTGGAAGCGGAGGACAATGGGGGTGAACTAGGCGTGAACACTCAAATTGAAATAGTGTTCAAATCCTTAACCAAGGAGTTTGTTGGTTTTAGGGCCGTTTACAACTTGGGGAACAAGACACTTACCTTGGCTCAGCTCATGAAGGAATTACAATCCTATGAGTTGATGTTGAATGGTGGTAAGCCGGTTCAGGAGAAACCTGAGGCAAACTTAGCTGTGGGTCCCTCATTCTCCAAGGGGAAATAAAAAGCTAAGGGAAAGAAGAAGCTGTCTAAGTCTTCGGTTCCACCTCTTGTGGATAGGAAGAAGGATAAGAAGTCAAAATATCCTAAAAAGATCAAATGTTTCTTCTGCAATAGAAAAGAGAATTTAAAATCAAAATGCAGGGAGTATTTGGATTACCTAGCCGAAAAGGGCAAATGTAGGAACTCTTTGTGGTTGAAGCTTGCTTAGTGGAAGAATCAATTGACAACTGGGTTATTAATTTTGAAGCCACTAACCATGTGTGTGTTTTTTTATAGGGGTTCAGTGAAACGAGAAGTCTGCGTGACAAGAGCCTCTCGTTGTGGATTGAAGATGGGAGCTATGTTTCACCTGAAGTAGTGGGAGAAGTTATTTTACACTTTGATAATTTTAGGAAGATTGTTTTAAAGAACGTGCTTTATGTAACTTATTTTAAGAGAAATTTAATTTGTACAGCATGTTTATTTTATGAAGGTTATACCGTGACATTCAATAAAGGGATTGTTATTCACAAAAATTATTCTTTAATCTGCAATGGATGGATGGAAAAGAATCTATACTTTATCAAACCAAATAACTACTCGATGCTTTAAACTGAAATAGTGAATAAAAAGTTTAAAACTGCTCACTCTAATGAGGGGTACCTATGGCATTTAAGACTTGGTCATATTAACCAAGAAAGAATAACTAGACTCGTGAAATATGGTCCCTTAAGTATGTTTAAGGAAGTTAGTCTTCCACAATGTGAATTTTGCTTGGAAGGTAAAATGACTAAGAGGTCTTTTAATGTGAAAGGTACAAGGGCCAACCAATCTTTAGAACTTGTACACACTGATGTATGTGGTCACATGAGCATCATCGCCCGAGGAGATTACGATTATTACATGACTTTTATCGACAACTATTCTCATTATGAATATGTGTATCTAATGCACAAAAAAAGTGAAACCTTTGATAAATTTTGAGATTTTCGTGCGGAAGTGGAAAAACAATTATATTTATCCATAAAGAATCTTCGGTCTAACTGAGGTGGAGAATATTTTTTCGATTAGTTCTTAGGATACCTCATAGAGAATAAGATTTGATCCCAATTGATTGCGCCAGGCACTCAATAGCAGAACGACGTAGCTGAGAGAAGGAATAGAACCTTGCTTGACATGGTTTGTTCAATGTTAAGCTAATCACAACTTCCCGCTTCTTTCTGGGGATATGTGATACAAATGACTTGCTATATTCTGAATGATGTGCCAATTAAGTCCTTTTGTAAGACACCTTATGAAATATGGCATGGAAAGAAACCCGCTTTAAATCACTTTAGAATATGGAGTTGTCCAGCACATGTTCTGGATAAGGATGCAAAGAAGTTGGATGCACGAACAGAATTGTGCATGTTTGTAGGATATTCAAAAGGAACAAAGGGAGGATTATTCTATAATCCAAAAGATAATACGATTAAAGTTTCTACTCATGCAACATGGATAACTTTGAACCTCGAAGTAAAGTGGTAGTCGAGGAACTTTCGGGAGTGGTAGAATAGTCACCAAGTTTAATTCTTGAGAAAGCTGTAGAAAAACCTACAGACGATCAATAACATAGGGGAATCCATCATAGTAGGAGAGTTTCTAAGAAACTGGACTTCTTCATCTATGATGGTAGTATTTATAATACGTAAGCCAATCATGAGGATGATGATCCACTCACTTACGAGGAGGCTATGGAGGATGTTGATTCCTAGCTCTAGAAACATGCCATGGATGTCGAGATGGATTCTATGAAATCCACTACGATGTGGGAACTTGTAGACTGAACACCCCTAACCCGTATCTATCGCCTGAATAGGGTTACAGAGCATTACCGTAAAATCGTAACTTTAAAACAAACATTTAGTACCTCTACATAAACATGGCATAATTCATACATATAGATGCATAACGTCCTTTAATCGAGCCCTCGTGGCCTTAGAAACACTTTAGAAATGATTCGAGACTAAATCAGAAACATTTGGAACATTTAAGAAAAAGTTGGAAAAATTGAACGATAGGGGTCACAAGGCCGTGTGGCTAAGCTGTGTGACTCACACGGCTGAGACACATGTCCGTGTCTCAGGCCATGTAACAATCAAAATAGGGAATACGGTCATGTCCCAGCCCGTGTCCGTGCCTGTGTAACTCTCTGAGTTGGGTCACATGGCCAAGCCACACGCCCGTATGCTAGGCCATGTGCTCGGCCGTGTAATTGCCTTACTTGAATGCCTTTAAAACCTATAGGGGCTGCATGGCTATGTCGCATGGCCGTGTGTCAGACACGAGTGAGACGCACACCCATGCTTAGGCCGTGTGGACATGAAATTAGCCAAAATCAAGCCATTTTCATCACCAAGACAAATGTGTACCTACAAGCAATTTACCCCCATGACCAAGGCATCAAAAACATACCAAAACATGCTTAAATTGACAAATTCAAATGACCAAATCCATTCCACCAATATGACATATAAGGCATCTCAATCACAATCAAACAACCTTATCTAAACATATGCATTACCGCATTTAAAACATACACAACTAACTCAATATCATCTTAAAGCATACCACATTTGAAACCTCAAGTAACTTAACATAACATACCATTTTAATGCCCTAACAACAACCAACCAATGTGCCCTTCATAGACACCACAATTATATCCAACATTAACAACTAAAACATGTAAACATTGATCTATTTCTAGCATAACACTTAATTCACTCACTAGCCAAAACAAATCACAAGTGTTAAATTTCATACCATTCTAATTGTACCAAAAAGATACCTAATTACAATCTAAATAAAGTACCTAACAACTTAGTTTAATATATTTTTATATTGTACAAAAACAACCTATATAGCCACATATACATGCCACTACCCTAAGGGACACAAGAACTACCAACATCAATGGATAGTGTGAGCTGAAGGTTCAATCCGTCCAAAAATCAACAACAACGATCTACAAAACAATCCACAAAAACGAATAAACTTATAAAGCTTAGTAAGAACATAGTATATAACTTAACAAAAATTAACATAAAATTCATATTTTATCCAATTCAAAGTTATCGGAGTGTAAATAGGGGCACGTATGTGCAATTTAAGGATATCACAATACCAACACGGGCACGTATGTTTAATTTAGGGGTACCAAAGTACAATTAGGAGCACGCATGTGCAATTGAAGGGTACCAAAGTACAGAAATGGGCACTCATGTGCAATTTAGGGGTATCAAAGTACAAATAGGGGCACGTATGTGCAATTCAGGGGTACCGAAGTACAAACAAGTGCACGTATGTGCAATTCAAGGGTACCGAAGTATAATTAGGGGCACATATGTGCAATTCAGGGAATAATTAAGTATATGCATTTAATTACATAACTATAGTGTAAGAATAAGTAGAAATTCATTTACGTATTGAAATACTATGAACTTACATTGACAACTAGAGCGTAGAAATGCTATCGAGCTAATCCGTGATTTTCGCCTTTCCTTGATTTAGATCCGGTTGAGATTTATCTTGGTTTAAATAAATAATTATATTCAATTAAGTATTTCAATCAATCTCAACATTCAATTCAATCCATAATTCATATCTATGCATAATTATAGTTTTGCCCCTAACATTTTATCTTTTCACAATTTAGTCCTTAGGCTTATAATTTAAAATCTAAGCATTTTCATCCCTATTCCATGCTAGCTGAATCCATTAAGAACCCATATCAACACATATAAACCATTATTTCACAATTTTACCATGAATTTTACTACTTTTACAAATAAGTTCCTAAATGACATTTTCATCAAAAATCACTTTATGAAACTTGTTTATTCATCCACAAAGACTCATAATCTACCATAAATCATCAAGAATCATGCAGGAAAAATCATAGAAAAACCCTATACCTTTAAAAATTTTGCAAATTAGTCCCCAGGCCAAAAACATAAAAATCCTAAAAAACGAGATTTAGAATCATACCATGTAAGGAATTCAAGCTTGACCGAACAAGCATTCATCCATGGAGTCTTCTCCTTCTTAATTTCGGTTAGGGCAAGAGAAAAATAAAAGATGATAGCTTTCTTTTCTTTTGTTTTTTTAACTTAATTTACCTAATTACCATAAATATCCACTACCACTTTAATTGGTTTAATTACCATCCAAGTCCCTTAGATTAAAATTTCATAGCTATTTGACATTTTTAACTATTAGAACTTTACTTTTATACTTTTTACGATTTAGTCCTTTTCACCTAATTAAACATGCAAATGTCAAAATTTCTTAACGAAATTTTTATACGACCTTACTAACATTCTATAAACATTAAAATAATAATAAAATAAAATTTTCCTCATCAAATTTGTGGTCCCAAAACCACTATTTTGATTTTAGTAAAAACGGATTGTTACAACTCTCCCTCCTGAAGGAATTTTCATCCCAAAAAATCTTACCAGAAAAGAGGTTCGGGTATTACACTTTCATAGCTTCTTCCAGTTCCCAGGTAGCCTCTTCTATTCCGTGACGTTGCCAGAGAACATTTACTAAACCTATGTTTTTATTTGTGAAATCTTTAACCTCTCGAGCTAGAATTCTGATCGGTTTTTCACTATAAGTCATATTTGGCTGTATCTCGACATCAATAGGTGAAATCACGTGTGAAGGATCTGATCGATACCGTCGTAACATCGATATATGAAATGCATTATGAATCTTTTCCAACTCTGACGGTAAAGCTAATCTATAAGCTACTGGTCTGATTCTTTCTATGATCTCATACGGTTTGATAAACCGCAGATTAAGCTTTCCTTTGTGGCCAAAATGAAGAAGTTTCTTCCAGGGTGATACTTTCAAAAACACTTTGTCACCAATTTGAAATTTGATATATTTTCTTTTCAAATCCACATAAGACTTCTGTCATTTTGAAGCTGCTTTCAGACTATCACGTATCACTTTAACTTTTTCTTTTGTTTCTTGTATCAAATGAACATCGAACAAAATTTTCTTACTGAGCTCGATCCAGTATAACAGAGTTCAACACCTTTGACTGTATAAAGCTTCGTATAGTGCTATTTTAATGCTAGATTGATAATTGTTGTTGTATGCAAATTCCACCAACGGTAGAAATCTCTCCTAGTTACCTTCGAACTCTAAAACACAACATTGAAGCATATCCTCGAGTATCTGAATTACTCACTCAGACTGACCATTGGTCTGTGGATGAATTACTGTGCTAAAATGCAATCGAGTACTTAGAGCTTCATGTAATTTACTCCAGAACCGAGACACAAACCATGAATCTCTGTCAGAAATAATAGAAAGTGGCACGTTGTGCAATTTAACGATCTCAGCAACATACAGCTCCGCCAATATCTCAAGTGAAAAATCTATACTCATTGGAATGAAACGCGTGGACTTTGTCAAACGATCAACAATGACCCACACAACATCTTTCTTTCTCGGTGATAAAGGCAATCCAGATACGAAATCTATCGTGACATGCTTCCATTTCCACTCTTGAATCATCACTGGTTGTAACAAACTAGAAGGTGCCTGATGCTCGGCTTTAACTTGCTGACAAACAAAACATTGCGATACGAACTAAGAGATCTCTCATTTCATGCCTAGCCCCCAGTACATCTGTTTCAAATTGCCGTACATCTTATTAGTACCAGGATGAATCGACAAGCTACTATTGTGAGCTTTCTGCAAAATTTTCAGAATGAAATTAGACTTTTTCAAAACACAAATTCTACTTTTGAAGTAAATATTGTTATCTCAACCTACATAAAAATCTGAATTAGGTGTCCTCTTAATCTGTTCCCGTTTAGCTGTCAAAATATCATCACATTTCTGAGAATCACTAATCTGTTGCAGAAACATCGATCTAGCTTTTAATGCAGCTAAAATTGGACTATCATCAATCAACGTCAACTTCGTGTTCAACACTCGTAGAGCGAACATAGACTTTATACTCAAAGCATCCGCAACAACATTAGGCTTTCCTAGATGATAATCAGTTACGAAGTTGTAATCTTTCAATAAATCAAGTCATCGTCGTTGTCTAAAATTTAGATCTTTTTGTGACATCAAATACTTCAGGCTTCTATGATCCGTGAAGATATGACATTTTTCTCTGTATAAATTGTTTCGCCAAATCTTCAAAGCAAATACAATTGCTGCAAGCTTTAAATCATGAGTCAGATAATTCTTTTCATGCGGTTTTAACTGTCTAGAAGCATACGCTATCACTTTGCCCTCTTACATTAAAACACAACCCAAACCATTCAACGAAGCGCCACTAAAAATTACAAATTCTTTACGGGACTCTAGCTGAACTAACACTGGTGCCTTGGTTAACATTGTTTTCAATTGATTAAACCTTTGTTGACATTTCTCGGACCAATCGAACTTAACTTCTTTTGCAAAAATCTTGTCAATGGTGTAGCAATCATCGAGAATCCCTTGATGAATCTTCTATAATATCCGGCCAAACCCAAAAAACTTCTAACCTCAGACACATTTCTCGGAGGCTTCCAATCTTGCACAGTTGAAATTTTGTTCGGATCAACTCTAATATCGTCGACCGATACAATATGTCCCAAATATCTGACTTCTCAAAGCTAGAACTCACATTTGCTAAACTTAGTAAACAATTGTTTTTCATTTAAAGTTTGCAAAACAATTCTCAAATGTTAGGCATGGTCTGCCTCATCTCGTGAATAGATCAGAATATCATTAATGAATACAACAAAAAATTTGTTTAAATACAGTCTGAAGATTCTGTTCATCAAATCCATAAATACCGCAGGTGCATTAGTCAAACCAAATGGCATCACAAGAAACTCATAATGTCCGTACCTGGTTCTAAATGTGGTGTTTGGCACATCCAAATCTTTAACTCGCAACTGATAATAACCATAATGAATATCAATCTTTGAGAATACCGTCACACCTTTCAACTGGTCAAACAGATCATCAATACGTGGCAATGGATACTTGTTCTTGATCGTCACCTTGTTGAATTGTCGATAATCGATATATAATCGCATAGATCCATCCTTTTTCTTTACAAGTAACACAAGAGCACCCCAAGGAGAAATATTGGGACAAGAAAAACCCCTATCTTTTAACTCTTACAACTATGCTTTCAATTCTTTCAATTTTATAGGTGCTATTTTGTATGGAGTTATTGATATCGGGGATGTTCCCGACACCAATTCAATACCAAACTCAACCTCTTAGGTCAGAGGTAACCCTGGTAATTCCTCTTGAAATACTTCTGGGAACTCACATACAATCGGAACCGATTCTAATTTCGATTCTGAAACACTAGAATCAATTATATAAGTGAGATATGCTTCACAACCATTTTTAACATATTTCTATGCCGTCATAGTTGATATTATATTAGATGTACCATCCAATCTATCTAACTCAATTCAGATCCGTTTATCATCCTGACGTTTTAACACAATACGTTTTCTTCTACAATTCACAATAGCATCATGCAGAGTCAACCAGTTCATACCCAGAATCATATCAAACTCATCAAAGGGTAATAACATCAAACGAGCGGGGAAATCGTAACCCCTAATTTTCAGTGAACATGATCTACATAACTGATTAACTAGAACATACTGACCTAGAGGATTTGTAACTTTGACAGTATATTTAGTGAATTCAATAGGTATTTTCTTTTTGTCTACTAATGTAGTGCATATATACGAATGAGTTGATCTAGGATCAATTAATGCATATACATTAATATCAAAGAGAGAAAAGTACTCGCAATAATATCTGGAGCAGTAGATTCCTCTCGAGCTTAGATTCTATAGGCCATCACTGGTGTTCTTACTTCATGTAACACCCCCTACCCGGGACCATTGCCGGAGTCGAGCACGAGGCGTTACCTGACTTAACTTACTAGTTCGGAGCATAAAAAAATTGCTTTTAAAATTAATTCACTCACATTCAATCAATATGTCCCTAAAAGAACTCTCAAGACCCTAAAACATGCAACGGAAATGGTTTGGTTCCCAATCGGGAACATTAAAAATTTTTCGATTACTTAAACAAATAAAAATAATTTATTTCATTATTCACAATAAAACTGTCCACCTGTGCAGCAGTCACTAAATTAATTATGACTCAAGATATGAAACTCGAAATTTAGTTCCATAAAATTTCCCTGAAACTAGGCTCATATATCTTTTTACCATAAAATTTTCAGAATTTTTGGTTTGGCCAATTAGTACAGTTTATTAGTTAAAGTCTCCCCTGTTTCACTGATTGACTGTCCTGACCTCTCACCACTAAAATTCAATTATCTCATTGTACAGACTTCATATAGTGTTCTCACTTGTTTCTACAGAAAATAGACTCAATAAGTAATCTAGAAATATAAATTAAAACTCATAAATATTTTTGTAAAATATTTAATGATTTTCCAAAGTCAGAATAGAGGATTCCAAAAACCACTTTGACCTTGTCTAACTAAAATGCAAATATCTCAGAATACATAATTCCTTTGTCTACACCGTTATTTTTATATGAAAATAGACTCAATAAAATTTAATTCTATATCTCATCCACTCTCTAATTAATTTTCTACTATCCTTGGTGATTTTTCAAAATCACATCACTACTGTTGTCTCAAAACTGATTCACTGCAAATTTTTACTTTTTCATGATTTCTATGCGTAATTTATCACCTAGACTTTTATAACAACAAACACCTTCATACTTAGCCATTTTAATAACTATTCATCATCAAATATTTACATATCATCTTTTGGTCATAATTTAAGAATATAAAATCGAAATGACTAAGTCCCTATACATGCCATAGCTTGAAACATTTATCGTCTTAAAATACCGAGTTGTGGTGGTTGATAGTGTGAACGCTCTTCGACGTCTTCAAGATCCTGACTATGCTTGAGAATACTATATGAAAGAAAAAGAAATAAAAGAAGTAAGCATAAAACTTAGTAAGTTTACAAGTAAATAAATAAAAACATTTATCATAAACGATCATACTCATAAATTTTCATCAAGCACTAGGATCTTTACCTTCTTCTTTACTTACTCACTTACTTGTTTACTTACTTGCTTGCTTAAATAACTCACGATTATAACTTACTCTTCACTTACTGAAATTCTTTTTCTCAACTGATAACTGAGATATTTTCAATCCTTTATAACTCACCTGAATCTAGATATCATGCTTTTGCTTGAACTTTCATGTAACTTAATTCATTTTCTAGCCCGTTGAATCACTTGGAATACTAAGGATACTCAAGTCTCTTTTCTAAACATAACATGCCAAAGCTATGTCCCAGACATAGTCTTACATGGGATGTTTCCTGTACTGCCAATGCCATATCCCAGATATGGTGTTACATGGGAATTCTCATATCGGTGCCCATGCCATGTCCTAGACATGGTCTTATGGGGGATCTCTCATCTCAGTGCCAACGCCATGTCCCAAACATGGTCTTACATGGGACCTCTTATCTCGGTGCCAATGCCATGTCCCAGACATGGTCTTACATGGGACCTCTTTACCCAAATGTCATGATATTTGTATCCGATACATTTCTTATGTTTCAGCGGGAATTTTTAACACTGATTCTCTGCCATCTCATACTTGAGTCAACATTAAATAAATTCATGAAATAAATATATAATTGCTGAAAAATAACAACATTAATAATAATTATTAAAATATTGTATTTATTTACCGTAAACTTACCTCGGTACAAAATTTGACCAAATCTAGCAACTTAGTCCTCTATCTTTTTCTTTCCCCGGTCTAACTCCCAATTTCGTTCTTCTTGATCTATAATAGAAAATTTACCTTATTTAATACTCACATTCATCAAAACAATCCTTGACTCGAACTTTGGAAAAATTACAATTTTCCCCTAAAGTTTTGCATAATTACACTTTTGTCCCAAAGCTCAGAAATTAAACTTCATCTCTTATTCTTATGTTTTATGACATGCTGAACATTTTTCCCTTCTATCACAACATCAAATTCTTACTCTAACACTTACGTATGAACATTAGGTATTTTTACCGATTATGTCAATATACTCGTTTTCACTTAAAATCGACTAGCAAAAGTTGTTTAACATAATTTCTAGCTACATATTCTACCATAAAACATCAAAATAAACATATTTCACCTATGGGTATTTTTCCAAATATGAACCCTATGTTAAATTATTGCTACAAATAAGCTAAATTAAGCTACTGGGATTCCAAAAACGTAAAGAACATTAAAAACGAGACTAGAACAGACTTGCAATCGGGCTTGGAAGCTTGAAAAACCCTAGCCATGGTTTCCCCTTGTGAAATTCGGCCATGGGGTTGAAGATGGACAAAAAATGGCTTTTAATTTTGTTTTTAATTAATTTTAATAGCTAAATGACCAAAATGCCCTTAATGAAAAACTTTGGAAACATGTCTAACCATGTCCATTTTTGTCTACCAAATTAACCAATGGTTTAATTGCCATATAAGGACCTCCAATTTAAAATTTCATAACAATTGGACACCACTAACATGTAGAACTCAACATTTGCACTTTTTACAATTTAGTCCTTTTGACTAAATTGAGTGCCCAAACGTCGAAATTTTTGAACGAAATTTTCACAAAATCATTCTGTGATACAGTAGACCATAAAAATATAAGAAAAACAAATTTTTCCTCATCGAATTGGTGGTCCCGAAACCAGTGTTCCGACTAGGCCCAAAATCGGGATGTTACACTTCAGACTGTTCGTTCATTTCAGTATTCTTTCCTCAACCGGGAGTAGCACTTCTAAAGTTTCCAGATCGTTTACCCTTCTGAGAAGTAGCTTCAGGCTTGTTTGATTGATTTTCAATATCATTTTGTTTCTTCAAATAGTTATGAAGGAAATGGTTAGTAGACCCACAATGGAAACAACCTCCCAACATTGATTGACACTTACCAAAATGCCTTTTATTGCTTTCATCACACACAGGAACAATTCTCTCGACATTTTTTATACATCCACACTTGCGCTGGAGAATTGACTGACTGGAAATTGCTTTACCTTGGTTTCTCTCTACTAACGAGCTTTGAAAGAGCAGCTGATCGACTAGTGTCATTTATAAATTTCTTTGACGGAGTTGTTTGAGCAGGCTTGAATGATCCTATCTTGTTAAAATCTTGAAATTTTCAATCTGACTGTTGTTTGCTTTTACAAATCTCTTCAACTTTCTAAGCTCGCTTTAAAAGTTTTACAAATTCCTGTAACTCTAATGCTACTACAGCCATACAGATCTCATCATTCAACCCATCTTCAAATCTGATACACATTTCCTCCTCATTTGATACAATGTTACGAGCATACTTGCTTAACTGCACAAATTCACGTTCATACTCAGCTACAGTCTAATTTCTTTGTTTTAACTCGAGAAACTCTTTTTTTTTTCTGGTCGATGGATAGTCAACTAACATACTTTTTCTTAAATTCATTCTGAAAGATATCCCAATTAACCCGATCATTCGATATCATCGTGCTTAAAGTATCCCACCATAAATACCTCTCATCTTTCAGTAAGGACACTACGCACCTCAAGCAATCGTTAGGGGTGCACAATAACTCCACAAAAAATCTCTTTGTGTTCAACAGCCAATACTCGACTTTTGAAGGATCATCATCTACCGTACCTTTGAACTCTTCTGCTTCACATTTCTGAATTTTATCTACAGATACTCGGGTAACCATCATAGGTATAGGGTTTGGAGTATTCAGGGGTGCCAGATGAGGCACAATATGGGGTGGAAGTGGCTGAGTTGTAAGATTTACTTGCTTAAACTTGTTGAGTCATTGGTTCATCATTCCAAGAAATACATTTTTCATCTCATCACCAACGGATTGTGGAATAGACATACTATTACTTGCCTCAGGACTCGAAGCTTGAACACTACTTTCAGCTTTATTAACTATAGCTCGATTTGATTCAGCTGACATCATAAATCTATAAGAAATAGAATGTTAGAACGGATCAAACGCATCACACTAGCACAGGGTATATGTGGGATGTATATACTAAACCCTACTTTGCTACGCTAGTTCTAGAATTGACTAAATCGTAGCTCTGATACCACAAAATGTAATACCTCTAACCCATATCTATCGCTTGAATAAGGTTACGAAGCATTACCGAAAAATCGTAACTTTAAAACATACATTTAGTACCTCTATGTAAACATGTTATAATTCATACATATACATGCATAAAGTCCCTTAATTGAGCCCTCGAGGCCTTAGAAACACTTGATAAATGATTCGGGACTAAATCAGAAACATTTGGAATATTTAAGAAAAAGTTGGAAAAATTAAACTGGTCGTGTTACCAGGCCGTGTGACTCACACGGCTGAGACACACGCCCCTGTTTTAGGCTATTTAACAATCGAAATAGGGACAAATGGCCATGTCCCAACTCGTGTCTATGCCCGTGTAACTCTCTAAGTTGGGTCACATGGCCAAGCCACACGTCCATGTGCCAGGCCGTGTAACACCCGAAATGGCCTCACACACCCGTGTGCTTGGCCGTGTAACTGCCTGACTTGAATGCCTTTAAAACCTACTGGGGACATTCGACCGTGTCGCATGGCCGTGTGCCACACACAGCTGAGACAGACACCCATGTCTTAGGCCGTGTGGACATGAAATTGGCCAAAATCAAGCCATTTCCATCACCAAGCCAAATGTGTACCTACGAGAAATTTACCTTCATGACCAAGGCACCAAAAAAAAAATGCTTAAATTGACAAATTCAAATGATCAAATCCATTCCACCAATATGCCGTATAGGACATCTCAATCACAATCAGACAAACTTATCTAAACATTTGCATTACCACATTTAAAACATACACAACTAACTCAATATCATCTTAAAGCATACCACAATTGAGACCACAAGTAACTCAACATAACATATCATTTTAATGTCCTAAAAACAACCAACCAATGTGCCCTTCATAGACACCACAATTATGTCCAACAAAAACAACTAAAACATGTAAACATTGATCCATTTCTAGCATAACACTTAATTCACTCACTAGCCAAAACAAATCACAAGTGTTCAATTTCATACCATTCTAATTGTACCAAAAAGATACCTATTTAAAATCTTAATAACGTACCTAACAACTTAGTTTAGTATATTTTTATATTGTACCAAAACAACCTATATAGCCACATGTACATGCCACTACCCTAAGGGACACAAGAACTACCAACATCGATGGATAGTGTGAGCCGAAGGTTCGATCCGTCCAAAGGTTAGCAACAACGATCTACAAAACAATACAAAAAAACGAATAAGCTTATAAAGCTTAGAAAGAACATAGTATCTCATTAAACTTAACAAAAATCAAAATACAACTCATATTTTATTCGATTCAAAGTTATCGGAGTATAAACAGGGGCACACATTTGCAATTTAGGGGTACCGAAGTATAAATAGGGGCACATATGTGCAATTGAGGGGTACTGAAATACAAATCAGGGCACGTATGTGTAGTTCAGAGGTATCGAAGCACAAACAATAGAACGTATGTGCAATTGAGGGGTACCGAAGTATAAACAGGGGCAGGTATGTGCAATTCAAGGGTACCGAAGTACAATTAGGGGCACGGATGTGCAATTCAGGGAATAATTGACTATAAGTATTTAATTACATAACTGTAATGTAAAAATATACAAGTAGAAATTCATTTACAAATTGAAATACTATGAACTTACGTTGACAACTAGAGCGTAGAAGTGCTATTAAGCTAATTCGTGATTTTCGCATTTCCTTGGTTTAAATTCGGTTGAGATTTATCTTGATCTAAATAAATAATTGTATTCAATTAAGTATTTCAATCAACATCAACATTCAATTCAATCCATAATTAACATTTATGAATAATTACAATTTTACCCTTAACTTTTTAACTTTTCACAATTTAGTCCTTAAGCTCATAATTTAAAATCTAAGCCTTTTCATCCATATTCCATGCTAGCTGAATCCATTAGGAACCCATATCAACCTATATAAACCAATTTTTCACAATTTTACCATGAATTTTACTATTTTGAAAATAAATCCTAAATGACATTTTCATCAAAAATCACTTTCTGAAACTTGTTTATTCATCCACAAAGACTCATAATCTACCATCAAACATCAAAAATCATGCAAGAACATTCATATCAAAACCCTATATCTTTAACAATTTTACAAATTAGAATAAAAGTTGATAGCTTTCTTTTCTTTTGTTTTTTAACTTAATTTACCTAATTATCATTTTAACCTTTAAAAATTTAATAATTTCATCAAATCCATGTCCATAAATATCCACTACCACTTTAATTGGTCTAATTACCATCCAAGTCCTTATATTAAAATTTCATAGCTATTTGACATCTTTAACTATTAGAACTTTACTTTTGCACTTTTTATGATTTAGTCCTTTTCACCTAATTAAACATGCAAACGTTAAAATTTCTTAACAAAATTTTTATACGACCTTACCAACATTCAATAAAAAAAAAATTTTACTCGTCGAATTTGTGGTCCTAAAACCACTATTTTGATTTCAGTAAAAACGAGCTATTACAACTCTCCCCTAAAGGAATTTTTATCCCTGAAATGTTACCAAAAAAGAGGTTCGGGTATTGCACTTTCATAGCTTCTTCCGGTTCTCAGGTAGCGTCTTCTATTCCGTGACATTGCCTGAGAACCTTCATTAAAGCTATATTTTTATTTCTCAATTCTTTAACCTCTCGAGCTAGAATTCTGATTGGTTTTTCACTATAAGTCATGTATGGTTGTATCTCAACATCAACAGGTTTATTATGTATACGATGCTTTGCACACGTCCAGATATTTATTTTACAATAGGAATGGTTAGTCAATATCAGGTGAATCCAGGTTTCAGGCATTGACAAGCTGTAAAACATATATTAAGGTATCTTAAAAGAACCAAAGTTTATATGCTTGTGTATTCTGGGGAGTACTTTACTCCTGTTGGATACATAGACTTAGAAACAAACTCCATCTTACAAACTTGTAAAGATTTAAGGAAATCAACGTCAAGAAATATATTTTTTCTAGGTCGTGGCGCCATAGTATGGAGAGGTGTAAAGCAAACTTTGCACTACTGACTATACTATGGAGGCCGAGTATGTGGCTGCTTCTGAGGCAAAGAAAGAAACAATATGGTTTCTAAAGTTCTTAACTGAACTTGAAGTTATTCATAGTGTGGAAAAAGCTATAACACTGTACTGTGATAATAGTGCTGCAGTACCAAATACCAAGGAAATGAGTAGTCACAAGAGGACAAAACACATTGATCGGAAGTATCACTTGATGCGAGAGGAAATAGCCGAAGGAATTGTAGATGTGATGAAAGTAGCTTCTGAAGATAAGCTTGCGGATCTGTTTACTAAGACTCTTGTAACTAGGAGTTTTAACAAACATGTTGAGGATACGAGAATGCGAAACATGACACATTTACTTCACTAGGGAAACTGGGAGATTGGTGGGAAATGTGCCAATATTGTAGTAAACATGTAACCGTATTGTTTCTTTTATATTTTGCATTTCACATTTCACATTTCACATTTTCTATCTTTTATATTTTGCATGCATAGTGAAATTGTGACAAGTAAATATTAGCTCATTGATTGTCTAAAGTTTAAACTGAAGATAAGTGACATTGTAAAAAATGTTTACATTACGAGAAAGACGACTTACTTTAGTAGATAATCTAAATGAGTTCGTAATCCCGTAAAAAAAATCAAAGTGAGCATTTGATTCAAATACTGAGAAGGATTATTATGTCATCTACAATTCCAATTTGGGATATGACAAGTCTTGGCTATTGGAGCATTGACTCCACGAGTAGAGACATAGATGTATTCATCGGTAGAATGATACATTGGACTAGACCCAAGATTAATTAATTTTGAATTCATTTGTGAATTAATTCACTTGTGACATTCATGGTGTGATTTAACTAAACCCTGAGTTAGTCACTGACCATGCGTATGCAACTCATGTGTTTTGATATAAGTGGAGGCTTATGCTTTAAAGATTATCGAGCCCATAGTCGGTATATGATCTAGAGTTTTTTGGCTCAAAAATAGGTACTAAGGATTGATAAATAAGTTTTAGCTTTTTGGCTTTGGGTATACCAAACAATGCCTTAGGTCATCCCTAGGTATTTCAATATTCACAAATTTAATCAATCAAGCAATCACAATTTCAACTATTTATCATACATATTGGCATGCTTGTTTTCCTGTATTTTCTATACCATTTGGTATATTCAATTATTCAATGCCTATTTATAGCGTAATATATAGAACTCAATAGTTTAATGATAAAAAATTTAAAATCATCCATTATCATGCCAAATTTATAATAAACACAATCAACCTATATACATGCTCCTAACCAATCACTTGTATTACTATTAGCTTAAGCACACTTTGACAATAAAAATTACATAAAAAATAGAAAAAAGATTCCCTAATGTGTAGCCCTGAAAAATAAGGAAAGAAGTTACCTGATTGATTGTGACATTACTATATTCTAATAGTGGGTGCTCCTTTTCTTTTTCGTTGAAAGCTTGAAATTATCGTGCTTCTTTCATTTGGATTTCTTACATAGAAATTTAAAACAAACATAAAATACTACTATAAAATTGTCTAAATTACTTAGAATTTCAAAAAGAAAATTTTCAATTATGATTAAATCTACTATTTTTCTTAACCTTAAATAAATTTTCCTAATTTTCCTTTGATAAATATATAACTAAGATTTTTAAAGAATATTAAGAAGAATTGCCTCGTTCATCCCCCTATTGTAGTATATGTTTTCTTCTTTCTTCTCATTGCTTTTCTAGAGTATTACAAATTGTTTGCATTGTCTGTCTCCTAATAATTTCTTTGGAGGGTTCATCTTCCTTTTTGTTGGATCTATAGGGACTCCTTCTTCTTTGCATAATGCTATTATTAACTGTGGAAAGAATGTCCCCTTTGGTTGGTCCCGTACACACTCAAGCATACTTTGATAGATCCATGTTCCGATGCATATCTATTTCTTTTGCAAAATTGCGTACACCAGAATCGCCTATAATGGGTTGATGTTGAAGATATCTGTTGTAGGCCAAATTCTTGAACATACAAAGTTCATCCAGATTTTTTCAATTGGAGTCATTAGTGCCTGATTGGATGTTACTAGGATATTCGTGCCTGGTTGATGGTCCATTCTTCTTTTCTTTTAGTTAAAAATCTCAATACTTCCTCAATGTCTACGTTTTTTTAATTGTTTGAGATCTGTTATGAACATATAATAACGGTAATAGTACGGAGCATCATAAAATTGACAAATACTTTTCTTCAGTTACTGAAACATCAACCCCTCTAACTTTAACATGTGTTCGCATCTCATCATATGGTCTCGTTGCTTCTCTTTCCTTTAATGTGAGGTAAAATTCTTGCACAACTGGTATTATTATTGGTTCTTTGTGTGGTAAATAGAAGGTATTTCTTTTACGCTCAATGGCAATTTCTCACACTCCTTATAGTTCCTCATTAAGGGGTTAAACCCTTTTTCTTGGACGAACATGATGGGATGTAATTGTTGTAGGTATTTGTCTATGTGGTCTACCTAAAATTTGACAAATGTGTTCATAATTTCAAACAATATTTGTAATAGGATCAAATCTAAATGTTATGTAGCTTATTTTTTCACTGTTGTTAACTGTTTGTGATGTTTAATGCGTTGTTACAAATTCTGGTTTTAATACCTACAATTTCCAAAAATTTGGGAAAGGGGAAGAAGATTTTTGTGGCTTACGAACTCCTAAGGAAGGATGATGATGAGAGTTAAAGTTTAAAGTTGAGTTATGTGTTCTATTTATAAAGAAATACCAAGTAATCAATCCTAATTCTACTAAAATTTTGCTACAAACACGTCCTAGGTTAGTAAACTTGGAATTGCAGGTTATGTAAGGGTGTCGCAACATCCCCTTTTGTTTTCGCGACATCGAGGATAGGGTACCTGTGTCAAATTTCATTCGGTGTTGTGACACATGATGTTGGTGTCGTGACATGGTAAATAGTTTTTGACTTTGTTTATTTCCACGTCTAGGTTTTCATTTCTTAATTCAATTTTTCCCCATCAGTTTCACCCTCATCATATGTATCCTTATCTTTCTCCATTGTTTTTTCTCCTTCGTGATGAGTCCAGATGACCTTGCATTGCAACACCTATTTTTCGACTATCTCATTAGTCATCCCCCCAAAGTAGTGTTTTACCCTTTGACCATTTATGAGAAAGGTTTGTCCCCCGTTTCCAATAAGTTCTATTATGCCATGAGGTTTTACTTTATTTATAGTGTATGGTCCTATCCATCTTAATTTCAATTTCCTGAGGAATAGTTTTAATCTTGAATTAAATAGGAGTACTTATAACCCTTTTCTTGATATTTGATGTCATAAGACTAACCCTTCTTTCACCATAAAGTGGCATTTTTAACAATTGAACACTAGGTTAGTTTCTTCGCATCTTTTAAGTACATTCTCAAGGTTGTCTAAACACTCCCGAAAGGAATCTCCATAGATAGAAAAATCATCCATGAATACTTCAAGGCCTTTTTCTAGCATACAGGCAAAAATCACAATCATGCATCTCATAAATGTTGCTGCTGCATTACATAATCTAATGAAAATGCATTTGAAGGCATATGTATCAAAAGGGCATGTAAATGTATTTTTCTTGATCGTTTGGATGTATTGGAATATGATGATATCGAGAATATCTATAAGAAAATAATAACACTCTTTCCCGGCCAATCGATCTAGCATTTAATTGATTAAAGGAAGAGGAAAATGATCTCTTTTTTTGCATCATTTAATTTACGGTAGTCAATCCATATTCTCCAACTAGTGATTGTCCTTGTTGGGATTAACTTATTGTTATCTTTCTAAACAATTGTTAATCCTCCTTTCTTTGGAACACATTGTGTAAGTCTCACCCATTCACTATAAGATATTGCATAAACAATACCAGTATCCAACCATTTGAGTAACTCTTTTTTCACCACTACTTTCATAGTTGTATTTAGATGACACTGTGCATCCACCACTGGTTCCTTTCCTTCTACTAATCTGATCTTATGTTGACATAGTGCAGGGTTTATTTCCTTAATATCAATGATAATCCATCCAATTTCTTTTTTATGCATCTTTAATACATTCAATAGTACCCCTCTTGTTCAAAAGTTAGTTCTGTAGCTATTATTATTGGCAAGGTGTTTTTCTCTCCTAAGTATCCATATTTTAAGTGCTTAGGTAATGGTTTCAATTCTAGTTCAGGTGGTTTAATAATAGAAGAGACCATTTTTGTTATGGTAGGGATTACTTGTTCTGGTTGCTATCTAATTTTACGCCACCAATCAAGTTGAAAGGCTAGTTGGCTATTTTCTTGTTTAGCACAATCCAAATTTTCCTCTTCAGTTTCATTTTCATCATGTTTGATAGAATCTAACATTTTCTGTAACCTCTCAAACACGACCTAGACGTTATGGTCGAATCGAGAAGGCCACATTGGACACCTTAGTGTCTAACCTACCCTAATGATAGTTTAAAACCTTCAAGTACTCCTTTTTATAAAACCGCAGTTTCTATTGTTAGTGTTGGAAAACATCCATTTTCTTAGTCCAACCATGCTTTAGTCAGATTAGCAAATTAGGTGAGTTTTTGTAAAACCTTACTGACGGCGTTGCCTTTCATTTTGTTATCTTCTCAGCAACAGAAATGTACCATTACTAGTCAAGTTATTAATTTATCCATATATCATGCATAGTCCATTTCAACATATTTATAAAAACAATGTCTCTATACCAAATATGTGTGTCATGCATGCATGAAAAACCCCAAAATCTTGAATAGTCCTAAACCACAGATTAAAGAAACTTTACAATCCAAAATCGAATAAAAATAATAAAATAACCAAAAAATATAATTAAATTAAAATAATATGACGAAGTAAAGTCCGAAGTCTGTCGTACGTCTGCATGCCAATTACAACCCTAAGTTCGATCATTACCTAAGAAGTTGAGATAATGGGGTGAGCTTAATAAGCTCAGTGTAAGACTAAACGAGTATTAAGCATTCATGCAAGAAATTTCATAGTGGTACTAATAGCACAATCAAACACCATCAATAATAATTTCAAATGCACATGATCGTGAAAAAATGCACATGTGAGATCCTACCCATACCATCCATTACACACCATGAGTTCCCCAGAACCCGTCTGCCAAACTCCAACGTATGTGAGCAATGCTCGATGTGGGAAAACCACCAATAATCAATAATGTAGTGAAATTTCCAAATGAATAATGCGAATACCCTCGGTACTCCAAATGCAGTGCACTGACTACAAATATATGCGAACTTAATATGCCATTGGTACTCCACGGAACTCCTCCGTCAACCACAAAATCCCATCACAGTGCACATGCAGTATGTCATAGAAATTCATACATAATCACATTTCAATACTTTTCACATTTATTCGACATGTTCAACATGTCCTCAATAATCACATACTTTCAGAGAAAGGAAGTCGTGTTCCAATTTTCAAATTACCATTCAGATGGTATCTATCAATATCGTTTAATTCACATACTTTACGAATTTAATTGTGCCCCAATAGCAACCTCATGTAAATATATCATAGTAAATATTTCATGCATTTAAATCATGAAAAAAACTAATATCTCTACATTTCATACCATTCAATCAACCATTCTCATGTCACAAAATATAATTATGCATAACAATCTCAATCATATATTCATACAGTCAAACTAGCAATTTTGCCAACACATCAGTCTTTTAAGGCTCGAACCGTACCTGGTTCTGCCACTTGCAAAACTAATATTTTGGCTACTATGCCAAACCAATCAGCAAACTAATTTATCAAATATAACATGAAATTTATCATTATCAAAAAAAAATTACAAGTTTAGGACCCACACCTTATTTTTCGCTTTCTCGCAACACCCTAGTGAATCTTCCAATTTTCCTTAATAAACCTTTATACGATCTTACACCAAAATTCAATATAAATTCAATCAATTTACCACTTAACCAAACCCTAATTACCCACTTATGGGTTCAAACAAATTTTTGAATTAATAACTATTTTACGAATTCAACTAGTTCGATTCCTTACCTTGTATCGATGCGAACCGTACATACGATCGTTCTTCGGCTTTACGTTTGATTTGAGGCATTTGGATCAGCACCTGAATCCATAATATACTAGAAAATAAGTAGCTAGTAATTATTAAATTCCTTCATTTAATAATTCCATAAAATTGACCTTACAACTATGTCGAAACAACAATTAATTTTACTCTTAACTGCACTTACGCTTCCTGATTTGTGAGTTTCGAATGCCCAAATGATCAAGAACATTTTTCCTTAATTAGAATGGGTTTTGTAACACCCTAAACCTGACCTAGACATTAGGGCTTAATCTGGCATGCCACATTGAAGTGTTTTTCAAACACCATGTTTTCATTGAAAACCCTTCTTGAAATTTAATACTTGTACAAAACCTCAATTTGCGTTTGTTTATTTTCAATCGTGGTTTATTAAAAAGTTATTTGCTTTCAAAATGCTATTACTGTTAAAACCTTATTTTTTGCGGAATCTTAACAAATGATTTATGAAAACGTGATATTTTAAAACTGGTTGAGTTACAGAAAGTAGTATTTGAAAATAGTTATTGTTTTGGAAAACCGTGTTCTACTTCTAGCAGATATAAATCACAATCAATAAAATCCCAAATTTAAAATCTAGAAATTATAGAGGCCTTATTACAACCCGAATCAAAATAAAAGTGCTTAAGTAAATGAGCAAAACAGAATAAAACATGTGCAGTTGTGTGGCCCTCTCCGAGTCCCTCGCAGCTCCGAACTGTCTAACGCTAGGGATTACCTGAAAGGTTAAAAACGGGGTGAGTTACGAAAACTCAGTGTGCAATCCCCTTACTAAAGAAACAGTCAGTATATAGAAATAGAATATGTCTGTCCTAAGCTCTTTAACAATAACAATACAGTTTGGTTCAAAGTATATGTGGGCCAAAACCCAAAACAATGTCATTTGGGACGCAGCCCATAACAGAATCACTTGAGCCTAGCCCAAACTAATACAGAACAAGTGGGCCTAAGTCCAGTACAGTGACAAATCTCATAAACAAATATGCAACAGTATGAGGATGCATCCCACCCCGGTCCAGCCAACACACCACCCGTACCAACCCTACACTTATGTGGGGATAAGATCGACCCACCTAGCCAACACACCAAGCTTAGCACCGGTTGCGGCACTAAGTCAACAGAATGACTCAACGCCATAGACAGAATGGTTATAAACCATAATCAAGATGGCACAGAGCCATAATCAGGATGGCACAAAGCTATCGGTAACTGTAATAAGTTTGGCACATAACCATCAGTGACGGTAATATAACCGGCACACAGCCACGGGTAATTATGATCAACACAGAGTCATCAATATATATGCTAGGCACACAGCCATGGGTAAATACGATTGGCACAAAGCCATAATCAAGATGGCACAGAGCCATATTTAGGTTGGCATAGAGCTGTAATCAGATTACGCGGCTTAAAGCCATCAATAGGTCCACAGTCGTCTTGTGCGACCCGTGAAACTTTAACAGATCATTATTGGGTCCACAATTGTCTCGTGCGACCTGTGCGACCCTATCAAAATAGTACTTCCTCCATAACCAATATCCCAACCCCATGCAGAATGTCATGTATGTAGAATGTCTCGCCCATAAATCATCATATCATTCACAGTTAAGTCAATCAAATCATAGTCATACAATCATAGTTAAATCAGTCATTTACCCTCGAGGGGGAAAAGAGTCATTTTACCCTTTAGGGGTATTTCAATAATTTTACCCCACAAAGGCATTACGGTCATTTTTCCCTATAAAGATGTTACAGTCATTTTACCCTATAGGGGCATTACAGTAATTTTACCTTACAAGGGCATTACGGTCATTTTACCCTACTGGGGCATTACGATCATTTTACCCTATAGGGGTATTACGGTCATTTTACCCTACAGGGGCATTATGATCATTATACCTATTTTAGGGTTTCAGTACCAATAACGACCTTCCCAAAGGTCTACAGTCACCTAAAGCGACACAGATAATCCATACAGTCAAAATAGTGTAAATGGGCCCAAAGCCCAATATTCGGCCCAAGTGGGCCCACACGCTCGTGTAGCCCATTTGGCCCAAATTCAAACACGGCTATGCGAACTACATTGCCTAATCCAGTTCTTGCCACTTTTCGTAGCTTTTATCCGTGTGGGACCCATGAGCCTATTGGGCCCACACGACCCATTTTAGCCCAATGAGGCCCATAACGGCCCAAGAGCACGAGAATGCTCGTGGTGGCCTCTACAATCTAACGCCCATATTTGTGGGCTTAGTTCACCACGCGAGCGTTCGCACGCCCATGTGGCCTCGATTGTCGTATTTCTGGCTTTTCGACTTTACGATAGTAATGATTTACGGTGTACAGTTACACACCTTTTTGGATTCTTGGTATGAATGATCCTGAAATAATTCACACTTCCACTGTTTCAATTGATGTAGACTTACAAATCCATAGATAAGCCGAGTTCAATACGTTTGGATGCTGCCAAAACAATGCGACATGATCACATGTTAAGAACTTAAATAGATTACCAAATAACACAATACTTACACGCTTGCAACGCTGCTTTTGTCCTTACCGAAATACCTATCCACTGAAGCAACTCGCATTGGGCAGAGCCAACCGCTAGAAGAAAGATAGTCAACGGAAGAGAAGGAATAGGAATACCAAATATTCGTCCAATGAAACAAAGGAATACCGAAGCCGATTTCCCCTCATTTAAGAGAAACTAAAAATAGAAGAGAGAAAGAGAAGAAAATATTTGGCTTAAATCAATGTAAGGGAAACTCGAAAAAACCCAAAGGAATAGAGTAAAAGAGAAAGGGATATTCGGCCAGAGTAGGGAAGGTAAAAAAGAGAACTCACAAATAATTGATTCGACAGGGAGTGAAACAGAAAAAGAAGAAAGAGACTTGGAAAATGCAACACGAAGCTTCGGTATTTCACAAAACGAAGAACAAAAATAACTTGAACGGTCACTTGCCAATTTCGACACCAAAGAGAAAAGAGAAGGATTTAGAGGTTCAAAACATCAAAGAAAGTAATAAGGAAAAAATACAAAAACTACAATCGGCACAGCCAATCATATCCCCCAAAGCTCTCCAATTGCAGCAAATACACACACCAAAGGACCCCTAGCTGAATTCACCTACTCAAGATACCTAATTCGGCTACAACTCCCCTCACACTTCAAATTCCTTAAAAATCTCCACAAATCACTCCCCTTTCCCTCCTTGATATCCTCTATAACAACCCCAAGACTAGTTCAAACTTTCACTCAACAGAGTTCGAATCTACTTCCAACACTTTCCATCCCATGTTAGCAAAATAAAAATTTCTTTGCTCCAAGCATGACTCAAACACCATCACTCTTTGAAGCTTTATAACGCCACTTACCATCCAGCAAATAGACTCTTTATGTCATAACTTATCCTCAATATTTTATAAAGCCTTCACGCCAATATCCAGGTTTATTCAAGGAACAACCAAAAATTTTCCACATGCCATGACTTGAACCTTAGACCACACGCATACTCCTAACGCCACCTTGCCACTAGACCACATGCTTCCTTTGTCATCTTTTAACCATAAATAGTTATAAGGCCTTCCAGCCAACGCCATGGTTCACTTAAAGGAAAAAACTGAAATTTTTGCTAAAGCCTAGATTTGAACACAAAACTTTTCCAAATCCTCTCAGGACCTTTAACCACTAAAGCAGACATACTTTTGTGTTATTTCTTGCACACATAAACTTTTATGTATTCCTACGCTCAAGGCCTATTTATTCTAAGCCCAAATTCGAGGCATTACAGGTTTAATAACTAATTAGGAGGGTTTAAGAACTTAAATTAAGGCTGGAATTAATTGGGAAAGATTCAAGAAACACAACATCCCCTTATTCTACACATATTGCAAGCACCACCACACATGGTGACCTAATTTGGGGCTAAATTTTAAAATGGTTTGAGACCTCTTTAAAATCTGAAAAAATAACTTTAAAAAAATTTAAAATAACCTAAATTCCAGATCTAAAAATTTAGGTTTTTAATGGATAAGATTAACTAAGAAATTGAAGAGAGAAGAGACCTTACACAAGCTAGTCAAGAGAAACGATAATGGCACTTTCTAGGTGATGTTTGGGATCGATCTTGGAGTTTAAAATTTCCAAATTGGGGATGATTTAATTGAGAAAAAATTGCAAAAATATAGTAAAGGAGATGGTTGACAATCTTGATGCAAAAAGAAGAAGAAGATGATGGAAAAAGGGGAGGTGTAGGCAATGACAACAATGAAGGAAAAAAGGGAAAAGAAAAAAAATAAAGGTGAAGAGAGGGAGAGGAGGTTAGGGACGGCTAAGGTAGAAGAAAATGGGTTAAAGGCTAATTATTTTGATAAAAACATGTATTTATACCTAGGTTTACTAAGCTTGGATGCCAACACATAAAAAAATAAGGGAATTTTCAAAAAATTAATTTATTTTGTATGAGTTGAGACTTGAACTTGGGACCTCCAACTAACTTTCAAGCTTTCACATTTAATGACTAAAAATTGGGTCAATTCCCTATTTTTGATATATTTATAAATTTTATGGAGCTAAATTTGGGATGTTACATCTTCGATTACAGGTTTTCAGATGTCTGTTTTCTAAGCATACCTTCTACTAGGTTGGCATTTTTTATTTCCTGAGTTATGTCCCATGGGAGCTCATTTCCACTGATCTTTTCTAAAATTCTAATGATTTCTCTTCTAGTTTTTGACCAAATACTCCTTCCAATTATAATATCAAACCGTCTCTTGTTCTGTCCATCCAACCCATCATAAAAATGTTGTAATTAGATTGCAAAATTGACACCTCCTCCCAATATTGTCTGAATATCCCAATGTATCAATAGCCTTTTGGTTAAATTTAAATGACTTTTCATATGTATTGATTACCTGGGTCATCGGCACCATACAACGTAAAAATAGTTGCACAAATTTAGTCCAGGTTGTAATTGTATCTAGTGGAAGTTCCTCCAACCAAGCTTTTTCCCGACCCTCTAAGGCAAAAGGAATAAGGAGCAATTTGATAACTTCTGTTAAAACATATTGCATATGTGTTCAAACTACCAAAGGGAAGTTATGGGGTCCTCATTCCGATAATTATCAAATCTAAAATTTGCAGAGATCCATGTTAGTAGCGACGACTTCAATTTAAAATAGGGGTTTTGAATAATAGGTCGAGCAATACTTGATCGTAACCAGTTCATGTAAAAAGGAACTGCCCCTAGTACCTGCATCGTCGAATTAGATTTTAAATAGAATATTATAAGTCAAATACTAAGGATTACTTTATGAACTTCCATGGTAATTATTCGGTACTACACTTTTCATGTTTATTGACAACTTATGTTACCAAACAGACCCAATTATTAGTCTCTCTGAATTAGTGAGCAAGTCCATTAGTATTTTCCTGCTACGAGTCATATTCTAAAAAAATAAAAACATTAGAAAAAAGTAAAAATCATATCTATAATATATAAACTTCCTAATTATTCTATAAAAAATAAAAAAAATTAAAATTAATCTAGTGACGTTGCCTTCCTAGAATTGACACCAACAACTTGACCGCCTCCAGACGTACTAACGGCCAGAGTGTAAATACTGCAACTAAATGTATGGAATTGAGGTAGTTTCTGCAAGTATACGAGTCAAGTTGTAATATATTTTGTACAACAAAGTAGGTGAGTACTTCGAGAATCGTACCCAAGGGAGGCAAGTACTAAATTAACTTTAACCTAAATAAAAATAGATCTGACTAGTACTTTAGATAAATTATATTACGATGAAAATAAAAATCAAGAAGCTAGATTTTATAAGAAAATAAATAAAAGAACATAAAAACATGAACTTTGAAAAAATAAGATCTAAACTCAACCAAATCTAAGTATGGGTGATTAGCTTGCTTCGATGATCATAACTAATTCCTATTTAGGGTTTCTATTTCAATCAACTAGCTACTACCCTGGTAGGATCTCTCAATCTTCCACTAAACTAGCGAGTCGATAAGAACTATTTATCTCTTGACCTCACAATCAAGATCGGTTTGGGGGTAAGGGGTTCACGAATAAGCCATACCAATTTTGGTCAATTCCCACCTAAATGACTTTCTAGGGTCGTTTATCCCAGGGTTTAAGTTCTTCCTCTCCCCAATAGCTAATTTGTTAAGAAACCTTACGTAGAAATTAATTAATTGCACCTCCACTCACTAATCCCCCACAAAAGGTTTAGTTCTTCATGGAATCTATAAACACAATAAACTTGATAAATGATATAAATATAAAAAATAGTTGAAGAATAAGGTTTAAGAGAACCCTGATTATATTGATTGAATTGAAGCGCAAAAGTCCACAATAGTTGGTTGAATCGACAAATGAGATTCTCCATTGAACAAGAAAAAACTAAATGAAAATAAAACTAAAGCCTAAAGAAAAGAAAACTGAAACTAAAATTACAAAGAAAAAATCTAAACTATGAAAGCTTTTGGTCAACAAGTGTTTAATAAGCCTATTTATAGAGTTAGGGTTAGCCAACGTCCTTAGCCTTAGGTTTGTTGATGTTTTCATGTTAATTTTCATTGTGTTGACTAAAACGCCCCTTGCTCATAATTCTTCTCGTACAGGGTTGGTGTTGTGACACCTAGTGCCTGTGTCGCAACATCGAAGGCAATATCCTTTGACTCAGGTTTAGCTGCAAGGGCATTTCGCGACACCCTCTGGCTGTATCGCGACACCAAAGGCAGTATTGGAATTCTTGTATTCTGCTTCCTATGTTGTGACATTAGACCTTTTGTGTTGCAACATAGTGACCAACCTTGAGCTATTTTACCTTTGAATGATGTCCTGCACACTCACTTAGTACGTTAGCTCACCCTTAGGCCTTATTCGGCCCCTAAGGTCATAAAAAACTCATTTTACTCTTTTTTATTGAATGCAAACTAAAATAAGAAAACTAACTAAAACATAATGAGATTGCTTGTATTCGAGCTTCTTAAGTATGAAAGCTAGTTTAATCTGCTACATCGAATTACGGTAGATCAATTATACATTGAGCATTCAACCATTTATTTCTTAAGGTAATAATGCCTTTTTGTTTTAATTTTTATGGATTTTAAATCATGGGAGTTTGATTTAGCTAGCGCATGTATCTATTTCTTCAATTGTTGGATAATCATCAAGTTTCCATTAAAATGGAATTGATGATTTTGAGTTTGAGTTGAAGAAATTGGTAGTTAGAAAGTTTGGTTTATGTTAGGGATTAAGTTAAAAAGTAAGTTAAACTTGTTAAATAAATTTGTGACATTAGGGATTAAATTGAAAACTATCATAAAATAATACTATAGATAGAAAGTATATGGTCCCCAATGAAAGAATGTGAAATCAAATTTTAGTTCGATGTTAGATATTAAAAAATATGAGAATCCTGGGTGTAGGGACTAAAATGAATTCAATGAAAAATATGTTGGCTATGTATTTGAATTTGAATGTAAACTGAAATTTTTTTATAATTGCATTATTGAACGTAGCTAAAGGCGATGTTGAGCCGTCACGAGAGAAGGGAAAGACGAGTGTCGTATACGAGTGATAAAAATTGCGGTTTATACTTTTATGATTTGAGTTGAATATATAAATACTTATACATATGCGTATTTACATATATGTGATTTTTGCAAATCTACCGATTGAGGTAAGCTTATTACTATCTCCTAACTTGGTTTATACATGATGATATCGAATTTCGAGATTTGGATTCCATTGAATATAATAGAAACGAGCATGTTATGAATTGATAAATGATATGTGATGTGAATTGATGATAAAATGGTATGAGATCATGATATGTGAATTGATTTATAATATGTAAGTGAAACATGAGTTACCTTATTAACTGTTTGGGCAGAGTCAAATGTAATTGGCATGTCATAGGTTTAAATTTGTGTATGGGTTTATACTTCAGTTTTACTGATGAGGCATAGATATCAATATTTTCTTCAGACTTTCTGATAAGGCACTAGGTGCCGTATTGGTGTGATGGTTGGATGATTCGTGTATCCATCTTGGGTCTGTTTCCGATTTATAAGGATTGTATAACATGAACTTGATGAATGATATTTGAAATAAATCATGAAATGAGATGGTACTATATGTGTATGAAATGTATCAAATGATAACATGTAAAAGATTATGCAAACTAGTTTAAACGAGTCCTACGGGCCAAAATGGTAATGAAACGATTCAATAGATTTGAGAAATAATGAGAAAATGAAATGTATAGGTATTATGAAATGAAATGGAAATGAATGTATTATATGGTTATAATACATGGCTTGATATGTAATAGTCGATTTTCAGTGGTGCAAAAACAATGGTTTTGGGACCACAATTTCAACAAGTGAGTCAGTAAATATTATTAATTTAATATTTACAGTATTTATTAAATTTATACTAAATTTTCGTTAAGAAATTTTAATGTTTAGTTAATTAAGTAAAATGATTAAATCATAAAAGTTACAAAAGTTAAATTCTATTAATTAAAGTTGTCAAATGATTATGAAAAAGTGAATTAAGGGATTTGTTTTTTAAATCTACTTTAGGAATATGGAATGGATGGTTATGTAGTGGGTTAGTATGAATTTTAATTTAAAAAGCAAGGTTAGTTAAGTAATTTAATAAACAAGTAAAAGAAAGAAAAGAAAAATTAAAATAACAAAGGCTATCATCTTTCTTCTCCACTACCACCAAAATTAGAGAGGAAAAACACCATTGAAGCATACTTAAGGTTTGGCCAAGCTATAGTCCATTGCATGATCAAGAAACGAACTCATCGAACATTAACCACGGGAAAGCTAAAGTAGCAGCGTAGTCATTAGTCTCGTGTTGGAATCGATTCTACCTAGGTAAGCTCGCATGTTAAATTAGTAGTTAATGGATTGATGATTTACGATTTAATGCTTATCAATATACGATTGATTCATCAAATTCATTGGATTGAGAAATGAGAAAGACCATGATTAAAAGATATCATGGCATTTTACCAGAAATGAGAAAGACCATAGTTGAAAGATACTATGGCATTAAACCAGGATTGTGTAAGACCATAGTCGAAAGATATTATGACATTAAATTCGATACAGATAAGACCATAATTGAAAGATACTATGGCATCACATCGGTAATGATCAAGACAGTAGTTGAATGATACTATGACACTACTTCGGGTATGCATAAGACTATGGTTGGAAGATACCATGACACTCCTTTAGAATGATGAATTATTCGGAAAGTTACACCATTGTAGTAAATACTTAATTGAAGTATCGAGGTTTGTTGTACGAAAATGTATATTTAAGTTAAATAGTCTTGATTTAGCAAATTATGTTACATTCTATACAAGCTTACTAAGCAAAAATTGCTTACATTGCTTATGGTTCTCTCAAGTAGATTTTGAAAAGCTTTGCCAGTTGGAAGATCAAGTCAGAGCATACAAACTATCTATTCATCATCTCGGTAGATGTTTTGGGTTATTTTGATATGGTTATGAATGGCATGTATTAGGGCCTTTTGTTTGTTTTGTCCATGTTGGTTATGTTTGGTATTTGTTTTGGTAATATTTTGTAGTTATGTATATAAGTTTGGCACCTTGATCTAATGATTTGGTCATTAATATTTTAGGTCCTTTTCTTAATGTTATGATGATGTATGTACATATATATATGTTTTTTATAGGTTGAATGAAATGGAATGATTGAGTAGTACTAAGTATATGTATTTGAGGTGGTAGTTTGAGTTGAAATTGTGGATTGTTGAAAGTAGACATAAATGGTAAATTAGGTATGTGATTATTTTGCTCAAGATGAATTTAAATACAAGTTGGCTTGGTGTGCGTTAAGTGTTTGATTTGATTTATTTTGGCAAATAAATTGTGGTGTCAATGATGACACATTGGTTAGGCACATAGGATGAATGATTTGGCATGCGTCATGTGTGTTTAAATTTCTTTTAGTCATATGAATGTGTGTGGGATTGGTTTGGTTTGGTTCCCAAGTAATTAGGGTGGAATTGGCTTGCATTAAGGGTCATTTAGGAAGCACATGGCCTGAGACACGGGCTGCCACACAGCTGTGCACACACACGGCCACACCACACGACCGTGTGTCATTTAAATTTTAAGTGCAGGATGAACCACATGATCATAAAGAGTTACACAGCTTGGCGACACGACTGTGTGACCTAACTTTGAATGCACACACGGTCTGACACATAGGCATGTGACCTTATTTCTAATATCCACACGGGCGGAAACATAGGCTAGGACATCATCGTGTGTCCCATACTTCGAATTGTACACGGTTGGCCACACGACTGTGTGGCCCCTGTTACCAAATATTTTCAAATTTTCCTAAATTTTTTATTTTATTTCAAATTAGTCCTTGAATGTTCCCAAGCGATTTTTAGGGCCCCATAGGATCGGTGGAACAAAAGGTATGATCCATGAATATTGATATGCATGCTTCATAAAAAAAAATTTTGTTTTTCTTTCTTAATTAATTGTTTCTGATTCACTGGCTCTTATCTCTTTTGATTGAAAAGGAACAATAAAAAAATTGAGAGATTACAAAGTTAACTGGAATTTTCTATTCTTAATTTTTTAATCTTTCGCACCTATTTCACAAATATTCAAATTTCGAAGTTAGAAGTAATCAAATGATCTTGCCGAGTTACTAAACCGAAAAACAAAAGAATTCTTTTTTCATTATAGGAATATTTTTCGAAATTATCAATTATTATTTATTATTACATATTACAATAATTTCTATTTACAATAAGTTAGATACATCGATAAAAAATACAAAGAATTCCCTAAAAAAGTATGATATAAATCATAGGATGTCCTAGAACTTAAAAGAAAAACGAATTATTTGAGTTTGTTTATTAGAACTTATTAACTAGTTCATTTTCATCGTGGAACCGATTGATTGTCTTCCAATACAATAAATGAACATTTTCTTGTGGGAAAGACTATCCGATATTTTCTTTATATTTACATATAATTAAAAGAATAATGACTATTAATATAATAAAATATTCTTTTTTTTTCAAAATTATGTATCCTTTAACAGATTAATTACGAGTCTTATTCGAATTTGGTTGAAAATGAAAATTGGGCATACCCTCTCTTCGAGCTTGACCAATTACCAATTTATGGAAAAAAAATTAAATTCAAGTTTGCATAGGTAGATAAAATGGGTTTTTCACTTTTTATTTTGATGTAGTTTTCGTGTATAAATGGAGATGTATAAATTATAAATGTAAGAAAACAAAAACCTGGGCGGAGATAGAAGAAGAAAGACCTTTTTTTTGCGTTTTTTTGATTTCATCAATTAGATTTATATATCACAATAGTTTAGTTTCGCTTACTTGGATATTCCAATTTGATGGGTTTTTATTCCTCTTTTTGAATACATAAAGTATTCTTGATAAGCACCATTTAATAATACTAATAAATTTTTAACAACATGAAACATATTTTCATTTTTTTAAAATTAATGTAGAAGCTACACCTGATTGTAGATCTGATGTGTTACAGCTCTCTAAAACGCCTACACTTGGATATATCTAATGGATCACCTATTCTCACAAACAGTAGCTCTTCGTTAAAGTTTATAATGATCATCATAAGAGATAAGTTTATTAAACTAATATCCTATTTGAAAGCTACCCTTGTGAATTAAGAATCATGATTCCTTTCACAAGTTTGACAACTTTCCATGTTGATGTCGATCGACCCTTCAAAAAGACATCATAACTAAAAGTTAATAAACGAGGGAAAAATTCACCATAACTCTTATGAATATTCAGTCAAGAGAGAAACAGTGAGGGAGGAGTGGTTCTCACTCAACCCTTGTACTTACTTTATCTCGGTCAAAAAGGAGACATCACCGGATCATCTTGATTTTGATGTGGGAAAATTGAATGATCTAAAGAGGGGGTTGATTGAGAGTAAGTTTATGAAATAAAGACTTAGAATTTAAGAAACTAAGTAAAATAAATAGTGCATAATTTTATCTAATAAAAGAAATGATGTAGGTTGAAAAATGATTAAGAAAAGAAGAGAAAACACAATCGTCAACGGTGGTGCTATGGCGGCAATGGCAGTGGTCTAGTGACGGAAGAGAAGAAAAGAATATGGGTTCGATCACTCACTTAAAAGAGGAGAAAGGAGAAGAGAGAAAAATAAGAAAAAGAAAGGAGTTGTGTGGTGGTGCGCAGTGGTTGTTGTGGTGGTGGAGGTGGCGCTAAGGGCCGCAGTGGAACAAAAAGAAGAAGAGAAGATGAGGATGGGTGATGAAGTGGTGGTGTTTAATTCGAATGGTGCTGGCTAACAGTGGAGGAAAGGAGGCCAAAATCAAAATAATGGTGATTCAAGGTGGGGCAAAAGGGGAGGAGGAGAGAAAAGAGAGGAGAAAATAAAGGGAATGGAAATGAAAAGGAAAAGAATGAAAAGTTGGAACAAAAAGGTGTTCTTCATCTTGTCTAGGTTCAATGAACATCATATAAGGTAAGGGTAAAAAGAATGGTATGTCGAGGGGACAAAGAAGCAAAAAGGGGATCATGGGAGTGAAAAGAGGGATTAACAAGGGAAGGCTGACTCACGTACAAGGAAAGAATCTTTCCCCATGCATGGTAAATAGGTTGGGCAGCAATGAGTGTTCACACTAGCTAAAGTTGTCAAAAAAATTAAATAAAAATTTGTAAGTGTGAGGAATTGAACATAGGACCTTTAAAAAACTAATTAAGCTCTTAACCACTTAACCACTCACTTGTTTGTTATCATTTTAACAAAAAAAATTTAAAAGCATGGGATGACCTTTCCTAAGGGTTTAAAATAAATTTGCACCAAATAAGAATTAATAAGAGGGAAGGGATTCGAACTCAGATCATCAAGGATAGCTCCACCATTAGTCAATCACTATTATTTATATTTATTTTTTATCAAATGTGCTAAGGTCATCTAAAAAAATTAGGAAGTGACCATTCTCGGTTTATTAACTCAATTTCTACTAACCTGATTTTTGGGATGTGACACACAATATTCCATACAATCTAGTCATACTATACCTTTGGCAAATACTCATCCTATATTTCCTTTTCTTCCTTAACATAGACGTCTCCTTAATACATGATGAAACATTAGAAAATCAAATTCTTACTTAATCCCCAATGGATATTGTTCGAATGAGTCTATGGAGTGGTTGAATGTTCTCTTTATGCCTTCAGCCTTTGAAGCATGGTCATGCAATTCTGACAGTGAATTAGCACAAATTTTGTTAGGGTGCAAAAGAAAACCTCATTCTATTTTTATAGCTTCTATGGTTCTCGCCAACAAAATTGGAATCTTCTAACTAATCCTGTTATAGATCTACTTCTACTTCAAATCAGGCTAATTCTCCTGTTGATGGTGCAGGGTCTTCATTACATTCTCATCCTTAAGACATGGACATATCTTCTATTCTTAAAGTAGCTCATACCAAAGGAAAGACTACCTTTGTTCCAAAAAAGAGATCATCATCAAAGAGGTCTAATAATAGCCCCAGATTGAAAGATAGTAATTTAGGGATTTTATAGTTTAAAAAATTGGTTTACGCCAATCAAAATGTGTCACGTAGTACATCTAGCCAATTAAAATGTACCACATGACATTAGGTTTATTAAAAGTAAAAAAAGTAAATTTAAATTCAAAAATAAAAATAATATTTTAAAATAAATATTTTAAAATATCTTTGACTTTTGACAAGTGTTGACCGAAAATTAACGACATTGATCAACATTTTCTTTGAATTTTAAGTATTTTCAAGATTTCATAATTTTTAAAATATATTTCTTTTCAATTTCTAAAATTGTTAAAAATTATACCTTTTGATATTTTTAATTTTCAATTTTAAGTTAAACTTTTCAATTATTCAATTTCTAGACTTTATATTTATTAAGCTAATTTTTTTTCTATTTTTGAATTTTGATTCATTGTTTTGAATTTTTAGAATTTAGAATTTTGAAAAATAAATTTATTACAACTTTTCTAGAATATTTTTTTGAAAATTTTAAGTTTTTTTATAATTTTCTAAAATTTAAATATTATTTTTATTTTTATAAAAATTAATTCTTATATATTATTTTTAATATTTATATTTATATATTTTAGAATTTTAAAATTATTTTAAAATTTTTAGCTATGTATATATTATATATTGCCTATTATATATGATTTTAATCTTTTAAATCTATTTAATATATATAATAATTAAAATTAGACTAAAGTGACATATTCTAATAGCACCATGTGTCAGCCTTTATTCTTTTTAATGTCGTGGGTCAATTTGGGTAATGGAGGATAGTTTAAGTATAAAAGTAAAAAGAAAAAACTATAAATCCCAAAGTGAGAAAACAAGTACAATTAGAGGGCCAAAGTGAGGATTAAGCCTAAATTCTATTGTTCTAACTCTTTTAAGAGTTTAAGAATATCTTATTTTTAGGGATACTAGCAAGATTTACCTCTGTACTTCAACAAAATAGTTAATATGGTTCTTGACTTTCAATTTGTCAAATTTGGTATATATACTTATATTCTGTCTAATCTTTTGGTACTCTAGTCTAACAGTGTTAAATTCTAATACTAATTGGATGCCTGAACACTCAAATACTTTCATCTATCTGTATAAAAAGTATCTTCAGCCCTTCTACAACCATCCATTATTTAATTAGACACTCCTATTATCCAATCTAATTTAAGACTCCTCTAATAGCCCCTCCATTAGTAGGGGCTCCTGATCTTCTACAATTCCTTTTGGCAGATTAAGGTCTTTCTGACAC
Source organism: Gossypium raimondii (assembly GCF_025698545.1). NCBI lineage: Eukaryota > Viridiplantae > Streptophyta > Magnoliopsida > Malvales > Malvaceae > Gossypium > Gossypium raimondii. The sequence continues at coordinate 41,150,712 of NC_068570.1, forward strand.
TTAACGAGTTTGTTTTCGAGTATTTTTATATTGTTTTCAGTTTTTATTACCTTAAGTTCAATTGATGCAAAATAAGTGTTTTTACAAAATTTTAAGTAATGTCATGACCTAATGGGCCACAACGGGCCTAGGGATGACTTAATGGCTTCATTTAGTATGTAGGACACTATTTCAGGGCTTAGCAGATGAAAGACAACTATAGTGTCGCGACATTGAGGAGTGGTGTCACAACATTGGACTTCGAAGCCATATTATTCCCATTCTTAAGGTAATGTCATGAAACCTGTCTTGTGGTGTCGTGACACCAGGCAATGATTATAAATTTTAATTATGAGTATTTTAGTCCACACAATGTAATGTAACCAAATTTTCGGGGCTGCTAATTATTCAATCAATTTAATCAATTAGTTGTCAGCTTGAGTTCGTATTCCTTACGTATGCTATTATTCACTAAGTTTAATCACTTCAAGAACTTAGTAAGTTCTTATGAGCGTACCCCGTTTTTCCCCTTTCTTTCAAGTTTTTAGATCAAGTGTAGTGTCGAAGGGAATCCACCAGACCTGCGGCCATTTGTGAGCCTTCTTATTTTCTGTGTAATATGTATTCATTGGGGGTTATTAGGAATTTTTTTTATGTTATCCCTAGTTGAAATGTTGTCTTATTTAAATTAATGTTTTATAAGTATTTGAGGATAATTGTAGCCTCGACTAGCCTAACCCCACCTTCGATTTATGAAAGGTGTTTAAGATAGCCACAACAGGCTACTAATGTGTATTTGAAATCTTTGTGCAATACAGAGCATCCATTTTAGAACTCATTTCCAGATAATTATGAGTTAGAACTTGGGTAAAGCTGAACCACAAAAGTGGAACCCGCCAAATTTTCGAAGTGTTTTAAAGAGAAGCATTGGGGTAGTCCAATGGGTCAAACCTATTATGCTCCATACCTGGATCCAGTGGATGGGTCGAGCATGGGGTGTCACACTAACCACATAAACGCATCATCATTAAGATAGAAAGGGAATAACTGAAGACAAATAGCATCATCAGATACCCTATTATATTTAAAGGTATCGCAAATGGTTAGAAATCACTTAAGAATGTTGGTTCGGATCCTCATTTGTTGACCTTGAAAATTGAAGGTTAGCTTGTATCATTTGGATCATCACCGGTTTGATTTCAAAGTTGTTAGCATTAATCACTGGGAGATTAATGCTACCTCAAACAACATCAAGGTTGGGCATCGCATAGTCGTGCAAGGTAAGTTGGTCCATGGGTGGGTGTGCTGGTGGTTGAATTTCTATTTGTGGATTGATGATAGGCTGGTCTATTTGAGGAGGTTGGGTGTCCCTCGGATGTTACGCCCACCTACAATGCCTCCTACAAGCACAAGAGAGTGAAATAAATTAACCAAAAGTTGCAAATGAAGCACAATAAATAAAAATAAAATAGTATCTAAAACTTCAACTTTCATCTATTATCTCCGTAAGTACATGCAACAAAAATAAAAATAGTTCAATCAAATGTCGATTCCCCAACAAATGAAACTGAAACCTTGGTAAGACACCGTTACTGGTCTGAGTTATACAACCCCTCCTACAAGCATAAGAGAATGAAACAAATTAACCAAAAGCTGCAAATGAAGAACAATAAATCAAAATAAAATTGTATTTATAGCTTTGAATTTCGTTGATTATCTCCTTAACTACATGCAACGAAAATAAAAATAGTTCAATCAAACACCGATTCCCCAGCAATGTTGCCAACAATTTTACTGCTTCTCTCTCCCTCGGTCGTCAAATGAGAGAGATCAACACTCAGGAAATAAAATAAGATATAATTATCACGACTTTACTACAAGTGTGACAGGTCATTTGTACTATTTATAGTGTTACAATGGAACACTAGAGTACTTGAATGATCAAACTCATGAGAATCGTGCATTGAACAATTTCTAAATAACGTGCGTGTAAAATAAATAGTCTAACCAACTAATTGCAAAAAGATATATTACGGAAAATCATAAAATTAAGAGAAATTAATCTACTTTACTATCTAGCTAATAAGGACTAAATTAAAAAACATGCAAATTCAAAAAATTAACAACTAAATAAAAAATAGTGGTTGGTTGACATTGATGTGGTTCACTAATCCTTGAATTAGGGATGCAAATCACTTAAACTCCCAAAATGGCTCCATTTTACCTCTCGATCTCCACTTTACCAAGTTAGACAAATTAATTCGGATTATCTCTCGATCTCACTAGTTAACCTAGGACTAATGAATTGGTGCCCAACAAGATTTCCTCTCGGTCTCACTTGCCTAAATGTTCCCTTAGGTTTGTCAATCCTAAGTTTTTAAGTTCATTTAAATTAGTCCAATTTATTAAGATTTGGTCCTTTATCCAAAAATCAGCTCACCACATCTCCATCAACCAACCCCCTTAAAAGTTTTTTCTACTCATGCTGAAAATAAGCCATTAAAGCAAAGCTTGAGAAAAATATAAAAGTTGAGGTTTTTATGCAAGAAAACTTAAAAGGAATGTAAAGAAAAGCATTCAATAAGAAAATCAAAAGCAATAAACATAAAAGGAACAAACTTTAACAAGTACAAATTAAAAGAAACTGAAATGCATTAAATTAAGTCTAAAAATATCTTACAACAAAGGTACAAGGACTAAAAGTGTAAATAAACCTAAGCTACAGTGATAACTAACACTAAGAACAACTAAAACAAGAAGAAAAGTTGTTGGGAAATGTAAAATCTACAGCTAAGAAAATGAAAATAAAAAACCCTAGAAGAAAAGAAAGAAAAGCTAAGAGAAACTAAAGAAAACCCTAAGCTAAAACTACTTTAATGTGGCATCCTTTTTCTCTCAGCCAAATCAGATTCCAAAGACTACCTATTTTTTCCAATTTTGTCCCATCACTTTATTGATATAGTTCAAAATTGTACGACGTATTGTAATATCCTCTTCTTTGGTATCATGATTTCGTAAAGTATATTAATTTCTCTTAATTTTATGATTTTTCGTAAATGTGCATGTTTTACAATTTAGTCCTTGTTAGCTAGATAGTAAATAAGATTAATTTCTCTTAATTATATGTTTTGTCGTAATATAGCTTTTTTGCAATTAGTTAGTTAGACTCTTTATTTTACATGCACATTATCTAGAAATTATTCAATCCACAACTCTCATGGGTTTGATCCCTGGAATACTCTAGTATTTTATTGGAACACTACAAATATCACAACTGACCTATCACACTTGCAGTAAAGTCGCGATAATTATATCTTATTTTATTTCCCAAGTGTTGAACTTTCATATCTCTTTCCTTCGGCAATCGAGGGAGAGAGAAGTGGTCAAGTTGTTGGCGTCGTTGCTGGGGAATCGACGTTTGATTGAACTATTTTTATTTTCGTTATGTGTACTTAATGAGATAATCGAAAAATTCTAAGTTATAAATACGATTTTATTTTTATTTATTGTATTTCATTTGCAACCTTTTGTTAATTTTTTTGACTCTCTTGTGCTTGTAGGAGACGTTGTATGACTTGGACTGCTAACGATGTCTTATCATTTGAGCCAGAACCGAAACTTATCATCACACATGCGAGGAGGGCGCAACATTTGAAAGACACCCAACCTCCACAAAGAGACCAACCCACCGAAAATACATGAGTAGAAATTCAATGACCACCACACCCACCCATGGAGGAACGTACCTTGTGCAACTATACAATGCCCAACCTTCATGTTGTTCGAGGTAGCATTAATCATCCGATGATTAATGCTAACAAATTCGAAATCAAACCGGCAATGATCCAAATGATACAAGCTAATGTTCAATTTCAAGGTTCAACGAATGAGGATCCGAACCAACATCTTAAGAGATTTATAACCATTTACGATACCTTTATGTAACACCACTAACCTATCTCCGTCACCGGATTAGGATTACAGAGCATTACCATACAATCAGAAACATTCAAACATTATATCATTCAATAGTTTAATCACATCATAAACCATTAGTAAACATGCATATTGTCCCTAAATCGAGCCCTTGAGGCCTCAAATTAGCTTAGAAACAATTCGGGACCAATTTGAAACAAATCAGTAAGTTTAGGAAAAAGATGCAAAATTTGCAAAACAGGGGTCACACGGCCGTGTGACATACCCCTAGGCCGTGTAACTTTTGAACAAGGGACACACAGCCATGTCCTCACCCATGTAACTCTTTAAGTAGGGTCACACGGGCGTGTGACATGCCCGTGTGCCAGGCCGTGCGTTAGACCATGTAACTCATTGACTTGCACCCTAAGAAATCCTCAAATGACATACAGTCATGTCGCCAGGCTGTGCCAGCACCAAAAATTTTTTTCATCCCGGACTCAATAACAAAGTAATGATTACACGATGATGGACTTTGCTGCCGGTCATCGGGATGTTGACATCCCCCGACATTGTAGATTTTAGGTCATTTTCGTTGTAATTTTTCAACCTGGATCATTTTCATAAATATTTATATTTTTTGAGTTATTTGTGTAAAAAAAGCCGCCATTCTCATTAAAGATGAAATTTTGGGTTTTCTAATTTAGAAAAAATTGATAGGGAAAAGAAAAAAATAATTAAATTTTATTACAATAAAAAAATTTATTTAATGTTTTTAATCTTTAAAAGAAAAGAAAAGCGAAATTTTTATAGAAGTCCCACTTCCTTGGCTTTTTAGCTTTTTTCCTCGAGCCCATCATGCCACATGGCAATATGTGTTAGAATTTAATACTCTTAGACACGAGTACCAAAAGGTTGGATGGAACAAAATTATAGGTATCAAGTCAGACAAATTGAAAATATAGGCACCACAATGACAATTTTATTAAAGTATAGGGGTACATCTTGCAATTATCCCTTTTTAATATATATTTTGGATATGGTATCTTAGTTTAATTGTTAAATACCTTTTTAAATTTTAAATTTTACATTATAAATAATGTTATTATCAAAAAAATATAGTTTAAAATTATTTAATTAAGTAAAAGAATAATTCATTAATTATATTATTAGTGTTGCATAAAAATCAAGAGTTCAAGGGTGAAACTCGAGATTGATGAAAATTTGTATCCACAACCTTTACCACTCCAACTATAGTTCATTCAATAAATACTTTTTAAATATATTTTTCATATAAAGATTTGACTTTCACTCAAACTGTAGGTGAGATATAATTTAATATTATTAGTGTTAATAAATTATTTTAATCATTTGTGAAGATTATAAAGTTAAATTTACTATATTTGGATTATTATATTATTAAATTACTATATTATTTAATTATTTAATTATTAAATTTAAATTTTGTATATTTATTATACATTTATAGCTACATAAAAAATATTTTATACTGACAATTAATGTTTTTAAATTTAGTTTGATTTATAATTTAAAATAAAAAATATAATTAATTACTTATATTCTTAACCAAATTTTAATCTACTTATATAATATTTAGAAAATGTATTATCAAAATTAAATAATTATAATTTATTCCTTTATATTTTATTTTTATTTTAAATATTATCATATAATTGTATTAATTATTAACCTCATGTTACTATAAATCTGAGTTTTGGTTCGAATCTATTTTTGGTTTGGGATCTAATTGATCTAAGATTATTTCAAGATTAGGCTTTCTACGACTATAATTTTTTTGTATTGAATCAAATTGTTGAAAAATTTTACCGTGATTTTCAAATTCACACCAAAATTTCTCAGACTAATCAAAATTTTATGGTCTTTTTGAAGTTGAAGCTACAACCAATTTAAATATTGGGTAAACTACACCAACTTTCAACCAACTTTCAACTCAATCACCAAACTTTAGGAAAATAACAAATCGGTCACTAACGTTATCGAAAAGTAACAAACCAGTCACCCATTAAAGTTTTTAGTTATAGTCTTAACGGAATAGAGGATGTGGCTAGTTAACTTGCCATGTTGGACATGAGGAGTCGAATGGACATAATTTTGGAGGGGAAGGACGGGAAAAGGGTACTAGAAGAGCTTTTCAAGCTGTTGAAAACATCATTCATTATAATAGTTAGTTTTTCAGTGGTGACGGAACAGTGGTTTCGGGACCATAAATTTCTGTTGTGTTGACTCATAAATATTAGTTGTAGAATATTTACGAAGTCATTAGAGTCGTATTAAAATATGTTTAAGAAATTTTATCGTCCAGATAATTAATTAAAGAAAATGACTAAATTGAAAAAGGTGCAAAACTTAGTACTTATTGCGTTTAGGTGATCAAATAGTTTAATTACTTACATGAGGGAAGACTTATACGATAATTATACCATGTTATATCTTAATGGATGGTTGTAGGTTTGTGTTTTGGTTTAATTGAATGTTTTACTAAAGGGCAAAAATTGTAATTTAGTAATTAAATTTAAGTAAAATAAAAATAAAACAACATCTTCCTAAAATGACTTGGCTGCCGAATTTGAAAGAGGAAGAACACCATTTTTAAGGTTTGAAGTTCGGCCATCAATAATTTATTGCATGTAAGTCCATTTTAAACATGTTTCTTGTAATTTTTATATTTTTGAGATCGTTGCAACTAGGTCCAACTAAACCGAACCTTCGTTTTTGAGTTTGTTAAAATTTTTAAAAGTTTCCATTAATGAATCTTGAATGTTTTTTTATGATAGCTATGTGTTTGAAGCTTTGATTGTGGTATTTGGTTGTTTTATGAAGTGATTTTTGTTAGATTTTGGTTTAAGGATTGAATTGTTAAAAAGTAAAAATTTCAAGGTTTGATAGTGAATTTGATGTATAATATGGACAGCTAAAGGGCCTAGTATATTCAGCTATAATTTGATTCTTAGAAAATGAGTAAATTGAAAAGGTTGTAAAAGTTTAGGGAAAATGTGTAATTAATGAAACGTTAAGGGTCATATGCATTGAATGGAATGTGACATGTGTATGAGATTAATGCATTGTGTTTAATTATTATATAGATCAAGATTTGAATTAAAGAGACAATAACCGAGGAAAAAGGAAAATAACGGAATAGTCCTTATGTATTGATCGGAATTAAATCTTAGGTAAGCCCATAGTATTTCAATACATAAATAATGTTTGACTTGTAATCTTATATTATTATTCTTTATTTAATATGTTTATAGATAATTATTGATGAATGCACATACGTGCCCCTATTTGCACTTCGCTACCCCTGAATGCAGATACGTTCCCCTGTTTGTACTTCAGTACCTCTGAATGCACACACGTGCCCCAGTTTATACTTCGATACCCCTGAACATACATACGGCACTATTTATACTTTGGTAACCCTAAATTAAATAGTATATGAACTGTGTCTAATTGTATTTAGATTGAATGTTATACTATTTCCTTACTAAGTTATGTAAGCTTATCAGTTCTTATGGATTGTTTTGTAGAGAAGCGTTGCTAACGTTTTGGAAGGAACAATCAACCGGCTCACACTATCCATCTAAGTTGGTAGTTTTTGTATCTCCTAGGGTAGTGGAATGTATATTCTAACACCCCTAACTCATATCCGTCTCCAGATTAGGGTTACGGAGCATTACCATACAAACGAAACATTTAAACATACATTTCAAACATTATCCAATACTTATTATAAAATAATCATTCACATACACATCATCCCTAAATCGAGCCCTTGAAGCCCAAAAATTACTCTAGAAACAATTCGGGACCAATTTAAAATCATTTGGAAAGTTTATGCAAAAGTTACAAAATTTTAGAAATAAGAGTCACACAGCCGTGTGGTCAGACCGCATGCCTTACACAGCTAAGACACATGCCCTTGTTTCAGACCATGTAACCTTCAAACTAAGGACACACGGCCGTGTCCCAGCCCATGCCCTCACCCGTGTAACTCTCTAAGTAGGGTCACATGGCCATATCACACACCCGTGTGCCAGGCCGTGTAACAATCAAAATTACACCACACGCTCGTGTGTCAGGCCATGTGCTAGGCTGCGTAACTCACTAACTTGCACCCTAAGCACTCAACACATGACAGACGACTGTGTCGCCAGGCCATGTGTCTCACACGGCTGAGTTACACGCCCGTGTCTCAAGCCGTATAAACCCAAAATGAACCTTAAACAACAAGTTTACCGTTTCACGCTTACTTGGACTCTAAACAATCCATTTGCCAACAAAAATATATGTTCAAAGTGACATTAAACAAGCTAAAAATATGTTAAAACAACCATCCTAAGTGCCTAACCAATGTATACTCATTGATACCACAATAATATAATATTATTCATCAAATTGAATCATCAACCATAATTAAACAATTCACAAGTTTCTAACACGTAACCCATGTGCCTATCATAGGCACCTCAACCACAATATCACATTAACACATACCATACATATTTTGCTTTAAAACATCTTACCACATTCTCATATATCATGTAAGTTATCAATTTGCACATATGTTCATACTTAACAATTTACATATTCAAAACATTAGTAATATCATACAAGCCTATTACATGCCATATAATTTGAAATGACGTTCCAAAAACTACCGAAATTTATGGATAGTGTGAATTAAGTGTCGATCCGATCGTTCAACCTTCCGACTATCTACAAGAATAATAAATAACATAAGTAAGCTCAAAGAAGCTTAGTAAGTTCGACGTATTAAAATAATAAATCTTACTGAAGTAAGCACAATATTACAACCATGAATGTTCCCTGTCATCTACAATCTCAACCGGTAAATCATAAAACTTCAATTCAATACTTAAATATATGGCAAATCCATCAAAATTACTAAACAAGTTACCTTACCGAGATTTACAGTCTGATGAACAGCTTATGGATAAGAGTACATCGACAATCCAACCAAAACATACCAAATGCTCATAAGAGCTAATCCATCCGAAATAAACCAATGCTCATATGAGCTAAACCATCTGAAACATACCAATGCTCATACGAGCTAAACCATCCGTAACACACCAAAACAGAGGGTAAAACACGAGAGTTCGCAACAAATGTTGAACCTCGGTCCACTCGAGAAATAGTCTCCACAGCAATCTCAACTCCATTCCCCCATAACACACCATATCTCAATTGTACTCTACCCCGCGTTCAATCCGATCCAAAAATCAAATTCAATAACATCTTCCAAATAACCTTTGATCAACAATAATTAAATATATCTATTCTACCATTTTATATAATCCAACAATTCATATAGATGTTAAATTTTATACTGTACGAACTTACTTGGACTGAATTGTAGTAGTTGCAGAAGTTTAAGGATTATTCAGCTATTTTTCCTTTTTCAAGAGTATCAACTGGATCTTGATCTAAAATGTAAAATTTCTCAATTATTAGCTTACATTTCACGTTCCAATTTACTTTACATTTATACCCTTTTATCTTTGGAAATTACACAATTATCCTTAACTTTTACAACTTTTGCAATTTAGTCTCTTAACTTGAAATTCATCAAATTAACCATTTTCTCAAGTCAATATTCCATATAAATATACTAGGCCCTTAAACAGTCCCTAATGAACATTTAATTCACTATCAAACCCTAAAATTTTGACGTTTTCATAATTTAATCCTAAAATCAAATTCTAACAAAAATCACTTTACAAAATCATAAAACAACAAATTTAAAGCTTCAAATACATGGTATTCATCAAAAACATTCAAGATTCAACAATGGAAACTTCTAAAATTTTTAACAAATTCAAAAACAAAGGTATAGGCTAGCTGGATCTAGTTGCAACGATCTCAAAAACATAAAAATTACAAGAAAAGGGCATCAAATTCACTTACATGTAATGAAAATAAGAAAATCGAAGATCCTTCACCCTAGCTATGGTTGTTCGGCATGAAAATGAAGAAATGGTAAGGAAGTGTTTGATTTTTCACTTAATTTTGTTTTAATTTTGTAAAATTTACAAAATTGCCATTATCATTATTTTCTTTCAATTTTTTCTTTAAATTAAGCCCCATTACCGTGCACTGTCTAAAATAAGGACTATTTTCCTTATTGGTCCTCCCACGTTATTAATTAGGCCATTTAAATCATCTAAATGTTTTAATTACTATGTTTTGCACCTTTTACAATTTAGTCATTTTTCTTTAATCAACTATCTAAACATTAAAATTTCTTAACCAAATTTTAATAGGACTCTAATGACTCCATAAATATTTTTTAAATAATGTTTATGAGTTGACACAATGAAAATTTATGCTCCCAAAACTATTTTTCTTTCACCACTGAAAATCGGGTTGTTACAACTCTCCTCCCTTAGAATATTTCGTCCTTAGAATTGTTACCTGAGAATAGATTTGAATATTGTAGTTTCATTGATTCCTCGGTTTCCCAAGTAGCTTCTTCTATTCCATGATGATGCCATAAGACTTTTACTAACGGTACTCATTTATTCCATTGCTCTTTAATTTCCCGAGCCAAAATTATCATTGGTTCCTTAGAATCGTCAAATCTAGCTGTAATTCAATCTCACTATGAGGAATCACGTGTGAAAAATCAGATCTATAACGTCTCAGTATTCAAACATGAAACACATTATGAATTTTCTCAAGTTTAAAGGGCAAATCTAATATTTAAGCTACAGGGCCAATTCTTTCAACAATTTCGTACGGTCTGATAAACCTAGGACTAAGCTTTCCTTTTCTGCCAAAACGTAGCACTTTCTTCCATGGATAAACTTTTAGAAATACTTGATCACCAATAGCAAATTCTATATCCTTTCTTTTCAGATCCGCGTACGATTTTTTATGATCAAATGCAACTTTCAAACAATCTTGAATTATTCAGACTTTGTCTTCAGTTTCTCGGATCAAATCAATTCCCACCATTTTGGATTCACTCAATTCAGACCAATACAATGGTGTTTTACACCTTTTTCCGTAAAGAGCTTCAAACGGTGTTATTTTTATACTGGACTGATAACTATTATTATAAGAAAATTCAGCTAACGACAGATACTTTTATCAGCTACCTTCGAACTTGAGTATACAACATCTCAGCATATCTTCTAGAATCTATATCACCCATTCTGCCTGCCCGTCTGACTGAGGATGAAACGTTGTACTATAATTGAGTTTAGTGCCTAAAGCCTTATGAGGTTTACTCTAAAATCTCAATGTAAACCTCAAATCATGATAATAAATTATAGATATCGAGACCCCATGTAATCTCAGAATCTCAGACACATATAATTTCACCAATCTCTCAAGTGAGAAATATGTTTTGACTGGAATAAAGTGAGGCATTAGTCAATCTGTCAACAATCACCCAGATCGAATTTTTCCTTTTTAGAGTTACAGGTAAACTAGATACGAAATCTATTGTGACTCACTCCCACTTCCGCTCTAGAATCATAACAGGTTGTAATAAACCTGACGGTACCTGATGCTCTACTTTTACCTATTGAAAAATCAAACATGTAGCTACGAACTCACAAATTTCACGTTTCATACCCAGCCACCAGTACATCTGTTTCAAATTACAATACATCTTCGTGCTTCCAGGATGAATGGAGTACATACTACTATGAGCTTCAGACAAATGTCACGTTTCAAATCTAAATCATTCGGAACGCAAATACTATCACGATAACACAATGTAACATCATTATCAACACTGTAGTCGGTACTCAAATTATTCTGAACCAGTTGTCGTTTCAATATCAATTTCGGATCGTCGTTTTGTAAGTCTAGAATTTGTTGTAAAAACAAGAGTTTAGTTCTTAACTCTGCCAGTACAGAACCATCATTCAGAGCTATATGAGAATAATGACTCGACTAAGTGCATCCGCAACTACATTTGCCTTTCCCGGATGATAATCAATAATTAGGTCATAATCTTTCAATAGCTCTAACCAATGTCGTTGTCTCAAATTCAGTTCTTTTAGAGTCATTAAATACTTTAAAATATTGTGATCCGTAAACATGTGACATGTCTCGCTGTATAAATAATGTCTCCAAATCTTCAAAGTGAATACATTCGCGGCTAGTTCGAGATCATGAGTAGGATAATTCTTTTCATGTGGATTTAACTGTTGAGAAGCATAAGCTACTACTTTCCCCACCGGCATCAGCACACATCCCAAACCGTTGAGAGATGCATCACTGTAAACAACATATACTACCTAAGACTCAGGCTGCGTCAACACTAGAGCTTCTGTCAACATGTTTTTGAACTGATTAAAACTCTGTTGACACTTATCAGACCAGACAAACTTGACATTTTTCTGTAGTAATCTGGTCATTGGTGAAGCAATGATCGAAAAGTTTTTAACAAAATGACGGTAGTAACCTGCTAAACTCAAGAAACTTCGCACCTCAAAAACACACATCATTGTTTTCCAATCCATCATAGCAAAAACTTTACTCGAATCAACTCAAATCTAGTTAGATGATAGTATGTGACCCAAAAATCCAACCTTATAATCCAAAATTCACATTTACTGAACCTTACATACAACTATTTTTCTCTCAAAGTTTGTAACACAATTATCAAGTGTTGAGCATGCTCTGATTTGGTCTTGAACTAGATCAATATATCATCGATAAACATAACCACAAATCTATCCAAATGAGGCTGAAAAACCCAATTCATTAAATCCATAAAAGTAGTAGGGGCATTAGTCAAACCAAATGGCATTACTAAAAACTCATAATGACCGTAACGAGTTCTGAAAGCAGTCTTTGACACATCATAGTCTTTAACCCACAACTAATAATACCCGAATCTGATATCTATCTTTGAGAACACTATGGCACCTTTTAATTGGTCAAAAAAATCTTCAATACGTGGCAAGGGATACTTATTCTTTATTGTGACTTTATTCAACTGTCTATAGTCAATAAATAATCTCAAGGAACCGTCTTTCTTTTTTACAAACAATACAAGTGCACCCTAGGGAGATACACTCGGTCAAATAAATTGTTTGTCTAACAACTCTTGCAACTGTGCTTTCAACTCTTTTAATTCAGCTGGTGCCATGCGATACGGTGATATCAATACCAGTGCAGTTCCAGGAACCATATTAATCACAAACCTAACTTCACGATTAGGAGGCAAACCCGACAACTCTTTAGAAAATACATCAATAAATTCACTAACAATCAGTAATTGATCTAACTTCGATTATGGATCTCTGGTATCAAGAATGTATGCTAGAAATGCTTCATTACCTTTACGAATCAATCTCTGTGCAAAAATAGCTAAAATGATTCTAACAACATTATTCGGTTCGTTAGATTCAACTGAAATCATCTCTCCTATCTCACATTTCAAATCAATTACTTTTAATCTACAATTTATCATAGCATCATGTAAAGATAGTCAATCCATACCCAGAATAACATCAAATTCCTGAAAGGGTAGTAACATCAAATCAGTAGGGAATTCATAGCCTCTAACTTTCAGCGGACATTTACGACAAACTAATTTAACTATCACGCTCTGACCTAGTGGATTACTAACTTGAATATCATATTCAATTGATTCAACAAGTAATTTCTTTTCCGTTACTAATGCAGTGCAAATATAAGAATGAGTTGACCGAGGGTCAATCAGTGCATACATAGTAACATCGAAGAGATAAAATGTATCAACAATCACATCGGGTGCAGCAGCTTCCTCTCTGGCTCGAATGGCATATGTCGAAGCAAGTGCTCTAGCCTCTGACTGAACAACGATGTCTTTAGCTCTCGTACGAGTAGTCCCAGCAATACTGTTTTGGCTGGACGTCTACTTTTCTGAGATGTAAACATTTGTTTTTCATTCTATTCTTTATTTTCTTTTAATTGTTTAGGATAATTACGGAGAAAGTGATCAATTGACCCGCATCTATAATAAGCTTCCGACTTAGCTCTACACTCGCCAGGATGATATTTTCCACAATGTCTGCAACTAGGCTTCGGAGCATTTTGTACACTTCCCACACTATCAACTGGTTTAGTAGGAGCTTTAAAATCATACTGAATTGGTTTATTTTTGTTAAGATGCTCATACACTGAAGTAGCTCGACTAAAGTCTTTTCTAGTCTTCTTTACCAGTAGTACAGAAAATGACTTGAAAGAACTTCTCTTGTTAAACTCCCGAATCCGTCTGTCCCTTTGTATCTTGCGATTATACACTTATTCCATTTTCTATGCACGACCAGATAAGACAACAAATTCACAAATTTCATTACCTCCGGTCATCATTCTGATTTCATTATTCAGGCCATCTTCAAATTAGATACACATCTCTTCTTCAGTAGGCACAATCTCCCGGGCATATTTATTGAGATACACAAACTCTCTCTCGTACTCAGCCACCGATTTATTTTCTTGTCATAACTGAAGAAATTCTCTCTTTTTCTTATCCAGATATCGTTTTCCAACATACTTATTTTTAAATTCGGTCTGAAAAAAATCCCAGGAAATTTTCTTTCTCGGTACTACAACCACCAACGTAGTCTATCAATTGTACGCTTCCTCTTTTAATAATGAAATGACACATCTAAGAAAATCATCAGGAGGACACATCATTTCTTTGAAAACTCGCAAGACATTCTGAAGCCAATATTCAGCTTTAACTAGATCGTCTTCCAATCTACCTCAAAATTCTTCGGCACCAAATGTTCTAAGCTTCTCAATTAGAATACGTTAACTAGGCTCAATCACAGGAGGAGGTGGAGATGCAACAGGAGGTATAACAGGGGGTGGAGGTCGTTGAGCCTGAGTATTTATTTGCATAAACTCATTGAACCACTGGTTCATAAACCCAAATAACATGTTTTTAAGTTCATGCTCTTGTACTTGAGGAATCGGAATATTACAACTCGTCCAATGATCAAAGGTCGATACATTACTATTAACCTCATCATTGTTAGCACGATCAGATTCGTATGACATCTTTACAATCTAAAAGAAAAAAAATGTTAGATAGGATCAAACACGTCACACTATCACATATTTATATGGTATGTAATTCTATACATTTCACACGCTATATTCAGTCTGAGAACCAACTAAACCTGGCTCTAATACCACTAAATATAACACTCCTAACCCGTATTCATCCCCGGATTAAGGTTACAAAGCACTACCATAAAAATAAATCATTTAAACATACCTTTCAAACATTATCCAATACCCATTATAAAATAATCATTCACATACATGTCGTCCCTAAATCGAGCCCTCGAGACCCAAAAAATTGTCTTAGAAATAATTGGGGACCAATTTGAAATCATTTAGAAAGTTTATGCAAAAGTTGCAAAATTTTAGAAACAAGGGTCACACGGTCGTGTGCCTCACACGGCTAAGACACACGCCTGTGTCTCAGACCGTGTAACCTTTGAACTAAGGACACACGACCGTGTCCTAGCCCGTGTCCTCACTTGTGTAACTTTTCGAGTAGGGTCACACGGCCATATCACACGCTTATGTACCAGGCCGTGTAACACTCGAAATTTCCCCACACACCCATGTGCCAGGCCGTGTGCTAGGCCGTGTAACTCATTGACTTGCACCCTAAACACTCAACACAAGATAGACCACCGTGTCGCCAGGCCGTGTGTCTCACACGGCTGAGTCACACGCCCGTGTCTCAGGCCATATTGACCCAAAATAAACCTTAAACAACAAGCTTACCATTTCAAGCTTACTTGGACTCTAAACAATCCTTTTACCAACCAAAATACATGTTCAATGTGACATTAAACAAGCTAAAAATATGTTAAAACAACCATCTTAAGTGCCTAACCAATGTATCTTCATTGATACCATAAGAACATACAATTATTCATCAAATTGAATCATCAACCATAATTAAACAATTCACAAGTTTCTAACACATAACCAATGTGCCTAACATAGGCACTTCAGCCACAATATCACATTAACACATACCATACATATTTTGCATTAAAACATCTTAACATATTCTTATATATCATGTAAGTTATCAACTTGCACATATGTTCATACTTAACAATTTACATATTCAAAACATTATTAATATCATACAAGCCTATTACATGCCATATAATTTGAAATAAACATTCCAAAAACTACCAAAATTTATGGATAGTGTGAATTCAGTGCCGATCCGATCGTCCAAAGAAGCTTAGTAAGTTTGACATATTAAAATAATAAATCTTACCGAAGTAAGTACAATATTACAACCATAAATGTTCCTTGTCATCCACAATCTCAATCGGTAAATTATAAAAGTACATCAAGAATCCAACCAAAACACACCAGATGCTCATAAGAGCTAATCCATCCAAAACACACCAATGCGCATACGAGCTAGACCATCCAAAACACACTAATGCTTATATGAGCTAAACCATCTGAAACACACCAATGCTCATCAGATCTAATCCATCCGAAACACACCAAAACATAGAGTAAAACACGAGAGTACACAACAAATGCTGAACCTCTTTCCACTTGGGAAATAGTCTCTACAACAATCTGCACTCCAGTCCCCCATAACACATAATATCTCGATTGTACTCTACCCTATGTTCAATCTGATCCAAAAATCAAATTCAATAACATCTTCCAAATAACCTTTCATCAACAATAATTAAATATATCTATCATACCATTTTATATCATCCAACAATTCATATGGATGTTAAATTTTAAACCATACGAACTTACTTTGATTGAATTGTAGTAGTTGTAGAAGTTCAGGGACTATACTCCTATTTTTCTTTTTCCACAGTATCAACTAGATCTTGATCTAAAATATATAATTTCTCAATTATTAGATTAAATTTCACCTTCCAATTCACTTTACATTTATACCCTTTTATCTTTCAAAATTAAACAATTATCCTTAACTTTTAAATTTTTTTCAATTTAGTCCCTTAACCTAAAATTCCTCAAATTAACCATTTTCTCAAGTAAATATTCCATCTAAATATAATATGCTCCTAAAAGTCCCTAATGAACATTAAATTCTCTATCAAACCCTAAACTTTTAACATTTTCATAATTTAATCCTAAAATCAAAATATAACAAAAATCACTTTATAAAATTATCAAACAACACAATCAAAGCATTCAAATACATGGTATTCATTAAAAACATTCAAGATTAATTAATGGAAACTTCTAAAATTTTTAACAGATTCAAAAACGAAGGTACGGGCTAATTGGACCTAGGTACAACGATCTCAAAAACATAAAAATTACAAGAAACAGGCATCAAATTCACTTACATGAAATGAAAATAAGAAAATCGAAGCTCCTTCACCCTAGCTATGATTTTTCAACATGAAAAATCAAAAAATGGAGAAGAAAGTGTTTGATTTTTAAATTAATTTTTTTAAATTTTGTAAAATTTACAAAAATGCCATTATCATTATTTTCTTTCAAATTTTTCTTTCAATTAATCCCTATTACTATCCACTATCTAAAATAAAGACTAATTTCCTTATAGGTCCTTCCACATTATTAATTAGGTCATTTAAATTATCCAAATGCTTTAATTACTATGTTTTGTACCTTTTTACAATTTAGTCCTTTTCTTTAATTTACTATCTAAACATTAAAATTTCCTAACCAAATTTGAATACGACTCTAATGACTCTATAAATATTCTGTAAATAATATTTACGAGTCAACACGATGAAAATTTATGGTCCCAAAACCACTGTTCCATCACCATTGAAAATCTAGTTGTTACATATATGTAGAAAAATATGTGGTTTTGAAATGTATAGGATGTTTTGTAATGATGTCTTGGTAGGTTTATGCTTTGAAGGTTTTGTTTAGTTTGGTGTGCTTTAATGCTTCACCAAGTATTGTCATTTTGGGCACTTTCAAATGCTTGTATATAAGGGTTTTTTTTGGTATTTTATGATGACTTGAAAATGGTTATTTATGATAAGTTTTGGTAAGTGCTTGAACTAGATTTTATGCATGAACTAAGGTAATGTTGACTTGTTTTGGTATGTAATGTTTTGACATATTTTTGGTGTATTTGAATGGCACATTGGTTAGATGAATTAGGTTGTTTGAAATGGCATGATTATGTGTATTTGAATGATATTTAGGTCCCTTGAAAGTGTGCATAAATGGATGGGTTAGTTATGCATGAATTGGTTATGAAATAGCTTAATTTTAGGTAAAATTTTATGTTCACACTGCCTTGGACACGACTGTCACACGGTCGTGTGTCAGTTGAGAATTTCTTAGTGTTCAAGTCAGTGAGTTACACGACCTAGCATAGGACCTGACACACGGGTGTGTGTGACAACTCAGAGAGTTACACAGCCTAGCACACTGCCTGAAACACGGACGTGTAGGGCTACTCAGTGAGTTACACGGGTGACACAGGTTGAGACACAGCCGTGTGTCCTTTGTTCAAAATTTAAATGGCCTAAGGTGATTTCACACGGCCTAACGATACGGTCGTGTGACCCCTGTTTTCCTATTTTTACAATTTTTTCTTAAAACTTCTTATTTGTTTCAAATTAGTCTTAAATTGCCTCAAAGCTATTTTTAGGGCCTTGAAGGCTTAATTTAGGAACAAAATGCCTATGATTGATATGTTTTAAATGTTATATATTTATTTTAATGTTATATAGATAAATGATTCCTGATTGTATGGTAAAACTTTGTAACCTTAATCTGGCGATGGAGACGGGTTAAGAGTGTTACTTTTAGTAGTATTAGAGCTATGGTTTAGTCGATTCTAGGACTAACGTAGCAGAGTAGAGTTTAGTATATATATGCCATATATACTCTATGATAGTGTGATGCTTTTGATCCGCTCTAATATTGTATTTTTTTATTGATTCACAATGTTGATTGAGTTGAACCGGGCTACAGTTAACAAAGCTAAAAGTAATGTTCAAGTTACGAATTCTGAAGCAAGTAATAATGTGTCGATTTCACAGTCTTTTGCTGATGAAATGAAAAATATGTTTCTCGAAATGATGAACCAATGGTTCAATGAATTCAAGCAAGTAAATCTTGCAACTCCACCACCTTCACCCCCTACTGTGCCTCTTCTGGCACACCTAGTTCCTTAAAATCCTGTACCTGTGATAGTTACTCGAGTATCTGCAGATGAAACCTAGAAATGTGGAGCAGAAGAATTTAATGGCAAGGTTGATGATGATCCTGCAAAAGCTGAGTACTGGTTAATAAATATGAATAGAGTCTTCACAGAATTATTGTGTACTCCTGAAGATTGTTTGAGATGTGTTGTATCGTTGTTAAAAGATAAAGTGTACTTATGGTGGGACACTTTGAGCATGATGACTATAAATGATCGCATTATTAATTGAGACTTCTTTCAGGTGGAATTCAAGAAGAAGTGTGTAAGTTGGTTGTTTATTAACAAGAAAAAGAAAGAACTTTTTGAATTAAAATAAAAGAATCGGTTTGTAGCTAAGTATGAACGAAAATTCGTATAGTTAAGCAAGTATGCCCGTAATATAGTGTCAAGTGAAGAGAAAATGTGTATTAGATTTGAAGATGGGTTGAATGATGATATTTGTATGCTTGTGGCAGCATTAAAGTTACGGGAATTTGTAGAACTTTCAAAATAAGCATAGAAAGTTGAAGAAATTTGTAAAGTAAACGACAGTTAGATTCAAAATTTTGAGATTTTAACAAAAGAGGGTCGTTCAAACCTACTCAAATGTCTCCATCAAAAAAATTTGAGAATGATACAAGTCAATCCGTTACCCCTTCAGAGTTTACTGGTAGAGATAAACCGAGGCAAAACAATTTTAAATCTATTAATTCTCCAACGGCTAGTGTCAGAAGTGTAAGGAATGTTGAGAGAATTGTTCCTATTTGTGATTATTACAATAAAAGGAATTTTTGTGAGTGTCGATCAAATTCAAGAGCTTGTTTCCGTTGTGGATCTACTAACCATTTTCTTTGTGATTGCCTGAAAAGGAAAAATGATTTTGGCAATCAAACAAACAAGCATGAAGTAACCTCACAAAGAGGTAGACAATCTGTAAATGTTAGAAACACTACTTCTGGTCGAGGGAAGAATAGTGAGATGAATGAACGATCTAATGCGAGAACACCATCTAGAGCTTATGCAATCATAGCTCGTAAGGAAGCTACTGCCCCAGACATTATTGCGGGTACTTTTTCTCTTTTTGATATTAATGTATATGCTTTTATTGATCCTGGATCAACTCACTCATATATTTGCATTGCATCATTAGACAAAAAAAATTACATGTTGAGTTCACTGAATATGCTGTCAAAGTAATGAATCCACTGGGTCAGTGTGTTTTGGTTAATCAGATATGTAAATTGTGTCCATTGAAAGTTAGAGGTTACGATTTTCCCACTAGTTTGATGTTGTTACCTTTTGATGATTTTGATTTCATTTTAGGAATGGATTGGTTGTCTGAGCATGATGCAATAGTGAGTTACCAAAGAAACAAGTTAGTTTAACGCATCTGAATGGTGAATTTATTTGTGTTAGGGCAGATGGGACTGATTGTATTACAAATGTATTTTTAGCACTGCCAGCTCTAAAATTGATTAAAAAGGGATTTGATAACACTATACAGGATGGCCCCTATAAAATTGAAAGAATTAAAAGTACAGTTGCAAGATTTGTTCGATCGTGGATTTATTCAACTGAGCGTCTCACTTTGGGGTGTTCCAGTTTTGTTCGTGAAGAAGAAAGATGGGTCAATGAGATTATGTATAGATTATCGACATCTGAATAGAATCACTATCAAAAATAAATACATGCTACCTCATATTGATGATTTGTTCGATCAGTTAAAATGAGCTACAATGTTTTCAAATATCGACTTGAGATCTGAATATTATTAGTTGCAAGTTAAAGAGCAAGATGTACCGAAAACTGCATTCAGAACTAGATATGGTCACTATGCATTTCTGGTGATGCCATTTGTTTTGACTAATGCTCCTACAACATTCATGGACTTGATGAATCAAGTATTTCAGCCATATTTAGATTGGTTTGTTATGGTATTTATTAAAGACATACTGATTTATTCACTGAACGAGTCAGATCATGCCGAACATTTAAGAGTTGTGATGCAAACTTTGCGTGAAAAAAACTGTACGCGAAATTTAGTAAATGTGAATTTTGGCTACGCGAAGTTGATTTTCTGGGACATGTTATATTTGTTGATGGAATCAGGGTTGATCCAAATAAAGTATCTACGATTGTTGATTGGAAAATTCCAAAGAATATTTCTGACGTTCGAAGTTTCTTGGGATTACCCGAATACTATCGGCGATTCGTTAAAAGCTTCTCAATCATTGCTTCACCTGTGACTAGGTTACTACAGAAAAACATCAAATTTGTTTGGTCTGATAAGTGTCAACAGAGTTTTGATCAACTGAATAACATGTTAACAGAAGCTCCAGTATCAACTTAGCCTAAATTTGGAACGGCATATGTTGTTTATAGTGATGCGTCTCTCAATGGTTTCGGTTGCGTGTTAATGCAACTAAGGAAAGTGGTAGCTTATGCTTCTCGACAGTTAAAACCGCATGAAAAGAATTATCCTACTCATGATCTTGAGCTGGTCGTGATTGTCTTTGCTTTGAAGATATGGAGGCATTATTTATACAGTGAGAAATGCCACGTGTTTACTGATCACAGAAGCTTAAAATATTTAATGACCCAGAAAGAACTAAATCTGAGACAGCGACGTTGGTTAGAACTATTAAAAGATTATGATTTGGTTATTGATTATCATCTGAGAAAGGCTAATGTGGTTGCGGATGCACTCAGCAGAAAGTCATCATTGTTTTCACTTCGAGCGTTGAACACTCATTTGGCTTTGAATGCCGATGGTTCTGTATTGGCAGAATTGAGGACTAAACCCTTGTTTCTACAATGAATTCGGGAGTTGCAAAATGATGATCCAAAGTTGATAATGAAACAAAACTTGGTTCAGGATAGTTTGACTATTGAATATAGAATTGGTGATGATGGTACATTACATTACCGCGATAGAATTTGTGTTCCGAACAATTTAAATTTAAAAAGTGACATTCTCAAACGGACGTGCAATCAGAACGAGTAATTTAGATTTTAGAAGACATGCTACGATGTTGTATTCTCAAGTTCGATTGTAGCTGGGAAAAATATCTACCGTTAGCTGAATTCACTTATAATAACAGTTATCAATCCAGTATTTAAATGACACCGTTTGAAAATTTATACAGAAGAAAATGTAAAATGCCATTGTATTGGTCTGAGTTGAGCAAATCCAAAATGGTAAGGATTGATTTGATTCGAGAAACTGAAAACAAAGTTTGAATTATTCGAGATTGTTTGAAAGTTACATCTGATCAACAGAAGTCGTACGTGGATTTGAAAAGAAAAGATATAGAATTTGCTGTTGGCGATCAAGTATTTTTAAAAGTTTCTCCATGGAAGAAAGTGTTGTGATTCAGAAAGAAAGGAAAGTTGAGCTCGAGATTTGTCGGGCCATACGAGATTACCGAAAGAATCGATCTTCTAGCTTACAGATTAGATTTATCTCCTAAACTTGAGAAAATTCATAACGTGTTCCATGTTTCAATGCTAAGATACTATAGATCTGATCCTTCACATGTGATTCCTCATATTGAAATTGAATTAAAACCATATTTGATGTATTTTAAAGAGCCAGTAAAAGTTTTAGCTCGACAAGTCAAAGAACTTCGGAATAAACGAGTATCGTTGGTGAAAGTCTTGTGGTATCGGTATGGTACTAAGGAGGCTACTTGGGAAACCGATGAATCGATGAAATTAAAATTTCCAATCTAATCTCAAGTAACAATTTCGAGGATGAAATTTTCTAAGGGGGTAGAGTTGTCATAGCCCATTTTTTAGTGGTGACAGAACAGTGGTTTCAGGACCACAAATTTCCATTATGTTGACTCGTAAATATTATTTGTAATAGCCTAAATTTGCCCGACCCAAATTAGAAGGAAATAAACAAAAAAAAAACACAAAAAACAACAAAGAACAAATAAAAAATAGTCCATTTTAAATGTCCATTTACAAATTGTTAACCAATTACAGGCCCAACTCTACCCTAACCCAAAATACATTAGCAATACCCAAACCCGAATAACCCAACACTAGACCCAAACACTAGCCCAACTTGAAGTGGCCTATCTACTTGAAACATTCAGAAACCCTAGGGTTTCTGGAACAATTCGCACCGCAGGCAGGTCAGGCTCTTCCCGCACGTGCACCACCACGCCTCCCAGCCACGCGCGCCTCTGTACAGCCACCTCCGTACCTCCAAGCTGGCCGAATACCTACAAAAAAAACACACGGAAGCAGCAGCAAATAGGAAAAGAACAGAATAGGGGAACCCTTCTTTTTTATTCTCATTATTTTTCTGTAAATTGGGCTATAAGAAGACCGATTCGAACACTGTAACAGATTTACACATTCAATATACTCATTGGGAATACAAAAAAAATCAAATAGAAAAAAGTGATTCCCTAGTTTCTTTTCTCCATTTTTTCGGCTATTCAGTTTTCTTTTTTCTTTTCTGCGTTCAATAGTCAGTATTTAGGTGAGAAAGTGATAAATAAAAGGGGAAAAACATACCTGGTGGCGCGATCCCAGCTCTCTCCGTCGCCATCGGAGTATGGGCTGAGGTCGGCGACTGCTCAAATACCCACGGTACCTGGACCGGCGCAGAGTTTTTTTAGTTTATGCTTGCTTTTAATGTAGATGCTAGCTTATTTAGGGTTTATTTTAGTTTAAAAGAAAGGTCATTAAACGCTGTCGTTTAGAGTCAATCCAATCACTCCGAAACGACACTGTTCTGAATACCCGATGCAACGGTGACCCGATCCGGGAAGGATCCGTGCATCATGGGTCGCTTGGTTTATTTATTCGGCAGGCTCCTTCATGTTTAATAGAATCGCGATTTGATTTCTTTTATTTATTTGTAATTTGTACCTTACACTTTACTCTATTTACGTCTGGATCCAAATTGAAACGGTACCGTTTTATGTGGTTGATTGTAATTATTTTAGTGTTTGCGCTTAATTGCTCGATCAGTCCCTCAGTTTTGAAATAAATTTCGATTTAATAGAAATTCTTTTTTTATTTTCAATAATATTTTTTTATATATATATAACTAATCCTACCTTCACATATTATAGATTTTAATATTACTTATAGTATTTAATTTTAATAATGTTTAAATTTATTATTATTATAGTTTAAAATGTAATAAATTATTATTTTAGTCCGTATTTTATATTTTAAATTCATTATATATTAATACTATAAGCTTATCGTATTTTATTTAATTTTGTTTCCTCTTATTATTTTAATTTTATTTAAACTTTGATTTAAATGTTGTCGATTATTGTTCTCGATTTCAAAAATGTTTATGTATTTAATTTTGCTTCCAAATTCTTTTTAAATAAATAATTTTTAATAATTCATTATTTTTAATATCTTTTAAGATTGGCTAATATTATCATAATCATTGTTACCCATTTTAAAATTATTTTCTCATATCTAATGTTGTCTATAAAAGTTTTTAGATAAATTAATTGATATCTTAACTCATCATTTTTAACCTTATTTTAACATTTAACTTATCATTGTATTTTAAATTTGTTTTGAAATCCTCATGTTAATTATTATCTTCATTTTATTTTATTGTTTAAATCAAGGCATCTTTAGGAATTTTTAATTATCAATATGGATGAATTATACATTTGGTTGCTCTTTAATGTAAATTTAGATTACTATTTATCTTTTATTGCATTATATATTGCCATTCAATTATATTGTTTGTAAGAATTGCATTTCATTAAAACATTATAATCGTTTCACTTCAAAATTCCTAAAAAAGGGCTTGGTGTTTAATAGTTCTCGAGAGAATTGTGCCCTAACTTACTGGGCTTCAATTCTTCTCGATGAATTTATATCATCAAGTATTCATTTCATACAATTTTAAAATAAAATCCTTTAGATTTCAAAATGTGGGATCCTAACTTACTGGATATGATATTTTGTTATCTTGATTTTAAAATAAAGGCAATGTTTGATGTTTTGGAATTTCGAGAAATTGAACCCTAACTTACTGGATTCTAATTTCTCGTTTGACTTAAATGACCAAATAACCTTCTCGAAATCCATGAATTTTAAAATTAAAAAAATAAAAAGACATGTTTAATTTTGACGATTGAATTGTTGCACCCTAACTCACTGAGTGTGGCAATTTATTTCGTCAAAATAAGTGCGTCTTATTATTCAATTTGGTTTATTCAAACTTAAACTTCAAAGGATCGTATTTTAAAACCTTTTCAAAATTTCGACCCTAAGACATTAAACAAATCAATCTGGTACCAATTTTGGGCGTCATGAGGGTGCTAATCCTTCCTCGTGCATAACCGACTCCCGAACTTGTTTTCTCAAATTTTGCAGACCAAAATCATTTTTAATGGTGAACCGATCACACCTCGATAAAAGATCGGTGGCGACTCCCATTTCATTTTCAAAGTTGATCCCCGTTTTTCAAAATTCAAAAAATGGTTTCGACATTATTTATAGAATATTTACAGAGTCACTAAAGTTGTATTAAAATTTGGTTAAGAAATTTTATCATTTAGGTTAATTAAAGAAAAAAGACTAAATTGAAAAAGGTGCAAAACTTAGTACTTTTTGCGTTTAGATGATCAAATAGTTTAATAGGACTTATATGGTAATTATACCATGTTATATCTTAATGGACGATTGTAGGCTTGTGTTTAGTAAAGGGCAAAATTGTAATTTAGTAATTAAATTTAAGTAATTAAATAGTTAGATGATTAATGTTTTACTAAAGGGTGAAATTGTAATTTAGTAATTAAATTTAAGTAAAATAAAAATAAAAGAACATCATCTTCCTAAAAAGACTTGGATGCTAAATATGAAAGAGAAGGAACACCATTTTTAAGGTTTGAAGTTTGGCCATCAATAATTTCTTACATGTAAGTCCATTTTAAACCTGTTTCTTGTAATTTTTATGTTTTTTAGATCGTTGCAACTAGGTCCAGCTAACTCGTACCTTCGTTTTTTAGTCTGTTAAAAATTTTAGAAGTTACCATGATGAATCTTGAATGATTTTGATGATAGCTATGTGTTTGAAGCTTTGATTATGGTATTTGGTTGTTTTGTGAAGTGATTTTTGTTAGATTTTGATTTAAGGATTGAATTGTTAAAATGTCAAAATTTCAAGGTTTGATAGTGAATTTAATGTATAATATGGACTGCTAAATGACCTAGTATATTCGGCTATAATTTGATTCTTAGAAAATGGTTAATTTGATGATTTTCGGGTTAGAGGACTAAATTGTAAAAGTTGTAAAAGTTTAGGGAAAATGTGTAATTAATGAAAAGTTAAGGGTCATATGCATTGAATGGAATGTGAAATGTGTATGAGACTAAAGTATTGTGTTTAATTATTATATAGATCAAGATTTGAATCAAAGAGACAACAATCGAGGAAAAGGGAAAATAGCGGAACAGTCCCTCTGTATTGACCGGAATTAAATCATAGGTAAGTCCATAGTATTTCAATACGTAAATAACGTTCGACTTGTAATCTTATATTATTATTCTTTAGTTAATATGTTTATAGATAATTATTTATGAATGCACATACATGCCTTTATTTGTAGTTCGGTACCCCTAAATGCACATACGTGCCCCTGTTTGTACTTCGATACCCTTAAATGCACATACGTGCCCCTGTTTATACTTCGATACCCCTGAATGCACAAACGTGCCCCTGTTTGTACTTGGGTACCCCTAAACGCACATACTGCCCTGTTTATACTTTGGTAACCCTGAATCAAATAGTATATGAATTGTGTCTAATTGTATTTAGATTAAATGTTATACTTTGTCTTTACTAAGTTATGTAAGTTTATCGATCCTTGTGGATTTTTTTGTAGATAATCCTTGTTGCCGTTTTGGAAGGATCAATCAACCGGCTCACACAATCCATCTAAGTTGGTAGTTTTTGTATCTCCTAGGGTAGTGGCATATATATATAGATAAATATGTGGTTTTGAAATGTATAGGATGTTTTGCAATGGTGTCTTGGTAAGTTTATGCCTTGAAGGTTGTGTTTAGTTTGGTGTGCTTTAATGCTTCACCAAGTATTGTCATTTTGGGCACTTTCAAATGCTTGTATATAAGGTTCCTTTTCGGTATTTTATGATGACTTGAAAATGGTTATTTATGATAAGTTTTGGTAAGTGTTTGAACTAGATTTTATGCATGAATGAAGGTAATGTTGGCTTGTTTTGGTATGTAATGTTTTGATGTATTTGTGGTACCTTTGAATGGTACATTGGTTAGATGAATTAGGTTGTTTGAAATGGCATGATTATGTGTATTTGAATGATGATTAGGTCCCTTGAAAGTGTGCATAAATGGATGGGTTAGTTATGCATGAATTGGTTATGAAATGGCTTAATTTTAGGTAAAATTTTAGGTTCACACGGCTTGGGACACGAGTTGTCACATGACCGTGTGAGACACATGGCCTGACACACGAACGTGTAGGCAACTTAGAGAGTTACACGGCCAGGCAAAAAGGTATGTGTGGCAACTTAGAGAGTTACACGGCCTAGCACACGGCCTGGGACACAGGTGTGTACGGCTACTCAGTGAGTTACACGAGTGAGGACACTGGCTGGGACACGGCCATGTGTCCTTTGTTCAAAAGTTACACGGCCTGGGGTAGTTTCACATGGCCTGGCCATACGACTGTCTGACCCCTATTTTCTAATTTTTATAATTTTTTCTTACAACTTTTAATTTGTTTCAAATTTGTCCCGAATTGCCTCAAAGCTATTTTTAGGGCCTCGAAGGCTCGATTTAGGAACAAAATGCCTATGATTGATATGTTTTGAATGTCATGTACTTATTTTAATGTTATATAGATAAATGATTCCCAATTGTATGGTAATGCTCCGTAACCCTAATCTGGTGACGGAGATGGGTTAAGGGTTACATCTATGGCAGCAACGGTCATCTTTTGTCTTTTGCTTCTATTTCCATTAAAGCACCAAAGGGTTTCTCAAGTTCTTACTCTCTCACTATTCTTATTTTTATTCCCTTACTGTTATTGCCTATTGAAATTGAGATGAGGAAAGGGAGGAGTTTAGCTCCTTGTAGGGACGGAAGAAGAGAAATTTTCGTTTTGAGAAATGGCACCGGTAAGGAAAAGTAAAGGGTTTCTTCGTTTTGGGAAAAGGGGAAAACAAGAGAGAATTGAGAGGGGATCAGAAGGCGAGAAATGTAGAAGATGGCTGGAAAATGGACGACAGGGACGATTTGGATATGGGTTTAGAGTAGAAATGGAGGAAAACGTCGAGATTAAGTGAGAAAAGAGTGGTGGTGGTGGTGGTGGTGGTGGTGGTGGCGGCGGTGGTGAAAGAGCAGTAGAGGGCTAAACTCTCCAGTGTTTGGATGTTGAGAAAATTAATAGAGAAAATGAAAGAGAAAACTCAAATCAACAGTGGGTTATCTCCATTTCTTTTCTTCTTCTTTTTCTTCTTCTTCTTCCAACAACTAGGATTCTTAAATTGGGTTTCCACCGTGGCTAGTTAACGTCCAACGTGGGTAGTTAACGTGCCACATCAACGTCTCCATTACGTCTGTAACGGAAATGGTTACTAAGACTGGTTTGTTATTTTTTTCTAAAATTTAGTAATCAAGTTGTAACTTTTCAAAGTTTAGTGATTGTTTTATTATCTTAACCAAAATTTAGTGACTATTGATGTAATTTACCCTTAATTTTTTTTAAGGTTGCATATTTGCCCGATGAGATTAGCACAAGCTGAATTTTGGCCCTAGCCTATTTTTCCAAATCTCCCTATAACTAAAATCAAATTGAACCCATGAAATACATTAAATTGTTTTTCGAGTAATATTAAAAAAATTATTATTGGAATAGAAACTAAAGAGAATTAAAAAAAAACCCGATAAAACGAATCTAACATTATCCTTCAAATCGGTTTTAATTTTCCTAAGTTTTTCTCATCCTAATTTGTTTGATAATTTTTTAAACAAGTTATAAATACCATTAATTAATTAAAAAATACCATTTGACTAAAATAATGAATAAGAAAAATTATCGAGAAACATTAAACGCAAAATGTAATATAATAGAGTTTTTTTAAAGAAAACTTTAGTGGTTGTTGGTTGCTATTCTTCAACATTTCTTTTTAGTTTTATTTAGTTTTAATTTCAATCCACATTACGTGATTTTGTCTACAATTTCGTGATTTTATGTTTATAGTTCAAGTTTTATTTTGTCCACATTTTTTGGCTTTTGTTTTGCCCACTAGGTTTTTTTGAAAGCATATATAATTTTATTTTACTAATTTTTAATCATATTTTGATATATATGTGATATTTACAAATATAAGGGTGCTACTAGATTTATTAGTAACCCATTCTTGAAGAGTTTTATCATTGTAAATCATAATGATGACAATAGATTAGAGATGATAAGGAAGATAGATAGTTTGATATTTGAGCTTTTGTGCATCATTGATTCAGTGAGTCTCTTAAGCTTTTGGTAACTTTTTATTGGTTGATCATTGTTCATTATCATGTTAATTTGATGATGGTGAGGGTAGGATGCAAATTTTAGCAATTTTGATCAAGTTGATGCATTTTTTATTTGTTTCTAAATTATTCTAGTGTTGCAGTTATTAACAGTTTGACTTTTTCTTTTTTGAAATTATTTTGTGAACATGACATTTGTGCATTAATTTGTATTATGTTCCATGTCTTTGTATTATTATTGTTTATTGTTATTATTAATAATAATATTTTCTTAAAAAAATAATCATAAGGTTTTTTTCTTCAATTATAGGAATAAAAATAAAAAATAAAAAAATTAGTATGTAATATACCGTATACAGAACAAGTACGTATAATAAATAAATAAATAAAATATAAATAGTAAATCTGTTAAAAGAAAAGCCGGGAGCAGCATAAACCTTTCTTTCTCTCTACCCATTCGCTGCTCGTCAAACATTGCACAACAAAAAATAAGATCCCAAAGAAAAAGCCAAAGCCAAGGTAAGGTAAGCCAAGAAAATTCAAGCACACATTCATCGTTTCTCCACCATTTTCATTCTACTTTCTCCCTCTTTACTCTCACAATTCCCTTTCCAATCCCCTTTCTTCCTTCCTTTGATTACTTCTTTCATGTTTCCTACAGAAACAGAGAAGGGGTGTGGGTGGAGAAGAAACAAGAAAGAAATGCCGGCTCAGAAGCCTTCTTCCGAAGCCGTCTTCACACCAGAAGGCAGCGATCTCCTGCTTCTCGATCAGAGTATTAACAACCATGAACAACACCCCGTAGAAACCGAAGATGCTGCTGATGGTACGCCTAAGCAACTTTGTGATTTTCGATAATCAATACGACCCGGTTTTTGTTTTGTTTGTTTTTGTTATTCAAGTATTGCTTTGGGTTTTGCACAGAATCTGATCGCTGCCCTTGTCCTTGTAACGAGAATGAACAAGAGTAAGTCTCTTTTTTACTACTTCTGTTTCGATTTGCTATGTTTTGTTCGTTACTATTTTGTTTTAAACTGTTTTTAAACCTTAATGCATTCAATGGCGGGGGCATTTGTTCTGTTTTTGGCGATCTGCTGCATGGTTTCATTGTTGCACTTTAAAACGAAAGTTAGTGCTTCTGGGTTTACTTTCTGCTGACATTCAAACTTCCTCCACATGTATATTCATGAGCCTTCCAACTTCCTTTATATTTCCCGATTGGTTGCACTTTCCTTGCTTTATTTTTAGATGGGTACGCTTGTTTTTCAGTAAAACTGCTTGGAGTTTTGACTTGAGGTCTTCCCGAGTTAATCCTACCCTGGTTTGCACGAGAGTATTTTCATGGTTGTATAAATACTTCTAGCTTTGTGTCACTGGGATTTGGTTTCTCCATGTAATTTTTAGGCATTTTCAGGGTTGTAACTTCAGGTGAAGGTTGTTGACCAACTTTAGGACTTACGAGGCTTTCATTTAGTTGGGAAAAGGGAGGCTTTACCGCTTGGGTCAAGCTGTCTCTGCTTGATTCTGGGATCGATCTTTCTCTTGCTCTCTATATGACCATTGCACGATACTACTATACTGTTGGAGTACTTTGGCTGCACCAACACTTACAGTTGCAAATATTTTACAACGATGGTGTCACTATTGATCATCTTGTCAAAATGTTGGCATTGTCAAATGTATTGAATACTTTTGCTAACTACTAACCACTTCCTGAGTTGCTAATGTTGGGATTCCTTTTTTTCTCTTTAAATATTCAGAAGTTCTCATCTATAAGTCATTTTGAGTGAAGTTTCACAGATGTACCATAGGATATCCAATTGTCCAGGTCACCCCATTGATAGACTTTTCTTATTTGCCTGCTTTCTGAATGACAGTGGTAAATTAACCTTCCAGATAATGCCTTTCTTTGAATTTTGATTGTCGAGGAATTTAATGTAATTTATTGTGCTTGTCGGAAGCTCCAAAGTTTGGAGTACCTTGATTGGTTAGATTGAATGTAAGAAATTTATCCTTAGATGATGATTTAAGCAACTCACTCTTACTTTTGTAGTAAGCAGCATTTTCAAGAGTAATAATTCATCCATCATATGAGATGCTTCTGTCAAATGACATAAAATGATGTCCTTGGATGATTTGGGTTCTTTCGTTGTAAAAGATTCACTTGAGAAAGGGAGTATTTGTCTATAAATGCTACTTTTCTCTTTTTCGTCCCCATATTTTTCCTCTTTTCTGCAGTGACCATAATGCTTGAAGTTTTGATAAGAGCTCTGTGTGAAATTGCCAAGTAATAGTGCAGTAACTTGTAGTTTATGTCTTTATGACATGTTTAATTTATGCATGAATACATAGTCCTGTGAAATAGAATTCTGGTTAAACAGGTAATAGTGCAGTAACTTGTAGTGTATGTCTTTATGACATGTTTAATTTATGCATGAATACATAATCCTGTGAAATAGAAATCTGGTTAAACAGGTTTAAGAATGAAACCTAATTACTTTAAAGGATGTCTACTGATTTACTTTTTAATGTTTAATTCTGAAAAGGCACGTTGTACAATTAGTCCAGTGTATTTAAAGTTCCCATATCTGGCAAAATGTTTTTACAGTTATTCTGAGTATGAAAAGAGAAATAGTGTGGTGGCCTATATGTTGCTTGTTAACTGCATAATAAGCTAACTGTTTTTTCCCTTGTGTTTCATTGCAGTTATGTTATAGTAAAATTATCTGACGTACGTAAGGAAGTACAGTGCCCAATCTGCCTGGGTATTTTCTTTACTGATTTTTTGTTTAATATGTTAATTTTATTTTGCTGGCTACATTCTTCGTGGTAATTGACTTATTAGCATTTCCTTTTTGAACTCTTACAGTTCATCTTACAATATAGCTATCTCATGGTTGTACTTTTTTCCAAACTCCATGCATGTATATTGACGAAAGTTATCTCAATATACTTACCTTAAATGCATTTAAAGTTCCGATACTAGCTTAGCTCTCAGTCTATGAAGAAAGATAAGTATTCTTCAGTACTGATGCATGTTCTTTTTGGCATATCTGATGTGTAAATATCAAGTCATGAAATGGCTACAATTCCTGAATTTTCATGTGTTTTGGATTCAGTTTTTGGCGGTCAGTGAATCAAGTCCTAATGGGTAGGCACTTGAGTCTTTTGTTATTCTTTTGCTACATTTGATTTTGTTAAAATTTTTTGTATAGCTTTCCCATTATCTACAATATCATGAGGTGTCCATGTTATTAGATCGCTCAACATATCTGAAAAATGGAATCAATTCTTACACAAGACATCACTTAGAACAAGGACTATGCTTCGTCTTTTGCATTTTTACTTGTTTAAATAACATTAGTGTATAGCACATAAGCATCAACTTATGCTGACAAAATTTTCATTAACCTTTTTCTTTTGTCCAATTAAGGGATCATTCGCAAAACTAGAACTGTAATGGAATGCTTACATCGCTTCTGTAGAGAATGCATTGACAAATCTATGCGCATGGGGTATGTTAAAACTATTCCATTATTCTCACTAGTTCACTGAAACATGGACTGGATATCCTGACCTGGTTGTAACAGTTACTTCTGAGCTTAAAAGCTATTTATTCTTGATAATGTTTCTTGAATCTAATGGCAGGAACAATGAATGCCCTGCTTGCCGCACACATTGTGCTAGTCGCCGGTCTTTGAGAGATGATCCTAACTATGATTCCCTAATCGCAGCCTTATATCCAGATATAGAAAAACATGAGGAAGAGGTATAATAATTAGGTTGATCTCTGAGTGCACTTTGGAATCTTATTTTCTATGCTATTATGAAAGCTCAAACAATTCAACACTATGTGGCTTAGGAATTGACTTTGCATGAGGAGGAGAAAGCTCGGAATAAACAGGTGAAGCATCAGATTTCTAGTTTAATTTGGTCTATTTACCTGTATGCTAATTCAAACTATCATTTGAGTCAAAATGCATTCATGTGTCTAGTACTCCCTTTCTTAAAAATAATTAAAGACGATTAAGTAAATTATAATCTGAGATAATTTGCATCAGATCCAAGCTTCAATCACCCAGACCTTGCATCGGCAATTAGAAGTTCTGGGTAGGAAGCGAACAGTTAAAGCCAATGCGTCTGCAACTATAAGGAGATCAAACTGCCGCTATCAAAGGAGAAAATATCGAGCTTCTGAACCTCAAGAGTCTGATAATAATGAGGATGCCAATGAAAATGGAAGCACGGGTTCATCTTTGGCCGATGAGGATCTTACTGAGGTCAAACCAAAGAGATTGAAGAGATGGGAGGGTCGGTGTTCTCAGCCTTCATCAGCTGCTAGTGCAGACGGGGTTGGTGACGAAAATGATTCTGAAGTGAATAGAGAATCCTTGGGTGTATCTGCTGCACTTAGTCCCTCAGAAAGGCTTCACTTGGGAGCAAGCGGTATTCGCAGTCACACAGCACATGGCAGTTTGAGTGGTGATGAAAATGATTCTGAAGTTAACAGAGAATCCTTGGGCTTGTTTGCAGCTCTTAATGGCCTCTCCGAAAGGCTTCATTGGGGAGCAGGCGGCATGCGCAGTAACACAAGACATGGCAGTTTGAGTGGTGGAAATGGAAAGAAAGCCCGAAACAGCCGCCTC
The DNA here is from genome assembly GCF_025698545.1 of Gossypium raimondii. Classification (NCBI taxonomy): domain Eukaryota; kingdom Viridiplantae; phylum Streptophyta; class Magnoliopsida; order Malvales; family Malvaceae; genus Gossypium; species Gossypium raimondii. Next base: position 41,184,987 of record NC_068570.1, read on the forward strand.
CCAAAGTTGGTGGATTGTCTCCAGAACCTAGAGGAGAAGGATGATGAGGTAAAGTTTAATTTTTGGTTGTGATCTTTATGTAGTCTACCCTGGTAAAGAGTCAGCAATCTCATTTATGGCTTCAGTTACGCCAAATTATGCACCTTACTGAGTCAAAAATATTATTTTCATTGCCTTCCAAGTTCATGAGATGATCATTAATGTTATTCCAGATTATCATCTAGTATTGAGTTGTCACTTGCTGCAATGTTTGGATTACTGATTTTCTTATTTTCTTTCAGTTGGATATCCACCTGATGCTTGTTTCAATTGATGAACAAAGAATACCCTGTTTACAGAGGCCTTACCTTTGCTGCAGGCCTACGTTGTTGGTTAGACACCTGTGCCAGGTAGTTATTCTTCGATCAGAAACCTCTTTGCTCATTTAAAACCAGTCCATTCAGACAAGCGGAAAACTAATTCTTAATTGACATCTTACCTAGTATGTAGCTCTTCAAACTGCTTTACAAGCCAGTGAAATTGAAATATACCTGGTAAAAGAGTTATATTCTACGGCCAACATGTCAACCTATAAGATTACCAAGCCCGGTTTAGTTGAATCAGTCAGAGATAAGTTGGAAGTTTTAAAAGAGGAAGAAACTTTGGGTGGACTTGGACGCCAAACTTCCAGTCATAGCCATTTGGTAAGCTCCTCCTCTTAGAATAAATGTATAAATGTTCATACTTTCACAATCATTGTATCCGAAAGTATGCTAATACATGCACATAGATATGCCGTGCACATACTTATGTTACAAAATTTTATACATTTGGTTTGTGTTATTTTTCAGATTCTTGCATATCAGAAAAAGGAGAATAGAAATGGACAATGTCAAGTTTAGTGCCAGCCTTGTCAGACAAGAGCAAGATGTTTCCCGTTGCTGTTACAATATATTTGTGTATGAATATACATATACGTATATACATAGAGAGAGAGGGTGTTAATATAAGGAATCTGAATACATTTTGGTTTTGATTGTTGCCATGGTTGAACTCGAGTAGTTTATCACATGCAAGCGGGGGAGGGGGGTAGTTTAGGAGTAGTAAACCAAGTATCAGTCGCATTTGGAAGCAGATATGCATAAAAGGATTGCAATCATTAAATTTATTTATTAACCATTGTCATTTTTAATAACCAACACAAGCTATTATTACTAGAACAAAAAAGAAGAAGCTATTATTACCTTAATTCTCCTTACAGTGTACTGTTTTAGAATTTATTAGAGATTGAATTTTGATTTTTAAAATTAAGAATTGGTATTAGATTGTTTAAAAATAAATCAGTATAATAATATTGATGGTAAATGGAAATTGCCAAAGCCTTGTCTTGCCTTGCTTTTGCAAAGAGCCAAAGATCGGGAGATATTAACTTATACAAGGGGGATCCTTGAATGACTAGTAAGACCTAAAATAATGACATCTATCATTATTTTATGTCCCAAAAGTCACCTCCATTTCTCTTTCAATTTAATTTTATATTGTATTTGTTTCATCCTTTTTTTTTTATTTGTTAGTATGTTTTTTACATCATGTTTGTTTAAAATATCCAATCAAGATATTGAAAAATAAATATCTAATCTAGATTTTTATCCACACATGGATTGAATTTTCAATTAATAATTTCATGTTCTTTTATCAAGTTAAACAATAATAGCTTAAACGCATTTATAATATAACTTTTACTATTTATATATATATATATATATATTTGTTTTTCATTAAAGAAAATCAGATGATGGCACCATCATTATTATACATCCTCCCAGATTGCCAAAGTCTCAGACTTAATACCGATGTACCATGAATTCTCCCTACCAAAATAGTGAACCTAAAACAAAAATATTCATGTATGAAATTAATATATATATATATATATATATATATATATATATAACTATCAATTTAAGAGGAAGTGCCAATTTCAGGACCAATTAAGTCGGTTTACAATAATATTTGTGTTGTTTATTCATAATAAAATTAGAAATAATATTTGGTATATTGTTAGTAAGGGTGAGTAAAACTCGATTTGATTCGGAAAAAATTTTAATGTTCAAAAATAAATTTCTAGGATTTCTTAATTTATTTTAATGTTCAAAAATAAATTAATTTAATTATTAGTAAAATTTATTTGATTTAAACAAAACAAACTAAAACGAATTTAGCTTAAGGTTAAACTATCCTTCTTAGAATTTAGTCCTTTAATTTTTATTTACAAGAATTTAATCACTTAATTTTCAAATTCAAAATTCAAACAACATCGATAAAATTCTTCTATTAAATTTACTTGTGTGACATTTTGAAATAAAAGAAAATTCACTTAATAACCATGTAACAAAAAATGATGTTGTAATGAACATAAATTTGATGGTGCTGACAATTAGACTTAAAATTTAAATGAACACAAAGTATAGGGACTTAAACACAAATTTAATATTTCTACTTAAAAACGAAAATCTATTAATTCAAGTAGGGTTGGTTTACGAATTACGGAAGAAAAAGGACAAAAGGTGGGGGAGAAATTCAAAGAAAAGGACCTATCAATTACCAATTATATTAAATAGTCATTATGAGACTTTAACTTAAAATTTGAATTTTTGGATATATTATAATATTGATTCAGATAATATTTACTACTAAATAACATGAATTTGAAGTTTTAATTTTGAGTTAATATATTAATTTGGTGAATTTTCAAAGGTTGTGATGAAATGGGTAAGCAAATAGGTCCCCGCCACCTCACCACACCACCTTCATCCTTATCCACTTTTCTTACCTCAATAATGCAATCCACTCACATCATGTTAAAAACCCAAAATTAATTAATAAATTGATGTTCCAATCACATACTAACGCAACATCATTCGTACAATACCCCTTCCCTTTATTTAATAATAATTTAATATAGCAGCAGCTGCCGCCGCTCACGGCCGGAATCTTGAATGACATAAGGTCATCGACCACCCTGCGCTGCCGCTTACTCTTTTAAACATCTTACTTACTACTACTATACTTAATTGACCCATTGAAAAACTTTTAAAAAGGACGATATATATATATATATATATTTACATGCAAATCCTGCTCCTTCAGTAGCAGCAACCTTCTGCTAGTGGTTTTGCTACCCTCCGCCGCCGTCAGCCATCGCCCAATCAGCGGTGATGCTTGCTCCGGGTCTCCCCGCTGTAAAGCCTGCATCCCATCCCATCCGAACCAAACTTTCTTCTTAAATTTTAGTTAACACCCAGAAATTAGATCCATGCAAATTACCCTAATTAATCTTTGGTTATTTATCATCTTATAGTAAATAAACAAGAATAATTAAAAATAAAAGCTTATAAATGGATTAGTGTAATAATTACAGCATACTGTTATTTCCACGCAGCTACCAAACAAAGAGCCAAGTTTTCCTGCATGATCTGTCTCTGAGCCTCCGTTTGGTTGCTGAGAAAACGTTAGAAAAAAAAACACACACAAACAGGAAAGTTTTTGAGGCTTCCTTTTTGAAAAATTCATCATTTTAGTACTATATATTAAAAAGAATCCAAATTCCAAAACACCTGGTTAATATTTATATACGACTCTTCTATGATTAATTTTCTCAGCAACCAAACAGATGGGGATCACAAACATCCAAAAAGCAAAATCAAAGTCCCACTTATATATATCCAATTATCCAAGCAAGCATGCATGCAAATAACTGAACAAGAAAAAAAAATCTGTACGAACCAGTCATAAACAGTAGGAGAGTTAGGTTGAGGCTTGTCGAAAACTTCAGCGCCAATACCTTTGGTTGCAAGGTTGCTACCTGGATTGAACACGCTCCTCCACACGTTGTCCCTACGAGCCGACACCGGCGTCGATGGTGTCCCAGGTGTCGTCGGACTCGTCGGCATCGCCATTGATGAAGCCTCATCTAATGAAAAGATTCAATTTCAGAGTGACAAACTTAAATGTCCACAATACAAATGATGAAATGCAAAAGCTAACTGTTTTTACCTTTGGTGGACAAGGGTGGGGTGGTTGTGATCTTCCTCAGCCGGCCAAGGCCACGTTCCGGTTGAGGTCCGGCCACTACATCATCCCAAAGTTTCTCTAGCAGAACCATTTTTCTTTTCTTTCAATTATATCTCTTCTCTGTTTGTGTTTTTAGTGCTTTTGGGTGGCTTTTATTTGGTGGCATATATAGAGGAAGATTCAGCCCAAAATATCTTTCCTGCCTATTAATATGGATATTGATTTTTGCTATTTCCAATCATTTGCTATCCGGACAACATTCATTTATTACTTTAATTTTAAGATATAAATTATTATTTTACAAATTGTAAGTAAAAATTACAAAGGAGTATTACGATTGTTTTAAATATATTTTTGATTTTTTAAAATTAAATAAGAATATTTTGATTAGATGCAATTGTATATAAAATTTAATTTTGATTTAATTATATAAAGAAAGCCCTAACTATTAGTTTACTTATTATATACAATTATATTTATTTATTATGAAGATGATTTTTTTTCTAAAAGTGTTAGTGTATTTTCATATTGCTTGCTACTTTTAATTAAAAATTAGTTTAAAATAAACTAATTAAAAATAGGATATAATTTTTAGTTTAATGGGTACAATTAATTAAGCTTTAATTCTTAATTCGTTTAATTATACCAAAAGAGAGTTATTATACAAAAATTGAAAATGTACTATTTAAATAAAAATCTTTAAATATTAATGAATATTGGCAATAGAAGATTGAAGAGTGGAGATATGGAAACGGATGGATAAGAATGAGTAAAGGGAAAGGGGCCCGCAAAATAGTATTCTCATTAAAAATCAGAAGAGAAGAGGAGAGAGTAGGTTAGGGTTTCAGTCACAAGTGTGACCCTCCCATACAAGTTTTGTCCTATTCTTCTTGACAGCATCATCTTGTCTGACAAGATGACACGTGGATCTCAATCCCCTTCATCATTATGTAATTAATTACTTAAATTCTTACGGAATTTATAATGTTTTATTTAATTGGCTGATATATATTTTAAAGAAAACTGTCAAAATATATTAAAGAGAATCTCAGGCCACCCAAAAGCAAGAGAGCAAGAATACCCTCCATTTTAGATTATCCCAACCCTTTGCATGCTTGGAAAAGAATCGTTTTAAATTTTCGATTGTCTAGTGAATCGCTCTAAATCTGGAACATTCTGGTAATTACTAGTTTCAGTTTCAAGATTACTAGCCATTCTTCAACACAACCAAGGTTCTCAATTGGGTCTATGCGTGGATTGTCTATCCATTTACACCATCTCCTGTTCTACCACCTAAAATTCCCCGACCCACCACACATTTCATTTCCGACTTAACCCTTCTCTGGCCAACAGGTGAGCCATTCTATTACCTCCTCTCTTTATGTATTGAAATTTAACTCGTTCAAACATTAATGTAGCACTTCCATACTTGACCCGATTGTCGGGTCACGACACCATTATAGCAAAATAGATTTTTAGCGGCTTTTTTTGGACCTATAGCGACACTTTAAAACAATTTGCCAAGTTTCGATAAGCGCCGCAAAAAACGCCGCTAAATTTTGCGGTGTTTATGTGGAAAAACACCGCTATAGAACATGACCCTTAGCGGCGTTTTCCCCACAAACGCCGCTAAAGAACATGACCTTTAGCGGCGCTTTCCCCACAAACGCTACTAACTTTAGCAGATTTTTAAGAACCCATTTTCATTCATATAGAACCTGAATTGTCAACATAATTTCCTGTAACATCAAATTCAACCAAAAACTGCAAATCTAAATGATACTTCAAATCCAACGAAGGAAATATGTATATGATCTAAATTAATAAATGAAATAACAAAATATATTATATTCAAAAGTTATATTGTTAAAATATTCTCACAATAAGAAAAAAAAAACGTCTAAGATGGCGGATTCTGCGATTGCTGAAACATCTTCATTATATTCTGAAGCTGTAGCTGGAGTTCGTCATATTTTCTGCTTGCCTCTGCTTCCTTCGCTACTGCCTCCACTTTAAGTTGTAGTTAGAGTTCTACAAAACAAAAGACAAATAGAGGTAAGCTTACTTGAAGTTAGTAAGTTCATAAAATAATGATAGAGCTTGCCATAATTTAACTTAACAACACAATTGAATAACAAATAAGATAATTCCTTGTCGTTCACAATCCACCACAAGTAAGAGCTACAAGTTTCATTAAATCAATTTTCTCAAATATCATTAGCTCGTCACTTCAGAAATGCAGTGTATCACTCATCCGAGCTAGTTCCAGAACATTGACAGTTTCGTAATGTTGCTCATACAAGCTGACGAGGATCTGCAACATATGTAAGACCTCAATAATTGCTGCAGTTCATTCATCAGAACAGAACATTCAGTCGTTTCACTAGTTCTCGATGCTTCTCACACAAGCTATCAAAAATCCGCAACTTATGCAGGATTCTCAACCATCGGAATGATCCATATAATCAGAACAGAATATTTAATCATTTCATCACTTCACATCCCGGCTCAAGGCCGAATCACCTTAATCGTTCGTATTACCAACTCTCAATTGTCTTACTTCATACGTTAACACATACTTATCATGAATTTTCTATTCATACCTTTCTAAATTTCGTTTCATCATAAACACATTTCAATCACCTCAACGTAAATTTTTTTAGCATTATTGGAAACAACTCGGTTAGAAGTCATATCTGTCTTACAAAATAATTTCATTGGATTCGGAAGATAATTACATTATCACGAGTAATAAAATGGCATGTATAGCTAAACTCACATACGCTATGTTAGTCCGAGAACCGACTAAATCATAGCTCTGATACCACTAAATGTAACACCCCAAACCTGGTCAAAACATTATGACCGAATTTGGGGATGTCACATTGTAACACCCCTTTCCCGTATTCGACGCCGGAATAGGGTACGAGGTATTACTAGAAGACATACATTTGCATACGTATTAAACCTAGTTAAAAAATTTCATTCGAATTAAAACTTTCAATTTATTAACTTGCTTTTATAATTTTTTTACAACATATCCTTGAAATATTATATTCATAACAAACATGGCTTACGAGATCCGATATTTACTCTTGTAATTCAAAGCTTAATTTCCATTTCATTCAATTCACAATTTCTTATGTTCACAATTCAAATCAATTTCTCAATCCAATATATATATTTCAATCATCTAAGAATATAATTCAAGTTACATAAACTTACCAAAGCTAAATTGCGAAATACCAAAATTCGGGACATTTTGGTAATTTTTATTTTCCTTGAATTTTCACCCAATCTTGATATAAATTAATATTTCATTCAATTTATTAATTTAAATAATAAAATAATTCATTTCATGCAATTTGGTCACTTTTGACATCTTTACCAATTTACCCTTAAAATATTACTTTTATTCAATTTAGTCATTGAACCTAAAACATGCAAATTGGCCATTTTTAATGAGAACTCATGCTAGTTGAAATCATTTATTTTCCTCCTCCTCTCCATTCCACATCCTTAATGTATAATATGCTTATATGTAACATTATCTATAATTCCACCATTTATTTATATATTAATACAAAGTTGTCCACTTGAGTCATAGTCACTAAATTATTTATATCCTAAGCTACGGAACTCCAAATTAAGATCCGCTAAATTCCTATGAAACTAGACTCACATACCTTCGTACCATAATATTTTAAGAATTTTGGTTTAGCCAATAAGTACAGTTTATTCTTTAAATATTCTACTATTTCATTGTTTGACAGTTCTGACCCTCTTCACTAAAAATTAATTATCTATTTTTACAAAATTTGGATGATGTTCCAATTTGTTTCTATTGAAAATAGACTCATTCATGATTTTAAAAATATAAATTTAAGCCTCTAATTATTTTTATTCAATTTTTATGATTTTACAAAGTCAGAATAGCGGAACTCGAATTCATTCTGACCTTGTCTCACAAAATTTATTATATCTCATGATTTACAATTCCATTACTTACACCGTTTCTTCTATGAGAAACTAGACTTAATAAGATTTAATTCCATATTTTATTCATACTCTAATTCTATTTCCACAACTTATGGTGATTTTTCAAATTTAACCTACTACTGCTATCCAAAACTGTTTTAGTGCAAAATGTTGATTACTAGGTGCATAACTCCCTTATTCCCTTTCTCTATAATATTTCCCATCACTTTCACTTATTTATCTTCACTAATATATCCAAAACTTAAGACCTTATATAAGAAAACTCTACTATAACATTATTTGCATGCTTTTTCAATAATATCAAACTTAAAAATATATTGAAATCTTGATGTTCTTACCTTGTGCTATTGATTTCAATCTTTAACTTGATTTTGTCTCTGCTCCAGCTTCTATTTCTTGAATCTAACTTGATATTCTAGCTCCCCATTGTCTCATTATCAATTTTCTCTCTTGGTGGCTATAAAAATTTCTTTGATTTCTAAGTGAAAATGGTGAATTTTTGGTGGGAGGACCAAATTGTAAAGAAAGGAAAACTTCTTTCTTTTCCTCTCTTCTCACGTTGGTTGCATGGAAAAGATGATAATTTTTTTCATCATCTTTCCTCCATTTTATATTAATCATTTAATAATAAAATAATACTAAAAATCTTAATAAAATATTAATTAAATAACATTTATCTATTTAATTAATTAAAAATATCACAAACATCATCATTAGCTTCTAGAATTCTCTCTCTCTCTATTTGACCATTTTGGCCTTTATAATCTTTTGAAATTCCATCCTTGAGTCATCACTTAATTTGGTAAAATTATAATGTAGTCCCTCAAAATTCTTCACCTTTTGAATTTGGTCCTAATTCATCCATTTTCCTTAGTTTCTAGATTATTCCACTCTTAAAATATTACACTATTGGTCCTTTAACTTTTTGTATTTACACTCTAACTCCTCAAACTTTGAGTATTTACTATTGGGTAACAAAAATTTTATCACTTTTGCAATTTAATCCTTTCTTAAATTAATATGTCATAATATACTTTTCAATGTTGACATAACTCAATATTACCCTTTTATCACTTTATTTCCTTATTTTACTATATCAAGGATATTATCTTACTTTCTTACTGTAAAAATTTTCAAGCTATTACATTTAATATGATACTAATGACCTCATAAATATTTATGAATCGACTCATTAGATTTGTGGACCTGAAACTACTGCTCTCGACACCACTAAAAAAGGACTGTTACATGATACTTATCATAATTATAAATCATATTCACTCACTCACTTGAAATCTAGATGTCTCTTCATGTCATACTTCATCAATACTTTCTATCTCTGATGTATAAATTAAAATACACATATTATACTTTATATTCACAATATATTTAACTAAACTCATTGAAATACAAGTAAGTTTAATTTGAAAACTTACCTCTTTTGACAAGAATTTCTTCTCTTTTGCTTCTCTTCCATTTCTTCTCAAGTTCATCACTACCCTTCTCTTTTCATCTAATTTTCTTCACTTTCATCTACTAGTTTCTTGCTTCTAAGTTGATGAACATGCTGTCTAATATCTTTACTACCATTTTCCTTTCTGATGCTTATAAAAATTCTCATGATTTTGGGGTGAAATAGTGGAATTGAATAACCAAGGACCAAATTATAAAAGAAGGAAATGCTTTTCCTCTATTTTCCATTCATGTTGGGGAGGGAAGGATGAAAAAAATTCTTCATCTTTCCTCCCTTTTATAATACCATTGTTCCATTAAAATATTATCAAAATATCTAATTTATTTATTATTAATATATTATTTAAAATATCAACTAATAAAGCCCTTATTCAATAGATCTTGCAACTGTTTTTTTAATTCTTTAAGCTCCAAAGGTACCATCCTGTATGGAGTACCAGAAATAGATATTGTTCCAAGTTCCAGTTCCAAGAAGTTCCCTAGGAAACACATCTAAAAATTCTCTTACCATAGGAACTTGGCTAATATCTTTTCTTAATTCAGATGAATCCATGATATAAGCCAGCTAAGCATATACACCTTGAATAAACATTTTCCCAGCGGACATTGCAAAAATTATCCTGTTCGCTAATCCAATCTATATACCAGGTATAATCACTTCTTTACCCATTAAATTTCTTAAAAATACACTTCTAGTTCAACAATCAACCATAGCATTATGTCTAGTCAACCAATCTAACCCCAAAATTGCATCAAACTTATGAAAACTCAATAACAAAAAGTCTTCTAGAAATGTAGGTTTGCCAAAAACTAATAGACAATTTCTGATCAACTTATTCACCTCAATACTCTGATCTAAGGGATTAGTTACTAGCACATTTGTTTCAGAGTATACTACCTCAAGATTAAAATCCTCTATAACTGTAGTACAAATATATGAATGAGTAGAATACAAATTGTTACCATGAAAATAAAATTTACCAGTTATCACTTTAGGCAGATCAACATCATCTTTAGCTTCACATAAGCTGTGCTGAGACTTTAGAACTTGACTTACTAAGATTCTTCCTCTGCGCTCCTTGTACTGAGCCAGATTTAGTTGCCATTCTAAATCAACTCTCATGTTGAATCTTTTGAAGGCTTCTAACTCATTGTTTAGTGATTAATTCAATCTTAGATAGGCAATCTTTAACCATATGGTCTCTAGACTCACATCCAAAACATGCCCCTAAACTTTTCTGTGTTCACCATCATGATTCCTACCACAATATTCACATTCACTCTTTATCGGTCTAAAACCACCAGAACTTGCCATAGAAGTAATTGGTCTACTGAATCCTTCACGTTTGAAACTTTTGAACTATGAATCTTTTCTCAAAGTTGAAAAAGTTCGATCTCTAGGTTTCTTAAAACCTGCAGATGAGGGAGGACATAACCTACCTCTCTTCATTCTTTCTCTTTGAAAATTCTTGCTTCAATCTCTAATGATCAATTTCATCTTATGGGCTTTTGCTATCATTGCTCCAAGTGTTTTATGTAATATCCCTAAATCGGGTCTAGTAGTTTTAAGTATATTTTTTGGGTTCCAAGAGTGAAACTAGGAATTTATAGGGTTTCTAGTAATTTTTAATTTAATTTATGATGTTAATTTCATCTAAAATCGATTAAACGATAATCCAAAAAGTCAAAAAATATTTTTGAAAATTTAATTTTAAAGATTTTAAATAATTATTAGTGAAAATAATCAATTTGGGTTGAAAGCAAATTTTAAAATAATTTTTATTGGGGGTAATTTTGAGTAAAATTTAAATATTAATTAAATAGGATTTAATTGTAAAACAAGAGAAAATTTAGAGTATTTATATGGAAAATAAACCTTAAAATTCAGAATTTGGAGGGAAAGGATTAAATGGTAAAGTAAGGGAAATGTGGAAGTGACCATCAGACAAATTGCTCAAATTTTAAATTTCTGGTGGGTGGTTTTAGTTTTAAAACTAATGTATCTAGCCTACTTTTCACATATTTTACATCAGATTAGAGAGCTTTAAATTATTTTTTTTGCATGATTTTAAAGATCTATCATTAAAGAATAGATCCAACCGATTTCCTTCTCAAATACTCTCTCAATTCACCAGAAATTATTCTCAAAAGTAGCCAAAAATATTCTAAAATTTCTCAAGTTTCTTGAATCAATATTTTCAATCAACTAATTTAGAGCGAATCAAAGGTAATCTTCAATCCTAAACTTGTTTTTATGAATATTAGAAACATTTTTACATGTTTTGAGAGTCAATTAAAGGATTTTTATCAATGCCATCTTCTTCCAAAAACACATGGTTCTTTAATGGTGGATCTTGAATTTTGAGAGGAAATCCACAAATCAATGGATGTTTCAACTCAAAATGGATCTATTAAAAGGTTTTTGATCTTATTTATCAAGATTAAACATGATTTATGAGGTAATTTAAAGAAATCTGAATTTCATCATCTTCATGAATCGATTTTTTGAAATTTTGTGAAATTGTTGTTTAGTATAAGTGTATTTGGTCTAGTATTGATGATTGAAAGTGTTTAGGAGGGTTGGAGAGATTGATTTTGTTAGGAATCGAGTTTTCAACTTGATGTTACAAATTGGGTAAGGTATCTTTGTGAGTGGATTTCGATTAGTATAGTTAATTAAAATTCGTGTTTACTATAGCATTTGAAAGGTGGTAGTGTCTAGTTTACCTCTATTAAAGCTCCAAATCTTGAACAGGACCGAGCTAACTAAAATTGAAGCTTGGATTTTCTTGGTTGATCACTTGTTTGTGGTAGAATAAATTCTGTGGTGAGTGTTTCTAAGGGCAATTTGGTAAATTAACCCTCATTTATGTTTAATTAGTAGCTTAATTGATGATTTCAATTGATTAATTAAGGTTGAATGGCTGATTTTTCTAGGATTGATATTATACATACAAGAGTTGAATTTTTATAGAATAATGGTAAGTAAGCATTTAGGTGATTTTGTGCAATTTTATTAGGATAATTATATTGATGATCAGAGCATGGTTACTAGAGTTTTTGATCATGATATATTGGTGTTACAATTGGTAATTGAACATTGGAAAATGACAAACGAAATGCTTGGTTAAATTGGATGTTAAATGAGAATGTTAGATGTTACACATAAGCATTTTGTCACATTAAATTGAGCACAAAAATGACTGATTTATATGCTATGTTTGATTGAATATATTGGCAACATACATGGTGGATCCATTGGATATAGTTGGCATGCCATAGGATTTGTGAGTACTTACCTTTATTTGTAACATTGTGAGCATATGACTCTAGGTGGACTGATTTGTTTGGGGTAGATTAGGGAGTGTTGAGGATGTGTCCCCATTCATTGGGTTATTTAAGGTACTATAAGGGAGCTGGTGCTTCGGCCCGCTCAACTCGGTGGACTGTGTTTGATATTTGTAGGAGTTTGGAGATCCATTTATCCGATGTATGATCACCAGATTAAGCCATGGGAAGTGTATGCGAATATATTTATGTGTGATTATTGTTATATCATTCGATGTTTGTAAACCATGAATAATTGGTTCTTGATATTGATAAATCATATGGAAATTAAATATACATGTTTCATATTATGGTTGATAATTGGTGATTGATTGGATGTGATTTAAGCATGATTTCAATGTTGATTTACTAGTCATTTTTATTAACATTCACTGAGCTTTTTAAAGCTCACACCTTCACAATTTGTGTAGATAATAGTCGGGCTTGAGGAGCGGAGGAGCCAAGCAAGAGAGTTCCAAGAGATTTAGGCTTGGTAGAGGCTTTATTACATGCTTTAGATCCTGAAAATAAGCATTGTAGAACTCCCGAGAATTAGTTTAATTTTTGTTGTAATTAGACTTTGGACATTGGACATTTTATTTTGGATAGTTTTATAATAATTTTGAGGCATGTTTGAGTTTAATTGTTGAATGATTTACGGTGTATTTTTGCTTGATAACACGGTGTGAGAGACATGAAATTTGTACTAACGATTGTTTAAATGAAGCTTCCATGGAGTGGTTTACTAGTGACTAAGGTACGACACTTGTTTGATTTATTCGGTGTTTTTTATGCTTGAAATTGATTGCCTAATTCTTTAAAATTGAGGCTCGATTGATGTTAATTAACTCAATTGAAGGTGTATGTATATGTATGTTAATTAATCATAGTAAAATTGAGTTTAATTGGCCCTTCAAATATGTAAAATTGAGTTTTAAAACAAGTTTTTCGTAAAAAAATAGGTGCAGTGGTTTTCACACGGGCGTGTGGGTAAGTGACACGGGCATGTAGAGATTTGAGCTATCACACACGGGCATGTGGGATTTGCACATGAGTGTGTGTGATCGGTCTAAAAGTTTTTCACGATGCGAACATGGCCGTTTAATGACACATAGTCTGGGGGACACGGTCGTGTGTGTTTTGTGGGTGTGAATTATTTGTCTCTTTAAATTGGTGTTCTAATTTGTTTAAGTTATAATTTGTCCCTAATAATAAAACTTGGATTAGACATAGTAAATAAACTCAAATTAAGCTTATAGTTTAGGGTTGCAGAATTTGACTAAAAGAAGGTCGGAAAACCTTTAGATCTAAAATTGGATTAGTTTTACCATAGGTGATAAAATGATGAAAATGCCCCTAGGTTAAATTACCTAGGAAAAGTTTAAAATTGGTTCATAATTTGCTTACGCATTAATAAATAACTAATAATTAGATAAGTTTGAGGTGTTGTAAGTTCGGGGTGTGTCTTGGGTGGTCGTTAACCGGAGAGTCACTTAGGAGGCTAATGTAATGCTTCAAATTCGGGTCGGTCTCTCCTGGTCGGGTTTGGGGTGTCATATTTGGTGGGATCAGAGCTTTAGGTTTAACACCTTAGGTTAGCCTTGGTTACTTGAATATGAATGATCTTAGAGTATGATGTTTAGTTGCTTGTGTTGATTAAAAATTTCCTATTTTTGCCTATGCATGATCTTTGTAATATAAATTGTTCTTGGGGTAGGATTGGGAGCAAAATGCCTTAGAGGAACTATACTTAGTTAAATCTTGGAACTCTTGCCACTGCTCACTCATGGTATGTTTTCTTTACTCTTTCTCTTTAGTATACAATAGTTGTTATGCCTTTGCATCGTGATCGAGGTAGCATGGATGATGACGCATTACTACGGGATGATGCTCAAATGGGTCACATCGAGCACTTCAAGTCTGAGATGGTAGGAGCACTACAGTTTATCGTTGGTGCCAGCACTATTTCGGTTCGTCAGGGTTTGACACTGGAGCATTTACAAGCTCTTGGTGGTAAGGAGTTTCGCGGTGTTAAGGGCAATGATCCGATACTTGCAGAGTATTGGTTCGAGGGCATAGTTTGTTTTGTCAATCAAATGGGTTGTGATGACGAGGATAAGTTGGGTTGTGTTGTATCGCTACTGACGAACGAGGCTTACAGATGGTGGATGACTATCGAGAGGGGTACTACGCCGGATCGTCTAACTTGGGGCTTCTTCTTAGCATCGTTTTGGAGGAAGTTTATGGGCGAGCAACATATCGAGGCTAAGAGACGGGAGTTTATTGATCTTGTTCAGGGTACTCTGTCGGTGGACAAGTATGAGGCTAAGTTTGTTCGATTGAGCCAGTATGCTCTCAAGTTGGTGTCTTTTGAGGCAAACTGTTGTAAGAGGTTTAGGTTCAGATTAAACTGTGAGATTAAGCTCTATCTGGTTTCTCAGAATACCGAGTCTTCGACGAGTTAGTTGAGGAGGCTCGTGCATTAGATGAGACTTTAGGAGAGGAGCCTAAATCTGCTTCGTCTAGAGCTGTTAAGAGGTCAACTAAAGTTGCTTGAGGTTCTGGTCATAAGGATAAGAGAGGTCGCTTAGGTAGATTTGGACGACGTGTTGCTGGTGGCCGCTGTCAGGATAGGCAGGCTGCGAGAGTTGAGGTTGGTCCTGTTGATCAAGGGGCTATTGCATGGTCGATATATGAGCATTGTAGTCGATGCCATCACGGTGAGTGTTAGAGGATGAGGGATGCTTGTCTTGTCTGTGGTTCGATGGAGCATCGTGTGAGTGACTACCTGAGGAGAGCCATTGTTGTTTGCGATTAGCCTGTTGTTGCTACACCTGCTCTGACTTGAGGGAGAGGCTGTGGTAGAGGTGATGGTGGTAAAGGTGCTTGTTAGCGTGGTGCTAGACGAGGTGATGATGGTGGTTCGGCCAGAGTTTATGCAGTGAGGAAGCCCCGGATTAGAGAGGCCACTGATGTTATCAGAGGTACTTTCACGCTACAGTCTTTTCCTCTGCTAGCTTTAGTTGATTCTAGTGCGACGAGGTCATTTATCTTGATAGACGTAGCTAGAGAGTCAGGGATTGCTATAAAGACATCTAGATTGAGTGTTACGGTTAAGAGCCCTCTAGGTGATAGTGTAGTAGTGGGTCGAGTTTATCGTCGTTGTCCTATGATGGTTTAGGGATAAGTGTTACTAATTGATCTTCTCGAGTTGCCATTTTGGTGTTTCGACATCATTTTGGGTTTGGATTGGTTGTCTGAGCTTCAGACTAAGGTTGATTGTCAGGCAAAGTTGGTGACTCTGTGTGGTGCTAGCAGTTCGGAAGTTGTTGTTGGTGAGAAGTTTAACTTGTTGTCGAATGTGATTTCTTTACTTCGTGCTGATAAGTTAGTTCGAAAAGGTTACAAAGCTTATCTAGTCTATATCCTGAATGCTGATAGTAGGGAGATGATATTGGATGAGATTCGGGCTGCTTGTGACTTTTTAGATGTGTTTCTTGAGGAGTTATTGGGATTACCATTGAATATAGAAGTTGAGTTCGGTATTGAGCTCTATCCCGATACTGCTCCGGTGTCTGTTGCGCCCTATCGCATGGCACCTAAGGAACTAAACGAGTTGAAGCTGTAGTTGCAAGAGTTATTGGATTGTGGGTTCATTCGTCCGAGTGTGTCTCTATGGGGAGCACTGGTGTTGTTCATGAAGAAAAAGGATCGGACTTTGAGGCTGCAAATCGATTACCGCCAACTGAACAAGTTGACCATCAAGAATAAGTATCTGCTACTGAGGATTGATGATCTGTTTGACCAGTTTTGGGGAGCTTCGGTTTTCTCAAAGATTGATTTAAGGTCTGAGTATTATCAGTTGAAGGTTAAGGATTCGGATGTGATGAAGAATACTTTCAAGACTCGGTATGGTCATTACGATTTTCTTGTCATGCCATTTGGGTTGACGAATGCACCTGCCACATTCTGGACATGATGAATCGAGTATTCCATTCCTACATGGATCGAGTCGTAGTGGTTTTCATAGATGATATATTGGTGTATTCTCGATCAGAGGACGAGCACTTGAGAGTGGTTATGCAAGTTTTGTGGAAGAAGTAGTTGTTTGCGAACATAAGCAAGTGTGAGTTTTAGCTTCGTGATGTGGTTTTTTTGGCTCATATTGTTACAGTTGAGGGTATTTAGGTTGATTGGAAGAAGGTTGAGGCAATTTTGGATTGGAAACCGCTGAGGACTGCTTTTTAGGTCAGAAGTTTCTTAGGGTTAGTTGGTTATTACCGTCTCTTTGTCGAGGGGTTTTCAAATATTGCTGCTCCTTTGACGAATTTACTTCAGAAGAACATTGCTTTTGAGTAGACTGATGATAGACAGAAATGCTTTGAGAAGCTGAAGTCAATTTTGATCAAAGCGCTTGTGTTGACACAGCTAGTATCCAATAAGGAGTATGTGGTCTACAACAATGCTTCTTATATGGGACTGGGTTGTGTGTTGATGTAGAAGGGTAGGGTAGTTGCTTATGCATCAAGGCAGTTAACGCTGTATAAGTGTAACTACCCGACTCATGATCTAGAGTTAGCTATCGTAGTTTTCGCACTCAAGATTTGGTGTCACTACCTATACGGTGAAAGGTGTGTGATATACATTGATCACAAGAGTCTTAAGTATCTCCTAACCTAGAAGGAGTTGAACTTGAGACAGAGGCTTTATTGGCTGAACTTCAAGTGAGGCCGGTTCTTTTGCAATAGATTCGTGAGCATCAGCCTTTTGATGAGAGTTTGGCTCGTCGAATTCGTTAGGTTGAGTTAGGTGTTCAGGAGGATTATGATCTCAACTCTGATAGTGTTCTATGTTTTCGAGGTTGCTTGTCGGTTCCGGGAGACGAGGATCTGAGGCACTCGATTCTTACTAAGGCTCATAGTAGTCATTTTACTATGCATCCCAGTGGGAATAAGATGTATCAGGATCTTCAAGTTCTGTATTGGTGGCCCGAGTTGAAGAAGGATGTTGCTGAATTGTTGCGAGATGTTGGTTTTCCAGAGGGTGAAAGCCGAACATCAGCGTCAATTAGGTTTGCTTTAGCCTATTCAAATTTCGGAGTGGAAATGGGAGCGGATTACGATGGAATTCATTTTAGGTTTGCCTTTGACTCCAACATGTAAGGATTTGATATGAGTGATTGTGGATAGATTTACGAAGCTTTCACATTTTCTGCTAGTCCGTACGACTTTTAGTCTGCATCAATTAGCTGAGCTCTACATTCGAGAGATAGTTCATCTTCATGGAGTTCTTATTTCAATCGTACCGGACAGAGATCAACGATTTACTTCTAGATTCTAGAAGCCGTTACATGAGGATTTGGTTTTGAAGCTTTATTTCAATTCAACTTATCATCCACAATCTGATGGTCAGTCAGAGAGGGCGATCCAGATTCTTCGCCAGGCGGGCTGTTACATTTTCCATATCTATATGTAAACATTGTGAACATCTTGGCCAATGGCTCCATATGTATCCTCCTTCGAGCCTTGAAACCCTTTAAGCAGGAGTTGATATCCACTTCGAACAGTATACTTCCTAGAGCTTTCAGGACACTGCCATATATGATCCACGGACCTATGCTACCCTAGAAGGATACAGAATCTTTCTAGCCTCTTGGTAATCAAACGATGCCAAAATCAATTCCTCCTTCCATGTTCCATAACCCGTTTGACCCCATTAACCCGAGGCGATTGTATTTTGCAAGGGCTATCTCTTGTAAGCTAAGCCATGTTCCAAACAGAAATGTGGCTACCATATCCAACCTTCCAACTACATCCTTTACCCAAAAGTGTAACACCCCTAACCCGTATCCTTCTCCAGAATAGGGTTATAGAGCATTACCGGAGTTTACAAATTAATTTTCAAACATTTCATTTCATTAAGCATTCATATTTATAACCAATCAAAATCAAAACATTTATGAGCTAACATTAACCAATTTAACCTATACAAATCATTATAACCAGAATCAAATCATCCAAAATTACCAATAGAACCAATGGATAATGTGATATATCTCCAACAAGCTTCCAACCCAATCAAGCTTCCGATAATCATTTCAAAACATCTAATAATTATAACTATTACCAATAATAATTAAATTCCAATAATAAAACACACATATATATAATATTCATTACCAAATAGCATTCACTTCTATTAAAATTATACAAAATATAGTTCATACGAACTTACAAGGCTAAATTGCGAAATAGGAAAATTCAGGACATTTTGGAAAATTTCTATTTTCCTCAAATTTCCACCCAATCTTGATCTAAATTAATATTTCATTCAATTTACTAATTTAAATAATAAAACAATTCATTTCATGTAATTTGGTCACTTTTTGACATTTTACAAATTTACCCTTAAAGTTTCACATTTGTTCAATTTAGTCCCTGAACCTAAAACATGTAAATTGATCATTTGTAATGAAAACTCATGCTAGTTGAATAATCATATATTTTCCTCCTCCTCTCCATTCCACATCCTTAATGTATATAACATGCTTATATGTAACATTACCTATAATTTCATAATTTATTTATATATTCATTCAAAGTTGTCCACTTGAGTCATAGTCACTAAATTATTTATATCTTCAGCTACAGAACTCCAAATTGAGATATATTAATTTTATTTGAAAATAGACTCACATATATTCTTACCATAAAATTTTCATAATTTTTGGTTTAGCCAATAAGTACAATTTATTCTTTTAATTCACCTCTGTTCCGCTGTCTGACAGTTCTGACCGTTCTTCACTAAAACTTAATTATCTTCTTGTAAAAAATTTGGATGATATCCCTGTTTATTTCTATTGAAAATATACTCTTTAAGGATTTTAAACATATAAAATATAACCCATAATTATTTTTGTACAAGTTTTTATGATTTTCCAAAGTCAGAACAGGGGATCCTGAAATCATTCTGACCTTGTCTCACAAAATCTATTATATCTCATGGTTTACAATTCCATTACTTACACAGTTTCTTATATGAGAAACTAGACTCAGTAAGATTTAATTCATATTCTGTTAATTCTATAATTTCATTTCCACAATTTATGGTGATTTTTCAAAATTAACCTACTGCTGCTGTCCAAAATTGTTTTAGTGCAAAATGTTAATTACTAAGTTTATAACTTCCTTATTCCCTTTCTCTATAATATTTCCCATTAATTTCACTTATTTATCTTCACTAATATATCAAGAACATAAGACGTTATATAAGAAAACTCTACTATAACATCATTTCCATGCTATTTCAATAATATTAAACTTAAAAATATATTGAAATCTCAATGTTCTTACCTTGTCCTATTGATTTCAATCTTTAACTTGATTTTCTCTCTCCTCCAGCTTCAATTTCTTGAATCCAACTTGATATTCTAGCTCCCCATAGTCTCCTTGTTATCTTTCTCTCTTGATGGATATGGAAAGTGTTTTGATTTCTAGGTGAAAATGGTAAGTTTTTTGAGGAAGAACTAAATTGTAAAGAAAGCAAAACTTTCCTTCTTTCTCTCTTCTCCTCACGTTGGATGCATGGAAGATGATGGGTTAGTTGCTTTTCATCTTTCTTTCCACATATATATACTAAATAAATTAATAATAAAATAATAAAATATCATTTAAAAATAAAAATAAAATATTAATAAACTAATATTTATTTAATTAATTAATCTAAAATATCAAAAACATCATCATTGCCTTCTAGATTTCTCTCTCTTCTAATTGACCATTTTTCCCTTTATGTTCTTTTAAAATACCATCCTTGAGTCATCACTTAATTTGGTAAAATTACGATTTAGTCCCTCAAAATTCTTCACCTTTTCAATTTGGTCATAATTCATCCATTTTCCTTGGTTTTTAGATTATTCTACCCTTAAAATATTTGCACTATTGGTCCTTTAAATTTTTCATATTTACACTTTAACCCCTTAAATTTTGAGTATTTACTCTTGAGCCACAAAACTTTTCTCACTTTTTCGATTTAATCCTTTCTTGAATTCATATGTCATAATATACTTCTCAATGTTGACATAACTCAAAATTACCCTTTCTATCACTTTATTTCCTTATTTTACTATATTAGGAATATTATCTTACTTTCTTATTGTAGTAATTTTATTTTTTGGGTATTACAAAAAGTCCACTTGCCGCCCATATGCTTCTCCAAATCGTCGATAGTTGATTTCCTAACTCAACACTTAAGAAATCGCTATTTGCATAATATTTAGCTGAAAGCGGGGTTACAAAGGAAGCACCAACCCTGTTTCGCTAAAAGAGTGATATTAAACTTTACTAAATTATGAAACCCCAAACCACGAACCTCTTGTAAATCGCAATGCTCCCCCAATGTATCCCCCGCCGCGTATGAGATTTGTGCCACCAATAACGACACAAGATTGATTCTAGCTCTTTAGAAAAGGAACTTAGCAATAGAAAATGTGACATTATATAAGTTAGTATAGCTTGCAAAATTGATTTAATAAAAACTACTTTCCCACCCTTCAAGAGAGTACAGTTGCACCATCCACTAATCCGTGCCCTAATTTTATCTTTGATGCACCTGAGGGCCCTCCTCTTATTCTTACCTACCACAATAAAAAAACCTAATACTTCTCAAGATCCAAAGAACACCAAATCGCTAATGCCCAATGATTGAATTCTTGACCCCTTCTTTCAAATTTGAACTAAAGTAGATAAGTGCTTTATTGAAATTAATCGCTTGACCTGAAGAAACCTCGTACTCTTCCAAAATGCTCTTCACTTTTTTCACCTTCGCAAACGGGGCCTCTTAAAAAATTAGGCTATCATCCGCAAAGAATAAATGAGTAACCGCCAGCCTTGATCTACTTGCCTTAGCACCTCTCAAACACCTTCTCAACATACCAATTTCAATAGTGTCGAAAGTACTTCACTACAAAAGATAAATAAATAGGGACTTAGTGGATCCCTTTGTTTAAGCCCTCATGTTGGTATAATCTTCCCCTTAGCCTCCCTATTTAATGCAACTGAATACCGAACTGACTGGATACACTTCATTACCAGTTCAACCCATTATGCTGCAAAACCCATCTTTAGCATAATTTCTTCCACAAAATACCATTCAACCCGATTATACACCTTGCTTATGTCCAATTTGAGTGCAAATGAGCCGATTTGACCTAGCCTTCGCTTCTTAAAGGAGTACAATAGCTCAAAGGCTACCATCACATTGTCCAGAATCAATTTTCTGAGCACAAAGTGTAACACCCCTAACCCATATCCGTTTCCAGAATAGGGTTACAGAGCATTACCAGATTTTACGTTTCAAAACTATAAAAAATTTAAAACATTTAATTCACAACATTGAATTCTTGACCCCTTCTTTCAAATTTGAACAAAAGCATAGAAATCTACGGATAAAATCGATGGATAGTGTGATGGATCTTTGAGTAGCTTCCAACCTGATCGAGCTTTCGATAATCTAAAAAGTAAAGGAAAAACAACTAGGTAAGCAATGAATAAGCTGTATAAACTTTAGTTAAATCAATCCATTCCAAATATGAAATTTATACAAATCAAGAATAATCCTATACCAATACGGCAAGATTCATGAAACCATATTCAACAACTCACAAAGTGAATAAATCCACAACATCACATATACATATCATCCCTATCATAGTAGGATTTTATAAAACTTAAACCCTTTCAAATTTTCTTATTTTCATTTGCATTTCATTACTTTCCATTGCATTTACTTTCTTTATCTTAAGTAACAACATCAATTCAACTCATCTTTCCCTTTTTCATCATTTTACACTTCAAGTATGAACTTACTATTTCATTAACTTTCCACACCCGTTTCATATGCATAACACACAAGAAATAAGCATATCATCAACCATAGCCACAAGCTAGTGCATTTAAACATAACACTTTTGGAATTAACCATATGATAAACCATTTCATAAGAAATTACATAATTTAAACCTTACCATTCTTTCATGAACACAAGAATATTTCCATTTGAGAACTTACCATTTCAATGCAATACTTATAAGTAAACATAATACAATCCAACCAATAGCTTGGCACATGCCTAAGCATCAAACAACAACATATGTTAGCATACTTGAAAATATTTCACATGAATTCAACATGGATAACCATTATACTTGAATATGATTCAATTGGATATAACATCCTTCATAACATAACATGCTGACCATGTATCTCATCATTTCAATGTATTTCATGTATACCTGTATTTTCTCATATTGAACATTTACTATTTCCTTTCCAATTATGCTCGTTGAACCGAATAAAATATCATTGGATACCCGGAATAGCTCACACAAAGTGTGCTAACTCATATAATCATAATTTGTCAATTCATGTACATATATGCTTACATGAGCAGTGAATAAGTATGCTCACACGAGATGTGAAAATGGGTCTACTCACACGAGCTGTGGGTCGCAACGTAGCACCACGATGCTACTCACAGAGCTATGGAGTATTCGCAACACATGTCGGACCTCAGCTATCGGTAGGATATTGAAGACTAGCACCCAAATCATGTAAACCCTAATGACATGTCATTTGTATCCTACGAATTTCTAAGGTTCAAACGGGGTTCGGTAATCATCGTATGTCGTTAAATTTTTATCGTTTCACGACATAATAAATTGCATAATAACATTTATATATTAATTCATGTACAATAGAATAGCACATTAAACAATCAATTTAACTCACAATTAAGTGTTTATAGTTCATACGAACTTACCTGGCTAAACTACAAAAATGTCAAAGTATTGGGGCATTTGGGTAATTTTCCATTCTCCTCGATTTTCCACCCGATGTTGATCTAAATTAATAATTTCATTCAATCTATCAATTTAGATAGTAAAAAAATTTAATTTATACAATTTATTTATTTTTGACAGTTTTACAAAATTACCCTTAAAGTTATACTTTTATTCAATTTAGTCCCTAAGCCCAAAACATGCAAATTAACAATTTTTGATGCCAATTTATAATAGCTGAACATTCATGGCACCCATATCAGCCCATATTTGCAACAATTTCACATCAAAACCTTAAACTTTTATTATTTTAACAAATTATTCCCTAATCGATAAATTCATCAAATATCACTTACCAAAATACTTTAAAGTATCAATCAACATTCCAAATTCATCATTTAACATAAAAAGTCACAAGATTCATCAATGGCAACATTAAAAATCTCTAAAATTTACAAAATCGAAGATACGGGCTAGCTAGACCTAGTTGCAACAATATCAAAAACATCAAAATTATTAGAAATGGGGATGCCAAACTTCAAACGCTCCCATGGTGGTTCGATGATGAACAAAACCAAATGGGGAAGAACACTATTATATTTTCTTATTTTATTAACCTTTATTTTATTTTTATCACTTAATAATAATATAATAACATATTAAACACATAAAATTAAAAGAAAATGAAGCTTTAACCATCCACCAACTAAAGAATGGGTAATTTACCCATTAAGGCCACCCAATTATAATTATTTAATCAATTTAACACCTTTAAACTAATAGTGATTGACTTTTTCAAATTTTATGATTTAGTTCTTTTAATTAATTAACTATCGAAACGTTAAAAATTTTCAATGAAACTTTAATTTTACCTTAATGACTTTTTCAACGAAATGTTAAAATATTTATAAAAATATTTACAGCTCAGTTTATAGAATTGAGGTCCCGATACCTTATTTTCTAAAACCACTTGACCTTAGGGTTATACTACTTGAACTTAATAACTCGCTTATATAACAAAAATCACTATATCAAGAACCTTTTTAAAACCATGTTTGACTCATAAATATTAAATAATAATATTTATGAACTTACTCATTAGATTTGGTGGCTCCGAAACCACTATTTTTGATACTACTGAAAAATGGGCTGTCACAGAGAGGCACTATGTGCCTCATCTATACAGTGAGGCATAATCACCTGCAACCTGCTTTACAATGGCCATGGAAATAAATTTGAAGAGCACATTACATAAACTAATAGGCCTAAAGTGAGTCATATTACGTGGGTTATATTGCTTAGGAATTAGAAAAATATTGGTATTATTTAAATGACAATAGGCATTCCATCATTTAAGCCTGCCAAACAAAATTTGCTGACATCACTACCAATGATGTGCCAAAACTTTTGATATAAAAAAGTAGACATACCATCAATTCTTGAAGCCTTAGTGGGGTTCATACTATGTAAAGATGATACTATCTCTTCCTCTTTGAACGTAGAAAATTTTTCATGCCATTAGTAACATGAACGAGAATGCTCGAAGGAATATGCCTTGTGTCCCCTGTCCTTTGCAATGTGAACAAATCATTGAAATAACAACAAGCAACACCCTTCATACTATCATCATCATCCACCCCCATTATGATCTTCGATCTGGTCAATCTTATTAATCCACCTACGATGAGAGGTGAATTTATGGAAAAAAATTTGTATTATGGTCCCCATTCCAAAACCAGTTAGCCCTCGCACGTTGGTCCCAATATCTCTCCCCCTTATTAGTTTCCATATTCAACTACATTTTTGTCATAAGCAGTTCTTCCAATGCATCATCATTCGGATCTAACATATTTAGCTCATCTATTCTCTTCTATAAATTCACGAAAGACAACTTTGAGGTACGCCTTAACTTTTTTTCCCAAACCATTAACCCATGACCAACAAAAGGGTATTGAACCTGCTAATTCCACCCAAAGCCTACTGATCTAAAATCCCAGCTGTCTCAAACTTGAAACCTAACTATCTACTAGCCCTAACACCAGAGCCCAGCCAATATTCATTAACAAATGGCAATGATTAGAGATAGAATGTATGCATGTTGCACACTAAAGTTTAGGAACAGCTCTTGCCAATCTAAATTCGCTACACCCTTATCAAGCCTTTCTCATATATTAATTTCAGGCAATTTGTCATGATCCCACGTAAACCAATGGCCACTATAACCCAAATCCATTAGTTCACAATCATCTAGTACAAAGAAAAACACCTCCATACCTCTCTCACTTCGTAACCTACCCCTTGCTTCTCATATGAAAAGACTATTTCATAAAAATCTCCCATTACAAGCTAAGGAGAGTCACCATTCACTGATAGGCTTTGTAACAATTCCCACGATTGATTTCAAAGGTTTTCCTCTAAATTTTTATAAAACCCTATAAATCTCCATCTATTTCCTTCAGAATCATCCTCCACTGTAATGTCAGTATGGTTCAGTGAAACATTACGAAGTGAGATAATACAACCTTACTTCTAACTCAATGATAAACCTCCCATTGTGTCATTACTACTTACATATATTCCATTAAAAAATCCCTAAATTGTTTGAACCTTCTCCATCCTCAAACTTTGTAGCTTTGTTTCCATGAAAAAATCTACCATGAGGTTAATCTCTCAGCATATGTTCGAAGTCAGCAGATAGCCCAATGATTCCCCAGCCCTCAGGCATTCCAACTTAAGATTTTTATTTCCTCTGACTACATTGCCTTATAGTGCTAGCTTATATCCCAATATCCTACATTTTTTTGCTCAAGCATAGTCTTTCTGAATCCAATGCCTCAGAAACAGAAAAAGACAATATAGTGCGAAACTCTAACAACCCGTTTTTCAGTGGTGTCAAAAATAGTGATTTCAGAATCACAATTCTGATGATGAGTCTGTAAATATTATTATTTAATATTTACGAGTCAAATCTAGTAATATAATGAATCATGATTTGGTGTCAAAAATAGTGATTTCAGAATTACAATTCTGATGATGAGTCTGTAAATATTATTATTTAATATTTATGAGTCAAATCTAGTAATATAATGAATCATGATTTGATAGAATTGTTTATTGGTCAGTTAGACACAATATAAGTGGTTCAATTGAAAGTTAGTGGTTTAGGAAAATGAGGTATTGAGACCTCATTTTTTAAACCAAGCTCATAAATATTTTCATTAAATATTTATGAAGCTATTATATAGGTGAATTGAGGTTTGGCCCAAAAATTTTGATGTTTAAATAGTTAATTAAGTACAAGGACTAAATCGTAAAAATAGTAAAACTTGGTCGCTATTGATTTTTATCTAATAAAAGGGCTAAATAGGATTAGATTGAGGTTTTAAATGGAAATAAAACCATTTTGTATCAAGTGTGGCCGGTTTGGTGGAATAAGTTGAAGAAATAAAGATAAAAATTGATGTAATTATATTAAATAAAGGAATTATACATAAAGGAAAGTAGTCATCTTCCACTTTCTCTATTTTTCTCCATCATTTAGAAAGAAAGAAACCTTGAGAAGCCATTGATAGAGCTTCAAGCGTTCGATTAAATTTAGCTTTACGCATGGTAAGCTAAATCAAGTCTATTTTTCTTAAATTTTATGTCTTCGAAAATATTGTAGCTTAATCTAGCTAGCCTAGAGACTGTCTCGTAAAATTGTTAAAGGTTTTAAAAGCTACCATTAATAACTTATGTATGTTTTTTATAGTAAATGTTAAATTTGTAAGCTTGTAAATGTTTAAGGTGTAACATGTGTTAGAGTATGCCCAAAGATCAATCATGAGATGGTTGTAATAACATACTTGATTTATCATGTTTATTAATATAAGGCGTTACCATTATTATTTCAGTTTCTTTTCTATATATATAAATAAACTGTTTTATAATAATGTCCTGAGAATAATATGATTATTCTTAAAAGTTCCTTAGTCAAGTATTATTGTTGGATAGGACAACGATAATGCATTAAGACTAACGTGTAGTTGATTGATGATAAAGAGTTGTCATTGATATGGAATGTCAGAATCATTACATGAATATGTGTGTTAGAGAACAACATATTGGACTGACCCGTTATGAGTATGTTTCTTGGATTATTATGTAATTGTCACGACATTACTCATAATGATTAATATTTATATGATCCTCAGACTTGAGATCATCATAATCCCAACATCGTGAGTTGTATATTTTGATACAGTCAAACGTATAATCAGAATCGGTTGTTCTATAAAGACTGATGTTGGATATACCACAATCTATGTAGAGGGATATGGTTGGTCGATATAGGATAAGTCCCTCCTACATAATGGGAGTAATATCTTAGGCCACTTGCTTAAGTAAGACTAGAAATGCATGGCCATGCTCAAATAAGTTGATATTAGATGTCATTCTTATTTGTATATCGTAGTTTGCTTAAGAGATCAAGGAACATGGAATGGACAATGCAAGTGTGACTATTCCATGGCTTGTGTCCAATCCAGAGATAAATGACTTAAGGATTATTGCATAAAAGGTTAATCATAAAAAGGTTATGTCGAATCATGATCTCTTGTGACTTAGGTAGCAATGATGCATTGCTAGATGCCACTCATTGTTCGTAGCATTAGAATCGTTCTAGTGTTATCGCTAACGTTACAAGAACCTCTGTGGTCACACCCTATAGTTGAAATGAACGGAATATACCATAGTTGGTATTGTTTTTAGGTCGCTTGAATTAAATTAATTATAGAATTAATTTAATTTGGTAATCAAATTTCAACACATTATGTACAAGGTTGTTGTGCGTATAGTGAGGACATGAATTTGGTTAGCATAAGAATTCAAATAAATATATGGTTTACCGAACTTATATTATAATTAATGTAATTATAATTTTGGTTTAAAATATTATCATATTTATTTAATTCTTAAAACCCTAAAAACAAAAAGATATAAATAATCACGTTTTTCTTTGTTTGAGTCGAGCAACGCGATAAGAAAAATAACTCTCAAAATTGTTTTGGGGATTCTTTCCGTTCAGTAGTCAACTGGGTGGATTACGTGAGACCGGATCACGATAGATTGCGATTTTGGTTCGATGACAGATCGGACTACTTGTTGTTGAGGTGTTCTTCTACTCTGAATAAACATTAGGTAAATTCGTAACCTTGATCACCCCGATTCGTTCCTCACACATGGATCCATGGTTAGGGTCGCCGATTTTAATTTTTCCGCTGAGCCGTAGGGGTGCCGGCGATCCAACAACATCCTCTACCCGACCCGAATCACCGAATCCGGATATTGGATGTTACAACACATAAACAATTAGCAAAAATTTACAACCAACGTATAACCATTTTAAAACATACTTCTTATTATTTTATTAATCATTTTCAGAACAAAAGATTAAATAAAGAAAATATTAAAGAATACATTAGATTTTCAAAGTAGCATAAGACGTTACAACTAAAAAAGATATGCTCTTCATGGCATAATGTACTAAGAGCCTTGCTCTTACAATAGCCTCTGATTTGACGGACAACTTATACTTCAGATAACCCTTTTTATGTGCAACACGAAACACTCAGATTTGGCAGATACTAGATAATTCAAATTACTTCCTTACATAGCGTAAACAAATTCAGATCTAAAAAACTCTTAGACTACTCATAATTATGAATACGCCAAATTACCTGCACTGATAGACTACTATGGCAGATTCACCCTTCAGAAACACTATTGAGAACTCTTTCAGGAAATGCCTTTAAGTCATATTCAATTCCATCACGGGGCTATCCAAACAGAGATGTTTCCAAACTTATCTAGATCTCGACCATAAATTTATCTAGTGAAGAAGTCTTTAAACTTACCTTGATTTCACCGCAAAGGTAGTTATCCAAATTTTACCTTAGGGGCATTAAAGAATATGACACACAAGCATCATTGTAACATCCCCTCCAACGAAGCCCTATTGTTCAAATACCATTCATGATAAATAAGACATTAAGGGGAATTTTTTAGGGTGTGTAGTAGTGGAAACTTACCTAGAATAAGAATCCTTTAAGGACGCTTATGACGCCTTGACGTTGACGGGCACGTGATTTGGAGCATAGTCTTAGAAAAGTATGATTGGTGAAGTAGTATTTTTCCAAATGAATTTTGATGTATAGTGTAGCCAAACTCTAAATGAATACGAGAGAATGATTGTCCCATGTCAGGTTACTAAGGTTAGAAGAATGAAAATTGTGGCTAAGTAACATGATTTCTTAGATATGAGTTACTTCGATAGTATGGTACCCCGGTAAGTATGGTCCCGTATCAGTTAAGTTATGAAATAAGCTAGTTATGAATTAACCAAAAGTGAATTAGAATAGTTAAAAGAGAAAGAGAAACACTCAACTAGATTTCTTGGGTGTTGTATACTTTGACAAGACCATTCCTTAAAGACGTAACATTTGTCAAATTTCAAAAGGGCCATAGGTTACATTAATAGATACATTGGATAGAATAAGAAGGCCCTTCTTCCCTTTTTAAGGAATGATTGCTTTTGAGGCTAGAGGAATAAGAAGGGGATTTCTTCAAGTTAAGGGTTAAAGTCTTAGATTTTACCAACAATGTCTCTATACCAAGTGGTTGTTGTAGCATCTTACTAAATGCTGGATCTAGAGTTTAAGCTGTTAAACATCTTTGTTAGATGAGACCCTAAACTAACTCTTACATGCATTGCATGCCTTCTAAATATTTCTGTGCAGAGTGACCTAAAGCATAAATAATAAAGATCTATGAGCTTGCATGTATGGAAAACATGATGTTTGAAGGTTAAAAGTTTAGGACGTGAATTTGGGGATTAATAATTAATGATTATGTAAGTGTATATGTTATGAAAATATGTTAAGTAATGTGTCTGGTAAGCAGAAGAATGTCTATCATGAGTGAGTCGATACATGATGAGTCTATGTCTGTCTCTAAAATCGTTGGTGCATGATGAAATGACAAGTCCATAACCATGGCACTGAAGAACCATATCATGTTAGACCGTAACTGGTGGGTTATGACATCATATAAGAAGAAGACCATATCGTGTAAAACCGTAATTGGTGGGTTATGGCATCATATGAGAAGAAGACCATATCGTGTAAGACTGTAACTAGTAGGTTATGGCATCATATGAGAAATTTAAGGAAGATTATTACTTAATGTGGTTCTATGTGTGTTCCGAAATGATGAGGGGCAAACCTTACTAAGTGTGAGTTTAGGCAAATCACTTATCATTTAAAACACAAAAAAATTGACAAAAAAACCTTTGTGCCAAGTACTAACTGTAAAGGACAATGTTTGTGGCAAAACTCTGGATGGGAAAGCCTTTTTGGTTAGTACTAGGTATTAAAGAATGGTTTTATGGCACAACTCTAGATACGAAAGCTTTTGTGGTGAGTACTGGATATTAAGGAAAGCTTTTGTGGTGAGTACTAGATGTAAAGGATGCTTTTGTGGCAAAACTCTAGAAAGGTAAGCCTTAGTGGTGAACATTTAAAGGGACGCCTTTGTGGTGAAGCTCTGAATAGAAAGCCTTTGTTGCCAGTACTTAATGAAAAAGATGCCTTTGTGGCAATTTTCGGATAAGGAAGCCCTTGTGGCTATCTCTGAAAAAGGAATGCCTCTATGTTTGACTTTGAACTAAAAGAAAGGAACCTATAGAAAACTCTAATAAATGACATACAAAGTCTTCTGAAGTTACGATAAGTATAGTAAATTTTAAAGGAAAGGCTCCGTAAAAGGTTTTGTGGTGAACCCAGTATAGTAACATGGTAAGAAGAATGAAACTAGAATGCACCAACGTCAGTAGTGAACCAAAGGTATTCTGTTTGTAAGGCCCTTTGTAACAATAATGGTTAAGGAATTTTGAAAGAAGAAAATAAATAATGTGATTAAGGTAACAATGATAGGTAATGCATGTTATGATCTCAAAAAAACAAAAAAAAACATGACACCAACTGTAAAATGAATAGAATCCAAGAGGCATATTTTCCAGAGTCAAGTTGAAGAATAAGAGCAAGGAGATAGATCTTCTCAAATAAGATCTAGGACAATTAGGGTCTTCTTGTCACAAGTAAGTGGATTAAGGGCTATGCCAAAGAAGTAGTGAGATGGGATATTATGCATACAGAGCAAGGGGGTTGACGTGTTCAAGTCTGATGGAAATATTATGGATAGGTCACAGAAACTATTTATAAGCTTTGTAGCATGTATATAATGTGTTAGTAAAATAAATGTTTCCAGTAATATTATTTTTAAGTAGAATACGTGAGTTATATGTACTTGTAAGGACTCACCAAGTGAAAATTCTTGTTCAAATGATCGATATATACAACAACCAGAGGATATATGTGAAAAAAGGGAAAACTGTTACTAGTCCTTGACATCTAAACTGCTACAAATTTTCTACGTAAGTTCATACAGTATAACTAAGTTTAATTTGTTGTTGAACTATATTCAAATGTATATTAATGCTTTATCAAAAGTTTGGATTGGTTAAGAGATAGTACTCAAATTGGAGTTAGACTTAATCGTAATAAATTAGTATGAAATTGAGCTGTTAAGATAATCCTAATGAACATAGTAAAAGTTTCGTATACGAGGTTATGCGTTATGCCTAGAAACACATAAATTTACACACTTTTACATACCCTTTTTAACTTAAAATCATATAGTTTCGATAAAATTCTTGTCAAAAAAATAATTAATTTTTACAAAATAATTAAAGTGCACTTAAAATATGAGTATGTTGAATTTTATAATTAGTTTTGATGAACTTTGGTTATTTTCGACAGATTTGCACAAATGGCTAAAACTGGCTCGGCAGACACTGCTAGAAGCGCAAAACCAAGAAGCAATTTGAAGTATTGAGGCGAACTAAATTTCAGCCTAAGACAGTCCAAAATTATATGTATTAATTCATAATATAATTAATT
The DNA here is from genome assembly GCF_025698545.1 of Gossypium raimondii. Lineage (NCBI taxonomy): Eukaryota > Viridiplantae > Streptophyta > Magnoliopsida > Malvales > Malvaceae > Gossypium > Gossypium raimondii. The sequence continues at coordinate 41,217,672 of NC_068570.1, forward strand.
TTAATTTATATCCAATTTAATTTGGGTTAATAAATTATTATTAATTAATTATGAAAAAGTGGTCCAGTTCGAGTGAACCGAACCGACCAAGAAATGGAAAGCCTAAAAACCGTTCCAAAAGCTGACCCAAATCAGCTTATTAGCTGATTATTTAAGCTTGCAAAGAGGCCTTTGAATACTTGTTCAAGTTGCATTCAAACCCCTCTACAATTGGTGGCTTTATAGATTTGCCCCAAGCATAAATTAGCAAAGTTGAAACTATTAACCTTGCCACATGTGTGGCCGGCCAAGGGAGGGCTCTTTGGCTGATAAATTTAGCAATTTTTAGTAGCCCTTCTCAACTATAAAAACCCCCTTTGGCTGGTCATTTTAGAAACACACCTTAAGCATTCACATCTTTCCTCTCTTCTCTCAACTTTCTCTCTTCTTTTCCATTCCAAAATTCCCTTGCTCTCTTGCCGATTTCTCCTCTTGGGAAAGGGGCATGCGTCAGCTATTTGGAGCAGCAATTAAGTGTTCATAGCAGCCTTGGTCGACGAGGACAACGGAGAAAGAAGAATGGAGAAACAAGTCAAGCCATGGAAAAACTCCGGATTTGATTCTTGTTCCCTATCTTTTTAAATTTTGTTGTTGTTATGCTGAACATATCTATGAATATTTATGTTGTTGGAATGGTTACTTTAATCAATTTAGATTGAATTTAATTCATGTTAGGTTGATTGCATTTCGTTTGTTAAAATTATTAAAATTGTGTTATGTTGTTATAGGCCTCGGTAAGATGCTTGATTAAGTAAAATCATGACTAAGTTATTCTTGAATTACAATTGTTAGGTAACTAATGAATTAATTATTTAAACGGATTGAAATTGTAATTAATGGACACAAGATTTAATCGGTGCATGTTTAATCATCTAAGGTAGTGAGGTTAGATTAGCAGTGTCGACGATACATTTGCCTTGCATAACTTGCAAGATTATTGTGGTTAAACTATTTCAAGGTAAGGATACTTTATTACCTCACATAGTCTTTTATGTGCTTATTAAATCGAGTTAATTGTTTGAATTGACATAGAGATATGTATAAGAGATTATTTCGATTTAATAATTATGTATGTGCAATAACATATTTGCCTATTAAGATTTGTTTAATCAGTTTAATTGACATAGGGATATAGTCAAGACATAAATGGATTTTGGTAGGTGAGTATGTTCATAAGTTAGTAAATTACCGAGTTGCCATGAACTTATTCGTAACAATATAAACATGAGTTTAATAATTCTAAGTTAAGAAATGTAGTTAATCTAACACAATTATGTCATCTTGATTAAAATCGTATTTTGAAATCGTGCATTTGAGATTTTTTTATTTAGTTCACTTAGTTTACAATTTTAGTTTTTAATCACCCTCTTCAAACAAAATATTTTTCTTCACCAAAGTGTTTTAAATAACATTTATAAATAATTCTTTTCACAGTCCCTGTGGGTACGATAACTTGACATTTACTTGTCACTTTGTTACTTGTTGCGATTGTGTACACTTGCACATTTCCGTCGTTCCAGGTTTTTGGCGCCATTGTCGGGGACTGTGTTTTAAAAAAGTCATTATTTTTGATGTTGTTAGTTTTGCATTTTATTTTATTTTTCTATTTAAATTTTAACTTAGTTTAGTTTTCTGCGACATTTCAGGTGTTTATGAGTATTGACTGAATCATCAGTTTACTCCCTGTAGACCCTGAGATTGAACGAATTGTTCGATAGTGAAGAAGACAAGAAAGTTAGAGAAGGATGAAGAGATAAATTTCGAAAATCTGAATCAAGGAAATGGAGCAAACCATGCTGAAAATCCTATCCTTATTGCTGATAATAGGGATAGAGCTTTGAGACAGTATGCTGTGCGAGTATTTCATGATCTTAATCTTGTTATGAGAAGACCCGAAATTGAGGCACAACAGTTCAAGTTGAAGCCAGTCATGTTCCATATGCTTCAGACAGTGGGCCAATTCAGTGGTATGCCTACCGAAGATCCTCACCTACACTTAAGATTGCTTATAGAGGTGAACAATTCTTTCAAGTTAGCTAGAGTACCTGAAGATGCATTACGATTGAAGCTATTCCCGTATTCACTAAGGGACAGAGCTCGAGCTTGGTTGAACTCATTACCACCAAACTCAATTTCAACATGGCAAGAGTTAGCAAAAAAATTCCTTATGAAGTATTTCCCGCCTAGCAAGAATGCTAAGTTGAGGAACGAGATCACTGCTTTCCAACAAATGGATGATGAGTCATTGTATGAGGTATGAGAACGGTACAAAGAATTATTATAGAAGTGCCTTCATCACAGAATCCCACATTGCATATAACTTGAGACATTTTATAATGGTCTCAATGCTCACACGAGGATGGTAGTGGATGCTTATGCTAATGGTGCCCTCCTTTCTAAGTCTTATAATGAGGCTTATGAAATCATTGAGAGAATTGCTAGAAATAATTATCAATGGCCAACCAATCGAGTAGCGTCAAGAAGACGAGTCGCTAGAATACATGAAGTAGATGCTCTTACTTCACTCACATCTCAAGTATCATCAATATCCTCAATGTTAAAAAATCTTACTATTAATGGGTGTAATAGTTTTGCAGCATAGCTACTGAATCAATTTGAAAATGTAGCCTATGTTTATTGTGGGGAAGGACATTTGTTCGAAGAATGTCCATCGAACCCAGAATCAGTGTATTACATGGGTAACCAGAAGCAAAATCGAGGAAGGCAAGGGCTGCAATCAAATTTCTATAACCCATCATGGCAAAACCACCTGAATTTTTCCTATAGTAACCAAAGGGCAGGAACCAGTAACAATTATGTCCAACCTAGATCGACCCAGCCACCTAGTTTTTCCCAACAAGCTCAGAAACCAACCCAAGCTGAACCATCCAATAGCCTAGAGAATCTATTGAAGGCATACATGGCGAAAAATGATGCCTCTCTAAGGAATTTGGAGAATCAAGTGGGCCAACTTGCAACTGAACTCAGAAATCAACCACAAGGTGCTTTACCTAGTGATACGGAGAATCCAAGGAATCTAGGGAAGGAGCATTGTAAAGCGCTAACATTGAGGAGTGAAAAGACTTTAGAGCCCAATTCCTTCGAAGTTGAGAAGGAGCCAGCTGGCGCTCAAGACTCAGAGGAACTTCAACCGAGTGTTGAAATTCTAGTTTCACCGGAAATTGAATCTGTAAAATTTGACAAGGTAACTTTTGAACTAGCTAATTCTGATCAACTAATAACTCCGTTAGATATAGAATTTCCATAGAAAACGAATCAACTAGTTCCAGTAAAGAAACCTCCACCACCCTACCCTCAAAGACTTCAGAAGCAAAAGCAGAGAATTCAATTCAAGAAGTTCCTAGAAGTACTCAAGCAACTTTATATCAACATCTCGTTTGTTGAAGCACTTGAAGAAATGCCGAACTACATAAATTCATGAAGGATATCCTGTCTAAAAAATGAAGGCTTGGAGAATTTGAGACGGTAGCCCTAATGAAGGAATGCAGTGCATATCTATAAGACAAACTACCCCCAAAAATTAAAGGATCCTGGATGTTTTACCATACCTTGCAATATTGGAGCAATATATTGTGGTAAGACACTATGTGACTTGGGTGCGAGTATCAACTAGATGCCCATGTCAATATTTAGGAAGTTGGGGATAAGTGAAGTTAGACCTATTATAGTTACACTTCAATTAGCAGATCGATCTTTAGCATATCCAGAAGGAAAAATCGAGGATGTATTGGTACGTGTAGACAAATTTATCTTTCCTGCTGACTTTGTGATTCTAGACTTTGAAGCATAGAAAGAGGTGCCAATCATCCTAGGAAGACCATTCTTAGCAACCGGAAGGACCCTTATTGATGTGTAGAAGGGAGAGCTTACTATGCGTGTTCAAGATGATCAGGTAACATTTAACTTTTTCAAGTCCATGCGATTTCCTGACACAATTGATGATTGTTCTGCAGTGTTCGATTTAGAGGATTTAATCGTGGATGAGGATGAATACTTAGCTTTGTTAGAAGCTAATCAAAGGGGATTTAATCTGCAATCCCGCTTTGAATCTTTGGAGTTAGAAAAAAGGGATTATGCCCAACTAAAAATGTCAATCGAGGAGCCACTTAAATTAGAACTGAAGGTACTTCCCTCACATTTGAAATATGTTTATTTAGGTAACTCTTCTACTCTACCTGTGATTGTTTCAGCAGAATTAATTACTAAGCAAGAAGAGAAAATCATTCTGGTGTTGAAACAATTCAAGAAGGCTATCGGATGGACCATAGCCGATATTCGCGGAATTAGTCCATCTGTATGCATGCATAAGATTATCTTAGAAGATGGCAAAAAAGGGACGATTGATGGACAACGAAGACTGAACCCTATCATGAAGGATGTAGTCAAGAAAGAAATCATCAAGTGGTTAGATGTGGGTATAATTTATCTCGTCTCAGATAGTTCATAGGTAAGTCCAGTCCAGTGTGTGCCAATGAAAGGAGGTATCACGGTCATTGAAAACGAGAATAACGAGTTGATACTGACTAGAAAGGTTAAAGGATGGAGAATTTGCATCGATTACCGGAAGCTGAACAAGGCAACTAGGAAAGATCACTTTCCTTTGCCATTTTTGGACCAGATGCTAGATAGACTCGCAGGGTGAGACTATTACTATTTTCTCGATGGATACTCGAGGTATAGTCAGATTAGAGTAGCACTGAAAGGTCAGTACAAGACAACATTCACCTGCCCGTATGGTACATTTACATTTAGGTGCATGCCATTTGGTTTATGTAATGCACCTGCTACATTTCAAAGATGTATGATGTCTATTTTTACTGACATGGTTGAGAAACATTTGGAAGTTTCTATGGATGATTTTTCAGTATTCAGAGATACATATGATGATTGGCTAGCCAATCTAGCCAAGGTACTAAGGCGATGCGAAGAAAAAAATCTTATACTTAACTGGAAAAGTGTCATTTCATGGTACGAGAAGGTATTATTCTAGGGCATCGGATAACAAGACATGGAATCGAGGTAGATAAAGCAAAGGTAGATGTTATTGAGAAACTCCCACCTCTAATATCTATAAAGGGTGTTAGGAGCTTTTTGGGCCACGCCGGTTTCTATCGAAGATTCATCAATACTTCTCCAAAGTTGCTAAACCCTTATCCAAATTATTGGAGAAGGACACAGCGTTTAAATTTGATGAGGAGTGCTTAAGAGCTTTCAACGATTTGAAGAGTCGGTTAGTCTCGGCACCCATAATAGTCACAACAGACTGGGATTTCCATTTGAATTGATGTGTGACGCAAGTGACTTCGCGATCGGAGCTGTAATGGGTCAGCGAAGGAACAAATTTTTTCATCCCATCTACTATGCGAGTCAGACTCTGACAGGAAGTCAACTGAATTACACGATAATAGAAAAAGAGTTTCTTGCTATTGTGTTTGCTTTTGACAAGTTTTGATCTTATCTTGTAGGTACCAAAGTGACTGTTTATAGGGACCACTCGGCAATTAAGTATTTACTTGCCAAGAAAGACTCTAATCCGAGACTGATCTGATGGGTACTTCTACTTCAAGAGTTCGATCTAGAAAACCATGTAGTAGACCACTTCTCCAGATTGGAGTTGCAAGAAGGGAACTCTCCTCTTATACCAATTCAAGAGACATTTCCAGATAAACACATACTGAAAGTAAATCATGTCCGTAATACCCCTTGGTTTGCTGATATTGCAAACTTTTTAGCTTGTGGTTTGATGTCGATTGATAAGAAGACGTATCAGTAAAAGAAAAAGTTTCTTCACAATGTGAAGTACTATTTCTGGGAAGAACCGTATTTGTTTAAAAAGTGTACAGATCAAAAGATCAGGAGATGCCTGGCAAAAGATGAAGTACATAAGATTTTATACCATTGTCACTTAGCTTCAAGTGGGGGATACTTCAGAGGTACATGTACTGCATCTAAAAAACATGTGTTCACAAGGTTTGGAACCCCAAGAGCCATCATCAGTGATGAAGGGTCCCATTTTGTGAACAAGTGGTTGAAATGGTTATTAGAAAAACATCGAGTGAAACACAAGGTCGCTACATCTTACCATCCGCAGACGAATGAGCAAGATGAACTGGCAAACAAGGAGATCAAAGGCATACTTGAGAACGTAGTTTGTCCAAACTAAAGAGATTGGTCCAAAAGACTGGATGATGCTTTATGGGCTTATAGGACAATATACAAGACACCTTTACTGATGTCACCCTATAGGTTAGTCTTTGGGAAAGCCTGCCATCTACCCTTGGAATTAGAACACAAAGCTTACTGGGCTCTCCAATGACTCAACTTGGATCTTAAAAGTGCCAAAAAGAAATGAATGTTTCAACTTAACGAGTTAGAAGAATTCTGAATGTCTTTATACGAGAATGCCAAATTACTTAAGGAGAGACTCAAGAACTGGCATGACAAGCACATTCGAGTTTGAGAATTTGAAGCAGGTCAACAAGTCTTGTTATTCAATTCCAGATTAAGGTTTTTTCCAAGTAAGTTAAAATCACGTTGGTCCCATCCATTTATGATTCATCGAGTCTATCCATATGGAGTTGTTGAACTTCAAGGTAAGGGAGGTAATTTTCGAGTTAATGTTCAACGCTTGAAGCATTACTGGGGAGATAAAATTGAACGGAAGCAAATCTCGTTCATTTTATCAGATATTTAATTTTTCTTGTTCTTCTGTTTGAATAAATGATTTAGGGTATATTTTCGGGATTAGTATGTTTAAATAAATTCTATCTAGGAGATTGGAACTTAAGCCGGACCGCTTATGACCTCTCCAATCTTTCTTGGGAATTGATTTTAACATAATTTCCCAAGAAATTATTCCCTAAATGACAAAATAAATTTTTAGTTTTTCAAATAAAAGCGTCAATTTTGATCCAAGTTTTATGTTGCAACTCAATTTTGAATTTTCATTAAGTCTAGGAACTTAATTGAATTATTTTAAAAATTTGGTTGCTATTTTTATAAATATTAAAATTAGATGCCTCTTTTGTAAATATTTTCAAAAGCATCTAGAATAAATGTTTTAGTTCAAAAAAAAAGAAAAGAAAAGATGATAATTATTAATATATAATTACATCCATTATAATATATATTAATTATTATCACTTTATTTAGAGTTAGAAAATAAATTAATAGCAAATAATAATTCCTAGCCACAACAATATTTAAGTTTTTGTCTTAATAAATTAATAGCAAATAATAATTTAATATGCATTATATTAATTATTAATTGTTATTTACTTTGAGTAGAATTAGAACTTAGAACTTAGAATTTTTAAGAATTCTACTCTCGCTCCTACTCCTTTAACCATAAATTCCACCCATCTATTCTTATTTTGTTTTCATTCATACACCATTCCCTCTAAAAACACCAAAGCCCTTAAGTGCTGAAACCTCCTAACAATTCCCTAGCCACAACATCGCCCAGCTGATCGGTCAGCAGCACCCCGCGTGCGCCCACACCAGACCTGCACAACGATCCGCACGCTGCTCAAATCCATCCCGTGCTGCGCGCTGCTACCTTGCATACCCGAGCGGCACACCACCCTTTCACCTATCCTTAGCCAAAAACCCTTCAACCTATTTTAATTTTCCATCTTTTGATTCAAAATTATTTTTCTTAAGAGCTCTTAATTTTTACAAAAAAAAAGGTGGTAAGACCAATTTTTCTCCTAAATTTTAATTTAATTATCTAATTTTTAAATTTATTGAATTATTAATATTTTATATTAATTAAAATTTTGAGAAAATAATTTTTACCATCTTATGATCAGGTTAATCATGCCTCGCAAGAGAACTCGTGCATATGGCCAAATTGACGAATCATAAAATAAGTTTCACTGTGAAGAAGCCAAAGCAAGATATGTAACGCCCCAAAATTTCTAATTTCTTTACTGTGAAAATATGACACAAATATCTGTCAGCTTCAGTGGTTAAGTTTTCTGGGTGCGTGTAAGAGGTCCCAAGTTCAAGCCTTACTTGTGCAGATTTTGGTATTTTTATAACTAAAGCATTAACCTTGTGCAAAGGGCTTAAGTTTAATTCTTAGTAAGTTTATATCAAAATGGGTCTGCTGGTTTGGTGGTTAAGTGGAGTGTTGGAGGCCCTGTGTTCAATTCTTTGTTATGGCGTGGAGACAGTATTTTTGCTCCAATTTCGGCTAAGAGTTATGTTGGGGAAAAATTCTGTATAGTTGTTTTTTAGTGGGTTAATAGGGAGTGATTTTAGGAGATAATTGGGGAGAGGTTATCAGAAAATAATCTGATTATCTTTTTGTTGCAAAAAAAAAAAAATAGAATTTTGGTTTTCTCTCTAATTCCCCAAACTTCTTCCAACGTTTTCTTCTTCTTCTTCTTCTTTCTCTCCTCTACCGATTCTTTCCCCTAGTTACTGTCGAAATTTTCATTATTTTTCCCCTTCTATTTCTTTCTTTTTTTCCAATTGATTCGATTGTTCATCATTGGTTGCATGTTTTCGGTAAGTAACGGTTTTGTCTATTGTTAATCGTTCTTGGTTAATCTCTAAAAGGGGGATTCCTTTTTGGTGTTTAGGAGTTAATCAAGGGGCTGGTGGTTTTGAATCGACGCTGTGATTGTACGAAGTCATGGTTACTCAAGCGAGGTAAGGGTTTTGTTAGGTTTTTAGTCTAGTTCCTTCCAAAATTTGTTGATTAAAAATTAATTAAGTGATTAATCTGGAGATATGTTGATCAATTTTTAGGTTCTGGAGGCTAAGGACTGCTTACGCTTCAGAAACGATACCACGTGTGTAACCGAAATGTAGAAAATAGGATTCGATGAAAAGCTGAAATTGCTTGCTGTCGAGTAATAAGAGAAATAAGAGAAAATGATGCGAAAAAAATTGTAGAGAAAGAAAATAAAGGTGTTATAAACTTGGAAATCAACATTTTGCACTAAAATAGTTTTGGATAGCAACAGTAGTCTAAATTTGAAAAATAATAAAAAATAGTGGAAATTGAGTTAGAGGTTAAATAAAATATGAAATTAAATTTTACTGAGTCTAGTTTTTCATGGAAGAAACAATGTAAGCAATGGAATTCTAAATTATGAGATATAATAAAGTTTGTGAGACAAGGTTAGAATGATTTCGGGATCCCCTGTTTTGACTTTGGAAAATCATCAAAATTGTAAACAAATAATTATGGGCTTAAATTTATACATTTAAATCCTTAATGAGTATATTTTCAAGAGAAACAAACGAAAACATCATCCAAATTTTGTACTAAGAGATAAATAATTTTTAGTAAGGAAAGGTTGAAGTTGTCAAACAGCAGAATAGGGATAACTTTTAAGATTTTACTGTACTTATTTGATAAGCTATAAATTTTGAAAATTTTATGGTAGAAAGTTATTTGAGTCTAGTTTTGAAAACATCAAGAGGATCTTAATTTGGAATTTTGTAGCTCAAGATATAAATAATTTAGTGACAATGATCAAGTAGACAGCTTTGAAAGAACATATAAGTAAATAGTGAAAACAAATATGAATATTTAGCTAGCATGGATTACTTTAAAAATGAATCACATGGCCAATGCCAATTTGGGCCGAGTGGGCCACACGAGCGTGCGGGCCCACACGGGTGTGTGGGCCCATTTTTAGCGAAATGTTTCTAATGTTGCACGGGTCGCCCAAGTCGACTGTAAACCTACTGTAAGGTCGGTAAGCACTACTTAGACCCTTAAATGTGTGAAATTGACTGAATGATATTTGTACTGAGCATGTTAATATCTGAACTGAATATATGTATTGAACTTGCATAATAGCATATCATCCATGGTATGTTGCATTACATTGGGTTGGGGGTTGTTATTCAGGGGAAGTGTACTGAAAGGCTTTAAGCATAATTTACTGCCAGCTCAGCTACAAACTACTGTTTTGTGTCGCATTCGGTACTACTTGGAGTGTAGGGATGGGTGGGTTGATTATATCCCTACATGGAGTGGAGGGTTGGACGGAGATGGTGTGTAGAGGCTGGTTGGGTAGGATTTTGCTACTGCATAACTATTACTGCTAGTGATACTGTGATGGGGTAAGGCCCTACTGCATTTTTGAGACTGTACTGAGATGGGCTAAGGCCCAAATTGTCACTGATACAGAAAAGGGCTTAGGCCCAAGACTGTTCAACTGTGCACTATGAATACTGATTGTTTGTTTGTTTATGCAGGATTACATACTGACTCACCCTTTTTGTTTAATGTGCACAGGTAATCCCCAGACTTAGACGGATCGGTGCGGCGGAGGACTTAGTGGTGACCACAGTAATTTTTGGACTTCATGGTTTTCAATTTATGATTTATGATTTAATTATTATTGATTATTTGGGCTGTAACTTAAGGACCCTCTGGGACTTTGGTTTTAAATTTGGTTATTTATTTATTTATTTTACTTTATGGATTTATACTTGCTAGTCGTAGGAAATTCGATTTTCAAAAAGTTAAAGTATTTTCTAAACGCATGATCAATTAGGCTATTTTATTAAAGCTTTCGCAACGAGGGATGTTTCAAAACAAATGTTTTAAATGAATAAAGATGATTTCCTAAGTTCTAACAAAGGTTTACTAAAGATAATAACATGGAATGTGTTCATCGTAATAACGAGGTTTGAAAAACACTATCGTGTGACATTGGCAGTTACGACCATAACATCTAGGCTTTATTTGGGGTGTTACAAGATACGAGAGTATCTGCAAGAATCAACAGATGCATCCAAAGAAATGTTTCACATTGAAAGAAGGCAACTATATTGGTTTTATGGCGCGTATTCGTCAGGTCGCTGAAACTCTCAATTGGGATTTGTTTTGTGAGAAGAGACCTAATGTGGATGAGGAGTTAGTACGTAAATTCTATGCGAATATAACCTCAAGCGAGTTGACGAAAGTTTCAGTTCATAGAATCAAGGTACCAATAACTTCAAACACTATTAATGAGTTCTTTAAATTGCCCGATTTCGAAAACGATGAATATTCCTCCTTGATGAGCAATATAGAGTCTGAACATTTGCGAGAAATTCTAGAGGAACTTACAGTTCCAAATTCTAAGTGGACTGTGTCAAAGCAAGGAATCCACACTTATCAAAGAGAATATTTGACACTACTCGCAAAGGTATGGTTCTACTTCATCCGATTCAGCCTTATGCCTAACTCACATGGGACTACAATCTCATTAGAGCAAATGGTCTTATTGTACTCGATTTTAACTAGGAAGACCATTGATGTGGGAAAATATCTTGAGGGAAATGCGGAATTGTGCTGTTAGACGTTCACGTTCTGGACCAGCTTCCTTTACAAAAACAATTCTGTAATTGAAAGCTAAAATTCTTGCAAACGTAAAGAAGACAGGCTATAGCCAGGGCACAATCACAGATTGGGACCTCTATCGAATAACTGGAGACTCCGTTCTATAGCAACGAGTTGAAGAAAGTGAGGATCCTAAAAAAGGAGAAGAAAAAGATCCCATAGAGATCGAGCCAGTGCAATCGGCTGAAGTCCCTGATAAGGTGGAACCAATGGAACCAGAAGCTAGACCTGATATCGAGACTTCTATGTTCAGAGCTCCATCGCCTCTCCCAGATCTTCGAGATGAGCTGTCAAAGTTAATGGACATAATGAAACATATGCAGTGGCAGCAACAAGCTTACTAGAAATACTCAAAAATAAGGGATGACTCGATGAGAAGTGCTCTTACGAAAATTTACAATGACCCATTTATTTGTGTGCCTGAGTTTCCAGATTACATATTTGAACCATGGAGCCCATTATCAAAAAAAGAGCGAAGCGATTCATGCAAAGACAATAATAATGGAGCAAAAGATGAGTCGAATTCAGAAGGATCTACAAATAAATAAATGGGGGATCTCGACTTTATTTTATCTATATTATTAGGTTATTTTAGGATAAAGTTAATTAGGAATTTTTGTATAGTAAAACAAGAGATGGAAATCATTAATAAAATTAAACAAATCACGAAGTATAAAGTGTGGCAATAGATATATACATGTCTAGGATTGGATTTAGAAAGAGCTTAGTACTTAAGCAGTCAAATTGACTCACCTCCTCTTTTCTAGAATCCTACCTGGTGTATAGTATCTATTCACTTTAAACAATGAGAACGTTGTTCATTTTAAGTAGGGGGACCGAAAAATTGAAATTATTTCTACTCAGAATAAATAGTTCTTTTAATTATGATTAGGTTATATTTTGTTCAATAATTTGAAATTTTGTTAAGTATGCTAAAACTCAGTATAAATAAAGTTCTGTTATTTCAATAAATTGTTATGTTAGTTGAATAATGATATAAATGTATTTTTAATAAAGCATGCAAATCATACCATAAAATTTTTAGTTCCTAAAGAAAGATAGGCATGCATGAAAGTTTAAATCTCTAGAATTGACTTAGTAGTTTCTTGAGGCGAAATCCTAGGAAGCATGGAATGTTGAAAATGATTTAGGCAACTCTTGTTTGGACCATTTGAGCCTTTCAAGCCAACCTTGATGAAATTTTATCCTTTGAAACCCAACTTTGATACTATATGACCTAATTTTATTTGAACCCTTGCAATATTTAACCATCACTTCTCCCTTAATTATCTTTAAATTGTCCCAAACACTAGACTCAGTACTATTCAGAATATTCTTTGAAAATAAGTTTAGGGAAGTTGAAAGAAGTATCAAATGCTCTAAAAATTGTAGTACATACAATAAAATGCTTAAAAAAGAGCATGTGTACTTGAAAGAAAATAGATGTACAAAGGAGTATGTGAAAGCAAAGTAAGTTGGTTTATTGAGGGAAATTATTCCAAAGGTCCGATTGAAGCCGAGTCTAGGGTTTAAAAGCCTAAATTTATCTATCTTTTACCTACCTCTAGCCTAGCTACGTTACAACCTTTTTAAAGACCTATTGATTCAAGTTTTTTATGCTACCTACATTAGTGGAGAGAAATTGCTATGTTCAACATATGAAGGCATAAGTTAAACTTAATGATTGCAGCTTAATCTTGAATAAGGAAATAAAATAAAATTGGTAAGGGTTAACATGTCTTGTTAAGGAAGCATTTAGTCTAATTGTGCTATCATAATAGTTGTTGAGATTAATTTGAACGATATGTATACTTAAGTAGCATATGTTGGAACGTCGGCACCCCTACGACGCAGCGGAAAAATAAAACATCCGGCGATCCTAACCATGGATCCATGTGTGAGGAACGAATCGGAGTGAAATAAAGGTTTCGAAATTACCAAATCTTTATTTTGAGTAAACAGCGACGCCTCGGTAATGAGTAATCTAATCTACTATCGAACCAAGTCTCAATCTATCGTGACTCCGGGCTCTACGTAATCTACCCAGTTGACAATGAACAGAAGGAATCCCCAAAACTGTTTTGGAGAAGACTTTGCTTTTACGGCTACTAGACACACCAAGCAAAGAAAATCGGGATTTTATATCTATTTTTATGGTTTTTAGAAATTAAATAAATATAACAATGTTTTTAAACCGAAAATTATAATTACATTAATTATAATAATGATTTCGGTAAACTATATATTTATTTGAATTTATATACGACCAAATTCATGTTCTCATTATGCGTACAACAACCTTGTACATATAATGTATTCGATATTTGATTACCCAATTAAATTAATTCTATAATTAATTTGATTCAAGAGACAACCAAACACAATACCAACTATGTTTTATTCTGTTCATTTCAACTACAGGGTGTGACCCTGTAGGTTCTTGTAACGTTAGTAGTAATACTAGAGCGATTCCAATGTTACAAATAATGACTGAAACCTAGCAATGCATCATTGCTACCTAAGTCACAAGAAATCATGATTCGACATAACCTTTTTATGATTAACCTTTCAAGGAATAATTCTTAAGTCCTTTATCTCTGGATTGGACACAAGTCATGGAATAGTCACACTTGCATAGTCCACTCCATGTTCCTTGATATCTTAAGTAGACTATGATATACAAATAAGTATGACATCTCATATCAGCTTATTTGAGCATGGCCATTCATTGTCTAGTCTCACTCAATCAAGTGGCCTAAGATATTACTCCCATTATGTAGGAGGGACTTATCCTATATCGATCAACCATATCCCTCTACATAGATCATGGTATATCCAACATTAGCCTTTATAGAACAACCAGTTACGGTGTATGTTTGGCTGTATCAAAATATACAACTCACGATGTTGGGAGTATGATGATCTCAAGTCTGAGGATCATATACATATTAATCACTATGAGTAATGTTGTGACAATTACATAATAATCCAAGAAACATACTCATAACGGGTCAGTCCAATATGTTGTTCTCTAACACACATATTCATGCATCGATTTTGACATTCCATATCAATGACAACTCTTTATCATCAATCAACTACATTTTAGTCTTAATGCATTATTGTTGTCCTAGCCAACAATAATACTTGACTAAGGACCTTTTAAGAATAACCATATTATTCTCAGGACATTATTATAAAACAGTTTATTTATACACACAGAAAAGAAACTGAAATAATAATGGTAAGGCCTTATAATAATAAGCATGATAAATCAAGTATGTTATTACAATCATCTCATGATTAATCTTTGGGCATACTCTAACATAGAGGTGTCCATGGGCCGGGCGGCCTAGCCCGACTCGACGGCCCGCCTGAAATATGGGAGGTTTTGGGTAAAAATATAGGCCCGAAATATGGGTTTGGCCAAAAAACAAGGCCCGTTTAGAAAACGGGCCAGGCCTCGGGCACCACTTTTTGTTTTTGAGCATAAGTATATTAAATTCATAATTCTTGGAAGAATGTTATTCTGAAGAAATTAGTCAAAGGTGTTTTTTGAGTAATTCTTTTTAATTTGTACATTACTCGGGACGAGCAATGAATTAAGTTTGGGGGTGTGGAAACGCAGAAATTTACACATTTTTACATACCCTTTTTAACTTAAAATCATACAGTTTTGATAAAATCCTTGTCGAAAAAATAATTAATTTTTACAAAATAATTAAAATGCACTTAACATATGAAAATTTTGAATTTTAGTTAATTTTATAATTAATTTTGATGAATTTTGGTTATTTTCGATAGATTTGCAAAAAGAGCGAAAAATGGCTCGGCAGACACTGCTAGAAACGCAAAACTGAGAAGCAATTTGAAGTATCAAGGTGAACTCAATTTCAGCCTAAGACGGTCCAAAATTATATGTATTAATTCATAATATAATTAATTTTAATTTATATCCAATTAAATTAGGGTTAATAAATTATTATTAATTAATTATGAAAAAGTGGTCCAGTTGAACTGAACCGAGTGAACCAAACCGACCAAGAAATGGACAGCCCAAAAATCGTCCCAAGAGCTGACCCAAATCAGCTTATTATCTGATTATTTAATCTTGCAAATAGGCCCTTGAAGACTTGTTCAAGTTGCATTCAAACCCGTCCATAATTGGTGGCTTTATAGATTTGCCCCAAGCCTAAATTAGCAAAGTTGAAACTATCCACCTTGCGAAGGGAGGGCTCTTTGGCTGATAATTTTAGTTATTTTTAGCAGCCCTCATCAGCTATAATAACTCCCTTAGGCTGGTCATTTTAGAAACACACCTCAAGCACTCACATCTTCTTCTCTTCTCTCCACTTTCTCTCTTCTTTTCCATTCCAAAATTCCCTTTCTCTCTTGCCGATTTCTCCTCTTGGGAAAGGAGCATTCATTAGCTATTTGGAGCAGTAATTAAGTGTTCATAGCAACCTTGGTCGACGAGGACAACGGAGAAGGAAGAACGGAACAACTAGTCAAGCCACGGAAAAACATCGGATTTGATTCTTGTTCCCTATCTTTTTAATTTTTGTTGTTGTTATGCTGAACATATCTATGAATATTTATGTTGTTGGAATGGTTAATTTAATCAATTTATCTTGAATTTAATTCCTGTTAGGTTGATTGCATTTCGTTTGTTAAAATTATTAAAATTGTGTTATGTTGTTATAGGCCTCGGTAAGATGCTTGATTAAGTAAAATCATGACTAAGTTATTCTTACATTACAATTGTTAGGTAACTAATGAATTAATTATTTAAACGAATTGAAATTATAATTAATGGACACAATACTTAATCAGTGCATGTTTAATCATCTAAGGTAGCTGAGGGTTAGATTAGCAACGGTATCTGACGATACATTTGCCTTGCATAACTTGCAAGATTATTGTGATTAAACTATTTCAAGGTAAGGATACTTTATTACCTCACATAGTCTTTTATGTGCTTATTAAATCGAGTTGATTGTTTGAATTGACATAGGGATATGTACAAGAGATTATTTCGATTAAGTACATATATGCAATAACATATTTGCCTATTAAGATTTGTTTAATCGGTTGAATTGACATAGGGATATAGTCAAGAGATAAATGGATTTTGGTAGGTGAGTATGTTCATAATTTAGCAAATTACCGAGTTTCCATGAACTTATTCGTAACAATATAAACATGAGTTTAATAATTCTAAGTTAAGAAATGTAATTAATCTAACACAATTATGTCATCTTGATAAAAATCGTATTTTGAAATCATACATTTGAGAGTTATTTATTTAGTTCACTTAGTTTAAAATCTTAGTTTTTAATCACCCTCTTCCAAAAAAATATTTTTCTTCACCAAAGTGTTTTAAATAGCATTCATAAATAATTCTTTTCACAGTCCCTGTGGGTACGATAACTCAACATTTATTTGTCACTTTATTACTTGTTGCGAATGTGTACACTTGCACATTTCCTTCGTTCCAGTGCACAATGATTCTGAGCTCTAGAATTTTTTACGGACTCGAGGATATATGTGATGTAGGTTTAGCTCAGACAAGTAATGTAACACCCCTAACCCGTACTCGTCGCCGGAATAAGGTTACAGAGCATTACCGAAAAATTTAAAACTTAAAAAATTTTATTCAAAAATCAAAATCATCAGGATTGTTATTAAAGCTGTAGAAAGCTAAAACTTAGTTAAGCAAGCTAAATATTTAAAATGTCTAAATCTTAGCAGCTGAGTTAGCTAGCTAAGTCGAATTTAGCTTCAAATAAATTGAAGATATCCCTTGTTGAAATGTCCAACACTTGATTGACTAGTCCATTTGTAGTTTCCTTCCAAACTCGATTAAATAAAACCGATATTGACTTTTTAAATCGTTTAGCTCGTTCTCAAGTGATTGGTCCAATAGGCAGCTCAAGTGGATTTTGTTTGGAGTTGGCTGAGCCCTCGGGCTAGTTCGTATCAATGCTGTAGGTAATAAAATAATAATAAAATAAAATTTTCAAATTCAGATTTGTGGTCCCAAAACCACTATTCCGATTTCACTGAAAATGGGTTGTTACAATTACTCATAGTGGTAACTATGTATACGATCCTTAGACTTGAGGTCATCATTGTCCTAACATAATGAGTCATATATTTCGATACAGTCAAATCTCTACTGTAACATATTGTACTATAAAGACTGATGTTGGGTATGCCACAATATATGTAGTAGGATATGATTGATCAAGACATGATTTGTCCCTCCTACATAATCGGAGCAATATCTTTGGCCACTTGATGAAGTGAGACTAGAAATGTATGATCATGCTAAAATAAGTTAATATGAGATATTACACTATTTTTTTATTGTAGTCTACTTCGAGTATCAAGAAACATGAGATTGGACTTTGCAAGTGTAACTATTTCATGACTTGTGTCCAATAGAGATATAAAGGACAAAATGATATAATACATGAAAATTTATCACAGAAAGGTTATGTCGAACCATGACTTCTTGTAACTTTGGTAGCAATGATACATTGCTAGATGCCACTCATTGCTTGTAACGTTAGAAGTGTTCTAGTATTACTATCAATGTTACAAGAGCCTACAGGGTCGCACCCTATGTTTGAAATGAACAGAATCTAAATACAATTGGTATTAAATTAAACTGTTATGAGAATTATATTAATTATTGAATTAATTTAATTTGACAGTTAATTAATAAACATAGTATATGTACAAATTCGTTGTACAAGGGTGATTTCGATTTTAATATGGATATTAAAATAAAAAGGAATCATAAAAACCCTAAGGTGAGAGAGTGTTACCAACATTAACCACAAAAGAAAAAGAAACCTAGGTCTAGCAGCCGTATTTTTTTTGGAAATAACTTTCTGAAACGTTCAGAAAAAGTTTTTGTTTGTTTGTTCGTAACTGAGTGGACTATGTAGAGGTCAGGATGATTCTGTTATGGCTTTGGATTGACAGCGTGCAAAGGGGATTAAACCAGCAGCGGATTCCTGGTTTGGATCATCGAAATAATTTTTCACTTGCACCACAGGGCGTCCGGGCGACCCACCACATGATAGGTAATTAAAACACATGTGGGTGCTGTAGGTTTGATAAGTTTTGAACCATACAACCACAGTTAGTTGCACAGTCTCAACACACAACCGTGTGACTTATGCACACATGGGCACAATCTTTCACACGGCCTAACCACACAACCGTGTGACCTCTGTTTTCATGTTTGCACTTCTTTGTTTCAAAAATTTTAATTTGGTCCTCATTCAATCCCAAACTTGTTTTAGAGCTTTCGTAAGCCCGAGTGAGACTTGGATTAGTTTGTAAATCATGTTTTGTATTGATTATGAAATGATTAATTGATTTTTGATATTGTTTGATAACTATAGTAGCATTCCATATCTCGAGTCCAGTGATCAGACTGGGTATGGTGTGTTACAGAGACGCTTCCTTCCTTCCCCAATTTCCATTGGGCAATTGGCCGCCGCTAGACGTGCGAATGTCTGGACTGGAAATACTGCAACAAAAGAAAAATAACAAGGCAGGGGTGTCTAGAAGTATACGAGTCAAATTATAATATAGTAAAGTGTTACAATGAAACACTTTGGGAAGTGTTCCGAGGATCGTACCTAATGGGTTGCGGATTGGAGAAATTTATTATTAAATTAATTAAAAAATAATCACTAATCTAATTGATCACAAATTAGTAGTGTTTATGCATATTTAAAATATTAATTAAACTTAATTAAATTATTATTCTAAATTAATCTAATAGAATTTAATAAATCTAAAGTAACCTAATGGAATTTCCTATTCCTAGTGTCGACGATGCAAGTTCCCATCCTATGATTGATTAAATCCCTAATTATTAATTAAGCCTCTAAGTACCCTCAACTGAGTTATTTACCACCCTTAGTTACAAATACCCTCTCGGTCTCATCTTCACTAAGGATTACAACCTAAGTTACCCTTTCGGTCTCTTCGTAAGCATACTGATATCTTTTCGATCTCACCGCTTGACAGAAGTTACACTTGATAGGATTCCCTATCGCTCTCACCTGTCTAAATATTATACTAGAGACGTCACTCCCTAATATACTAAGTACTCTTGAATAAACACCAAATTTTAGATAAATAATTACTTAATTAATAAATCAATTCCACAACCTAAACATGCAAGATATAAAATAGGCGCAATAATTTATCCCATTATTCATGTAAATATCAGTTGACCAGGCTAACGAAAGATAAATAACGAAATAAAATAATAAAGAAAAAAGAGTGCTTATTGATAAATAATTGAAGTGCGATTCCAGAACAATCTCCGCTCGCAATCGTCTACACGTCGGAGTAGAAAAATTCTGACTAAGTGAACATAATAAAAACTAAAATAAACTAAAGAAAACTATTTAACTAAAACAACTACCTAATTAGTTGGTTTGGTTGATCCCTCTTAGAGTTACGATGACCTCCTTATATAGGCTAAACTTGGGGTGATATATGCCTAAAATACCCTTAATACTATTAAATAACTGAGATAAAAAATATGCCAAGATGCTTCTACTGACATCAGCACATGTCATTATGATGTCACGACGTTGTGACATTGGGTTTCTCCACATTGCGATGTTGAAGTTAGCACATGTCATCATGACATCACGAGATCATGACATCACAAAGTTAGGTTTCTCCATGTCACGACATCATGATGTCACAAAGTTAGGCTTCTCCATGTCACGACATCGACCCTATTTGAACCCTGGATGCTTCGTAGTTTTGTGTCGCGACGCCAGATGCCTAAGTCGCGACACGATTGTTGTTCTTTGCATTTTTTGGCCTGAATTGACACTCTACACACTCAAATAGCATATTAGTCATTCCCAAGGACCAAGTGATCGAAAAACTAAAAAGTTCGTAAAAATGCTTATTTTGCAATAAAACAAATCTAAGCTAATAAAACTAAAAATGCAATAAATAAATGTAAATCAGCTAGAAAACAAACTCGTTAAGAGCCGGAAAGACACTAATTTACCACCACGAGTTGTGGTAGGTCAGCAATCCTCCCCAACTAGAGCCATATTTGGGTCAATATTTTTGCTTTCCACTTCAAAATGGAACTCCCTACCTTTTAAATTCACTCCCATGTTTGCTCCAACATGAGTAAACCATCTTGGGCTATGGGAGAAATGTTGGATATCCTCCTTATTGACATATTTTCCTTTTTAAATAAAACTCCCCAATTGGATAATATTTTATTAAGTGTTAATGTTTTGCGTAGTTATACAATTATATCTTTTTTTAATGTAACCACACAAGATATTAAAAAATGGTAATAATTTTTGAAACTATTTAATTTAATTAGTGTTATACGAAAGGTATAATGATGAATTTAGTTCTCAATGTTTGTATTTTTTGTCATTTTGGTTTTTATTTTTTAAGCTAAACTTGATCCTTAACCTTTCAAAAAGAGCCCAATTGCTTTTCTTAACGAAAATGTTGGCTAAAACATTAAAATTTTAATAATGTTGGCCTGTGAACCACGTGACTGTCTATGTGTACTTCATGTTGACATGGCATCATTTGTTACATATGTCGCTTCAAAATATAATCTAAAAGCTATAAATATTCAAAATATATATATATAAATAATTCATGAAAATTAAAAAAAATTGCATGAAGTACTCCTAAATTGCCATGTAGGCTACCATGTTTAAAAATTTAACGTTTTAGTTAGTATTTGCATCCGTTTGGTACTCTAAGAACCTTGTTAGTTTCTAATCAATTAATTGGTTTTGAGAATTACATCGTCTGGAGCAGGACTATGCAAATTGCTTTACTTGCAACAATAAGCTTAGATTTGTTGATGGTGTTGAAAAAAATCATGTTCGGAAATGATTTTCTTGCACAAAAAAAAAATAAAAATTTTGATCATCGAGGCGGATAGTAATATTTATAGCAATAAAACCTTTATTGAAATTGCACTTGTGCTTTTGGCTAGACGGATCCTTGTCGTTCTTGGATTTCAATCGAACAACCTTCTCCGCTATTCACAAACTGTTTTGAGTGTGGGCTCGAACGATTCGAATCAAACATAAAACCAGAAATAGTTTTCTTATACTTTCAGTGTGAAAAAAAAATCTCTCACAACAGAAACTCTCACTATTTTCAGAAAATAAAATTTATATTTAATGTATAAAACTCTCACTATTTTCGAGTAGAATAACAATATCTGAAAAGTTTGTATTTAGCCTTACTGGTTCCATCTATTTATAAGAAGAAGTGAAGCCCTTGTTAAATTGTAGAAGTTTATTTCAATTAGAAAAACAAAGTCCTAGTCTAACTAGAAATATAGATGGCAACAACCCTAGTTACTAGTCTAACTAGAAGTATAGGTGGCGACAACCCCAGTGAATAATACCAGGGTTGGTTGTCCCTCCCTTTAACATGAGGCCTTTTGGGCCTTTTCCATATCGAGTCCAATTACAAGAGCTTCCTAGACTTAACCCAACACATTAATAATTTAATCCAACTTGATATTTGTTTGTCTATTTCCAAAAATAAGCATATCAATATATTTTAATTAAAAAATCTTCTCAACCCAATTCTAATTTTGTTAAAATCAGGATGACTTTACCATAAAAGAATATATCAGAAATATATTTAATATTTCTACATTTAACGGGTTCAATATTACCAAATGATTTATTTTCATTTTCAAATTTTATTTAATTCAAAAAACATAAATTTATTTCCAAGTCATTTTCATTTTCATTTTGGAGAAAACTATAATCATTTCTAAATGTTTCCCATTTCTCCATTTTCACCATTTCTATCCATTTATGTTCATTTGATTCAACATACAATTCTTTTCTAGTTTCAACGAGCTAGCAGAGGGACCAATTGGACATATATGATTGAGGCTAAAATTATTTATAATTAATGTAACACCCTATACCAGACTTGATCGCCAGGTCTGGGTACCGAGTATCATAAAAAATTGAGTTGCAAGTTCTCCTTTCAAAATTATCTTAATTATAAATTCAAACAACAAGAAATTTGAGGATTTACTTGTTCATGTCACACCCTCATTTGGCAAGTTGGTATTGTTTGTGAGGTTGTGCTGGTGAAAATCGCCTAATTCGCGAGACGTACACAGGTTAAGGTTGGTAACTTTAGGGTGAAGTATTTGCTGAACTTCGTTGAGCCTACAGAATCGTACTTCCTAGATTAGTGAGTTCATTATTATGGCAAGATCCTTATTAGGTAGAGTCTTCCGCTAATAAGTCTACCAACCTTGTTTCTGTGTCACTACAGATATAAGTCTAGTGGTTACTAGGACACGTTTAAGTAATCTAGCATCTTAGTAGAGGTAACGTGTTAATAACCAGGACACTTGGGGAGCCTCGTAGGATGTGATTCATTAGTGGAAATGTGTGAGAATGATTACTACTTAGAGTTTAACCTTGAGTGGAATTTGGGTTAGAGATAAATATAAATAGGATAACCTGGTAGTGGAGAGAAGATTTCAATTTCGTCTTCTCTTGTTGCCTTTTTTATCATCAAAGAAAACCAAAAGTGTTTTTTGTAGTTAAATAAGGTGTTGTTTTTCAATCTTATAGGAGCTTATGTCCTAAGTTGTCTACTGGTAAACTCTTAAATCTTTCTTTAAGTTTTACCGGATAGAAAGAAGTTGTTGTAAGAGTTGTTCATTAGAGTTTTCATTTTGAATACTAGATAGGAAGGAAACTTCCATCTAGAAACTATTTGCATGCCTATCGATTCATGTTACTTCATTAAGCTTTGGTTGTTTTTCATATTTAAAGAATTTTTATTAATATTTTAGCTAAAGAAATGGGAGAAGTTCTTAATGCTAAAGGGAAAGAACCCGTTGAATAGGAAAAGCTTTGAATAAAGATTTCTAGTGAGTTCCTTTGTACCTCAAGTCTCTTATATGCATTGTTTCATTTAATCCTTCTTACTGTACAATCAGATAAGTGTATTTAACTTTTGGTCCTGGTTCTTGTCAATGGAGGTGTGTTCAAGGAGTCGATGCATGTACGACTACAGTAAGTAATTTGGAAATAGAAGTCATGCATGTGCATGGATTTAAATACCCTTTCCTTGGTGCAAAAGCTCCATATCCAAAATGTTGTAAAGAGGTATTGGAGGGTTGTTATGTATGATGAGGAAAAGAAGACATAGGAAATTATGTTTTCCCTCTAGTATGACACTTTGGTACAAATCGTGATTGGTGATTACCTGACTTTGCAGGGGAACACTTATGTCTTCAAAATACAAGGAGGAATGGTGGAGGAATGAAAGTTATGACTGAAATACTAGCTTTGATAAGTAGTATAAGGATATATGAATAATGGTCTTCGAAACTAGGATCATAAGTTAGCACAATGAAAGAAGTATGCGGATGAAAGGGTGCATATTGTGTAAAACAACTGTGAACGTTGCACGAAAATGTAAATAGTATGATAAACAATTGTATAGGGGCAGCCCGCCAAGGTGGAGTATGTGTAGAGTAGTTGTGGAACGTGATCGCTATAAACAGGTTTCAAATTGCGAATAATGTTCACCTTGGGGCTGAGTCTACTTGTGGAAGTATCCGCCAACGAATACTTCAAGATTGAGAGAGTTGTATCCACCAGATGTGGCGTACTATTTTGTCAATCTAAATGTTAATCTTTTTATGTTTGTTAGACCCTATTATTGGAATATACTTTCCTGGAACTCACTAAGTTCTTATGAGCTTAGTTTCTTTCTTCTTATTTTCAGGCTCCTAGGTTGGACGTTGTTGTAGGAAGGAATCAACCAAATTAGTGACCTATTTTGAGCCATCTCTTGCTTTGGTATAACATGCATTTGTTAGGGTATTAGGACATCTATTAGTTGCCACCAGTTGAGATTATCAGTCTATATTTGAAAATGATATTTTGCAAATATTGATGCTTATTTGTAGCCTTGTTGGGTTTTATGTCAAAATTGGTTTGATGTGATATCAGACTGAATTGAATTTTTAAATTGCTACTCGAGTGATAAGTCAATTGGGAAATTTCATTTGAACTTGTGAAAATTTATGAAGCTTCTGCCAAAAGTTATTTACTTGTATCTAATTTTTAAGTGGCGTGATACTATTCTTAACTCGCTTCCAACCTACTATATGTTTTTAAAATATCGAGACAAAGCTCTAACAAGCTCGCACTCGCCAAACTAGAAAGTTGGTTTTAAAAAGGTATAGTCAGTTCAATGGTTTAAACTTGTCACGCTCCATACCTAGATCTGAAGATCAGGTCGGGAGTGGGGTGTTACAATTCAATTTATTTCAAATCTTGTTTATTAACATGGTTCAAAGATTATCTTCAAATAAATCTCATATTATACAAATGCTTAAATTTTTACAATCAAATGGCTATACTAGGCCCTAATATTACACTCATATGACATCAAACTTAATCCGCACCCATATGCTAATCCAACCCTTGAGGCGTAGCCTCTAAGGGAACTCCTCTATACACATGAAATAGTTCCAACACCTAACGCGTAAATCTGGCAGTCTGGCTTGTCCTTTCCCATAAGGTCCCGAAATCCTTGTTGCTGCATAAAAGGAAACACAATTATAAGTTTAGAATGAAATCAGTGAGATTCTAAGCAACAGTGAAATGTTACAACTCTATATTTTCAGGGAAAAAAATTAAGGCACATAATTTAAACTCTTTGTGTGTGGTTGGGAACTCAATAGTTTTTTCTGTCGTGATCGACGCCTAGCCTTTCTTGATTCCCATCATTGCCTGACCTTCCCACTAATTTAATCACAAACGTGCTCTTTTCAAACAATAATTCTTTTAGGAACTTGATCTTGTCCTGCTTCATCACAAATTCTCATTGTACCTTTCCTAGTTTGGCCTTCTTTAGATGACCATATATGCGTATATACGGTTCAGTGACTACTTGTTTTACTGGCAGAATTGACTCTTCAGCATATTAGCGGATCCCTACCCTGATCCATCCACTCCATACTAAACTAAACATCTAATTACTATATTCCCCGACGATTAACTTCTATGACTTAACACCTGACATAGACCCTCCCACACTGAAACCGAATCTAACATCCTTCTTTGAGGTCTCGAGTATGAAATTTAGTTGATTCATACAGACCCCTCTTTTTTTGTAAACTCATGCTTGCAAGATAGTCCCAAAAGACTTTCCCATTTCAACCCATTCCATAGAGATACTCCAATTAACACATAATGCTCGGTGGACTATCTCTTACTAAAATGCCCTTGGAAGAATTCCTCATTTGCTAATCCAAAGGACTTTCCCACACTAAGCAGTCCTTATAGACATCCACTTCTTTTGTAAATTCTCGACGGACTTTCCATCTAAGAGAGCCCTTATCGGACTTCCATTTTTTTGGCGGCCTCCCCTATTAATAACACTTAAAGTTAAACCCTTAAGAACTATTTCATTACCTCTCACCAAATGGAGGTTTATGCATCGATACTGATGAGCTCTTAGTGGTGGATATTTATTTACCAATATTTTAAAGGAAATACCCCTTCTTTTCATGCATACCCACATTTAATATGCTCCAACCAATTTTTCTTGTCTTTGTAATTTGGTGGATCCTATCGTTAGCACACATCCCATGTTCTCAAACACACCATAATCATCATATCAGACTACTCATTGTGCGAGTCTTTCAATGACTTCTCATTTTTATGCCTTGGCAGGCTTCTTGGTTTACTATCCTGGTAGACTCTATTTCACCGTAAAGTACACTTGTTCATCACTACATATCTCTATGGCAAATGATGGTCTTTTGATTCTGAAGAATCAGTAAACCTCTTTTGAGGTGTGCCCCTAAAGACATGTTTACCGTTTTCACGGTGTCATCCTTAAGGACCTATATACCATTTACACGATGTCACCTCAAAAGACTAGTGGATAAATGTCGTCAGGATGTTGCTCCATAGAGTCAATAGATTGTTGTCACAGTGTTGCTCTAGCGAGTCAGTAGATAGCCATTCCACAATGTCACACAACCTTTCCAAATCCCTTTTCAATCCGTCCATTCCGCCATTCGAAAATGTAACTCTCTCCATAATCCACATAGTGAAACATGTGTTTCATTCATAACATTCCAAACAACATTACATTTTGGAGTACACCACACTTTGATACATCAACACACTGTTCTATCATACAGAACATACTTATAGACTTTCATAAATTCATTCAACCCTAAATATGCTTGTCACACTCATTCACTATAATCATGTACTACAATAGGTTTCAGATAGAATGCAGAGAAAATATAGACACAAATCACACAAGCAACACTCATCCATCAATCATCCCAAAAGTAAAATACAATAACTCACTTGAAATCCTTCGTCCTCATCAGTTTAGCTTATCGAAACGTCGGAGCCTGCTTCATCCTGTTAGCTAAGCATGACAACCATGTTTATCGATTAAACCGAAAGTATTGAAACCTTAAAAACCTAGAATCCATAATTATACAGAAGCTTTTCAGTAATTCTTACTTCTCTTTCCCTAATCTCATGAATGCTGAAAGATAGAAGGACTTAGCAGTTCTTAGATTCTTTACTTCTTGGTCTAAATCCTCACGATCAAGGCCCCATGTAGAGATTTTCTCAAATTCTTTATCTTTGGTGTAATCGAAGAAGACAATACAGAACAAAATTGAGAAAAAAAATTCCTCAGCTGGTTATGTCACATCTCGAAATTGGTTCTAGAAGTTTTAGGGGTAATTTTGGTATTTCAGCTCGAGATGAAATAAAAAATTTTGAAGTGTGGTAACCTAAAAGTGTCTTCATCCATGGCTTTTTGAAAACTAAACAATTTGTGAAAATAATGTGGAAATGACCTTTAATTTTAGGAAGTGAACTGTTTTGAAAAAGGATTTAAATAAAGAGTAGTTCATGGGTAAATAAACTTAAACTTCAAAAACGCCCTATTTTCCCCCTTCACCAATAATAGATACACGACTCTTTCTCCCCTCACCTATTTTTTCCATCCTTTGAAATCCCTAATACCGTACACTAATTTTGATCTCCATTACTCTCATCCTTTTGGTATGCATAATCTTCCAAACATTAAACCTCCCTAGCAATTCAAAAAGAGCATCAACACCATTAATTTTGCTATTGTTTATGATGCTAGCATTGATAAGGTTGCAACCTCATTCATTCATACTTATGAATTGTCGACGTAATATTCTTTCATCTGAATGTGATTCATCCATTGGGAATTTAGAAGGTTCAAGTTACTAGAATGATCATTTGCCTTAGTAAAATTTTTTGTAGCCTTGCTAGCTTTTGTTTTACTTGAGGACAAGTAAAAACTCAAGTTTGGGGTGTGATAGTACTAGAAAGAACATAAGTTTTCCCCCTCCTTATTGGTTAAATTTTTTCTATTTAGTTATCCTTAGCATACATTTTAGCATTTTCAATTTACTAAATTGCATTTTATAACTCAATGAATCCTATCCTACTTTATCCTTAATTTTGTTATCTTATTGCATTAATGTCGCTGCATGATTTAATTCCAGATTGTGTCCAGAATTATCGCCGCACCTGACAGCTGTCTGAATAATAACCAAAATTGCATGAGCTGTCCAATCTGGTATAACAAACCTATACGAACAAGGACATAATAATTTTAGGGAAAAGGACACTTGTACTATGGGGGAGGACATAAAAGGTGGACATGAGAAGAAAAAGGGGCATTCTTGAGTTTTTTTCTCTCTCCATCATCATTTGACCTTGGAGCTTGCGGTCATGGCAGCTTAAACCTCTCATAGGTGAGCCAATGTGAAAACCAGATGTAGACTAGCTCCTGACGAGGAGACCTAAGTGCATAACAAGAGGGAATAAAGAGATTCAGTCGATTTTTCTAACGATAGTATTCTTCATTCAATTCTTTCTTATTTCTTTCTAAATGCTAGTGATTACTCTCTGATTTCTGATTGTATGGAAGTACTAATGAAGTCTTGGTGAACTGTTATCTTATTTAATCTTGGGGTTTGAATGTTTTTAATACAGAAGTGTTATTGCAGTCACTGGCACTAAAAAGTGCAGTGACAATTTGAGCCAACAAGCATTACAATAGAAATTAAGTGAGGATTAGAGGAATTTGGTCCACTTGTTCTTAATAGTACCATAGTGTCATCATCAGAAGGTGAGGTTAATATGCATGGTTAAGTTTGAGATTAAATAGAGGAGTAACTCTAAGTAAGATATACATTGAATTTTATTGCATCAAAAATCACCTTTACCTTTTACCTTGTGAGCACTTAGTATTCTGCTGAAGATTCATGTTGGGGATCCCAGTTTATCATTATCATATTTTATTTTACTGTTCTCAAGTTATTGCATCGACAACTATCCTCACAATTTATCTTGTTATTATCAAGTTATGGCATTGAATTAATAGACAAAAGACACCCATCCCTGTGGGATCGATATCCAACAGACTCACATCTATCCACTATACTTGCATCGACGGTGTACACTTGCAAATTATTGCTGTGATGTTAAACAGCCGATCAGTGGTACACCAGCCGCATTATGTCTATTAATAGTGGTGACATTTTTCATTCCCTGATTACTCCAGCTAAAATTTGGATGTTACTTCCACCCTGAATTGTAAGTGTTGAAGTAGGGATTGTTGTTGCTACGATTAAAATTTCCCATGTAATACGTAGAGGCTAGATTGGACGAGCAGTCATCAAAAATATGATCTTCTCCACAGTATACACAGGTTAGTTCTACAACCTTCGTCTCCTACACTGCAGAAGGTCTTTCCAAAGTTTTAATCATATTCATTAAAAATGATACCTGAGCTGTTAACGATGTACTCGCATCAAGTTCCATTGCTCCAACAACTCTTCTATCAGTACCAACTCTGGTAATGGGGTACTAATAATCATTATTTGTTATTTTTTCTAGAATTTTGTATGCTTCATTATAGGATTTTTCAAGCAACGTCCCATTACCAAGTGCATCCACCACCATTCGCATATGAGCATTTAATCAATTGTAGAACATTTTCATTTGTGTCCAATGCTGAAAACCATGCATCAGGCATTTTCTAATTAATTCCTTGAAACTCTCTCATGCTTCGTATATTGTCTCATCTTCAAATTGCCTAAACAATGTAATGTCATTCCTCAGTTTGGATCTTCCCTTCCATTCTGGAGTAACTGATATTCTCCGTTTGGATCATTCATAGTCCTCCCCATTTCTCTTAATCATTTCCCTCTTCGCCTTAATGTCATTTCAATCTCAAGATCAAAAGAATATTTTGCATTCTCTTGAATGCTTCTTCTCATGCACCAGTACAAAACCTAAAAAATCAAATAAAATACTAATTAATTGTTCTAACAAAAATAACAAGAATAATAACAAATCAACTTTTCGCTAATTTTGCCGATCCTCGACAATGGCACCAAAAACTTGTTGCGTGTAAATAACTAATGCAATTGTGCAAGTGTACATGTCATTCAAGTAATAAAGTGATACGTAAGTATTGTAACACCCCAAAATTTCTAATTTCATTATTGTGAAAATATGACACAAATATCTGTTAGTTTTAGTGGTATGTGTTCTGGGAGTGTTTGGTCAGTCCCAAGTTCGAGCCTTCGCTTGGGAAAATTTTTGTATTTTGAATTAATTAGGCCTTAGTCTTGTTCATTAGGCTTTTATTTGGTTGTTGGGTAAATTACATCAGACTGGGTCTGCTGGTCTGGTGGTTAAATGGTGTGTTATTATGGTGGAGGTCTTGTGTTCGAATCCTTATGCAAGCAAGGGTATTTTTTTTTTTGCTCAGATTTTGGGATAGAGTTGTGTAATAGGGGGATTCTGCGTAGTGGATGTGTAGTGCGAATTAGGGGAGAAGATTAAGGGATTTTAGGGGTTATCGCGATTTTATTTTATTCTTTTCCCATAACCAAATTTTGACTCTCTTTTCTAAAAAAAATCAGTCGTCTATTCTTCTCCCTCTCCCCTTGCCAAAATTCTCTGAGTTTTTCCATCTTTCTCTTCTTTTTCTTCTTCTTAATTTTTCCCTAATCCATTTATTCTCCTTTGTTTTCGCACGCGGTTAGTGCTCGCTTAGTTTCGATAAGTGTTTCTCTTCGTTTCTGTCATAAATCTTTTAGCGACTGAAGTGGTAATATTTTTTCTCTACGATTTAGGCGTAGGGGAAGGCTAAGATTAGTGAATTCAGTGTTCTTGTCTTAACAATAGTTAAACGGAGGGTTATCGTTGGTGGTAAGTTGGGTTTCTGTTCGTTCTTAGTTGTCAATTCACTTGTAAATCAATTAAATTAATGTTGAGTATCTTGATTATAAGCTTTGGAGTGCTCGGGGACTGTCATCAAAGAAAACTAGGTGTGAACCCGAAATGCAAAAAACAAGGGATTCGGCAAAAAGATGAAATTGCTTGCTGTTTGAACAGCAGCAGTAGGCTAATTTTGAAAATTTGCCATAAATTTTGTAAATTGAATTAGAGGATGAAAAATATATGGAATTAAAGCTTATTTAGTCTAGTTTCTCATAGAGGAAACAGTGTAAGTAATGTACTTGTAAATAGTGAGGTATAACAAACTTTGTGAGCTAAGGTCAGAATGAATTCGGGTTCCCCTATTTAGACTTTGGAAAATCATCAAAAATTGGAGAAAAATAATTAGGGGTTAAAATTTACATTTTTAAATTATTAATGAGTCTATTTTCAATAGAAATAAAAGGAAACATCATCCAATTTTTTACTAATATATAATTAATTTTTAGCAAAGAAGGAATGAAACTGTCAGACATTAAAACAATAGTAAGTTTGACGATTTTATTGCACTTATTGGCTAAACCAAAAATTCTAAAAATTTTATGGTAGAAAGGTATTTGAGTCTAGTATCAAAGAAATCAAGCGGATATTAATTTGAAATTTTATAGCTCAAGATATAAATAATTTAGTAACAATGAATCAAGTAGACAGCTTTGAAGGAACATATAAGTAAATAGTGAAAACATATATGAATAATTAACTAGCACGAGTTACATTAAAAATGGATCACGTGGACAAGGCCAATTTGGGCTGTGTGGGACACATGGGCGTATGAGCCCATTTTTTTGAAAGTTCTGTAAGGTTGCACGGGTCGCCCAAGTCGACTGTGGACCTACTGTAGGGTCGGTAAGTTTTACTTAGACCCCTATATGTGTGATCTGTCTGTCTGATTTCTATACCGAGCATGACTTATGATATCTGAATGTATTACTATTAATTGCATAATGGCATAACATATTTTGTATGTTGCATTGCATCGGGGTAGGTTGATGATATTTGGAGGAAATGTTTGAAATGCTATTAAGCCTGTTATCTGGTAGTTGAGCTGCAACCTTCTAATTATTTTCCGCATTTCAGTATAGCATGGTGTGTAGGGATGCGTGGGTTGATTTAATCCTCACATGGTGTGTAGGGTTGGATGGAGATTGTGTGTAGAGGATGGTGGGTAGGATTACGATTCTTCATATCGCATTTCAGATCGATATAGGCCAAGGCCCTAATGTATTTCTGAGACTGTATCTGAATGGGCTGAGGCCCAAACTGATTCTGTGATTGACACAGGCCCCAGACTATATCTAACTGAATTCTTTTGATTATCTGTATGCATGTTTTCTGTGAGGATTACACACTGATTTTGCGAAAACTCACCCTTTCTCTGTTTAATTTGTACAGGTAATCCCCAGACTTGACGGATCGGTGCAGCAGAGGACTTGACGGTGGCCACACGTAAATTTTAGACTGTTTTCTGTTAATGCGTAGAATTTATTAGTTATTTGGGGTTTTTGATGTATCTTCTGGACTATGGACTGGTTGGCTATAAATTTGGGATTTATACTATTTTTTATGGAGTTTTTTTAAACTGCAACTCCACAAAACACGGTTTTTTTTCTAAAAATTAAGGTTTTTCGTAAATAGAAATGATTTTCCCTAAATTAATTAGTTACAAAAGCTTCCACTAAGTGACAAGTTTTAAATTAAATCAACTAATTTTTTTTTCGAATTAAATAAAAGCTAACTTACTGTAACGGTTTTTAAACTTGACAATCTTGTCTTCAAATCTCTTTCCATGTGACATCGCTAGATTCGGCTATAACGTCTAGGCCGGGTTTGGGGTGTTACAAGTATCGTCTCCACAAGGATCGAAAATTGGTAAGAAATTGATTAAGTTATTATAATCCTATTAACTATACTAAATAGCAAGAAATACTCTTAAATTGAATAAGATGTTGGTATAATGAATTAATGTAATTTAATGCTAAAAATAAAGAATTAATATGAAAAATAAAATGTATCGGCAAATTACAGATAAAAGCAAGAATAATTTTGTTGTTGAATGAATAGGCTGGAATTATTCAGGTAAAATACTCTTATCAAAATAGTGTCATGACAAAATATTGTCTAATCAACTGCTTAGAGAATTACTACTGTAACCTGCCTCTTTCGATATCTAGATTTAATCTAAAAATCTAAGTTACTGTATGTCTACAGAACTCTAGATTAGTAACTGTAATGAATGTTCTTCTCTGCATAATTTGGAACATCTTTGTCTAAAGTACTACGAATATTCTGTCAAATATTCATTTGCATCAAACGATTATAGATCCAGTATATTAAACTTTTTTAGAATTAAAAATACATCTATGAAGACAACATACAATCAGTTATGTCTAAAGCTTGCATGCATGTATTTAAAATAGGCATAAATCGAATGAAACAGTGATATAGGCAATCTCAAATCATGAAAATTCAAGATGATAACATCCACCCAAATAACTCCAACCCAGAAAAGATTTAGTTCATGGGTGGAAAAGTAAACAACGAATTTAAATCATTCATCAACATTTAAAGAAGTTTGAATCACAGAAATCAGGAAAACTAAAGGCAGAACTGCAGGATTTCTCGCCACATTCCAGCTTCTCTTCTACCTTCTAATCATATGTCAATTTAGGATAGATGTCTCTTCCCCTTCTTCACGTCTGTATTCTACTCTCTGTTGTTGCTACCCTTTCTTTCTCTGAAATTCTCCAATAAAGATTTTTTCTATGCAGATAGAGGATTGCTATCACCAGTCACTTTCTCACACAAATTCTCCTCCTTTTTTTCATCTCTCTTTTTATTGGGTAGATCCATCCCACCTCAGCACACATTTTTCATTCCTCTTTTCAAGTTAGTTTTTTTGGTACACGTCCAGCTGGCTAAAAGTGACAAGGATAGAGTGCTGAGTCATTTTCCCAAAATTGCCATGACAATTCTGTTGGCAATCAATCTTGCCAATTGTCACGAAAATATTTCACTTCTTTTATTCCTCTTCATCTTATTGATCTTCCTACACCCGTATTCACACAAAACCACACATTTCCTCCCCAAGTGATGAAAGTAACAAATAATGACCATTATATCACAATCCAAGCTTTGTTATCCTAAAAATGAAAATGTATTCACTTAATTACAACCAGTTGATTCTATTTAAAGGTCTTAAATATAACTTGTTTTAAAAGTTATCAGTGTAATTTAGTTGTGAATCTGTTAACGTACAGTTTGCATAGTATATAACATGATATACCTTGGCTTTTTTTTTTATCCTAGGACTGCTCTTATGGTAAAGTTCTTAAATTCCTCAAATGCTTGCAAGCATAGCCCATCAAAATTAAAATATTTTTTTTGTTCCAATAATGTGTAAAGAGGTTTAGATGTTTTGGAAAAGTGCCTGATAAATCGATGACAGAATCCTACCTGATCGAGGAAGCTTTGGATACCTTTTAGTGAAGTAGGTGGTGGCAATTTTTCAATCCCTCAAATTTTGCTTTGCTAATAGTAATTCTTTGCTATGAAATCTTATGTCCGAGAACAATGCCCATACAGACCATGAAGTGGCATTTTTTCCAATTTAGCACAAGATTGATTTCTTGAAATCAACAAAGAACTAACTCCAGATTTTGTAAATAGTCTTCAAATGTATCGCCAAACATCGAGAAATCATTCATAAAGATTTCTCAGAATTTCTCCATGTCTGAAAATATTGTCATCATGCAACGTTGAAAAGTTGCAGGGGCATTACATAATCCAAAAGGCATTTTTCAAAATGGAAAAGTTTCATGCGAACATATGAATTTGGTATTCTCTTGATCAAAATAAGCTATGACAATCTGATTGTACCCTGAGTAGCCATCCAGAAAGCAAAAGAAGGCTTTCCCCGCTAGTCTATCCGACATTTGATCGATAAATGACAGAGGGAAATGGTCATTCCTTGTTGCTTTGTTAAGTTTTCGATAATCCATACAAACCCTCTATCCCGTAATAGTACGAGTGTGAAAAAATTTGTTGCTATCATTGCTTACCATAGTGACACCCCTTTTTTAAGTACAATCTAAACAAGGTTAACCCAAGAACTATTAGAAATTGGGTCTATGATTCCAACATCGAACCATTTGATAATCTCCTTTTTCACAACTTCATGATGGGATTCAATTTTCTCTATTGTTCAATAGATTTGTCGCAATCCTCTAGTATTATCTTATGCATGCAAATTGTTGGACTGATTCCCTTAATATCCACAATTGACCACCTCAAGACTTTCTTAGATTTCCTTAAAATTTCCAATAATTGAGCCTCTTGATCTATTGTTAACTCAATAGAGATAACTACTCGCAATGTGTTGTTATCTTCCAGATATACGTACTTCAAATGTACTAGAAAGGGCTTCAATTCCAACCTAAAAGGGTCTTCTATGGATGATTGAAGAGGTTTAAAAGAATGGTTGGATAGATTTAATTATTCAAAACTTCTTCTTGATCCATTTCCAGTTTGCTGAACTTCCATTAGTTTATCAAGATCTGTAATCATGTCTGTGTCAATTAACTCACATACATCTGTATCATTTTCTGAATTGTCAAAACAAAAATCTTCAATTTTTTCTTATACTGCTTTATCAATAATCTCAATAACATAGTATTCTTCATCAGCATCTACACACTTCATAACATCCAAGAATTACAAGTTAACTATTGATCATTAACTCTCATCGTTAATTCAACTTTTTTGACATCAATTAATGTTCTACCCGATGCTAAGAAAGGTCTCACAAGTATTATTGATACCTTTTTACCAGCCTCACATTCTAGAATAATAAAATCTTCTAGAAAAATAAATGTCAACTCTTACCAACACGTTTTCAATTCTACCTTCTAGATGTGTATAGTCAACTAACTATAGTGTGAGTTGTGGATCTCGCCTTTCTTATTCCAAGCTTCTTGAATACAGAGATAGGCATTGCTTACATAATGATTGTCAATAGAGCAAGGTCTAGTAAAACCACCTATATCCTTCAGTTTTGGTGGCAATTTGTTTCTAAGCATTATTATGCACCATTCAGTGAGAGCAACAGTTTCAAATTCTCTTAACCTTCACTTCTTTGATAAAATATCTTTCATGAACTTCACGTAGATAGGCATTTGCTCGAATGCTTATATTAATAGTATATTAATAAGTAATTATTTTAGGACCTCCAGAAATTTCTTGAATTTAACATCTTGCTTGGATTTTTGGAACTGCTGAGAAAAAGGTGGCGGTGGCCTTCCTTCCATTTGTCTAATTTATTTTGCCGTGGCATTTTTATCAAAAATACAAGTTGCATCTACTTCAACATTTTTCTAGTTGATTTTTTCCTTTATAACTTGCTCTCTTACTGATTTTGAATTCTTTTCATTTCCAAAAGTTTAAATTCTTTCTTCAGTAATGGTGTCATTTACAACTCCTGGTAATTGACTAATGGCTTTCCACTATTCCTTCCCTTGAGATCGAGAACTCTCAATGTCACTAGATAATGCTCTTTGCTGTCTGGAATTCAATGTAGTGGCAATTTTCCCTACTTGATTTTCCAAAGCTCTTAAAGATCTTTTCTGGCTCTAAATGATAGCATAATTCTTGGTCATATACTCTTTCAATAAACCTTCCATAGATGAAAAACTTAAGCTGAATTTTGCTGGGCATTTTGCCATGGCAAAGATTGATTGTACCCAAGTAATTTTATTCAAAATCATATAATGGCATTACAGATAATTCAATATTCACCCAAATTATTTCAACCCAAAGATAATTAGCTCATGGGTTGGGCAATGAAATCCAAAATTAAATCATTCATCAACATTCTTCAAGTTTTACGAATCATAGAAATTAAAATTAAAAAATAGAACAAAGGCAGAACTATAAGTTCTCGCTACACTTCAGCTTCTTCTTAAGATTTTACGCAAAACCCAGGATAGATTCTCTTCCCCTTCTTCACATATGTCATCCCTTTTTAGCTGCTACCTTCTTCTCTTCTAAATTTTCCACGCAATTTCTCCACAGGATTCTGTTATAGAGAGAGAAACTACTCTCTTTCTTCTCTCCTCACAATCCATGTGTCCTCTTCTCTCTCCTTCTTTTATAGGATAGATATATCCCTTTCAGCACATATATTTTACTTCTCTTTTTTAGTGTGATTTATCTAGTACACATACAACTGACTGAGAGTAACGTGGATTAAGTGCTGTGTCATCTTCCTAGAATTGTCATGACATTTCTTTTGGTAATCTATCTCACTATATGCCATGGCAATATTTCACCTCCTTCGTTCTCATTTGCTTTTCCTCTTTTCCTTTTTCTTGCCTCTTTCATCCTAACTGCACCTACTACCGAACACTACCAAACCTTTTTTCAGCAATTAAAAGTAACATAAATTTACAGTTAAAACACAATCCAATATTTAGTATATAATGCTCTAGTAATAAGTCTAAAATGCAAACATATTTTCTTAATTACCAGCAAATATTTCAGTTTAGAGGCCTGATATATAACTCTTGAAAGATCTATCCAAGAAACAATTCGAGAACAAAGTGAACTGTGTGTTTGCCATCAAGCAATACAACATGAAAGTATTGATTAGAATTACGTAATAGGGAAAAAAGTGTTTTAAGAAGAAGATTATCAAGTGGCTCAATGTTAGTATTATCTATCCTATATTTGATAGTTCTTGGGTGACTCCTGTACAATGTGTGCCCAAGAAAGGAGGTGTCACAGTAGTCAGCAATGATAACAAAAAACTCATACCAACTCTCACTGCCATGGAATAGAGAGTGTGCATTGATTATCACAAGCTCAATAAGGCAACTAGGAATGACTACTTTCCCTTACCGTTTATTGATCATATGGAGAGTGTGCATAAATTATCGGGTGATATCGATGATGAAGGTATTGATTGGAATTCGTAGTTGGAAGAGTTTCAACATCGTCGATACCGCCCGAAACCTTATCCAGATCAGGGCCACTATAATTTTCAACATCGTATGAGAATCTTCATCATTATCAAACTCTTCTTCACTGTATGCTTTGGTGCCTATTACCTCCAAATGTATCTATAGACGGAGACTCAACATAGGGTTATTATATAAACTTCGAACATATTTTAGATTTTCAGGCATTTGCGATGTCCCTACACATCCTGACTAATCTATTCATCCGACATTAAGATTAAAGTCAAACCCACAATGTTGACTTATTGAAGTGACATTCTCAACAAACTTTAAATCGGCTATCTCAGTGAACAACTCAACTAGTTGGGAATTCTCATTCCCAATCAAACACCATAGTTGTCATTTCCATGGATCTGTAAAAATTAGATACTTGCAAAATAATCTTAACATCACCCTTCCTCAATAAACAACTAAAATTTGCTTAATCTTTCTTTTTATTTCTTCTAGCTTTACAATTTTATTAAATCACATCCTTGAAACATACAACCAACGTAACCTTCTACAATTTCTCCATAAAAAATAACATACACTAAAACACTAGGTTATTCATCTTCAAAACAATTTTTGGGCTCTCTTTTACTAAACACAACAATCTCTCTTTCTATTTTCTTCTTTTTCGGTTAAACAATTACACCAATGTTAAAAAAATATCAGTATATCTAAGGTTAGTGACGTCATTTTCTAAGGCACCACCAGGGTGGGTCATCCCATTCTCTATGGCACCACCAGGGTGGCCACGACATTCACTATGGCACCACACCAAAAAAATTTGCCAGATTCCTTTACACTGGTGATGCCAAATGTTATGGCAGCACCAACAAATTGGTGACACCAATGCCTTTGGCGCTACCTATTTAAAAAATGTTTTTTTCTTATTCTCCTTTCAAAATACATGTATTTTGGACGTGAACAAATACTAGTGACGCTAAAAGCATTGGCACAGCAGAAAATATTTTTCTATTACTCGCGACTAGTGATTGGTTGACAATGATAGACGGTATGGTGTCACCAACGTTTACTATTCAAAACAAGTTATTTACATACATGATTTTTAAAGTGGGTCATTTTCATAAATAATAAAATTTTTAGATATTTTTATAAAAAAACTAGAGCTATAAACTTATCATTAGTTCTTACATAAATTGCCTTCTTTGAATATCTTCCCTCACTGATATATTTGATGCAAGCATGTCCATAACAGAAAGATGCTATTTGATCCCATATTCAAGAGTCTTCGAAAATGATAAAGGCCATTCAAGTAATCAATACAATAATGCAATAAAAAGGTAATGAAATTGCTTGTTTTAAAAGCATAACAACTATAAATTATTTAAAAACACATATATGTCTATACATGATTCAGCAAATAGTAACATAGGTATAAATCAAGTATAAGAGTTGTAACACCCCTTATCCGAGACCATTTCTAGAGTCAAGCTTGAGGCATTACTTTATTTAACTTAAAAATTCGGGGCATAAAATTTTACTTTTGAAATTAATTTCACTATTCACAACAAAGCTGTCCACCTGCGCAGCAGTTACTAATTTAGTTATAACTTGAGCTACGAAATTCAAAATTTAAATCCGTAAATTTTCCCTGAAACTAGACTCATATTTATCCATACAATAACTTTTTTAGAAATTTTGGTTCATTCAATTAGTACATTTTATTAGTTAAATTCTCCCCAGTTTCACCACTCAACTATCCTGACCTTTTGTCACTAAAAATAAGCTTTCTCATTGTAGGATTTTCATATGGTTTTTTCACTTGTTTCTACATAAAATATACTCAATAAGGAATCTAGACACATAAAATAAAACTCATAACCATTTTTTTACAATTTTTAATGATTTTCTAAACTCAAAATAGAGAACTCCAAAATAGTTCAGACCCTGTCTCACTAAAATTCACATATCTTAAAATATAAAATTCATTTTGCTACACCATTATTTTTCTTGAAATTAGACTCAATAAGCTTTAATTCTATATATCATTCACCTTCTAATTCATTTTATACTATCCTAGGTGATTTTTCAAAGTCACATCACTGTTCCTGCTTGAAATCTGTTTCTTTGCAAATTTTACTCTTTCATGATTTCTATGCATGATTTATCACCTAAACATTTGTAACATCAAACACCTTCATACTTAGACATTTTAACAACCATTCATAATAAAATACTTACATATCATTCTTTAGCAAAATCATAAATACAAACATTCAAAATAACTAAGTCCCTATACATGCCATAACCCGAACATGGTTCATCATAAAATACCGAGTTGTTGTCGTTGATAGTGTGGACAATCTCCGACGTCTTTAAGTTCCTGAAAGTAGCTCTACAATACTATAAGATAAAGAAAAATAAAAGAAGTAAGCATAAAGCTTAGTAAGTTTACTAGCAAATAAATAACAACATTTAACACAAATAATTAAACTCAAATGTCAAGATCTCTAGTTTACTCTTTATTTAATCTCATTCTCGTTCTCTTGCTGGTTTACTTAGTTAACTCATGATCGTAACTTATTCTTCTCTTGCTGAAACATTGAGTATCAATTGATAATATAGTAAGTTCTTAACTCTTATAACTCATCTGAGCTTGCCATTTATGCTTTTAAATGAACTTTCATTAACATGATTCGTTTACTAGCCCGTTGAGCCACGATGGAATAATAAGGATACTTGGGTCTTTTCTGATAATAAAATGCCATAGCCATGTCCCAGACATGGTCTTACATGGGATGTTCTCATATCGATGCCCATGCCATGTCTCAGACATGGTCTTACGGGGGACCTCTCATCTTGATGCCAACGCCATGTCCCAGACATGGTCTTACATGGGACCCCTCATCTTGGTGCCAACGCCATGTCCCAGACATGGTCTTACATGGGACCTCTTTACCCAAATGTCATGACATTTGTATCCGATACATTCCTCATGTTTCAACGGGGCTTTTTAACACTGATTCTCTGTCATCTCATACTTGAGTCTACATTAAATAAATTCATAAAATAAATGCATAATTACTGGAAAATAACAATAATAATAATAATTATTGAAATATTTTATTTATTTACCGTAAACTTACATCGGTACAAAATATAGCAAAATTCACCAACTTAGCCTTCAACTTTATTCTTTCCTTTGTCTAACCTTGAGTTTCGTTCTTCTTGATTATGGAGCTTGGAAGCTTGAAAACCCTAACTATGGCTTCTCCACTTGCTAAATTTTTCCTAATGAAGAAGATGATCATTGGCTTTTAATTTTGTTTTTAATTCATTTTAATAACTAAATGACTAAAATACCCTTAATGAAAAACTTTGGAAACATGCCTAACCATGTCCATTTTTGTCCACCAACTTAACCAGTGGTCTAATTACCATATAGACCTCCAATTTAAAATTTCATAACAATTGGACACCTCTAACATATAGAACTCAACTTTTGCACTTTTTACAATTTAGTCCTTTTGACTAAATTGAGTGTCCAAACGTCAAAATTTTTGAACAAATTTTTCACGAAATCTTTCTGTGAAATTTTAGGCCGTAGAAATATAATAAAAATAAATTTTTCCTCATCGAATTTGTGATCCCGAAACCACTATTTTGATAACCTTAAATTTGAGCCATTACACGAGTTGGCTGGTTTGCAATTTGATTTGGGTATGAGATTACTTAGTGCAAGGTTTTAAGTTTATATTGGCCTAAATAATGGTACTTAGCTTTAATTACATTCTATTTTATATTCAGATTCCAAGTCCATATTCTCCGCACTCTCATCTTTGATATCTAATCATCAAAATATCATGCCATGATGCCTTAAAATAACATAAAAACAAAAAGAATGATGTTTCATGGTTATTCTATTATTTATTTTTTATATTAAAAATTAAAAATTCCAGCACAATGTTAAATAAGAACCCAAAACAAAATTAAGACTTTAATAAGCTGAAAGGGAAAGGGCATGGCTCAAACAAAAAGTATAATTACATTTAAATAATAACATGTAATAATAATACTACTAAATATAAACAAAACAAAAAGAGGGACTTAATTCATATTCTAGTCATTTTCATTTTGTTGTTTATTTCCCATTGTAGAACTCTCTCCCTGGCAAGCCCCCACAAGTCTTCTGTATAATGATTTTATGATTTTTTTATTCATAATGTTATATAATTTGATTTATTTATACAACACTTGGTATACTCATCTTTGTTATTTCTTACAGGTTTACGCATCTAACTATATAAAGTTAACTTCATATTTACCCATTGAAACAATATTATTATTTTAATTATTATAGTTCTTTTCCTCGCTATACTCCAAAAGTTTTATGCCACTTTCGTCTAATAGGTGCTAACAATAACGGGTTTAGTATCAATAAATTTACATTTTTGAAATTGTTTACAGAAATGAGTCGTTCTAAAAATAATGACAAGTATGAACCGAAAACTCAAAAATGCGTTGATGTGGATGCATTTTCAAGGGATATCCCAGAAAAATACTTCCACGTCAGAACTTCTTTTCCTTGTGTCAGGCAAAAGCGCGCTGACGTAGACACATTTTAGTAAAAAACACTGACGAGAATGCGTTTTTGGCCGTGTAATCTCTAGTGGATTATTTGCAAATTGAGGCCTAGGTTTAGGGAATTTGGGTTTGATTAGAGTTTAGGAGTAATTAAATTAGAGTATTAAGTTTTCAATTGTTTAGGGTTTTAGAGTTTAATTTTATTTAATTGCTAAGTATTGTTTTGGAAAATTAAATTTAACAAGATGGGTTCTAAAAAAATAAATTTGATGTGATATGTTCTGAAAAAATTATTTTTACGAGATAGATTTGTTTTTTTTAAAACATTTTAAGTAGGATGCACAGTCAGTAATATTAAAGAAAAAGCTTCCAACTGGAAGCTTTTTTTGTACTAATGATTTTGAAAAAATAAATTTAAGGAAATGGTTTTGAAAAAATATCCTTGGAATCTCGGGAAATCTGATAGTTGAGGCTGAAAAGGCTCCAAGCAGGATACACTGTCAGCAACAGTACTGAAAAAGCTCCAAGTTGGGCGCCTTTTCAGTAGTGCTGGTGACAGTGCATCCTCCTTCGAACGTTTTTCCTACAAATTTCAACCCCCACTATCCATGGAATTATACATAAATTAGCATCCCACTATCCCTTAGGTTATAAATGACCCATATTTCATTCCTAGTTGCATAAGTTATAGCAAGAGAAATTAAAGAAGTTTAGAATTATAGAAATTGAAGAGGTTGAAAAGGTATAAGTTAATTTTTCGTGTTAATATTTATACGAATCATTATATTTTTTCCTAATGTTTCTTATTTTGAATTTCTTTCGACAAATAATTTGGTTGAAAATGAGTGGACGTATTAGTGCTGTTATTTACTACGACGATGAGGTCCATGACACCGAGAACGGTGTTTTTTTATCGAAGAACATAGCGCGACTAGTTTTTAACTAGAATATAGAATTGTCAGAACTTCGTTAAAGAATTAGAAGCAAAATATTTAGAACGACGCCAATGAGAGTTTCGTCTATTAAGTATCGATTGTGTGCTTCGATTGATCCTGTGACATATGGCTCATTTGATATCAAAGGTGCTCGTCACTTAGAGGCGATTTTGCGGACGCACCTCGCTAGTTGATCACCCTATCTTAAATTATATGTGGAATTTTTAAAGTCAGATAAAACACTTGCGACTTCAACATCTACTATTATCTAAAAGGAATATATGACCTTTACCCCACACTCCATTAGTAGGAGGCTGAACACAAGAC
The DNA here is from genome assembly GCF_025698545.1 of Gossypium raimondii. Classification (NCBI taxonomy): domain Eukaryota; kingdom Viridiplantae; phylum Streptophyta; class Magnoliopsida; order Malvales; family Malvaceae; genus Gossypium; species Gossypium raimondii. Next base: position 41,261,290 of record NC_068570.1, read on the forward strand.
CATCCATTTTTGGTGGCAAGACGAAATACACGATCGTTGCACGACACTTCGTTAGTGGATGAGACATGCACCTTGGTGGGTTGATGTCAATGCTGAAAATACATCAACTTCTAGTGATTGGCAATCCACATCTGATTGGGGACATTCTGAAAAGTACACAAGAAGGGATGACGTACTCCTTACGATGTCCATGGACGAAGGGACCTCCTACATGGCAGATGTTGGTGAGTCAGATGATGAGTTTGATGTGGATCCACCACAGGAGCCCGATGCGGATGATGCATTATTTTCTAAACTGGAACATGTTCCAACCAAACTGAAAAATGGTGAAGGGGGCTTAGATAAAGAAAAAAATATGTGATTCATGGCGTACTCGCCTCCAGCTGGCATGCATAAAGTCAATCTATCAACAGATGATATGTTTGAGTCTCTAAATCTACCACACAGGAAGCGTGGCCACACAAGTTCGTCGTTGGATTCAAGTGACTTGTATGTTGGTAAGAAGTTTTCTAGTAATGATGGTTTTCTCGGTGCATTAAAATAATATAACATCAAGAACGAGGTTAACTACCACGTGGCTAAATCCTAATTCAAGAAGTTTGAGACCAAGTGTGTAGTGTGAGAGGATACATGTTAATGGAAAATTTTGGGTTAGGTAAAGAAAAAGACAAGGTTGTGGAATATAAAGAAGTTCATCGATCTGCATACATGTGCTACCTCTAGTACAATACCACTAGGTGTCTAAGGTTTTTGAATCTTATGGTTATTATTTAATGTTGCACTATTTAACGTACTCGTGAGGTGGTAGGTGTCTCACAAGATCATCCCAAGTTAGATTCAGAAATGATAGCGGCCTTAATACTACCAATGGTGAAGGCGGATCCCAAAACTGTTGTGTCGGTCTTAATTGCCAATATTTGTAGCCAATTCAGCTACAAGTCTTCTTACCACAAGGTCTAGTTAGCTAAGTAGAAGGTGTTGGAGAAGATACACAGTGGGTAGGACACTTCATACAATGAGGTGTGGTAGTGGTATGTCTCAGGTTGCGTAACAGACCTTGAAATGGGCCCTGCATACTATAATGGGCACTTGCTCCGTGGATGCCCAGCGTTCAAGCATCTGTTTTGGAGCTTTAAGAAATGCCAAAACGCATTTCAGTACTGTAAGCCACTGGCACAAATTGACGGTACCTTTATTTATGGTAGATATACCCATCAGCTATTACTAGTTGTGGCATAGGATGGTGATGGGAGGATCCTTCCAATTGCATTTGCAATGACACCGGGGGAGTTAGGTGACAACTGTCATTTCTTTCTTTCTAGGTTGAGGGGGCATGTTTGCCCCAAACCTGATATCTTCGTGATATCAGATCGGGGTCCTAAAATACTAACCGCAATTGAACTACAGGAAAGCCTCTGAGATCACACACACCATCGATATTGTCTAAGGCACGTTGCGTCCAACTACTACGGGCAAAATCGGTCTATCACTGAATGACGACAAGTGACCAACATGGGTATTACTTGGTTTGTAATATTCAATTTGTTTTGAATGAAAGAGTGATATGTAATTATTGCTATCCACTTATATTGACAGGGTACAAGATAAATAAGAACCGTTTTAATGAGATGTGGGTGATTTTACGATCAATTAACAATCAAGGTGCAAACTACCTTCACAACATACCTTTCGATCAGTGGACACAATCATACGATGGCGACCTACGATATGGTTAGATGACCTCGAACCTGGCAGAATGCATCAATTCTGTTTTAAAATGAACGCGTCATTTACCGATAACCTTGATTGTAAATGAAGAATACTTCTGTTTAGCGGCACTGTTCCCAAACCATGTAGCGAGTTATAAAGGCCAAATGTAGGGAGGCCATGTATGGTGTCAGAAGGTACTACAAGAAATTAAAAAGGCTAAGACACAAGCCAACTCCATACATGCAGTGTGTCACGATTGCAACAACCTGTTGTTTCGGGTGACGGAGATCGACAAACCGAATTAAGGTATTGCTAACGGACAATATCATGTACACCTTAGAAATATGACATACGACTGTGGGAGGTTTGACGCATTTCGTTATCCATGCGCTTATATAATTGCATTTTTTCAGAATCTCCATTTGGATCCCATTAGCTACGTCGACAAAGTGTACAAATTAGAATACATGTACAACGTGTGGAGACACGTATTCCCACCAATCCTAGAAGAACGTAAGTGGCTATATCGCTTGTTTCGTTTAAGTTGTTACCGCATAGAGAATTGTGTCACAAACCAAAAGGTCGACCTTTCTCGACTAGAATACATGATAATATGGATATCCAAGAAAGAACGAGCCAAAAAAAGTTATACGAGTGGTGTAGTAACCCTGGTCCTACAATGCTAACATGTCCACAACGAAGGAACTAATTTATTAAATGAAACAATATTATTTGGTTTGGAAAAAAATATTTTTAAAAAAATTTTATTTTATTAAATGAAAAAATATAAAAATAATTTGTACAAAAATATTCAAAAATAAATCAATGCATGTTCCAGTTAGAATTTGAGCCACATAAGGGTGGTATATGGTTATGCGCTAGATTCCTTCTTAGTTCAACTTCCGATCGAGGTTGTGGCTGTTCAGGATCAGCTCCTGGTTGTGGGTGTTGGAAAGATAACCCCCTTAATAGAACAAAGATGCCGAAGGTGTTTGCATCACCCGCGGCGAATGAGCATAGCCGGTTTAAATCCAATAAGACGATGGGATTAGAAATGAGTTATGCAAATGGTTCCACCTATTTATTTCATTTTGAACTATATATACATAACATAATTGATTTTATATTTAGTATTTAGTATTTAGTATTATATATATAACTAATGTTTTTATCACGTTTGTAATACCCAAATTTTACTCGGACTACAAAAACAGTCCAAATTACAATGGGCTTATGTAGCCAAAAACCCGAAATGAACAGAGGCCCAAAAAAATGGCCCAAAAAAATGGCAGAAACTCCTAGGGTTTCTGAGGAAACTTTCACGCCGCAGCCACCAAGCACCACGAGCCGAAATCTTCACCTGCAACAGAAATGGCAAGAAAATCAAATATTTCGAATCAAATATGAGCAAGATTTGATTCTTTATATTATTATTTTCGTAATGGCTATAAAAGCAGATTGAATATACTGTAATAAGGGAATTTTTTTTTGGGGGGGGGGGAGACGGAAAATAGAGAGAAGGACCAAGAGAAATACAAAGGCAAATAGAAAATTTTCTTTTTGAATACAAAGGTTTTTTTCTCTCAATATTACCTTGAGGATTATCGTTCTTTTATTTTTCATTTATACATAGATATATATATATGTGTAGTTTCTTTATTTCTTTATTTATTTTTGCTTAAAATATAAAGAAAGGAGGAAAGGGCTTACTTCTCACGTCGGAATCGCCGGATTAGTGCCGCCTCCGTCGCAATCGGAGCATCGGCAAGAGTGAACGGTGGCGTCAAGGGGCTGGGGTTAAAAACCCTAGTAGAGAGCCTTTGTTTTTTTTGTTTTCTTTTTTTCTTATGCTGCAAACAATGTTTTTTTTTTAAAAAAAACTGTTTTAAATCATGCTAGCAAAACGGCGCCGTTTAGAAGGCCAGACCTGCGCGTCGACCCGACCCGCAATCAGGGTCCGCGAGTTCTGGCTTGAATGTGAAATTTGAGCATATGGTCCCTCCGAGTTTTCAATCATTTTAATTTATTTTTTACTTTTTTAAATTGAGCCTTAAAATTTTGGCGGGCTTCCGATTTGATCCCGATAAAGCGGTGCGTTTCAGAGGGTAGGGATATTTTCCCATTCGGTCCCTCTGAGTTAGTCACGCCTTAAAATTGGGTCCTTTATTTATTTTATTTACGTTTGGTCCTCTAATTTTGTTTTAGGTTCATTTTAATCCTTACTAGTTTAGTTTAAGCTTTTTTATTTTTTTTAAATTATTTATAAAACATATATATACTTTTTATATCTTAGTTTCAAAAACCCTTTTTGTGCTTTTATAAATGTGTATACACGTATATTTATATATATATTTTACATGTATATTATTCTTCATATTTTCTACAGACAAATACATATATATATTCATACACTATTTTAAATTATCGTAAATATATCTTCCACATTTTTATAGTATATGTATATATTTTAAACTTTTATAAATATCTCAAATACGTTTTATCTTTATTTCCTAATTTTATATACATATATTTTTACATTTTATAATACATATGTTTTTTGAAAATGCTTAAATGCATATTTATATCTTTAACACATATATTTAAAAATTTTACATATGTATATTTATATATTTTCTTTATTTTCATAAATGCATTATATAAATTTTATAATTCAAATTTTATATTTTATTTCTCATAATTCCAATGCATATGCTACGCGCTCTCTTTTCTTTTTAATTTATTTTTGTTGATTTATGTTTTCATATTTTTATTTATTTGATACTTTGCATGTTATCGATTTTGTTTATTCATTTATTCATATTATTTCTATGTCATTGTAATATTTATTATTACATTGTATATTTAATGTAGCATCACATCAATTTTTTTACTCGATTTCAAACTTTTCAAAATTGAGAGAATGCTTGTATTTAGGATTTTCAAGGAAATTGAGCCCTAACGTATTGGGTTTCGATTTTCTTCATTAACTCTAACAATCGAGCATTTCTCTTTCATCAAAAAAATAAGAACTCATCATTGGGAATTCAACACGTTGTGTCCTAACGTATTGGATGTGACGCATTGATTTCTCGAAATGAAGATTTTTTCTAAAATATAATAAAGGAAATATTCCAAGTTTGGGATTTTGGAGGAATTGGCCCTAACGTATTGGGCCGCGATTTCTTAAATCTTAAATAAATGGATATTCTTTTAAATTTTTATTACACGAGTATTCTGGCCTAATTCATTTTTTAAGGAAATTAGAATGTCGTGCTCTAACGCATTGGGTGTGACATTTTCTTTCTCTGAAATGATAAGGGTCTTAATACGTAACGTTTTTAAGTTTTTTACTAAGGATTATATAATTTCAAATTTTTGACATTAAGACATTAAGTAATTAACTTGGTACCAATTTTTGGGTGTTATGAGGGTGCTAATCCTTCTTCATACGTAACCGACTCTCGAACCCGTTTTTCTAAAATTCGTAGACCAAAGTCGTTTTTAGGTGACCCAATCACACCTTAATAAAAGATTGGTGGTGACTCCAAATTTTCATCGACAACTAAATTTTTGTTTTTTCAAAAAAATAAAAAATGGTTTCGACAGCTTGGCGACTCCACTGGGGACTTTTTAAAAAAATAAAAGAGTCGAGCCACAAAGTTGATTAATTTTTGTCTTAAGGTCGAGAAAATATTTTTTTTAAAATTCATGAGATCCTTTTGCATTCATTATTTTCTTGCTTAATTGATCTTTGCATTATACATTACATGAGTTGAATGATTTTACCGTTTTAAGTGGGAGTGAGAAACTATTCCTTCGTGAGGTTTTCACCTCCGTATAGGATAGTGGATCGCTTTCGGAATACATCGGTACCTATGCCTTCGTGAGATTATCATCTCTGTATAGTCATAGGGAAAATGTGTTCCCCTGAACCGAACTTGATCTATATGAGCCTATAATGGGTGAAGATCGAGGAATCTGCTGGTTCGGGTACCCTTACTTTAGAACTGAACCGTATATAATGAACCTTAGGAGCCTACCCTAGGTAGAAACACACCGAATGCCTAGAGGTCACCCGAAAACTTGGTTTAAATTTACGATCATTTTATTGTATTTTGTCCATTTTTGTTACGATTATAATTACTTCGGTTTGTAATTACTTTATTGGTTTGAATTTTGATGTTTCTGCATATTGCATTACATAACCACTCGATTATATCGTTTTAAGTGGAAGTGAGAAGCTATTTCCTTCGTGAGGTCTTCACCTCCGTGTAGGATAGCGGATTGCTTTTGGGATACATCCGTACCTATGTCTTCGTGAGATTTTCATCTCCGTGCAGCCATAGGGAAATGTATTCCCCTGAACTGAACTTGGTCCGTATGAGCCTATAATGGGTGAGGATCGAGGAATCTGCTAGTTCGGGCACCCTTGCTCTAGAATCCAAACCTCGTATAATGAACCTTAGGAATTCACCCTAAGTAGAACTATACTAAACCCTAGTAGATATCCGAGTAGAAATTTTACTATTATATTCTATGTTTATATGATACTGACTTTTTGTGTTTTATTTTGATTACATGACATGACATTGCATTTGCATCTTAAAAAAGAGGTGTTGATTCACGTTCAGTTGCAAAATAGAGAGCTTGTCATAAGAAAATGGGTTTCTTGATAAAGTGAATGACAATATGGTTGTCCGAAAATGGTCCAAGAAAATGTGATAAGAAAAGGATGATAGTTTAATGGAGGACTACACGATTATGGCTCCGTTTCCCAAAGATTCAAGATGACAAAGATTATTCGAGAGCCGCTAAACTTTCTTAAAAAGAAGCCAACGAGCATCACGAGGATGAGTGAGCAACGAATTACGGCCCGGATCGAGCAAAAAGGAGATAGAAGAGACGTCCTTTTTGAAAAGTTCGTGAGATTTATCTTAACACTCGAATGAAGAAGAGGATCAAATGTCTTCTCCTATGAGGGCAAGGTCGTATAAATATTTATTTTATGTAAAGAGATTTGTTTTCTAGTAAAGTTCTCTAAATGGAGTTGAATCAGAATCAACGTCTCTTTATGCATTCATTTCATGCATTCGCATTACATGATATCATAGCATTAAAGTTCACTAAAAGATTCTAATTGATATAAATCATTCCTCAGTTAATCTAGAAACCAACCAACCCACCACACACCGCTACGGTACTCAATCAAAAACTAAAAACATGGACCAAAGGATGGAGAGGTTAGAATAATTCCAAAAAGAAATGCAGGATCAACTTCAACAACAAATGAATGAACAGCTTGAGAAAATTCAGCAAAAAAATGATGGACAAAATGATGGAATCTCAAGAGAGTATGATGGCTCAATTAACTCAGTTGTTGACCGCAAGAACTGATAAAGGAAAGGGCTCTATGCTCAATGTTGAAGAAGGAGATAGTGATGGACCTGTTTATCTTCCAGCCTTTACTCCTTAGTGTGAGGAAGTATATCCGCGCAAATCCTCTGTCACCATCAAGCCTCAACAGTTTCGTGCCGATGCTTCAATACCAATGAATTTCCAAGTTGGATCGGGCTCTAACCCTGAAGATAACCTTGTCAATCCTGCCGTCCCTAACTTCGATGAAACAGCTGGGAAGGAGAAAATGAATGATGAATTGCCAAAACAGCTAGAGGAAAAGTACAAATGGCTGGAGGAAAAACTTAGAGCGATGGAAAGTATTGAGAGCTACCATGGAATTGACGCTAGAGAATTGAGCTTGGTTCCGGGTTTAGTACTCCCTCACAAGTTCAAAATGCCAGAGTTTAAGAAGTACAACGGAACTATTAGCCCCGAAGCTCATATTACCATGTTTTGTAGACGAATGACTAGTTATGTCAATAACAACCAACTCCTGATACATTGCTTCCAAGATAGCCTCACAGGGGCAGCATCCAAATAGTACAATCAACTGAGTCGTACCAAGATTAATTCATGGAGAGATTTAGCACAGGCATTCATAAAGCAATACGACCATGTAACTGACATGGTACCTGATAGAATCACTCTACAAAACAAGGAAAAGAAGCCCAGTGAAAGTTTTAGGCAGTACGCACAGAGGTGGAGGGAGGTCGCCGTCCAAGTTCAACCGTCGCTCTTGGAAAAGGAAATGACAATGCTCTTCGTTAACACATTGAAGGCTCCATTCATCACACATATGTTGGGAAGCGCCACAAAAAGCTTTTCTTACATAATCATGAATGGTGAAATGATAGAAAATGCTATCAGAAGTGGAAAGATTGATGTTGGAGGAAATAACACAAAGCAAGCCTCAAAAGAAAAAGAAAATGAGGTGAACAACGTGAATATGTACAGCAAATCAATTGCGGTGAATCAACCAAGAAAGATGGTTGCTAATCAGCAGGGTTCATCAAGACAAGGATTAGGTGTGAAGCAAGATACTAAAAAGCTCCAGTTCACACCAATTCCAATGACGTACAAGGAGCTGTATCAAAGCTTATTCAATGCCCATGTTGTTTCTCCTTTTCATGTGAAGCCTCCACAGCCTCCGTATCCCAAATGGTATGACGCAAGTATACAGTGCGATTATCATGCGGGAGTTACGGGGCATTCAATAGAGAATTGCACTACCTTCAAAAAGCTAGTTGAAAGACTCATCAACCTGGGTGTTGTCAAGTTTGATGACTCATCTAGTGAAGGAAATCCACTACCCAATCACATTTGATAATGGGGGTAAATGTGATGTATGAAGAAGTGTTGAGAGGCGTTCACATCAATGCCATATTCGAAGACACGATTTACAAGGAACCTTGAAGATATTCGCCCTCATCAACTTGGAGGTGTTCTAAGTAATTGAACTGCGGAAGAAATCTCTATAGTTTTTAGAGCTTATTTAGAGTAATGTTCAGAACACTTTTGTTGTTTTTAGCCTAAAAATGATAAAAATTCCTTTACGAAATAGGCTCATGTCTGAATGTCATTATTCTAATAAAATACATCTTTGCATTCATTTTTGAGCCAATACTTTTTTATTCTTTTTATTCTTTCATTCTTTTGGATTTTCTTCCACATTATTCTCTCATTCATAATTATATTGTACAAGTAATTATTCATAAATTTACACATTCTTTGTATATTCTTTGGTACTTACTATGGATCCCTAGATATCAATGACATGAGTGACGCTGCTGTAGACTCAGAATTTTCTTTTGAGCAAGGTATGTGTTTAGAGGGATCTCATGACTTTGAAGATGACATAGATTGTAGCCTATTTCTGGACTTATTAAGGATGGTAGAACAAGTCGAGAAACATATCTTACCCTACAAAGAATCATTGGGATACATGACTTCTCCTTATGTGGGGCATGAAGGTCATTTGGTTGTTCTCGCCAAAAGAGTCTGACGGTCATCGATTCATCTTTAAGTGGAAGTTGCTTCATATGCTAATGTCACAAAGTCGGCAATTAGCACATTCGTGAAGAATCATATGTCAATATGGAACACCAAAAGGATCATATCTGACAATCTACTAAATATGAACAACAGCACAATATCAAAAGTTTGCAATCTATTCACAATTAATGCCATATCGTAAAAAAAAATCTGTCGGGGCAATACATTTCTCTTAGGCCTATCACGGTTCTTTCTCTCTGAGTTCTGGATCCAATTCCGTTTGAAGAGGAATGTTTAAAGTTGTCCATCATGGTCAAATGCGCAAAAAGCAAATGATGCGAGCTCACAAAAGGGTCCGCCCTAGAGAATTCCCCGAGAGGGACCTGGTATTGAAGAATATATTTCCCATAAAAAAAGAACTTCATCCCAAGCTGGGAAGGACCTTATGTGGAAGGCTTTATCTGGAAAATCACCAATCAGAGGGGATAACAAGGACATACCTAATTTTATGAGTTCCGATTCAAAAAAAAAATGGGGCAAAAAAAAGAGGCCAAGGTGAAAATCTGCAAAGAACACCTTGAGACCAAAGGGGATTTGAGTTGAAAACCCGAAAAGGGTGGCTCAAATATTGATCAGAATGGGGCATGAGGTGATTAGAGCAGTTCAAATTTTGATCAGATAGGGGCATATGATGATCTTGCTATACTTGAATCAACAGGAAATGGTAGGCGGCATCTTGGGGTATCGACAAAGCATTGTAGATCTTCTAAACACATGTCAAACTCAGAATGGTCTCCAGAAAGTTTGTACAGAGAAGCTCAAGCTATGATATCTGGGGCACCTAATTTTCATACGATTTATATTGAATTTATTATTCTTGGAATATCTCATTCTTTTCCAAGATACACATTCTCAATCAATTTCTTTGAGTATCCTTATTTTTGATAATCTATTCCTTTCGAGCTATGCTCAGAACCAATTGTATTCTCATCCATTGTTATACCCTTTTTGCAAGCATGTTGCATTGGAATAATGATTAAGGGACTAATAAAACTTTCACAAGGGAAGTTCTGCATATTACTCTAGAAGTTTCTAAATAATACAGGAACCTGAAACAGGACTATTGTTTAGAACGCACCATGTTTAAAGGTTGGAAATCTGAAAAGGAAGAGTCTAAATTAGGATTTTCTCTTTGGATTTTGTTGTTAAAAACATTGATTGAACAAAATGACAAAGCTTAAATAAACAAGTAAGCAATGATCACTAAACAGTAGGAAGAGGTTTCCTCGGAGAAGAAAGCCTTCATTTATGCATGAGCCTTTGGTAAGATACCTTGGGAATGGTGTAAGGGACCTGAGAGATTTAGATCATGTATCCTTAAATTGTGATAGGAGATGATCGAGAAAAAGACATATATTCCTACCTTTGGGTTATAGTGGGAGAATGATGGTACAAATTTTGCGCCTCAATGTATTGAACTTTGAGGTTTACAGTGGGGGGCAACCTGACTAAATGTTTCTTCAAAAAAGCCAGCCAAGCAAGAAGGCGTTGTAGCACGTCAGTGTTAAAGCCTTAATAAACTTCTAGCAATGACAACCTAAGTGGGATCATTCTCGGAAAAAAAATTATGCATACGTGCAAACACCATTCACACATGACTAGTTAGGAGCATTTAATTCATTTTATGCCATCCTAATCATTAGGCATAATTAGGTTCATTATACAGGTCATGTTCCCCAGAGAGCAGATCAGTGAAGATCGCAGGTCCTGTCTTCCTATATTGGTAGGAAGTGGATCGAAGATGCAGATCTTGTCTTCCCATATTGGTGGTGGAGTAGATCGAAGAAAGCAGATCTTGTCTTCATTGGCGTGAAGTAGATCGAAGATAGCAGGTCTTGTCTTCCTATATTGGTAGGAAGTGGATCGAAGATGCAGATCTTGCCTTCCCATATTGGTGGTGGAGTAGATCCAATAAAGCAGATCTTGTCTTCATGTATTGGCGTGAAGTAGATGGAAGATAACAGATCCTGTCTTCCTATATTTGTAGCGAAGTGGATCAAAGATGCAGATCTTGTCTTCCCATACTGGTGGCGAAGTAGATCGAAGAAAACAGATCTTGTCTTCATGTATTGGCGTGAAGTAGATCGAAGATAGCAGGTCCTGTCTTCCTATATTGGTAAGAAGTGGATCCAAGATGCAGATCTTGCCTTCCCATACTGGTGGCGAAGTAGATCGAAGAAAGTAAATCTTGTCTTTATGTATTGAGGTGAAGTAGATCGAAGATAGCAAATCTTGCCTTCCTGCACGGACAGCGAAGCAGATCGAAGACACCAGCCTTGCCTCCCTGGGTTGTAGCGGAGCAGGCTAAAAATAGCAGATCTTTCCTTCCTGCACTGACAGTGAAGCAGATCGAAGACACCAACCTTGCCTCCCTGGGTTGCAACGGAGCAGGCTAAAAATAGCAGATCTTACATTCCTGCACTGACAGTGAAGTAGATCTAAGACACCAGCCTTGCCTACCTGGGTTGCAGCGGAACAGGTTAAAAATAGTAGATCTTGCCTTCCTGCACCGACAGCGAAACAGATCGATGACCCCAGTCCTATCTCCCTGGTCAGCAGTGGAATAGGTTAAAGATTGTGAATCCTATCTCCCTGGTCAACAGTGGAATAGGTTGAAGATTGAGAATTCTATCTCCCTGGGCAGCAGTGGAATAGATTGAAGATTGTGAATCCTATCTCCCTGAGCAGCAGTGGAGTAGGTTAAAAATAGCAGATCATGCCTTCCTGTACCGGCAGCGAAGCAGATCGAAAACTCCAGCCTTGTCTCCCTGAGCAGTAGTGGAATAGGTTGAAAATAGCAGGTCTTGTCTTCCTGTACTAGCAATGAAGCAGATCGAACTCATCAGTTTTATCACCTTGACATTGCAATGGAAAAGATTGAAGCCGCGACGGCGAATCTTATCTCTCTAGCGTTAAGGCTTGGATTAGCTGAGGTAGAGCAGATTGAAGCTGTGGGCAGCGAATCCTATCTCTTTGGCATTACAGTGGAGTAGATTGAAACCACGACGGTGAATCTTACTCCCCCGATGATGTAGTGGAACAGATTGAGGTTACGACGGTGAATCTCATTTCCCCAACATTGCAATTTAAAAGATTGAAGCCGCAACGGTGAGTCTTATTTCCCTGGCGTTATAGCGGAGCAGATTGAAGCCACGATGGAGAATCTTATCTCTTTGGCATTAAGGTTTGGATTAGCTGAAGTAGAGTGGATTGAAGCTGTGGGCTGCGAATCCTATCTCTTTGGCGTTACAGTGGAGCAGATTGAAACCACGACGGTGAATCTTACTCCCCTGGCAGTGCAGTGGATCAGATTGAAGCTACAACGGTGAATCTTGTTTCCTTAACATTGCAATGGCGAATCTTATCTCCCTGATGTTGCAGTGGAGCAGATTAAAGCGAATAATCCTATCTCCCTGAAGTTGCAGTGGAGCGGATTAAAACTTTGGATCTTATCTCTCTGAAGTTGCAGAGAGCAGATCGCATCTAGTCTTATCTCCCTGAAGTTGCAGTAGAGCAGACTAAGTAAGCAAGTCTTATCCTCTAGAAGTTGCAGTAAGGCAGACTGAAGATGGCAAATCTTATCTCCCTGAAGTTGCAATGGAGCAGATTAAAGCCGATAATCCTATCTCCCTAAAGTTGCAGTGAAGCGGATTAAAACCACAGATCTTATCTCTCTGAAATTGTAGAGTGCAAATCGCATCTGGTCTTATCTTCCTGAAGTTGCAGTGGAGTAGACTGAGTAAGAAAGTCTTATCCCCCAGAAATTGCAGTGGGGCGGACTGAATGAACAAATCCTATCTCCCTAAAGTTGTAGTGGAGTGGATTAGAATGATGGGTCTTATCTCTCTAAAGTTGCAGCAGAGCAGATCACATCAAATTCATCTTTAAATGATAGCAGATCAAGTTGAAGCTGTAAGTCTTATCTCCCAGAAGTTGCAGTGGAGTAGATTGAAGCACTAGTTCCTATACCTCTGAAGATGCAGTAGGAAGGAATGAGGCTACTTGAAGAAGAAGAGTACCACGGTCCAGCACGACCAGGTAAAATTGGGCATTTTTAAAGTCTTTACTCCGTTCCCATTACACTATAACGAGCAAAGAGGGGCAGCTTTAATACCCAAATTTTACCCGGACTACAAAAACAGTCCAAATTACAATGGGCTTTTGTGGCCCAAAACCCGAAATGAACAGAGGCCCAAAACAATGGCCCAAAAAAATGTCAAAAACTCCTAGGGTTTTTGAGGAAACTTTCGCGCCGTAGCCACCAAGCACCACGAGCCGAAATATTCACCTGTAACAGAAATGGCAAGAAAATCAAAGATTACAAATCAAATATGAGCAAGAAAATCAAAGATTACAAATCAAATATTACCTTGAGGATTATCGTTCTTTTATTTTTCATTTATACATATATATATTTTTGTAGTTTCTTTATTTCTTTATTTATTTTTGCTTAAAATATAAAGAAAGGAGGAAATGGCGTACTTCTCATGTCAGAATCGCCGGATTAGTGTCGTCTTCGTCGCAATCGAAGCATCGACAAGAGTGAACGGCGGCGTCAGGGGGCTAGGGTTAAAAACCCAAGCAGAAAGCCTTTATTTTTTTTGGTTTTCTTTTTTTTCTTATGTTGCAAAAAATGTTTTTTTTAAAAAAAAACTGTTTTAAATCATGCTAGCGAAACGGCGCCGTTTAGAAGGCCAGACCTGCGCGTCGACCCGACCCGCAATCAGGGTCCGCGAGTTCTGGCTTGAATGGGAAATTTGAGCATATGGCCCCTCCGAGTTTTCAATCATTTTAATTTATTTTTTTACTTTTTTAAATTGAGCATTAAAATTTTGGCGGGCTTCCGATTTGATCCCGATAAAGCGGTGCATTTCAGAGGGTAGGGATATTTTCCCATTCGGTCCCTCTGAGTTATCCACGCCTTAAAATTGGGTCCTTTATTTATTTTATTTACGTTTGGTCCTCTAATTTTGTTTCGAGTTCATTTTAATCCTTACTAGTTTAGTTTAAGATTTTATTTTTTAAATTATTTATAAAACATATATATACTTTTTATATCTTAGTTTCAAAACCCTTTTGTGCTTTTATAAATGTGTATACACGTATATTTATATATATATATATTTTACATGTATATTATTCTTCATATTTTCTCTGAGACAAATACATATATATTCATACACTATTTTAAATTATTGTAAATATATTTTCCACATTTTTAACTTATATATTTATATTTTAAACTTTTATAAATACACATAAATACGTTTTATCTTTATTTCCTAATTTTTATATACATATATTTTTACATTTTATAATACATATGTTTTTTGAAAATGCTTAAATGCATATTTATATCTTTAACACATATATTTAAAATTTTACATATGTATATTTACATATTTTCTTTATTTTCATAAATGCATTATATAAATTTTATAATTCAAATTTTATATTTTATTTCTCATAATTCCAATGCATATGTTACGCGCTCTCTTTTCTTTTCTTTTTTTATTTTTTGTTGATTTACGTTTTCATATTTTTATTTATTTGATACTTTGCATGTTATCGATTTTGTTTATTCATTTATTCATATTATTTCTATGCCATTGTAATATTTATTATTGCATTGTATATTTAATGTAGCACCACATCATTTTTTTACTCGATTTCAAACTTTTCAAAATTGAGAGAATGCTTGTATTTGGGATTTTCAAGGAAATTGAGCCCTAACGTATTGGATTCCGATTTTCTTCGTTAAATCTAACAATTGAGCATTTCTCTTTAATCAAAAAAATAAGAACTCATTATTTGGAATTCAACACGTTGTGTCCTAACGTATTGGATGTGACGTATTGATTTCTCGAAATGAAGATTTTTTCTAAAAAATAATAAAGGAAATATTCCAAGTTTGGGATTTTGGAGGAATTGTGCCCTAACGTGTTGGGCCGCGATTTCTTAAATCTTGAATAAATGGATATTCTTTTAAATTTTTATTACACGAGTATTCTGGCCTAATTCATTTTTTGAGGAAATTAGAATGTCGTGCCCTAACGCATTGAGTGTGACATTTTCTTTCTCTAAAATGATAAGGGTCTTAATACGTAATGTTTTTAAGTTTTTTGCTAAGGATTATATATTTTCAAATTTTTGACATTAAGACATTAATTAATTAACTAGGTACCAATTTTTGGGCGTTATGAGGGTGTTAATCCTTCCTCATATGTAACCGACTCCCAGACCCATTTTTTTAAAATTCGTAGACCAAAGTCGTTTTTAGGTGACCCAATCACACCTTAATAAAAGATTGGTGGTGACTCCAAATTTTCATCGACAACTGAATTTTTGTTTTTTTCAAAAAAATGAAAAATGGTTTCGACAACGTTTATATACTTTCAATGGACACCATACGAGGATCTGACAATTTGAGTAATAATTTCGAATGAATTCCTACAGAATCTGAACATTTGGCACTTTAGAGTCTCATTGGTCAGCTACGGTACAGTTAAAATGTACCAGACAGATAGAGTGTTGCAGCAATTTGGATTTCGACAATCGATTCCCATGGCAATTAAGGTGCTCGATGATAAGCACAAAATTGACTTATGGAAATCGAATACGATTGGTCGATATTCTACTCAAATTATATAGAATTATGGGAAAATCTATACGATAATATACATACTCGCAAACCGATTATCATTCTGGAGTTAGCGTGCGATCCGAATTACATGACAAGTAATAGAATCCATGACAAGCCATATTTGCTCTCGAAAGAAAAGAGGCGTCAGCAAATCTGTGTAGAAAGGGGACAAGAGATGGCGAGGTGAGCCTATCAACAACGCCAACGTAATCACCAATCCCAACAGAGCAAGCGGCGATGCCCACACCACATCCCCTTTAGATTATGCCAAGTGTGTATCCTAGTCCTTATATGTATATTGTTTCCACTCATATGCTAGGTTGGAATGTATGGTTCGATGCATCTTATTTCCTGATAACTCCAAGTCAACCGACGATATATAAACCATTATCACAGGAAGGACCATACAAGGCACCGTCGAGAAGCTCAACTCATTTCCAATTCGCATCGTCTTATGGGATTCAAGCCGATTACGCTCATTCACCGCGAGTGATGCAAATACCTTCGCGATCTTTGTTCTATCAAGGTAGGTCATCTTCCCAACACTCACAACCAGTAGCTGATCCTGAACAACCTCGACCGGAAGCTAAATCAAGAAAGAATCCAGTGCCTAACCATTGACCACCCCTATGTGGCTGATTCCGACCGGCACATGCATTGATTTATTTTTGAATATTTTTATACAAATTATTTTTATATTGTTCCATTTAATAAAATAGAAATTTTTTGAATATTTTTGTACAAACCAAATAATATTGTTTCATTTAATAAATTAGTTCTTTTGATGCGGACATGTTGGCATTGTATGACCTGGGTTCCTATACCACCCGCATAACTTCTGTTGGCTCAATTTTTCCAAAATATCCATATTATCACGTATTCTAGTCAAGAATGGTCGACCTTTTGGTTTGCGATCTAGACGACCACTTACGTTCATTTGGGGTGGATGGGAATACGTGTCTCCACACAAATATATATTCTAATTTGTACATTCTGTTGACATAACTCATGGAATCTAAATAGAGATACTGACAAGATGCAATTACATGATCGCATGGATAACGAAGTTCGTCAAACCTTCTAGAGTCGCAAGTCTTATTTTTGAGGTATACACTATATTGTCCGTCGGCAATACCTTGGTTTGGTCTGTCAAACTCCATCACCCGAAATAATAGGTTGTCATGATCGTGACACACTATAGTGATCGTGATCGTGATCGTGGCCGTGGCCATGATCATTACACACTGCGTGCATTGAGTGATGATGTAGCAGAGGCAACACACGTATGTAGATCGGTGAACTTCTTTATCTCCTACAACCCTGTCTTCTTTTTTATCGAAGAAAAGATTTTTCATGAACATGTATCATCTCGTATTATATACTTTGCCTTAAACTTCTCAAATTTGGATTTAACCACGTGATAGTTAATCTCGTTCTTAATGTTATATTGTTTTAAAGCACCGAGAAAACAATCATTATTGAAAAAATTTTTACCAACTTACAAGTCACCCGAATCTAACAACGAACTTGTGTGGTCATGCCTCCTATGTGGTAGATCTAGAAACTCCAACGAGCAATCTGCCAATAAATCGACATTATGCATGTGAGCTGGAGGCGAGTACGCCGTGAATTGTAGATCTTTTTCATCTGAACCCCTTTCACCGTCTTCAAGTTTGGTTGGAATAGGCTCCTATTCAGAAAATAAGGCAACTTCTACACCATCCGCACCAAGCTCACGGGATGGATCCACATCGAACTCATCATCCGACCCACCAACATCTACCATGTAGGAGGTCCCCTCGCGAGTGAACATTATAGGGAGTACATCATCCCTTCTCGTGTACGTTTTATAATGTCTCAATTAGATGTGAATTACCAACCACTAGAAGTTGATGTCATTCCGCAGTAAGTATTTCCAGCTTTGAACATCGACCCATTGATGTGCATATCCCATCCACTAACGGAATGTCGTACAGGGGTCGTGTATTCCATCCTGCCACCAAAAACAGATAGTTCCATGTTCTACCTCCCACTAACGGAGTGTCAGGTAAAGCTTATGTATTCCTCTCGAACAGTAATAGATGTTGAAGTCGCAAGTGTTTCATCTGGCCTTAAAAATTCCACATATAACTCAAGATAAGGTGATCCACTAACAAGTTGTGTCTGCATTATCTCCTTTAGGCCATGAGCACCTTTGATATCAAATGAGACATATGTCAAGAGATCAACTGAAACACAAAATTGATATTTAATAGAAGAAACTCTAATGGGCATCGTTCCGAAGATTTTATGCCTAATTCATTTACGAAGTTCTGTAAATTTTATGTTCTAGTTAAAAACCAAATGTGTTATGTTCTTCGATAAAAAAATGTTATTCTTGGTGTCATAGACCTCATCGTCATAGTAAATAATAGTACTAATATATTCACTCATTTTCTATCAAATTATCTGTCTAAAGAAATTCAAAACAGAAAAATATTATGCAAAAATATAATGATTCGTATAAATATTAACACGAAAAATCAACTTATACCTTCTCAACTTTTTAATTTCTATTCTTCTAAATTTCTTTAATTTCTCTTACTATAACTTATGCAACCAGAGAATGAAATTTAGGTAATTTAAAGCCTAAGGGATAGTGGGATGCTCTTTTTGTATAACTCCCTAGATAGTAGGGGTTGAAACACTATCACCAGAACTACTGAAAAGGGAACCCAACTAGAAGCTTTTTAAGTACTTTTGCTGACAGTGCATCCAGCTTGGAGTGCTTTTCAACCCCAATTATCAGATTTCCCGATATTTACGTCATATTTTTTCAGAATCATCAGTACAAAAAAAAGTCCAGTTGGAAACTTTTTTCTTTTACTATTATTGATTGTGCATTTTACTTAGAGCTTTTTTTAATAAAAAAATAAAATCTATCTCGTCAAAATAATTTTTCAGAACATATAACGTCAAATTTTTTTTTAGAACCCATCTTGTTAAATTTATTTTTTCCCAAACAATACTTAACAACTAAAAAAAATAAATCCTAAAACCCTAAATAATTAAAAACCTAATACCCTAATTTAATTTTTCCTAAACCCTACGCCCCGTAGGCAGAATACCAGAGAAAGTACAAGTATTAGTAGCATAGAAAAAATGCGCTCATCGTCATTAAATTAATGTGTTTGCTCGCAGTAATTGTGGCCTCTTGAGAGAATCGATGACTGCATCTTTGAGGCATTTGCTAGTACTAGTCCAACTGAGAATTCTTAATTGGCTGGTTGTAAATAGCCCCGGGACTATGGAACAAAGGATTATCCCAAACACCTACACCGAGGTATTAACAGTGATTCTTAAATATCGCAGAATAGAATGTGATACGATGAGATAGAATGCAATAGAATCAAAGACACAAGGAACAGATTACCTGCTCTTAACGGTCAAAGCGAACCCTTTCATTCTGACATTCTGAATTCTTTAATTCGAAATGAATCAAATCTTCTCAAGTAGGATTCAGATTTCCCGATATTTCAGTGACATTTTTTTAGAATCATCTTCTAAATTTTATGTTTTAGAATCATCAATATAAAAAAAGCATCCAATTGGAAACTTTTTTTGTACTATTATTGATTGTGCATCTTACTTAGAGCTTCTTTTAATAAAAATAAAATAAAATCTATCTCATCAAAATAATTTTTTTGAACATATAACATCAAAAAAAATTTTAGAACCCATCCTGTTAAAATTATTTTTTCCAGAATAATACTTAACAATTAAAAAAATTAAATCCTAAAACCATAAACAATTAAAAACCTAATAACCTAATTTAATTTTTCATAAACCCTAATTAAACCCTAATTAAACCCAAATACCTTAAACTTAGGCCCTAATTTGCAAAACCCACTGGGGATTACACGGCCAAAAGCGTGTCCTCACCAGTGCTTTTTACTAAAGCGCGTCCATGTCAGTGCGCTTTTGTCTGACACAAGAAAAAAAGCTCTAACATGAAAGTTTTTCTGAGATATCCCCTGAAAACACGTACACATTAGAGCATTTTTAAATTTTTGGTCCATACCCGTCATTATTTTTAGAAACGACCCATTTCTGTAAATATTTTCAAAAATGGGCCTTTATTGGTACTAAACCCTGTAAAAATGGGTGGGTCTTTTATACTTTTTTTCCTAACCAATGGGCCCAACAGTCAGATTTTTGAACGGCCGTTGGAGGTGAACGTTGGGGTATTACATGGCCAAAATTGCGTCAAAGGCCATTAACTTGTAAAACTAATATTATATGTATAAGTAAGACTAAAAAAGTGCTATAAGAGCAGACAAAAACTCTTTTAGTTAATAAAATAAATTTAACTTTTTTAGTTAATTTATATTGATGGGAAAACTAAAAACTCGACAAACATAAGGTGTTTTATTAAAATAATTTTAGCATAAAAGAAAATGAAATTGTTATAGCTCATTTAAAAAAAGGATAATCGGTTTTAAAAATTCATCTTATACCAACTTTACAAATAAAACCATTGCTATATACAAAATTTATACTGATGAATAAATTTAATGTGTGGATATAAGTAGTTTTATACCAATGGTAACAAAATATATGGGTATAATGTAAATCTTGTATATATCTGCGGTTTTATTGTAATGTGGGTATAAGTTTTCCATATAATTAATTCGTCGATATAGATTTACTTATATTAGTCCCATGTGATGGCCTGATGATTTGATGGTCAAGGGTGTTCACCGCATCAGGTGTGGTCTGAGTTCGAGTCGCACTAATCTCGTTTGTTGTTCAGGTTTACTCTGTTAATGTAATTCACTAATTTACCAAAAAAATATATTATGAGTGGCCTTTTGAGAAATAATTCGTAAACTAACCCCAATTGAAAAAAATATTTCAAAAATTTTAATTAAAGTAGCATAATTATTATTTTTTCTATCAAACCAACAATTTTCAAGGATGTTTACTATAGGTTAGTTTAAAGTAAGTCCCTCAGTTTGAAATTGTAATAGTTTCAGTGATGTCAGAAACAGTGGTTCGGGGCCATAAATCAGACGAGTAAATTCATAAATATTATTATTTAATAATTACGAGTCAAATATGATTTTAAAAGGTTTTAATATGGTAATTTATGTTATATGAATGATTAATTAAGTTCAAGTGGTATGACCCTAAAGTTAAGTGGTTCTAGAAAATGAGGTATTAGAACCTTGTTTCTATAAACCGAGCCGTAAATATTTTTATAAATATTTATGGAGTGTTATTAAAGATTTATTAAATTTTCGTTAAGAAATTTTAATATTTAGATAGTGAATAAATTAAAAGGACTAAATCGTAAAGATGTAAAATTTGATCACCAATTAGATTTGATTGATTAAATGGCTTAATGAATAAAGGTAAATGGACTTACATGGTAATTAAACCATTTAAGGAGTTAGTGGAAAAATATGAATATGGATTTGGTGTTTTATTTAATTATTAACAAATGTTAAAATGGTAATTTGATAAATTAAATTAAATTTAAACAAAATAATTAGGCTATCATATTTTTCCTTAGTGTCGAAATTGGAGAAAGAAGGAAGCCATGGATATTAGCATTGAGAATTCGGGCAAAGTCCTCTTTTGCATGTAAGTTAAATTTGAGCTTATTTATCATAATTTTCATATTTTTGAGAACGTTGCAACTAGGTCCAGCTAGCTCGTACCTTCATTTTTGAAACGATTAAAGATTTTGTATGTTGCCATTGATGAATCTATGCAATTTTAGGTGCTAAATGATGAATTTGAAATATTATTTGTTATTTATAAGTATTTTGTTAAATGATTTCTGATGAATTTAATGATTAGGGATTAAATAGTTGAAATAGTCAAAATACAAGGACTTGATGTGAAATTTTTACAAATAAGGGTTCTAATGGAAGCTATGAACAATCGATTGGCATGGTTTTTCAATAAAAATGGTTAATTTGCATTTTTTAGGCTCAGGGACTAAATTGACTAAAAGTAAAAGTTGGGGGCAATTTTGTAAAAATGTTAAAATTACTAAATTGCATAAAATGATTTAGTTTTACTATCTAAATTAATGAATTGAATGAAATTATTAATTTAGATAAAGAATGAGTGGAAAATCGAGAAGAGAAAATTATCAAATAGCCTATATACTTAGTCAATTCTATAACTTAGCTGTAAGTTTGTATGAACTATAATATCTTAAATGTTGATTAAATTGAATGTTTAATGTGTTGTTCTAATGTAAATGAATCAATATATATATGTTATTATGCAATTTATCATGTAAAGAAACAATGGAAATCCAACGACATTTCAACGATTATCGAGCCCCGTTTGAAACTTAAGAATATGTAAGATACAAATGACATGTCATTAGGGTTTCATGTTTCGGGTGCTGGTCCTAAATGTTCTACCGATGGCTGAGGTCTGACATTTGTTGCGGATACTCATCATCTTGTGTGAACAGCATTGTGTGGCTTCTATTTCGACCGTTAGCTTGTGTAAGTAGACCCAGGTTAGCATGTTTCGGGTGCTGGTCCTGAATGTTCTACTGATGGTTGAGTTCTGGCATTTGTTACAGATACTCGTCAGCTTGTATGAGCAGGATTGTGTAGCTACATTCCAACTCAACTTGTGTGAGCAAACCCATTTATGGCTCAAGTGAACAGTGATGAAAAGGAATGGTTTCGACCATATGTTTAGCACATTTTGTGTGAGCTTTCCCGCGTATCCGATATTATTCTAAGTGATTTAACGGGCATGAAAAGGGAAGGAACGGTAAGTATTCAAATTACTTATATTATGAAAACTATGAAATTGAATGAAAAGGAAATGTTAATTCAAGTGAATTATGAATTGATGCACTAACTTGTGTTGTTGATGATACTTAGGCTTGTGCCAAGCTATTGGTTGGATCGTATTATGTTTACTTTTAAAGTTATGTATTGAAATGGTAAGTGTCCAAATAAAAATATGCTTATGTTCTTAAAAGGGTGGTAAGAATCAAAGTACGTGTTTTCTAATGAAATAGTTTATCATGTAGGTGATGTCTATGCTTATGTCTTGTATTGTGCAAATGAAACAGGTAAGAAAAGGTAATGAAATGGTAGTTCGAGTTAAGATGTAATATGATGAAAAAAGGATTGATGAGTTGAATAATGTACTTATATGAGAGAAATTTACGTATGCTATGGATGAATTTACCTAGTTCATGAACAAATATACTAATTAGTGAATTGATGTTGTTATTTAAGTTTATGCTAAGTAAATGGAATTGTAAGAAAGTGTATAGAGTGGTTCATAGTATTATGAAAAGGTTAATGATTTTTAATATGTTTTATAAATCCTATTATGTTAGGAATGAAAATATATGTGATATTGATGAACTTACTCATTTATGAGTTGATGGTTATAATGTTTGATAAACTTTGTAGTATTGGTTTAGGTTTAAAATTAACCCATAAAGTTCATTATTGAAATGAAATGTTGTGTTTAAATTTTATACGAGCTTACTAAGCATTCATTGCTTACATAGTTATTTTTCCTTTACTTTATAGATTATCGGAAGCTCGATCGATTTGGAAGCTCATCAGAGACCTATCAAACTATCCAGTGAGTATTGGTAGATTTTGATATTTTGATCAAGGTTATAATTATATGTATAGGTGGATTTGTGGTTTATGTTAGTTGATGAGTTTGTCATGTATATGTCATTTTGGTTGATGTAACACTGGTACTTTTGATACCTTGTTGATGTGTATTATTTTGACAATGTGTTAATGCATGTTTGAATGGCCAAAATGGTAGGTGATGAATTGGCCTCAATATGGTCAAGTTATGGTATGCTTTGGAAAGGTTTTGAATAGATATGCATGATTGAAATATGGTATGTATATATGTTGGTTGTTGGTACCATTTGGAAATGGCTAGATTTGTGTCATTTAGATGGTTTTGATGCATGTGAGAAATGGTCCAAATGGTAAGGTTATTTTGATACGGCATGAATCTAGTATGGTTTGGTTGAAATGTGTCAATTGTGATAGGTTTTGGTATGGAAATAAGTTAGTTGACGAATGGTTAAATATGCACGTGTAACACCCCTTACCCGAGACCGTTTCTCGAGTCGAGCATGAGGCGTTACTTGACTTAACTTAAAAGTTCAGGGTATAAAAATTTACTTTTAAAAGTTATTTCACTGTTCATAATAAGACTGTCCACCTGCACAGCAGTCACTAAATCAATTATAACGCGAGATACGAAACTTAAAATTTAGAACTGTAAATTTTCCCTAAAACTAGACTCATATATTTTTACCATAACTTTTTCAGAATTTTTGATTCAGCCAATTAGTACAATTTATTAGCTAAAGTCTCCCATGTTTCACTGATCGACTATCCTGACCTCTCGTCACTAAAATTCAATTATCTCATTGTACACACTTTATATAGTGTTCTCACTTGTTTCTACAGAAAATATACTCAATAAAGAATCTAGATATATGAATAAAACTCATAAATATTTTTGTACAATTTTTAATGATTTTCCAAAGTCAGAATAGGGGATTCCAAAAACCACTTTGACATTGTCTAACTAAAATGCAAATATCTCAGAATACATAATTTCTTTGTCTACACCGTTATTTTTATATGAAAATAGACTCAATAAGATTTAATTATATATCTCATCCACCCTCTAATTCATTTTATACTATCCTTGGTGATTTTTCAAAATCACGTCACTACTGCTGTCTCAAAACTGAGTCACTACAAATTTTTACTTTTTCATGATTTCTATGCATAATTTATCACCTAGACATTTATAACAACAAACACCTTCATACTTAGTCATTTTAATAACTATTCATCATCAAATATTTACATATCATCTTTTGGTCATATCTTAAAAATATACAACCGAAATGACCAAGTCCCTATACATGCCATAGCTCAAAACATTTATCGTCTTAAAATACCGAGTTGTGGTGGTTGATAGTGTGAACGCTCTCCAACGTCTTCAAGATCATGACTATGCTTGATAATGCTATATGAAAGAAAAAGAAATAAAAGAAATAAGCATAAAGCTTAGTAAGTTTAGAAGCAAATAAATAACAACATTTATCATAAACAATTATATTCATAAATTTTTATTAAGCATTAAGATCTTTACTTTCTTCTTTACTTACTCCTTCGTTGCTGAAATTTCTTTTCTCAATTGATAACTGAGATACTCTTAATCTTATTAACTCACCTGAACTTGTCTATTAGGCTTTTACCTGAACTTTCATGTAACATCGTCTATTTATTAGCCCGTTGAATCACTTGGAATACTAAGGATACTCGGGTCTCCTGTCTGAATATAACATGCCAAAGCTATGTCCCGGACATAGTCTTACATGGGATGTTTCTTGTACTGCCAATGCCATATCCCAGATATGGTCTTACATGAGAGTTCTCATATAGGTGCTCATGCCATGTCCCAGACATGGTCTTACGGGGGACCTCTCATCTTGGTGCCAACGCGATGTCCCAGACATGGTCTTACATGGGACCTCTCATCTCAGTGCCAACGCCATGTCCCAGACATGGTCTTACATGAGACCTCTCATCTCGGTGCCAATGCCATATCCCAAACATGGTCTTACATGGGACCTCTTATCTCGGTGCCAACGCCATGTCCCAGACATGGTCTTACATGGGACCTCTTTACCCAAATGTCATAACATTTGCATCCGATATATTCCTTATGTTTCAACGGGACTTTTTAACACTGATTCTCTATAATCTCATACTTGAGTTAACATTAGATATTTTCATGAAATAAATACATAATTGCTGAAAAATAACAGCATTAATAATAATTATCAAAATATTGCATTTATTTACCGTAAACTTACCTCAGTACAAAAATGTGATCAAATCTAACACTTTAGTCCTCAATATTTTTCTTTCCCCAGTCTAGCTCCAGATTTCGTTCTTCGTGATCTATAATTGAAAATTTAGCTTATTTAATACCCACATTCATCAAAACAGTCCTTGACTCTAACTTTGACAAAATATGATTTTGCCCCTAAACTTTTACATAATTACACTTTTGCCCCAAAGCTCGAAAATTAAACTTCATCTCTTATTCTTATGTTTTATAACATCTTGAACATTTTTCCCTTCTATGACAAAATCAAATTCTTACTCTAACACTTACTTATGAACATTAGGTATTTTTGCCGATTATGTCAATATACTCGTTTTCACTTAAAATCGACTAGCAAAAGTTATTTAACATAATTTCTAGCTTCATATTCTGCCATAAAACATCAAAATAAACATATTTCACCTATGGGTATTTTTCCAAATATGAACCCTAAGTTAAATTATTGCTAGAATAAGCTAAATTAAGCTACCGGAATTTCAAAAACGTAAAGAACATTAAAAACTGGGCTAGAAAAGACTTACAATCGAGCTTGGAAGCTTGAAAAACCATAGCCATGGTTTCCCCTTGTAAAATTCGGCCATGGGGTTGAAGATGGACAAAAATTGGCTTTTAATTTTGTTTTTAATTCATTTTAATAACTAAATGACCAAAATGCCCTTAATGAAAAACTTTGGAAACATGCCTAACAATGTCCATTTTTGTCTACCAAATTAACCAATGGTCTAATTACCATATAAGGACCTTCAATTTAAAATTTCATAACAATTGGACACCACTAACATGTAGAACTCCACTTTTGCACTTTTTACAATTTAGTCCTTTTGACTAAATTGAGTGTCCAAACGTCAAAGTTTTTGAACGAATTTTTCACAAAATAATTCTGTGAAATCATAGACCATTAAAATATAAGAAAAATAAATTTTTCCTCATCAAATTTGTGGTCCCGAAACCACTGTTCCGACTAGGCCCAAAATCAGGATGTTACAGCACGTGTTTAGGTATGTTTGATGTATGCATTTGAGGTGCCTATATCGAATATTGGCTGTATGGATTATTAGCCTATTGTATTGTGCAGGTTTTGAGCATGTTTTAAAGCCTTGGTCATGTGTTCAAGTGTAATTAGGTATATGCTTGAGATGGGTGAATGAAAGGACTTGTTTTTTTGCCTATTTCCTGTTCACATGGCCTAAGATACGGGTGTGTGACACAAGACCATGCGACAGAGCCGTGTGTCCCCTATAGGTTTTAAAGGGTTGCAAGTCAGGCAATTACACAGCCTAGCACATAGCCTGACACACGAGCGTGTGATGCCATTTCGAGAGTTACACGGCCTGGCACACATGTGTGTGACTTGGTTGTGTGACCTAAGTCAGAGAGTTACACAGGCACGGACATCGGCTGGGACACGGCCGTGTGTCCCTATTTCTAATGTTACACGGCGTAAGACACGAGCGTGTGTCTCAACCGGGTGAGTCACACGGCCTGGCCACACGGGCGTGTGACCCCTGCAATATAAAATTTTATATTTTTTCTTTAAGAAGAAATAATTTGATACAACATAAATATTTAAAAAAAAAGGACTTGAAGGACAAATATATCATATTTCGAAAGGGTCCTTTATAGGAATTAAAAAAATGCAATTTTTTTTTTGAAATTTCAACTAGATTAAAAAATAAATTTGAAACAAACAGTCCCTCGGGCTTTAGCCCAACAACTGGATTCTAAGAAAAACGGCAAGAAACAGGCTAACAGCAGTTTAGCCCACTTAAGAGTAAAAACAAGAAAAAGACAAATTCAAAACCTCTAGCCGAACGGTACAATTGTCCTCATAAATTCTTCTGACTTTTCTCTGCCCAAGACAACTGAAAAGTAAAAGCAAATCCCCTCAAATCTTTTACTTTCTGATTGCTTTTACAACCGGCATTAACTCTTTCATTTCAATCGTCACTCCAAATGCCGAACCCCATCATCTTATCCCCTTTCCTTCGACTTTGAATAACCAAGGCGATTTGGCTCTAGTTCATCACAGATCGATTGTGAAGTCTCTCCCACCAGGTACTGCTCCTCTTCCTTCTGTAGTGATCTTTTTGCTAATTTATGCGCCTCCACATTTTCAGACCTTGGGATGAAATAGAATCTGACTTTTTGAAAGAACTCTTTTAAGCTTTGAATGTCACTGATTATTGCTCCTATTTCTGATCTGTCTCGACTTCCACTTTGACATTTTGTTATCACTGTTCTTGAGTCTCCTATTATGTCAATAGTATGATATCCCAACTAGATCCCTAACCTTGTTGCTTGAAATCCTGCATGTGCTTCTGCTGCAAACTGAGATGCAACATTGTCATGAAGGATCGATTTTTCTTCAACGATTCTACCCTCCTCATTCTTAACAATAAGACCTGATGCAGATCTGTGGTTCTGTGAGTCAAAAGCTGCATCGAAAAAGATGGACTTATTTGCCCCTTGTACACTCTGTCTAGGCCTTGCACTGACTTCCAAGGCGATTACCCTTTCCTTGATTCCTTCCAGTTTTGAAATGTAGCTTTTAATTTGTTTTGATATATCCCAACTGGTGCTATATTTATCTTCATATATTAGCTTGTTCCTACTTGTCCAGATTCCCCACAACTCGCAGCAAAATCCCATGCACTGTTCATTTGTCCCTACGCTGAAGACCCAGGAAAGCCGACACCATAAATCAAAATGGTTATTGTTAAGTACCCAAGAGAAATTTAACTGACTCTAAATTTCTTTCACTATAGGGCACCTCTGGAAGACGTGGAAGCTATCTTCTTCTTCCTGACCGCATCTCGAACAACGGTTTTCCGTCATTACTCTTTTCAACTTAAGATTAGAAAAATTAGGAATGTAATTCCATGCTATTTTCCACACTGTAATTTTAATTTTTGAAGGCATATGTAGATTCCACAGTTTCCTGTAAAAGTTTTTAGAATCGGCCTGTAAATAATCATTAGGATCTATTGTAGACTCCTGTAATAGTTTATAGGTGCTTCTTACTGAAAAAATCCCAGTTGCCTCTCCTCTCCATACTTGGATGTCTTCGTGAATAGTCTTTGAAAGCGGAAGCTGCAGTATCTTCCTTGTAATATCCGTATTAAAGGTACTGATAATCAAATCTCTGTTCCATGTTCTACTTTCTTCATTTATTAAGTCAGCTACCACTTTGATGCTTTCACCACTGTTGTTGTTTTGGAATCTGTCTTCAGTCACTCCCGGCACCCAGTGATCATTCCATATTGAGATATGGTCTCCTACCCCTACCCTCCAGCACAATCCATCCATCTACAGTTTTTTTGTCGATCAAATACTCCTCTAGGTAAGTGAAGGTAGGTTACTTAACGAAGCATTCATAAAGTTTGTTCTCGAAAAATATTTAGCTTTTAAAACTCGGGCTAACAAAGAACTCAGATAATTAATAAGACGCCAACCCTGCTTAGCTAATAGTACAATATTGAACTTATCTAAACATCTAAAGCCTAAACCACCTGATTCTTTTGCTAAGCAAATATCCTTCCATTCACACCAATGTATCCCTTTTTTCCCTTGTTTTTCTGCCACCAAAATTTTGCAATAATACTCTCTAATTCCTTACAAAACGATTTAGGGAGTAAAAAACAAGACATTGCATATGTTGGTATAGATTGTAAAACTGCTTTGATGAAAATCTCCTTACCTCCTTGTGAAAGATATCTGATGCTCCAGTTCTCAATACGTTGCCTGAATCTGTCTTTCAAAATCTGGAACGCTGCCTTTTTCCTCCTTCCCACCAAATTAGGAAGCCCTAGGTAATTCTCCATATCATCTGATCTTCGCACCCCAAGAATTCGAGTAATTGTATGTCTTTCTTCCTCTTGTGAATTGCTGCTGAAAAAAATCGTAGACTTCGAATAATTCACTTTTTGACCTGAACAAACTTCATAATGATGCATAATCTGTTTTAAATGGATTGAGCTCCTCTCTGTAGCTTCCCCAAATAGCATACAATCATCTGCAAAAAGTAAATGTGAAACCTGTGGCCCACTTCTGCTTGCCTTAACTCTTCTTACTTTGTTCTCCTGCATTCCTAGCTTCATGAGACTAAATTGACCTTCTCCACAGAATTAGAATAAGAATGGACTCAATGGATCCCCTTGTCTAAGTCCTCTAGTGGGGGAAAAAGTTTCTCCAATATGTCCATTAAGAACCACCGAATAAGAAACTGTATACACACACTTGAATAATGAAGCCACCCAATCAGCGTCGAATCCCATTTTCTTCATCATCTCTTCCACAAAATTCCATTCTACCCTATCATACGCCTTACTCATATCTAGCTTGACCGCCATAAATCCTTTCTTCCCTACCCTCTTCTGTTTTAACGTATGGAGTAGTTCGTAAGCCAACAACACATTATCCGAGATCAATCTCCCAGGCACAAAAGATTACAAAACAACAACATGTAATATTTCAAAACATTAAAACAACGGAATATATGAAATACTCATATCTAGCTTTATTTAAAATTCTCTTTATTATTTCCTCCCATCTTTTCTTCTATTCATACTCTTAAATAAATGTATCATTTTTATTTCTAATTGTTGTGCTATTACAGAATATGCAATGTTGTGTTCTATAAAAGCAGACATATTTCACTTATATAAAACATAGTGAAAAAAATCAAGTGATTGTATTTCAAAATAACATAAAATAATATGTAAAATAGAAAATATTAATAATAATTAATAAAAACAAGTATATTTACAGGTCCACGTATTTAACATTCGTATTTGTTGACGTGTCAAATCATGAAGGTTGCCACTTTTGAGAATTTTATGAAGGCACATAACATTGTTTTAATAATTATTTGTGTACTTTGTAATATAATATATATTAATATTAGTTTACGATTCGCATGTGCTTGAGATTATTGCATTTAATAATTAATTTTTATTAAATTAACTTATATAAAACAATTTTCAAATTCTTAAGATTTCAAAAACAATAAATTTAAAAAATAATTGATAAATTAAATTTTAAGAAAATCATAGTTGATATTAGAATAAATAAAAATTCATAATATTTGGTAAATGAATTAGCCTTAAAATAATAAGTAATATTAATATTCACTAATCTTTTGTTTTTTCTTTTTTTTTTTAGATGTTGAGTACTACGTTGCCTATGGTGGAGTTCACGGTGGGTGCAAATCCTTTGGGTTCTAATAGTGGTGTCAGTCAAGCTACGAAGAAGGTCCGTACCACGACGTAGTTACTACCGGACATGGATGACTCGACAATGGATGGGAATGGACAAAAGGTTTAGGGATCGGAGGTACCTAGAGTGTCGTATAAATTACCACTATTAGGGGCCTCGCCGGTGCCTACGTAGAACGCTTTAATGAAGCAAGATTTCGCTTTAACGGAAGGCGATGTGATCACGGAGGTTGTCGAGGGTGTCCCATTGATCACGTTTTTTGATCGGGTACAAGATTTCATTGAACGCAGAATGTCTAGAACAGTCATTGTGAAAATGTTAGGGGGAAGAATTGGATTCAATGCATCGTTGAATAAGATTTCATTGTTGTGGAGTCCAAGATGCCCGATCCAATTGATGGATCTTAAGAATGATTTTTTTCTGGTTAGGTTCTAGGATGAGGATGATTACAATAGGGCTTTGATTGGAGGGTCATGGGTAATATTTGGTCGTTACTTGACATTCCAGCCATAGTCGTCGGATTTTTCAATGGCTCAAAATGAGATTGAATCACAAGTTGTTTGGATACGTCTTCTGGGTCTACCAAAGGGGTATGTATTATTCGAACTACCTTTTTAGGGTGATTGGCCAAACTGTCGGTCTAGTGGTGAAATTGGATGTTCATACGGATTGTGCTCGTAGGGGATACCTTGCGCGGCTGGCAGTTTGTATTGATTTGAGGAAGTCGCTGGTGTCGAAGGTGAAGATTAACGACAGTCTTCAACGCGTTGAGTATGAGTCCCTGCCAAACATTTGTTTTAAATGCGGACACTATGGTCATGGAGTGGACCTTTGCACGGGGGTTAAGTTGGCATTGTCGGAGGTGTCGAAACCCCTTTTTGAAAAACAAAAATTTAGTGGTCGGCTTAAAAATGAAACGAAAATTGGAGTCGCCACTGATCCTTTATTGAGGTGTGATCGGTACACCTTAAAATGATTTTAGGTCTACGAATTTTGAGAAAATAGGTTCGGGAGTCGGTTACGCACGAGGAAGGGTTAGCACCCTCGTAACGCCCAAAATTGGTACCGAATTGATTGTTTAATGTCTTAGTGTCGAGAATTTGAAAAGATTTTAAAATACGATCCTTTGAAAGGAAAATTTGAATAAAATGAATTGTATGATAAGCCTCACTTATTTCAAAGAGATAAATTGTCACACTCAGTAAGTTAGAGTACAACATTTTAAATCCCCAAAATTAAGTTTATCTCTTAACTTTTAAAACCTATGCAATTTTGAGAAGGATATCTGATCATTTGGGTCAAATGAGAAAATCAAAACCCAGTAAGTTAAGGCTCGATTTCACAAAATTCCTAAATATTGAATATTGCCTTTATTATTATTTTAAAAATTCTCATCTCGAGGAGTCAACATGTCATGTCCAATACATTAGGACACGACGTATCGAATTCCCGAGAATGAGCTTTTATTTATGTGTTTTGATTAAAGAAAATCTTCGATTATTTAAATTCAACGAGGAAAATTGGAACCCAATACATTAGGGCTCAATTCTTTCGAAGATTCCAAATACCAAACTTTGCATTATCTTGAAAGTTTTTGAATAAATCGGTTTTGATATTAAACCATATTAAACACAACTTTTTGAAAGAATAAAGCACAATGGAATAACAATGCACGACGGGAGGCGATAATTCATAAATCACAATATAAGTTAATAAACACTAATAATAAATGAATACCAATAAACAAATACCATACGCATAAAGACGATAATTTCACATCACATGTAAATATCAACATTAACATTCAAGAATTATCAATCTAAAAGGAAATAAAATGTATTCACAAAATAAAATAAAAATGAATTCAGGATTCAAAATATATATATACACAAAATTTTAAAAATAATTAATATAAAAATTTCAAACAATTTAATAATGGAACTAAAAATAAAATGTTTAAGAAAATTCTAAAGAAAAAATTGTAAGTAAATAAAGGTAAATAAATTTTAAAACTGATATATGTTTTGGTTTATAAGTACAAAAATCTTAATGTAAATAATAATATATATAGTCATAATATATATAAGTTAAAGTAAGTAAGATAGAATAGCAAATTTAAAAGGAATAAAATATTTGTGCATAAAAATAAGTAAAATTTACAATTTGAAATTAGTAGCGTATCATTATATATACATATGTATACTAAATTTAATTCAAAATTATATATATATATATATATATGGAAAAACATGAGATATTATTATGAGAAATTTTGAAGCTAAACGTGTATATATATATATGAATTTAAAAATATGTATATAAGTTATACTAAGATAATATAAAATGTATATAATAAAATATTTGTGAAAATATGTAATAATGCATAAAAACATAAAATAATATCATATAATAAAATAACATGATCTATATAATAAGATTAAGTAAAAAACTAATAATAATAATAATAATAATAATGGAAATATTAAACCAAATAAAAAGAAACAGATAACACGAAAAGGATTAAATTGCAACTAAAACGAAATTAATCAGGAAAAACATAAATAAACAAAATAAGGGCTAGTGTGCAATGCGCAAATAACATGGAGGGTTAATCCGAAAATATTCCCAGCCTTCCAAAACGCAGCGTCTGAACTGGACTAAAATGAAACAAAAATCAAATAAAAGGGTGAAAATTAGAAAACGCGCGGATCCTTCCCCAGGTCGGGTCACCGTGCGGGTCGCACGCCTCTAAACGGTGTCGTATTATCCTGCTTAAATAACCTCAGAAAACCCTAAAGTCTAACATTTCACTCCCCTCAAACTAAAACCTAGTTCCTCACCATTTCAGCCGCCGCGCAAACTCGTGCCTTTTTCGATTCCGATTCTGACGGAATGAACCAGGCTCCGAACTTTTGATTTTTTTATTACTTTCTGATTTTTTTGATACAATATTCGTGGACCCCCCTTTTAAAAATTTCTGTTTGGCTTTTATATAGCCTAAATAACCGAAAAAGAACAAAAAAGAAAAAAAATCAAAATCTATTCTGTTATCCTCCCTTTTTTGTTGCGTCCTCTTTTGTTTCTTTGCTCTCTGCTGTTCGTTTGTGTGCAGGTACGGCTAGCTGGGAGAAGGACGCGCATGGAGGAAATAAGTGCGTGCGTTGGCAATGCACGTGCGAGGCCTAGATCCCATTGCTGCGGCGCCTGTGATTTCTGAAACTTTTTAGGGTTTCTGCAAATGAAAAAAAAATCTCGGCTAGTTTTGGCTATTGGGCTGGAATCGGGTTTGTCGTATTGGGTCAGATTAGGTTTGGACTATACCGGGTTTAGGACTGTATTTTGGGTTAGATTTTATTGGGCTAGTTTTTAGTTTGGGCCATATTGAGCCCAGTGTAAATGGACATTTAAAATGGACTATTTTTATTGGTTTTTATTTTTTGTTTATTTATTTCTGATTTGGGCCAGGTAAATTTGGGCCATTACAGGAGGGAGAAACAAAGGGTTTTGATTGGGTTGTAGAGAAGTCAAGAATTCAACAGAGAGTGGAGGAGGAGCCCTTTGGCCTTTGGATGTTGGTGAAACGGTGGAAGGGAAGAGGTCATTTCACAGGAATGGTTAGGAACGATGGTTTTGGCAATTTTGTGGGGGTTCGTGATTTGCGGTGCTTGGAGAGGTTGAAGAAGACAATCACGCTATTGTTAATGCCGAGATTGATTGTGAGCAGGAAGTGAGGAGGATGGAGCAGAATCAGGGGTTGGGTTTTATTGGGGATTTAGGGTTTCAAGTGACTAAAAGCCAACCTAAAGAAGTTAAGGTGGGATAGCAAGCTAAAGGGAGAGTCTTGATGGTAGGCGCTGGGCCAAAGGTTGGTAATAAGGTTTTGAGGCCCAATAATGGCAAAGTTAGAGTTAAAGCCGAAAAAGGGCTTGAGACCTTTGATGATGGGTCGAAGATGGGACCAAAGGAGGCTGAGGGCCATGGGGGAAATTTTGTGGTACAAGTTATTAATGTGTCACTAAATTTGAATCAGGGAAACCCCAAAGCAGTGCGTATAATGGAAAAGAAAAGTCTGATTTGGCTACAATGAAGGCGAATAAGATTTTAATTTTGGTGAATCAACTAATGCTTCTCTAGTTTCATACCCGAAATAAAGAGATATGGTGAGTGGGGAACAAGATAAGCCACCAGATGAGGTGATGGGTAGTCAGTTGGATGACTCGGTGGATTGAAAGCGGCTATGGAGGGTTTGGTTCGTGACTTTGAACGGGTTCCCAAGAAAGCTCCGATGGTAGAATTTTTATATTTTGTTATAATTTTTTTAGTTTTCTTACAATTATGGTAGAAATTTTCTTAAATAAATTTGTTAAAACTTATGTTTTTAAAATTTTTATTTTTTATTTAAAAAAATCTTGTTAATATTTTTCTAAAAAAAACTATATTCATAAATTTATTAGTATTCCTTTTATTAAGAATCTTATTTTCTAATGCATAGGATCTTATATTTTAAATTTTTTACAAACATTTTAAATACAAGTACAAGAAAGAATATTATATATGTTAGAGATATTGAGTAGAGACGATAGATCCAGCGACTATATGGAATTTAACAGTAGACTTCGAGGTGCGGGTATTGACCCCTCTATAAATATACAGATAGGTATACAAATATGTATTTTGGATAATTTTATAATCCTCTTTCAACTACTATTGACTAAGTCAAATTTATCACATATGTTCAATTATTTAAATTCATATAAATGAACAATTTCTCAATAATTTCAATATGCTTCTGGCAGTCTAAATCCTTCAAGGATCTTAATATAAACTTTACTACATAGTGATTCATAAAAGGTTGTAACAACAACCATTAGACATAAGTTAAATCTTTTATGAACTGTTAATTTAATAATATATCTAAAGGCTATTACATCCACCACACAAGAATATTATATCTTTTCATAATCAATGCTAGGACTAAGCAAAAACTACATATTTTTCTATTTTGCAAAACTTCTTCATTTGCACCTTCACTGACTTTATACCTTTAGATATTTAGACTACTGGTCCAAAAACTCCACAAAATTAATTGTCCTTGAGTTGATTCTTTCTATTTTGACCAATTTATTCCATATTTATATTTCTCAATAGATTTATTCAAGATCCTCCATTTATTTCATTATTTCAACAATAATATTGCATGCAAAACTATTGTCGACCACTTTTATTATCGGTTCGACATTTTCTCAAATTGACATAACTTATCGAGATCCCTTATTTTCACTATTTTAATCTTCAATTTCAAGTACCTGAATCTCTTCTGGAGTTTTAATTATAAGTTATGTCTTGGGTCTCTTCTGGAGCACCCGCCTTTACTATATGACCATCTAGATTTATTATTTTCTTTTATGAGAATTTTCATATTTGGAACTTGTAATGAGTTATCCTTATTAAAATTCTGGTTCAAATTACTTTACCCCCTAACTCATTACAAGTTATTATTTCTCTCCCCCTAATGTTGGGAAAACTATCAAATCAAAATAGTAATAACAAATCGTGTCATAATTGAATCTCCAAAACATTTAAAACATAGAATAATACAAGGAGGCTCATAATTAATACATATTCCTAACTTTATTTGAGGATTCACTCATCTTTGTGATTGTGGTGGATTAATTGGAATATATACGTATATACAAAAGTTCAAAGATGGGAAATATTTAGCTCTTTATCAAAAACCAATTGTAATGGGGAGTATTTATAATTTATTGGCTTGATGCGTACAACACATAAATCAACATAATCTCTTGTTGAAATAGGAAGTTTAATTCTTATAAGTAATGGTTTAGATATTAATCGAGGCATTCAATCAATAATTTCTCTACAAAACCTACAATAGCGACATAAATAAATCAATTAATATTTATTTTCATAAACAAATGAGATGCTTAAAACAATATGTAACACATGTAATCAAAACTTAAAAGAAGACCATCTCAAAATATTTAAATCATATATCAAGTTGATTTAATATTTAAAGGCGTACCTTTTTTATTCTACGTTGAGTCATGACCATAAGAAGTAAGCAAATTAAACTTTAGTAGTAGACTTTGACTCCAATCAAAATCTATTAATAGCAAACATTGAGAGTAGATCTTATTTTCCAAGTGTACAATAGGTACATAACCAATGACTCTTCATAAATAAATTGTCTCTCTTCTTAAAAAGTTCTTGGGAATTCTTATTCTTTTCTTGCTTTCTACATTTTTCTACTTCTGTTGGTGAGAAAATTTATTATGCCATCCCCTATGACTATTATTATAGTTCAATTTACTACATCCACATCAAAGATTATGTCTTTCGAATTTATTACATATTGTTACATTCTCTTCAGGGAATGGTTAGGTTTTGTGGTTAGAAACCTTTTTTCAATCATAAGTAAATTTTTTTTCATGATATTACTACCATAGGAGTACATTTGAATCATGAAAAATTCAATAAGTTCTCTCTTACAAGGTTTTCATCAGTAATATTTTTCCACGTAATTTTAATTGAGAACTTATTCTGAATACTGTAGAATTATACTCACAGTTTTAAAAAACTTGCAACTTCAGGTGCATCCAACGATAACAAGCTTTAGATAGATTTACCATATTCTATTCCTCATAAGTAGATATTTCACAGTAAAATATTTCGCTTCTAACCTCTTAACGGGGATGATGAAAAAAGATAATCATAAAGATAATCACTGTAACAACCCGTTTTCAGTGAAACTGGAATAGTGGTTTCAAGACCATAAATCTAAAGTTGGAAAATTTATTTTATTATTATTTTATTTCTTCCAGCATGATAGTAGTACCGTATAAAAATTTCATTAAGAAATTTTACCATTTACATGCTTAATTTGATAAAAATGACTAAATCGCGTGAAGTGCAAAAGTTGAGTTCTAGTAGCTAAAAATATTAAATAGCTATAGAAGCTTAAAGTAAGAGTTCTTAAATGGTAATTAGACCACTAATGAAGATAGTGGAATGTGATGGCTTGGTAATTGTGTAATTAGTAATGATTTTAAAGGTTAATTAAGTAATTAGTAAATAATGTTAATATTAAATAAAACAAAAGTTAAAGGTATCATCTTTAACCTTTGTGTAATCGAAACTTCAAAGAGAAAAAAAGAACCACGGAAGCTTAAGATTCGACCATCCTTATTTGCTTGATTAGGTGTGCATTTTTGTCCCATTTTTAATGATTTCTACATTTCCGGGATCGTTGTACCTTAATCTAGCTAGACTGGGGACTAATTGGTGAAATTGTTAAACTATTAGGGACTAAATTGAAAAATAGAAAATTATACATGCTGAAATTGTGAAATAAATGAAATATAGGGCATGCTAGCGACCTAATTGATATTCAACCATAGTGGGTTGTGGTAGAATTTCATGAATTTCCATTTTTATGAGATAGGAACTAAATTGCAAAGAAATTAAAAGTATAGGGGCAAAATGGCAATTTTTCCAATATATGATTTTGGGTTAAATTGAATGAAATATATTTTAAATTGAGCTAAATTTATCCGTATAGATCAAGATAGACCTTGTACAGCTTTAGATCGAGGCAAAGAGGAATTCTTGGATTAATCACCTCCGTATCTACGTATATTCGTCGAGGTAAGTTCGTGTAATTAAATTGTGATTATATGTTTTATTTTGAACTATGCATGAATTTTAAATTTGCTACATGTATACACAGTTGCATATCCAACTACGTACGACTACCGAGCCTCGTTTGAACCTTAAAAATTCGTAGGATACAAATGACATGTCATTAGGGTTTACATGATTCGGGT
Organism: Gossypium raimondii; assembly: GCF_025698545.1. Taxonomy (NCBI): domain Eukaryota; kingdom Viridiplantae; phylum Streptophyta; class Magnoliopsida; order Malvales; family Malvaceae; genus Gossypium; species Gossypium raimondii. The sequence goes on from NC_068570.1 coordinate 41,300,086, forward strand.
GTTGGTCCTGAATGTCCTACCGATGGCTGAGGTCTGACATGTGTTGCGGGTACTCCACAGCTCGTGTGAGCAGCATTGTGTAGCTACGTTCCGACCCACAACTTGTGTGAGCATGCCCATTTTCGTAGTTCGTGTGAGCATACCGATTTACAGCTCGTGTGAGCATACCGATTCACAGCTCGTGTGAGTATACATGTACAGGATTTGACAGATTACAGTATCTGATTTAGCACACTATGTGTGAGTTATTCCGGGTATCCAACAATATTCTACATGGTTCAACGGACAATATTCTGATACGAATTGGTAAGAGTTCTATACATACTATTACAGGGACACATATTAATTACATGGAAATGTTGTTATATGGTATATGGATAATTGAATTGGATGATACATGTATATGAAACTTAATCAATTGTTGCGCTCATCCATGATTATTGGTTTATATATGTATTTACAAGGCTAACATGGTTGATATATATATATATGCTTAGGTATTTGGCCAAATTATGTTAGGATATGTTATGTTTACTTACCTATTATATGACTAAATGGTAAGTTTTATTATTTGATATACGAACTTACTAAGCTTAAATGCTTACTCTATGTTATTTTCCGTGTTTTATAGTGAATCGGAAGCTTGTTTGGGTTGGAAGCTTGTCAGAGCTATATCACACTATCCATCGGCTCTTTTGGTACTTTCGGTTGTTTAATTTTCATTATAATGGCATGTATAGGTATTTTGGCTAATGTTGTCCTGTATGTTTTGTTGTGAATATTGCCATTTGATTTGGCTTGTGTTTTGACATATTTTGGTATGTATATAAGTAGCCTTGACATGGTTGATATGTGGATTGTTTCGTGTTTGAATAGTGAAAGGTAACATGATAGTTAAATGTGTTTTGTGATATGATGAAATTGTGGTTGATATTAGTTTAGAATGACATATTTGGTACCAATTGAGAAGTTTTGGTATGTTTTGGTAAGTAAAATAAATGGCATGAATTGATGCAATTATGCTTAGTAGTTAGTTGATTATTTTGCCAAATAGAGTACATGTTTATATATGTTTTAATGTTGTCATTTGAGGTGCCTAAGGGCATATTGGTTGTATGTGATTATACCATATGTATGTAGCTAGAAATGCATGATTTTGGTGCCTTGTTATGGTTTGTATATATATGCATTTTGGTTTTAGGTACATGCCTAGTTGGGTGAGAAAAATGGCTTGTAAAATGGCCTATTTTTGTCCACACGGATAGAGACACGGGCGTGTGTCTCACCCGTGTGTGACACATGGCCAGGCGACACGGTCATGTATCCCCTGTAGCTTTCAAAGGGTTGCAAGTCAGGCTGTTACACGACCTAGAATAAGGCCTGGCACACGGATGTGTGGCTTGGCCATGTGACCTAAATCAGTGAGTTATACGGACACGGACACGGGCTGGGACACTACCGTGTGTCCCTATTTCGAATGCCCACATAGCCTGGTTACACGGCTGTATGACCCCTACAGTGTTGAAAATTTTCATTATTTTTTGAAAAATTCTCTGAGTTTTCGATTTAGTCCCGACTTGTTTCTAACACGTATTTAGGGTATCGAGGACTCATATAAGGGATAATATGTATGTTTTGAATTGATTTTAATATGTTTATTGATATGGTTTAAAAATTTTGAAATTTTGGTCCGTTTTATTTGAAAACTCCGGTAATGCTTCATAACCTTGTTCCTGCAACGGATACGGGTTAGGGGGTGTTGCCATCATAATCAATTCAATTTATAATAATAGTAATAAATATAAACCAATAACCCAATCCTCTTTTGATTCATATGAAATATAATATTTTCGTCATTCACAATCCCAATATGATATCCATTATAATAAATATATTTTAAAACTAATGCATTAACCATCACAAATTTTGTGCTTTTTAGATATTGATATATTAGCTCTTCGGAGAATTTAACTAGTTTTGTACTTTCAAATATTGGAATAATATTTCTTTGTTTTAGTACCAAATAAGACAAAATATTTTCTATTTGTAATGATACAACTAATTACTACATTCTCATATCCTTCCTCAAAGAATATTAACATAAATAAAATATTTGGGCACACATATTTGGCCAATAATCTTTCATATCACATTGATAACATAGGTTATCTTTACCCTTTGAGGAGTTATCTTGAGGACTGTCATTGTTCTCTTATTTATTACTATGTTCCCACTTTTAATGGTCCATGATTATATATTTTATTTTCTTTATGTTTGCATTCACTTAGGGGAATGCAACAAATCTGGTAGGAATGGCTTCTAAACGCCTCCATTGATTCTTTATTTCATAATCACCATCGCAAAACATGCATGGATTTCAAATCAAAATCTATCTATTCATGTTGTCATGATTAGTCTCCAATTATAATAAACATGATATAATAAATCATAGTAAAATATACCTGGGATTCTTTAACATCATTGTTATCACCTTGACTATTATCACGAGTACTATTACAAGTAGTAAAACAACTTTGTTTTCGTAATAACATTAATAATCTAATAGTAAAAAACCATTTAATAAACAAAATCAAAGTTTTCGTATACGATGCTTGAAAGTTATCCAATACACATTGTACCAAATTTCAATACCACATATATGTTATAAAATCTTATGTTGCTCGAATCAAATATTTATAGATTCAATTTTAAAAGATATAATACAATAATTTCAAGCATATTTAATAACAATAATTTAATCATAAAAATTTTAATCATCCAAATATCATACGTATTATAATTTAATAAAAGAATCTTAGTTTAAAATAAAATATTTTTCATTAAATAATTTTACTAAAATCAATCAACAAAGGAGAAAAACATACCACATAAGGATTATATAAATTTCTTTGCATAATGATTACCTGTAATGCGCAAGCCTCATTTGAAGACTAAAATAGCAGTAGCTCTAGATGGCAATCGACAACAGCTTGAGTAGCACATTTGAGTGACTGGCTATTGCATTGGATATTGATTGAAAGGGGTAAGGCATGGTGAAAGGGAAAAAATGAGAAAATTAATGGTTACGGACCCTTGCTCAAGTGGTTAGCAGCTAAGGATAAGTCTTTGCATGATTTGGGGATATTTTTGTGTGTGTGATCTTGTTAAATAAAACTTATGGAGAAAATTAATAAAAGAGAATCGTGTTGATAATGTATTATAAAATAAAAGACAGAGAATAAAGAATAAAGAGAAAGAGAGAACGTATTTTTATTTATCAATCAGGATACCGACAAAGCTTATCCAAAGTCTCTATTTATGGCATAAGAAGTATAAATGAAGTAGAGATCTAATTCTAATGACTATTAGAATTTAAAGTGTATTAAAACTTATCTTGATCGGATGGACATCCACTTGATAAGGTATCCATAACAAATAGAAACTTTTTAATAATTAATTTAAAGAATGATGCTTTATTATTAATTAAGTTAATAAATAACATTGATTTAAAATGATCTTTTCTATATTAATATAAAAAACTTTTAAGTTTAAGTAATATGTATAAAATTCTTAGCATAACTAAAAAAAATAACCAAAATGTACAAGAAAAGAAAAAGGTAAAATGAAGCAATGAGACGGCTTTGATGCAAAAAAGTTACCTGATTTATTTTAATTATATTTGTTATACGTCAATAACCTAAGAACTGACTCCTAGAAAGGATCCGAGCCTTCGACCCATGACCCGACAATGAGCTCGCAAGGCAATGCTATAAATCTAGCACGTGGGAACCATGCGCAAACCCACAAGGCAAGGTCGCTGGACCAACCCGTGGATCTAGCTCGCAAGGAAAAGTTACAAACCCAGCTTGTAGGAACCCAGGGAAGATCGTAGTCTCACTTCGCATCTGCCCAAAGAACTCATTGAAAGGGGCACGTACTCTGCAAGCCATCCGAACTGTAATAACCTGATTTTTAGTGGTGACGGGATAGTGGTTTGGGACCACAAATTTTCATTGTGTCAACTCATAATTATTATTTTTAGAATATTTATGGAGTCATTAAAGTCATATTAAAATTTGGTTTGGAAATATTAATGTTTAGATAGCTAATTAAAGAAAAATTACTAAATTATAAAAAGTGCAAAACTTAATAATTATTGCATTTAGATAATTAAATAGTTTAAAGGTTAAATGATGAAGGATCTAAGTGGTAAATTACCTTTTATGAGCTTGGTTGGATGGTTAATTAAAAGAAAATGATAAAAACAAAAGTAATTAATGGCAAAATTGAAATTTAGTTGAAATTATAATAAAACAAATGAAAAGAATTAGCTTTCTTCTTTATTTTTCTTTTGGGAGAATCGAATAGCCATGGAAATATAGGTAGGGAGAATCGGTCAAGCTCAAGTTCTTGCATGTGAGTAAATTCTTTCCTCGTTTCTTGTAATTTTTATGTTTTTGAGATCGTTATAACTAGGTCCAACTAGCCCGTACCTTCGTTTTTGATTCTGTTAAAAAAATTTGAAGTTTTCGTTGATGAATCTTGAATTTTTTATGATGAATACCATATATTTGGAGCTTTGATTGTGTTGTTTGATGAGTTTATAAAGTGATTTTTGTTAGATTTTGATTTTATGATTAAATAGTGAAAATGTGAAAAAATTAGGGTTTGATAGTGAATTTAATATTCATTACGGACTGTTTAAGGGCCTAGTATATTTGGATGGAATATTAACTTGATGAAATGGTTAATTTGATGAATTTTGGGTTAAGGGACTAAATTGCAATAATTGTAAAAGTTTAGGTTAATTGTGTAAATTCAAAAATAAAAGGGTATTAATTGTAAAATAGATTAAAATGTGAAATGTAAGTGATAATTGTGAAATTTCATATTTTAGATCAAGATCTCGTAGATACTTGCAGAACAAGAAAAATTACAAAATAGTCCCTAAACTTCTACAACTACTACAATTTAGTCCAGGTAAGTTCGTACGATTTAAAATTTAATATCTATATGATTTATTGAATTGTATAACATGGTACAATATATATTTTCAATTGTTGATAATGAATGATTGTTTAAGATATGTTATTGAAATTGATGTTCAGATTAGATTGAACGTGGGATAGAGTACAGTCGTGGATTAGTGTGTTATGAGGGATTGGAGTGGAGATGGTTTTGGAGTGATGCATATACACATTACCCAAGTAAATTAAGGTTCAATATTTCTTGTGAACTCTCGTGTTATACTCTTTTTTTGGTGTCTTTCGGTTGGACTAGCTCTTATGAGCATTGGTGTGTTTGGAGGGATTGGCTCGTGTAAGCATATGGTGTGTTTTGGTTGGACTGATGATGTACTCTTATCCGTAAGTTGTTCTTCGAATTGAAATCTCACTAAGGTAATTTATTTGATGAATTTGATGGATTTGCTATACATTTGAGTATTAACTTGAACGTATGTGATTTATCGGTTGATACACAGACATGTGTCTCAGCCGTGTGTGATACACGGCCATGCGACACAGTCGTATGTCCCCTGTAGGTTTAAAAGCATGCAATTCAGGCAGTTACATGGCCTAACACACGGGCATGTGGCTTGGCCCTATGTGACCCAACTCAGAGAGTTACACAGGTGAGGACATGGGCTGGGACACGACCGTGTGTCCCTATTTTAAAGGTTACATGGCCTAAGACACGGGCGTGTGTCTTAGCCGTGTGAGGCACATGACCTGGCCATACGTTTGTGTGAGTCCTGCAGTCTAATTTTTCTGACTTTTTCTTAAACTTTCTATATGTTTCCAATTTAGTCCTGAATATTTTCTAAAGTAATTTTAAGGCCTCGAGGGCTCGATTAAGGGATGTTATGATTGTAATGAATTAGACTAAGTTTACATTGATGTATAAATTGAAAGGTTTATTGTTCTGTTTGTACGGTAATGCTCCGAAACCTACTCTAGTGATGGATATAGGTTAGGGGTATTACATGGACACGTGTCCAGTAAGTACGAAGCCTGCCCAGAACGCCCGTCTCGAAAGAAGAAAGGATTGTGTGCTCCATAGACATGTGCCCAATAGACCTGTAGTTCGCAGAGAATGTCAATACTAAGGATAAAGAATGTCAATTTCGGAGGTAATAGAATCAAGACAAAGTAGTGGAGCCCTGCTATGAGCTGTAATAGTACTTATAACCGTATGTATAAATACCCTAACATTCCTATCAATAAGACAAGAGAAATATTACTCAACAATTGGTGTGGTAAGTGTGAACAAACTTCCGATCATTAAATTTTTTTGAGTTTGATTAAGTATCTCTACTTCCAGAAACAAATGGCTCACTCGAATGAAAATCCCCCTATCAACTCATCATCGAGACAGGTTGGAGCTTTAGATTCCAGTACCTAGCATGAAAAAATAGATTTGTTCACCGGGTGGTTTGCCGATAGATCGGAAAACTTTGACAATGTAGTTTATCAGGGAACTTCCATCCCTTTGGATTTGAACTTTTCCACCGGCCAGGGGTTACCATTTCATCTCAACCAAGAGGCACCCCCAATAGCTCCTAGCCATCCAGGAACAAGTAAAGCTCATGAGGGAACAGATGATAACTCAGAAGGCCTGATTGGTGGAGCAACAGGCCTTCCAACAGGAGTTATCGAAATAGAACGAGGAGTTGCAAAGGAAGATGTATACTGATAACTTCGATCCCTAGGGAAACATAAACAAACATGACGAACCTCAGTGAAAGAATGACAAAGCGAGATGGATGAACTATGCAAGGATGTCTGGGCGTTCCATCTTGGATCACAAGACATGGACTGGTTATTCTATTCCAATAACCCACTGGCCACTAAGATTGTGACAGTAAGCTTACCATGTGACTTCAAGGTCTCGAAAGATATGTTCGAGGGAAGAAAGGACCTGCGAGCTCATTTGATGTAGTACAACAACTATATGAACGTGCTGGGAGAATTGGACGTAGCGAAGTGTAAAAAATTTTCTACAACACTCAAAGGAAGTATCAAGGACTGGTACCCCTTCCTTCCATAAGGTTCGGTTTGAGACTTCTCACAGTTGGGTCAAATGTTCTTGGGAAGATCCAGGGCCCATAGGGCAATCATGAACACGCCTATGGGCCTGATGCCGGTGAAGTAGAGGGAAAGTGAGTCCCTTCAGGATTATGTAAAAAGATTCCATGCGGTGACCCTAAACACAAAAAACTTGGATAACCAGTGGGCCAAAGATGCCTTTACATTGGGAATGCAGAACGACCATGTCCAATATTCTTTCACGGATAGCAGACTGTAGAGGCTAGCTGATTTCTATAAGCGAGCTCACAAATTTACAGAAGCAGAATAAATCAAGAGAGCATCACGTGCCATATTTCAGAGGGAAGATAGGCAATTCCGGAATAGAGAAGGAGCTCATAGCTGACAAGGACCCTCTAGCCAGTTAATGCGAGTAAGAAATGATAGGCCGCAAAGAAGTTAGACCCAAAGCGATACCTTTAGGTTCCCCTAGAGACCCCAGCAAGAGCATGCTAGAAGATACGCCTCCCAGGAAAGGTTTGAGAATTATACCCCCTAAACGTTACGTGAACTTACATCATCAACCAGGTTAAGAGCCTCGACATCTTGCCCAAGCCACCCTCAATGAGGAGCTAGGAGAGAATGGTGAATTCGAGAGATTGATGTGCCTTCCATGATGATATGGGGCACAAGACCTAAGATTGCTTCACGGTAAAAGATGTCATAGAGGAAGCAGTCCAAAATGGCGAACTCATAGAATATATGAATTAGAGTGGTTCACAGCAGGGTTAGAGCTCGCGCGAAGATCCCAAAGATAAGCAAAAGGTTCAAGGCACCATCCATGTGATCGTAGGAATAGATAACGAATGGGCAGGTTCCAACACAAAAAGAAGGGCGCACATAAGGAGTGTGATGTTGGTTAGTGCTCCCAAGAGGCCAAACCGACAGGAAAAATAGAGTATCGAGTTTGGTGGCGACGACGAAGAGTTGGTATGCTACGAAATGGGAAATGACCCGATGGTGGTCTCAAAAATGGTCATCGATTTTGAGGTCAAAAGAATACTTATGTAACACCCCTAACCCATATCTGTCGCCAGAATAGGGTTACAGAGCATTACCAGAAAATTTTAATTTAAAACATTCAATTACAATCATTTATAAAATACATCATATTCCGTTCAAACACATGCATAACATCCCTTTTTCGAGCTCTTGAAGCTTTAGAAACACTTTAGAAACGACTTAGGACTAAATCGAAAAAATTTAGAACTTCATGACAAAAGATAGAAAGATTCATACTACAGGATTCACATGGTCGTGTGACTCACACAGCTGAGACACACACCCGTGTCTCAGGCCATGTGTGTATTCGAAGTAGGGACACATGGCTATGTCCCAACCCGTGCTTGTGCCTGTGTAACTCTCTGACTTGGGTCACACGGCTAAGCCACACGCCCATGTACCAGGCCGTATAATGCTCAAAATGCAACCTATAAAACCTACAAGGGACACACGGTCGTGTCGCGTGACCATGTGTCACACACGCCTGTGTCTTATGTCGTGTGGACGAGAAATAGATTATTTTCAAGCCATTTCATTCACTCTAGACATGCTCACACATAGAAACCATTTGTACCTACTTCAAACATTCAAAAAAGTGTACCTAAAACATGCATAATGTAGTTAAATCAAAATGACAACTATCCATAGAACCAATATGCACAATGACAACCATTTATACCATAATAAAGTCTTATAAGTTGAATTACATAATCATCAACCTTTTCTTAAAATAGTGAACAATTTCATTTACTTACTTACCATTCCATTTACTTAGCATAAGCTTAATTATATATCAATTCATTAATCAAGATATCTATTCATGACATAAGTAAATTCACATATATCATAAGTAAATTCCTTCCTTACAAGTAAGTCCTTTAACTCGACAATCCTTATTATTTCATCATATTTCGTCACATCTATGAACTTATCATTTCCATATCTAATCTCACCCTTTTCGTTTACATAATTCACAAGATATAAGCATAAACGTCAACCATAACCACAAGCTAGTGCACTTAAACATAACTCTTTCACATTTAACTAATAATCATTCTATAATTCATCATTCGTCTCAAACTTTCCTATAAACATGTCATTCTGGAATCACTTACTTTCACTAAAGAAGATTAAATCTAAATGAATAAATTAATCATACGTTATACATTTATGAAGCACTTATAGGCTTATTATTGAAAATGATTCATCGTATGCTTTCTGTACTATCATAATTCAACCCAAACTCATTTATATATGTATATAAACATATATCTTTAACTGAATAATCATCAATATAATGATACTCACATATGATCAAGAAATTCATTGAACATTTAGCATTTAACACTTACTAATATCTTGACTATACATTAGCCTTTAACATTAAAATAATTTTATAAATTCCATTCACAGTTAGCCCTACGAACTAGTAAATTGACTCGGATACTCGGGTAACTACACCACACCAAAGGCATCATAGATGCATAACAGAGGCGCCGAAGTGCAGATAGGGGCACAAATGTGCAAGCAGGGGCATGTAGTGTGAATAGAGACATCAAAATGTATACAGGGGCACCGAAGTGCAAACAAGGGCACCGAAGTGCAAATCCCATACAAGCGCGCTTTCTAGCCCTATTGGCATGCCAACCGTATCCTAATGATTACTACGTTCAACCGAGCATTTCATGTAATCTATTTCTTTTAAACATATTTATCATTCAAGGGCACTTCATCATTTTCGTACACATGTTATAATATCAATAAATATATTCATACTTTCAATGTTCCATCACAAAGATTAAGATCATCTATTAATCACTTTCATATTTCTCAATACACATGCTGTAACAATACATAATCATGTTGAAATCGCATATGTATCATATCTCATAAATATTCAATAGTTTTCTAATAAATCCTTTCTCACATTATATTCAATTATAATATTTCGAGTTTCACTCACATTTTAAAGATCATATATAAGTATATACATTCACGAATCAACATTAACATTATTTATATATATAGGTATGTAAAATTCTATACCTACGAGCTTACGGCTAAATTGTAGAAATGTCAAAGTACAAGGCTATTTTGGTAATTTTTCATTCTCCTTGATTTTCCACTCGATCTTAATCTAAATTAATAATTTAGACAGTAAAATAATAAATTTTATGCAATTTAGTCATTTTAAAATTTTTACAAAATTACCCCTAAAGTTTCATTTTTATTCAATTTAGTCCCTAAGCCTAAAACATGAAAATTAACCATTTTTACCCATAATTGAGCCCTGCCGAATACTTATGCTATCCAATACAGCCCATTCATGCAACAATTTCACAGAAAATCCTTGTATTTTTACTATTTTTATAATTTAGTCCCTAATAGACAAATTCATCAAAAATCACTTAATAAAATACTTTTAAATAAAAATTAATATTTTAAATTCATCATTTAACATCTAAAATCAAAAGTCTCATCAATAGCAACATTCAAAATATTTAACAGTTTCAAAATCAAAGGTACGGGCTAATTGGACCTAGTTGTAACGATCTCAAAAACATAAAAATTATTAAAAATAGAGCCAAAATCACATACCATGCAATAGGAAACCACCATGGCCGAACTTAGCTTAAAACCTCCATGGAAATTTGATTGTTTGAAGAAGAAACTAAAAAGATGATAACCAATTTACCTTTTGTTTTTATTTTATTTTAATTTAATATACCAAATTACCATTTTAACCTTAGTTAATAATTAAATAAAACATCAAATTCATATCCATTATTGTCCAATAACACCTTGATTGTTCTAATTACCATTTACGTCCTTTTCCCTTTTATTCAATTAACCATTTAATCACTCAAATCAAATAGTGATCAAATTTTACATCTTTTACGATTTAGTCCTTTTAATTAATTAACTATCGAAACTTGAAAATTTTATAATAAAATTTAATACCACATTAATGACACTCGTAAATATTTATAAAAATATTTATGGCTTAGTTTATAGAAATGAGATCTTGATACCTTATTTTCTAAACCCACTTGACCTTAGGGTCTTACCACTTGAACTTATTAAATCATTTATATAACAAAAATCACTATATCAAAAACTTTTTCAAACCATGTTTGACTCGTAAATATTAAATAATAATATTTACAAACTTACTCGTCGAATTTGGTGGCCCCGAAACTACTATTTTTGACAACACTAAAAAACGGGCTATTACAACTTGTTGATAGCGGAAGTGCAGTGGAAGTGTTATCCTGGGAAGCATACCAGAAAATGGGATTAAAAGAGCAAGCATTGTTTAGAGTAGGCCCGTTGTACGGTTTTACGAACCACCTAGTCGAGGTAAAAGGCTCAATCACCTTACTTGTCACCTTAGGGGATGGCAAGTACACTACCACAGAGTATGTTACGTTCTATGTTGTGGACCACCCGATGCCATACAATGCCATTTTTGGAAAACCGATAATAAGGATGGAAAGGATGATAATTGCAACATTCTATATGAAAATTAAGTTACTGATAAACACTGGGGTTGGATTCCTATGATCTGATTAGTGCACTGCGAGGTAGTGTTACATGTTATCTATCAAGCAAGCGAGAGAACCTACGGCCGAGGGGCAGAGTTCGCAAAAGGCTAAGTTAGCAAGTCAGGATCTAGATTTGGATATTCTGGACATAAGAGACAAGCACAGGAGCAAAAAACCTGAAGCTGTGGAGCATATTGAGACCCTGCAGCTATTTTGTGACAACGAAGAGAGAACTGTCAAAATTTCTTTAGCACTAAAAGAAGAGAAGAATATGTTGGTCAAATGTTTAAGAAAAACGAGGATGTTTTTTCTTGGTCTGCAGTAGATATGTCAGGCGTAGACCCCCAAGTGATTGTGCACAAGCTAAACGTTCTCCCAGAGGTGAAGCTAGTAATGTAGAAGAGAAGAAAGTTCGCGCCTCAAGTGATAGAAGCAGTGAAGCAAGAGGTCGCTAAGTTGTTGTCGGTAGGATTGATTCGGGAGTTAGAATATCCAGATTGGGTCTCAAACGTGGTAATAGTGAGGAAAGTGAACGATAAATAGAGGATGTATATCGACTTCACCAACCTCAATAAGGCATGTCCCAAAGACATTTTCCACCTACCCTCGATCAATCATTTGGTCGATGCTTTAGTGGGCCATAAATTCATGAGCTTTATGGATGTATTCTCATGTTACAGTTAGATCCTATGGGAAAGAGACGACTAGGAAAACACAACATTTATTACGAAAGAGAGATTGTTTTACTACCAAGTTATGCCCTTCGGCCCTAAGAACGTGGGCACGACCTATCAGAGATTGATAAATAGGTTATTCAAGGACCAGATAGGTCGCGGTCTCGAGGTCTACGTTGATGATATGTTATTGAAGAGCACGTCCATGAGTGAGCATCTGCAGAGCTTATCACAAACAGTCGCAATCCTCAGAGCTCACAACATAAAACTGAATCCGGAGAAGTGTGCTTTTGAGGTGAGAGCCATCAGATTCTTAAGCTTTATGATTTCAGAAAGGGGAATAGAGATAAACCTAGAGAAAATCCAAGAAATCATGGAAATGTCCCCTCTGAGGAAAATATAAGATATACAACGTCTCACAGGAAGAGTAATAGCACTGAACAGATTTATCTCGAGGATGGCGGACAAGTGCCTCCCATTCTTCAAAGCTCTAAAAGCCTCTTTCTCATAGACAGAAGAGTGTCAGACAACTTTCGAGGAACTAAAGCTATACCCCACCTCCCCCCACTATTGAAATTGCCTTAGATTGGAGAAATACTCTACCTATACTTGGCCACCTCAGAAGAGACAGTTTAGTAGTATTGGTTAAGTCAAAAGATATCTACCAGTTCCCGGCATACTATGTCAGCAAGGTACTCCAAAATGGCAAATTGAGATACTCAAAAATAGAAAAATGCATCTATGCTCTGATTGTTACAGCTCACAAATTACGACCTTACTGTAAAGCCCATTCGATTGTTATGTTCACCAATCAACCTATGAAAGAAGTACTATTCAAGGCAGATACTTCAGAAAGGGTAATGAAGTAGAGTATTGAGCTCTCTGAATACGAGATCGACTTCTCCCCACGAACTACAATAAAGGGACATGTACTGACTGATTTCATAATGGAATGTTCCTTCAAAAGAACTGTAGACGCAGTAGGTAACATAAGCTATGATTTGAGATGATGGATAATATATGTCTTGTAAAAATTGTACGCTATATGAACTTTGATGAATGTTAACAAATTGATCTGTTGCATTTATGGCAGAGCATGACATGCTAATGGTTCAATGAGTTATATTTTATGATAAGGCACCATATGTCCCGCATTTTATACTAAAATTGCTATTTCATTTGTTGAACGTCGTTTAATAACTAACCCCTCCTCAGAAAGTACATATGCAACTGACAATCCAAAAGGTTGGTTAGTTTACGTTGATGGCTTTGTAGCCAAAATAGGATCAGGGTCAGGAGCACTCATAATTGACCTTAGAGGCAACGAGTGACAGTATGAATTATCGTTTGGGTTCCAAACATCGAATAACATCATTGAGTATGAGGCCTTGGCTTTAGGGTTACAATTACCATGCCAATTAGGAGCAAATGATCTAATTGTCCACACAGATTCACAATTGGTGGCAAAGCAGACGAATGGTGAATACGACGTGAATGAAACAATGCTGAAAAAATATCATACAATGGCAACTAAGTTGCTCGTAGGATTGAACAAAGCCTAAATTAGACAACTTCCAAGAAATGACAACACACACATTGACGCCTTGTCACAATTATCATCCTCTGTAATCATCGAAGAAAGAGGAAAAATCCTGTTAGAGTATAGGGAAACCTCGAGCTATGACACGCCCCAGGTATTTTACATGACTTAGGAGGAGACTTGGATGACACCAATAATCTGCACACTCCAAGGCGAGCAAGACAATGAAAATAGGAAAAAGCTCGTAAAACTACAATGCAAGGCTGCGAGGTATGCCATCATCACAAATCATAAATATTTGCTAAACTCTCAATATATGAATTGCATATTTGAATGTTGCGAGCTCATTACATGATAAATCAAGACAGCATGTTTTATCTTATGATTTGTACTGTATAGAAAAGGGTTTTTGTATCCACTATTACGGTGTCTATCTCCATCTGAAGCAGAGTACTTTATGAGAGAGATCCACAAAGAAATTTGTGGCGATCACTTATGAGGCAGATTACTTACACATAAAATCTTTAGGCAATGATACTACTGGCCTACAATCTAGGAGGACACCTATAAGTTAGTTTGCATGTGCGATTCCTGCCAGAGAAATGCCGAAGTCCAGCGACAACTAGCAGAACCTCTCAAAGCCATGTCAAGTCTATGGCCATTTACAACTTGGGGGGTTGATATCCTTGGTCCATTCCTAAGAGCCACAACATGAAAGAAATTCATAGTAGTGGCTATAGACTACTTCACCAAATGGATTGAAGCGGAAGCTTTGGCAACCATTACAGAAAAAAATAGAGTATTTCCATTAGAAATCAATTATTTGTAGGATCGGGATACCTCACACGACCATCATGGATAACGACATACAGTTTCAGGGTAAATTCAAAAAATTCTGTATTGATATCCAAATAGTTCTGGCTCAAAGCTTAGTAAAAATGCCACAAACCAAATGGGCAAATGGAAGCGATGAACAAAAAAAATTCTAACAGCCCTCAAGAAAAAAGCAGGCGAGGCTAAGAGTGCTTGGTTGAAAGAGTTACTTCGAATTTTATGGGCCCTGTGAACTATACTCCACACCATAATAGGAGAAACAACTTTCTCTCTAGTTTAAGGTGCAGAAGTTGTAATCCCTGCAAAAATTTGTCTAAGGTCGCATAGAACACAACACGTTGATGAAGAAGCTAATCAGGAGGCTCTCAGACTTAACCTCGATTTGATTAACGAACTCAGAGAAGCAGTAGAAGTTAGAAACACAACACACGCCCAATAGGTAGCTCGCTACTATAATTCCAAGGTTAGAAACAAATAGTTCTAAGTGGGCGACCTCATCTTAAGAAATACTGAGGCTAGTCTACATGCTTCCGAATGAGGAAAAATGGCTCTAAATTGGGAAGGACCATATAAAGTGATAGAAAAAATAGGTTACAGAGCGTACACGTTAGCAAAAATAGAGGGCACAGTTGTACTACGAACATAAAATGCTCGATATCTCAAAAAATACTATGTATAACTCCTTATCCAATGAATGAAAAAAATTTTCCCCAACAGCGTTCATGTGATATTAAGGTTTGTAGGAGAAAAGCAGCAACCTCCAAAACAGTTAGTGAGATCAAAGCTCCCAACTATCATATTAGGGTTCACAGGTGAAAAACCGCAATCTCCAAAGCAATTAACGAAAGCAAAGCTCTTAGTTGTCATATTAAGGTTCGCAGGCAAAGAGTCATAATCTCTAAAATAGTTAGTAAGAGAAAGCTCCTAGCTGTTATATTAAGGTTCTTAGGTGAAGAGTCGTAACCTCCAAAATAGTTAGCGAGAGCAAAACTCCCAGCTGTAACATTAAGGTTCATAGGTGAAGAGCCGTAACTTCCAAAATAGTTAGCGAAAGCAAAGCTCCCAACTGTAACATTAAGGTTCACAGGTAAAGATTCGCAACCTCTAAAATAGTTAATGAGGGCAAAGCTCCCAGCTGTAATAGTAAGGTTCACAGACGAAGAGCCATAACCTCTAAAATAATTAGCGAGAGTAAAGCTCTCAATTGTCATATTAAGGTTCACAAGCGAAGATCCGCAACCTCTAAAGCAGTTAGCGAGAGCAAAACTCCCCAGCTTTCATATTAAAGTTCGTAAAAGAAGAGCCGCAACCTCCAAAATAGTTAGTGAGAGCAAAGCTCCTAGTCGTAATATTAAGGCCAGCAGGCAAAGAGTTGCAACCTCCAAAATAGTTAGCGAGAGCAAAAGCTCCCAGCTATCATATTAAGGTTCGCAAAAGAAGAGTCCCAACCTCCAAGTGTAACAGCCCGATTTAGACCCTAGTCAGAACAGTGGTTTCAGGACGACAAATCTGAGTCAGAAGAATACTTTAATATTATTTTCTATGTTACAACATGATAGGTGATATGTGTGAAAAATTTCGTATGAAAATTTTATCGTTTATGTGCTTAATTCGATAAAAGGACTAAATATTGTAAAGTGTAAAAGTAGCATGCTATAAGTTAAGAGTGTCTAATTGCTATGGTTTATTTAATGAAAGGTCCTTATGATGATATTAGACCATGGATAGTGGGAATGGACATAAATGGGTTTATATTAAATGATTTTCATGTTAATTCATTAAGGATAAAATGGTAATTGAATATGCGAGACTAAAGTCTCGTTGGCTGAATAATTAGCACTAAGTGTGTGATACTTAGCCAAATTTCGGTTCAACGTAAAGGCACTAAGTGTGCGATATATTATAGCTTTGGCGAATTTGTTGGCACTAAGTGTGCGATGTTATTGAACGAGGAAGTGGTAAATGTAACAAATATGTATGAGATGGTACAGGTATATTCGAAACCTATGTGGTTGATGTTATTATGTATGAAATAGAAACAAGAGTATAAGAATGGATGAACATGGTTGAATAAGTTGGGAATGAGTAGAAATAAATATATTTGTATGTGATTTAAAAGAAATGGTATGAAATGAGTAATAGTTATGATTAAGATTGAGTAGTAATTTGAGTTGAACTATGTGTTAGCAATTATTTCATATAGTAATTTTTCTATAATGAGTTAAATGTATTATATTATGAACTTGCTAAGCTCTGAGCTTACTGTGTGAAGTTTTTTTTTTGTTTTATAGTGTTATAAAGCTAGCTCAGATCCGGGGATCGTCAGAGACTCAATCACACTATCAGATATCTATTTTGGTATATTTTTTAAAATGTAAATACTAAAGTGTGGCATGTATAGACTAGAGATCTTGGAATTTGTTTTGAAAGGTGAAAATCTTGCCATGTGATATGGCGTGATATAAATGTGATTATGGTTTAATTATGATATGTAATTGGTGTTGAGATTTGGTATGTTTCTATGTATATTCGGCCTAATGAGAAATGGCAATTTTGGCATATTGATGATTATGTATTTGGCTTTATGAAATGGCTTCTTACCGTTGTGATTTAATGTTTGTAGAATCATACATTACGGCCCATTTTGGTATATAATTTCTTAAGAAATGCCTTGGTGTGATTGGATTTGGAATGATGAATTGGTTAATTATATGGTATAGATATATATAACATGGTTAATAAGGTATGTGATTTTGGTGTATGTTTTGGATAGTTGAATCATGGTGATTTGAAATGATGTTTCGAATTGACATATAAGTTATGTGATGAGCACGAATGTAACCATATATAAATGAGCAATTGAATAGATTTTGAAGTTGAAAAATGACATGTATTGACCTTGTGATGATTTGATAGGTATAAGTAATTTTGGTAATTGATATCTATGCATTTGATATGTAATAAGCTTTGTGATTTGGCTTAAATTTGGTATATGCGATAGTATGAAATTATATAAGTATATGAGTTAAGGAATTTGGTCTATAATTGTTATATGATTGTATTGAAATTGAGATAATGATTATAGATGAATGAATGGTTGTGGCATGTGAATTTGGTACACTTTGGCATGGATAATAAGCATAATTTTGGTTAGTGATAATAGAGATTGAATGTCTACGATGTGTTAATGATTGAATGATGTATGTGAAATAATTGTATAATGATGTGTATTGATTGGTAATGCCTCGTAACCCTAATTCGGCAACGAAATCGGATTAGGAGTGTTACAATTGGTTCGTATCAGAGCTACGGTTTAGTCGATTTTAGGACTAACGTAGCTATACATGCCATATATACAAACTATGAAAGTGTGATGATTCCTAACAGCTAAAATGTGTTTTTCATATAATAATGGATACCGATGGAGCTGTAGCTGATGATGTTCAAAGTAATGCACCTACTCCCGCTCAAGGGGCCACACAGAATGATTCTAGACCAGTTAGTGGCAGCCATGGGGAGGAGGCTAACAAGCCTTCTTCCAGATGATGAATGAGTGGTTTACGGAGTTTGTTCGAACAAATTTGGTTGCTCAACAACCTTCACCACCGTAAATTCCTGTTGTACCACAAGTTACTGATCTGATACGTCTGAGTAGACCTCCTGTTGATAAAATTTAGAAATATGGGGCGGAAGAGTTCAGGGCTATTGTTGATGATAATGCTGAGCAAGCCGAATTCTTGCTAGAAAATACGATAAGAGTATTTGAGGAGTTATCTTGTAACCCTGAGGAGTGCCTTAAATGTGTTATTTCACTTTTGAGAGATGTTGCGTATTAGTGGTGGAATACATTAATATCAGTGATTCTGAGGGAATGGGTTACCTGGGAGTTCTTTCAGACAGAGTTCAGAAAGAAATATATTAGCCAAAGATATTTTTACAAAAAAACGGAAAGAGTTCCTTGAGCTAAAGCAGGTCGTATGACCATGACAGAGTATGAAGGTGAGTTCGTAAGGTTGAGTAAATATGCAAGAGAATGTGTTTCGATAGAAGCTATCATGTGTAAACGATTTGTTGATGGGTTGAACGAAGACATTAAACTTCTAGTCGGGATTCTTGAATTGACAGAATTTGTTGTGTTGGTTGAAAGAGCTTGTAAAGCTGAAGAGCTTAGTAAAGAAAAGAAGAAAGTTGATTCAGAGGCTAGAGACGATAGAAAAAGATCAATGAGTAATCCATATCAATCTTCATCAAAAAGGTTTACAGATTCACCTAGTCGTTCAAATGCTTCGGTTGAACGTTCGAATAGAGATCGTGTGAAACAATATACAAGTCCTAAAGCTCAAACTATGGAATCAAGTGTTGGCAGTGTCAAAAACAATAAGCCTTAGTGTAGACAATGTGGTAGACATCATATTGGTGAGTGTTGGGGCAAATATAATAATAGAGTTTGTTACAAATGTGGTTCGCGAGATCATTTTATTCGAGATTACCGGAGTTGACTGAGAAAGATAATGTTCAGAGTATGAGACCGAGTAACCCAGCACTTAGGGGTAGACTACCCAGAAACACGGGTAATATAAGTGGCATCCAGAGGGGAACTAAAGACAAGGCTGTTAGGTCTAAGGCTCGTGCACCTGCCAGAGCTTATGCTATCTTGCTCGTGCAGAAGCTTCGTCTCCAGATGTGATTACCAATACTTTCATTCTCTATGATACCAGTGTTATTGCACTGATAGATCCTGGACCGACTCATTCTTATGTATGTGAGACTTTAGTATCTAGTAAGACATTGCCAGTAGAGTCTACTGAATTTGTGATTAGAGTATCGAACCCCTTGGGCCGGTGTGTCTTGGTTGATAAAGTATGTAAGAATTGTCCATTGATGATTCGAGACTCATGTTTTTCGGCTGATTTGATGTTGTTGCCATTTGATGAATTTGATATAATTCTGGGCATGGATTGGTTAACGTTGCACGATACTATTGTGAATTCCAAAAGGAAAACTATTGATTTGAGATGCAAGAATGACGAGATAATCCAAATTGAGTCCAGTGATCTAAACGGGTTGTCAGCTGTGATATCTGCAATGAAAGCTCTGAACTATGTGAAAAAGGGTTGTGATCCCTATTTTGCCTATGTGATTGATTCGAAAGTAACAGAAAAGAAAATAGAATCTGTACTGGTTGTCTATGAATTTCTTGATGTGTTTCCTGGAGAACTTCCGGGACTACCTCCGAGAAGTTGAATTTGGCATTAAGTTAATACCGGGAACAACTCTGATTTCGATAGCTTCATACAGAATGGCACCAACCGAATTAAAAGAATTGAAAGCTCAGTTGCAAGAATTAACTAATAGAGGTTTCGCACGACCAAGATTTCTCCCTGGGGTGCACCGGTTTTGTTTGTGAAAAAGAAAGATGGAACTATGAGAATGTGCATCGACTACCGACAGCTCAATAAAGTGACTATAAAGAATAAGTATCCTTTACCACAGATTGATGATTTGTTCGATCAGTTGAAATGGGCTGCCGTGTTTTCAAAGATAGATTTGAGATCGGGTTACTATCAACTGCGAGTTAAAGAATCCAATGTGTTGAAAACTGCTTTCCGAATGAGGTACGAACACTATGAGTTTCTGGTTATGCCTTTCGGACTTACTACTGCACTTGCTGCTTTTATGGATCTCATGAATCGGATCTTCAGACCATATTTGGATCGATTTGTGGTTGTGTTTATAGATGATATCCTGATTTATTCCCGGGATGAACCTGAGCATGCCGAACATCTAAGATTAGTACTACAGACTTTGTGTGATAAGCAATTATATTTGAAGTTCAATAAATGTGAGTTATGGTTATGAGAAGTTAGTTTTCTAGGACATGTTGTATCAACATCGGGTATTCGGGTTGATCCAAGCAAGATTTCGGTAATATTAGATTGGAAGCCTCCGAGAAGTGTATCTAAAGTCTGAAGTTTTCTGGGACTTGCTGGTTATTACAGACAGTTCGTAAAAGGTTTCTTTATGATTGCAACCCCGATAACGAGACTACTTCAGAAAGATGTTAAGTTCGAGTGGTCAGAAAAGTGCTAGAAAAGTTTTATTCAATTGAAACCTTTGTTGACAAAAGCCCTAGTGCTAGTTCAGCCAGAATTGGGTAAAGAATTCATAATCTTTAGTGATGCATCTTTGAATGGTATGGGCTGTGTTTTGATGCAGGAAGGCAAAGTGATAACTTATGCCTCGAGAAAATTAAAGCCACATGAAAAGAATTATCTGACGCACGACCTTGAGTTAGCTGCTATTGTATTTGCTTTGAAGATATGGTATCACTATCTGTTCGGTGACAAATGTCATGTATATTTAGATCATAAAAGCTTGCAATACCTAATGACTCAGAAATATTTGAATCTGCGATAGAAAAGATGGTTAGAACTGTTAAAACACTACGAGCTTGTTATTGATTATCATCTGGGAAAAGCAAATGTTGTTGCTGATGCTTTGAGTCGAAAATCACTGTTTGCGTTACGTGCTATGAATGCTTAGTTGTCTATGTCTAATGATGGTTCATTTTTAGACGATTTGAAAGCAAGGTCTTTATTCTTACAGTAGATTTATGATGCTTAAGACATTCTCAATTATCTTTTTCTTAAAATCCTCAAAGACCCGAAGATGTTTCCTGGTTATGCCATCCACCTGACCATGGCACTTCCGAATAATCCTATTTGTTTTGGTTGCATGCTTTACTGTAAGCCCGTCCAACTTAGCTTGCAGAACCTCTTTGCTTTCTCTTTTAGTGGCCACCTTACACTTTAACCTCTTCACCTTAGTCTTCACAATGGGAAGACACTCCGTAAGATCTTCGTTTTGCTTGATGATGATCTCATTTTCCTCAATCATCTTATGATGTTGTTCACTACTTCTCACCAACTCACCTTAATATTTGTGATCTCCCTCTGATGGGCCTCCTCATACCTTAGTCCAACCACATTAGCCTCAAAAAGCAAAAATTGCAGCGAGGAGCACAGGCTTGATGTTGGGGGGTAGTTGCGTGTTGCTTAGCCTAACAGACTCTGGCATTGAGGCCTGCCAACTTAGGGCTACAAAGTTAGGGTTATAAGGGTTCTCCTACGTGCTCAAGTCCCCATGCCAAGGAAATGAACCTCCATTACCCTCAATTTGCGTTTCTCCAACGATGGGCACAGAAGGAGAAACACAAGCAATAGGTGGAGGGGTATCATCAGCAATAGTGACCGGTGAACTAGTAGTTGGAGCAGAAGATGGTAAGTTCGTCGGTAGAAAAATAGGACTCGAAGCTCCAACAACAAGCCCAATAGGATTTGTAACACCCCTAACCCATACCTGTCACCGGAACAGGGTTACAAAGCGTTACCAGAATATACAGATCAATTACAGAAATTTTGATATCATTTAACATTCATATCAGAAATAAATCATATACAATCACAATGTCCCTTATATGAGCCCTTGAGGCCTAAATTATGCTTTAGACACAAGTCAGGACTAGACTAGGAACTCTGAGAATTTTTCGCAAAATATCAAAATTTTTCCAAGGTGTAGAGGACACATGCTGGTGTGGCCAGGCCGTGTGTCTCACACAGTCAAGAGACACGCCCATGTCCCAGGCCATGTCGGCATTCGAAATAGGGGCACACAGTCGTGTCGCAGCCCGTGTCCAAATTAGGGTGCTCACTGACTTGGGTCACACGGCCAAGCCACATGCCCGTGTGCTAGGCCGTGTGAACATTTTTGAGCATTCTGTTTTAAAACTTTAAAGATGCAGGGGACACACCGCCAAATCACACGCCCGTGTGTTAGGCCATGTGTCACACATGGCTGAGACACACGCCTGTGTCTCTGCCCGTGTGGACGAAATAGGCCATTTTCAAGCCTTATTTCTCACCCAATTTTTGTCTTCCACCTACATTATCACTTTAACACATTCACAAACCAATACAAGATATTCATGTCAAGCCAATATCATGTCTTAAGCATAACATTATATCACACACAACCAAGTATATAAACTTACCTTATTGACCAAATTATCATATTCAATTACATTTCATTTCCATTCATTCACACATATATCAATTTGATGAGGCCACATTCATATATATATATATATATACCAAATTGTACCAACACAAGCCATTCTAATGGCAAATCATATAAAAAACATTTACATGCTAACATTGGCCAAGTTAACCTATACATGTCATTATAATCAAAAGTAATTTACTAATTATACCGAAATGAGCCGAAAGATAGTGTGATGTTGCCCCGACTAGCTTCCAACCAAATCGAGCTTCTGAATTACTATAAAACAGGGAAAATAAAACCGAGTAAGCTTTTAAAGCTTAGTAAGTTCGTATAACATAGGATTAAACTTACCATTTAATCATATGAAAGGAAACATACAAGGCATATTTAAGCAATTTGACCAAAAGCCCTAACACATATCCTCATCAACAATGTTAGACATATAAACATGTGTGAGCTCAACAATAATCAAATTTCTATATACATTTACTTTTTACATCATGTGTCCATATATCATAAATAAATCATATCCATGTATTTCAAGTATTTACTTATAATAATTCATCTTGAATTCATATTATCTCATATGGAACTTTTCCCGTTGAACCATTTAAAATATTGATGAATACATGGGTGGTACACACAAAGTGTACAATTTCATAAACCGTCAATTCATATTTAGGTATGCCCATTCGAGCATATAATCGTGAAGCTCTTTTGAGCCATATAACGGGAAGCTCATTTGAGCTGTATAATAGGAAGCTCATTAGAGCCATAATCAGAAAGTTCAAGCGCGCCAATATCGAGAAGCTCCAGAGAGCCATTAATCAGGAATCTCGCAAGAACCATATAACGGGAAGCTCGTGGGAGCCAAATATCAGGATGCTCATGAGAGCTAATAACTGGACGCTCTTTCAAGATGTGGTGTGCCCGCAACACATGTAGGACCACAACCAATTCGGGAACCCTGTATCCATCGAATTTCATTTATTTAAATAGGACTTAATAATTGTCGAGCATTGTCGGATATGTGACTAATTTTCATACTTGTCAATTACACAATCCACATACATAACATTCAATTCAAACATATAATTATACAATTTAGTTACACGAACTTACCTCAACAATGTTCGTGTACTCAAAAGCTACTAATCCGCTACTTTCTCTTTTCCTTGATTTAACTCTGTATTTGATCTATCTGGATCTATACAAATTAATTTAACATCAATTTATATTCAATTCAATCCAATTCACATCTTAGGCAAAATTACCATTTTTCCCCTATACTTTTGATTAATTACAATTTCATCCCTAGGTTCGGAAAATGAATTTCATGCAATTTAATCCTTATTCCAAGACTAGCCAATTTTTACATATAACATTAACAGCCCATGTATTTCATAAAATTTAGAATTTTTCCATGAATTTTATATCTTTTCAATTTAGTCCTTAAATCATGATTTCATCAAAATTCCCTCAACAAAAGTTGTTTATCTTTCAACAACCTTTCATTTTATACCATAAAACTTCATAATTCATACATAATCATCCATGGCAAAACCCTAACACTTTGATAACTTTAAAAATTAATCCCCGAGATAGCTAGATTAAGCTATTACGATCTCAGAAATATGAAAATTACTAAAAATGAGACAAGAATACTCACCTAATTAATCCAGATAAGTTTGCTCAAAACCCAATTTCCATGGCTAGGGTTTCCATGTTTTTGTTTTAGGAAAGATGATAATATGATGATATTTTTGTTATTTAACTAATTTATCATCTTTTATTATTTTTCCTTTGCAATTTAGTCATTTTCTTTATTTAATTTTCCATTGATGAATCATCATACTTATCTACTAACTCCACTTAATGGTCTATTTTCCATATAAGGACCTCCAATTTTGAATTCTATAGCTATTTGATACCTATAGCTACTAGAACTCAACTTTTGTATTTTATGCAATTTGGTCCTTTCCATCTAATTAGACATATAACCGATAAAATTTCTTTACAAAATTTTCATACGCTATTTCAATCATAATACAGACCATGAAATAATTTTAAAATAAATTTTCTTCTGAACTCAAATTTGTGGTCCCGAAACCACTGTTCCGATTTCACTGAAAATGGGATGTTATAGGATCTTTTCTCTTTTTACTATGACGCTCCAACTGTACACTGTTTCTCTTCTATTCACTTGCAGAGCCAATATGCACAGCCCTTGTGGTGGTCTTACGCTTCTTGCAAGCACCGTCGACCAAGGAGTCGATGTCTATTGCCTCGTCGAGTTCGCGAGAAAGGCTATTAGTCCCACTTGAAGTATCCTTGGAGCCTTGATCAATTCCTACACCAGTAATACCCCTGTGATCAGTGGGAGCATTTAATAAATTAATATTTGACCCAATTACCCCCTTGTGCTAACTCAACAAGAGCAAACGGATGAAGCTTCATCTAGCAATAGTGATAGAAGAAGTTAAAGGGCTCCGGCATACAACCCAGCAATATTTGACCCAACTAATCGAAAGAGTCATGAGGCCAAGTAGCCCTCTCAGACAACACACCAACTGAATGAGCGACCTCTTGATTGTCACCAAGTCTCCATCCACTGGAGCTAAAACCCTCCAAATAATAACTGAAGATATCCCTTGTTGTGATGAAAGTCTCCAGAGTCAGCGTGTGACTAGTACGAAGCCTCTGAAACTAGGCAACAGCTTCATCCGTAGCAAGGCTTTGTTGAAATACGTATATGTCTTTACTGGGTGAAGACCATTTTATGGGAAATCGAAGTCCTCACCAAGAATATTGCTAACTCGGACATACTTTCCTCGATTCAGATGAAGATTAGAATAGTGATTTCAAATAATTATTTGCACTCTCTTGTGAGGAGGGAAGTAGTAGAACCCCATCGAGGCCTTCAAACCATGGCCCTTTAACTGATACAAATATTGGAAAATAATGAGCATAGTTATCTCACCATGTTGACTACAATTGAGGAAATACGCTATGGCGAGCCACCAGAAAAAACCTGAAAGTTGGTCAGGAGCAACGTCGTAGTCATTTAAAAGGCTACAGAAGAAAAGGTACAGTGGTAAATGAAACCCATGTTGGATCGTCGGCACCCCTATGGCACAGCGAAAAAATAATAATTCGGCGATCCCAACCACGGATCCATATGTGAGGAACGAATCTGGGCGAAATGGTTGCGAAATTACCTAATGCTTATTCAGAGTAGACAACAACGCCTCAACAACGAGTAGTCTGATCTGCTGTCGAACCAAGCCGCAATCTATCGTGATCCCGGCCTCTACGTAACCCACCCAGTTGACTACGAGCGGAAGAAATCACCAAAACAATTTTGAAAGTGATTTTTCTTTGACGGCTGCTAGACCCAAGCAAAGGAAAAATGGGATCCTTATAAATATTTTATTTTTAGGGTTTTTTTTAGGAATTAAATAAATATAATAATATTTTAAACCGAAAATTATAATTACATTAATTATAATATAATTTCTGTAAACCATATATTTATTTGAATTCATATGCTAACCAAATTTATGTCCTCATTATGCGTACAACAACCTTGTACATAATGTGTTGGAAATTTGATTACCAAATTAAATTAATTCTATAATTAATTTAATTCAAGCGACCCCCAAAAATAATACCAACTATGGCTTATTCCGTTCATTTCAACAATAGGGTGTGACCCTGTAGGTTCTTGTAACGTTAGCAGTAATACTAGAACGATTCCAATGTTACAAACAATGAGTGGCATCTAGCAATGCATCATTGCTACCTAAGTCACAAGAGATCATGATTCGACATAACCTTTTTATGATTAACCTTTTATGCAATAATCCTTAAGTCCTTTATCTCTGGATTGGACACAAGTCATGGAATAGTCACACTTGCATAGTCCATTCCATGTTCCTTGACATCTTAAGCAGACTACGATATACAAATAAGTATGACATCTCATATCAACTTATTTGAGCATGGCCATGCATTTCTAGTCTCACTTAATCAAGTGGCCTAAGATATTACTTCCATTATGTATGAGGGACTTATTCTATATCGACCAACCATATCCCTCTACATCGATTATGGTATATCCAACATCAACATTTATAAAAGAACCAGTTATGGTGTATGTTTGACTGTATCAAGATATACTACTCACGATGTTGGGATTATGATGATCTCAAGTCTGAGGATCATATACATATTAATCACTATGAGTAATGTCATGACAAATACATAATAATCCAAGAAACATACTCATAATAGGTCAGTCCAATATGTTGTTCTCTAACACATATATTCATGCATCGATTCTGACATTCCATATCAATGACAACTCTTTATCATCAATCAACTGCATGTTAGTCTTAATGCATTATCGTTGTCCTATCCAACAATAATACTTGACTAAGGATCTTTTAAGAATAATCATATTATTCTCAGGACATTATTATAAAACAATTTATTTATACACACAGAAAAGAAACTGAAATAATAATGGTAATGCCTTATATTAATAAACATGATAAATCAAGTATGTTATTACTTATTACAACCATCTCATGATTGATCTTTGGGCATACTCTAACAACCCAACCTCCAGCGTATACAATGGAACAGGAAACTATCCTCAATGGGCTCACACAACCGATGTGACTCCTTTAGAAGGGAGAACTCATATGAGAAATTAGGAAATTTTATTCCCCGTATCGACAGAACCTATTCCAACTCCTCCCATTTAGCGGTGCAAGCGTACGATTTCTCTATCACTAGAACCGGGGACGACTGACGGATTGGAACGATGTGGTTACCAGCTCCTCTCATCCTTACCATGTTATCGATAAAAGAAGGTAACATAAGTTTTAAAAGAAAAAGTAAATTTTATGAAAATTACCTTTGTTTTGATTGTAGAAAACGCTAAGAATGGAGGATTTAGGGTTCAGAAGGATATCCTTTTAGTGAAGAAGTTCCCTTTCCACCTCTTAGACGATTCATATGATCGAGGTAAATCAACGTCCCAGATGTGAACAAATGGACACAGTTCAATTTTCAATGATCAGATACGTACACACGAGAACTGCTCACGCACGTGGCAAAGCAACCATTATACATCATAGTCCGCAGTGTACCCATCAAGCTACATTTAATCCTAATGTGATGGACCTAAAGAGCGCTACTTTATGACACCTCTTAGGCCACTTGGGGGGAGTAAATTGTTATATGCCAATAACTTGAGACCTGAGTCCTAGAAAGGATCTAAGCCTCCGACCCACGACCCGACCACGAGAAGACAACAAGGCGAACAAGCTTGCAAGGCAAGGCCACAAATCCAGCTCACGGAAACCTTGTGCGAGCCATATGGTAAGGTCGCAGGATCAGCTCGCGGATCTAGCTCACAGAAACCTAGGGAAGATCGCAGTCTTACTTAGAATACACCCAAAGAACTCAATGAAAGGGGCGTATGGCCATCTAGACACATGTCCAGTAAGTATGAAGCCCGCCCAGAGCGCCAATGCCAAAAGCAGAAAGGACCACGTACTCTGTAGACACGTGCCCAACAGACCTGAAGTTCGCAGAGAATGTCAGTATCGGAGGCAATAGAATCAAGACAAAGTAGTGGGGTCCTACTATGAGCTATAATAGTCCTTATAACCGCATGTATAAATACCCCAACATTCCTATCAATAATACAGAAGAGAAATATTAGTCAACAATATTTTTAATTGCATTTAAAGTTGATTTTTTTAATTTATAAAAATAAATAGAATTTGATAGAAATAAATCATTTAATATATTTTTATTAATAAATACAATTATTTGATGCTGACACGTGATAAGAATCTAGTTGTTAACAAATTATTTTGACTTTAAAATGATTTCCTATAAATTATAACTTTGTGTCCAAAAATATTGGTTATGTGTTATTTAAAAATAATGCATTTTTTCCGAGTTAAACACACTAAAGCCATTTAGATTTTCTTATGTTGTAACAAAATAAAAGATATTTGAGTGAAAAGAAAACAACAAATTAATTAACATAAATAAATAAAACCTATTAAAAAACATGATAAAAAAGCCAATTTTTTGCTCATTTAGAATTCTTTGCTCATTTATCCACTCTCTCACACCAATTTTCTGTTGCTATTATATATATACAAAATCTGATATAAAATGATATATATATCCTGAATTATTTAATTCCTCCACTTTGAATGCCTATAAAAGGCCAAGAATTCTTTAGAATTCTTTGCTCATTTATCCACTCTCTCACACCAATTTTCTGTTGCTATTAAAACTCTTCTTTTCTTCTCCAAATTTTTCAAATGTTCTGGTGATAGAAAAAGGCAACATCCACTCTCTCACACCAATTTTCTGTTGCTATTAAAACTCTTCTTTTCTTCTCCAAATTTTTCAAATGTTCTGGTGATAGAAAAAGGCAACGTTCATTCGTTGATCGTTGTAGAGGTGCTACTACTTTGATCACTGTTATTTTGTAACTTGAGAGACATTCGACCAACATTTCTCCAAGTACCGTAGGAGCGGCCGTATCTGTCTTAAGGAAACTATGTTTCATAGGCCTCAACGTTTCGTAAAATATTTTCCTCCTTTTATTTCAACTTCTGTTACGGCTTTATTTTGATTTTCATATTTAACAAATTAATTATGAATAATTCTATTTGATTATATATATGTTTATTTATATTTTAATTATTTTATTCGCTAACATGTTTTTATCCAACAAGTTTCAAGTGTGTGACCCGTCATTGTATTATTAATTAAATTAATATAGTAAGCTTCACTGCATATGCGAATTTTAAAATTTCTATCACATTGACAACCTACCTACCTATTTTCCAACCCAAACATTATCTACTCCATGCAAATAGAAATTAAACCATCATTTTATTCATGTTTGTATCGAATTATAATGATTTTAAAGCTAATAGTTTTTTATGTTTTCTTTTTAATTTTCTCAAGGGAGTGATGTCACCCAGACAAAATTACATGCAAGACAGCCTAGGCTAATGTCTCTTTGCTGTCAATACCACTATTTGGCCATAGGCTTATACTTTAGGAGGTGGGCTGTAAAGTAAAACATAAAAAGATTACATTCTCTTCAAAATGCTTTGTATCATTTTGTGTTGTCTCCCTCTTTTTTCTTAGCTAAGCTTTATTGGTTAATCAAATCTAAGCTTTAGGGTCTAACTGTTTTGAAATTTTGTTGATTTAATTTTACATATTTTCGGGGTTTTTTTTTATAGTTTGAAAGGTGTATTTTAGTTTTAATCTATTTCGTTTGAGAGTGTGACATATAATTTTGATATTTTTAAATATTTAAATAATTTTATTGCACAGTTAAAAATACTTATCCAATCATAAAAAAAATCAATTACCTGTATGTTTAAAAAGTGACGTAAAATCATTTGATTATTTGAATGAATTAATGAAAATATTGTTGCATGACTAAAAATATAAATTTAAGAAAAAAATAAGAGAATTAAAATTGATCAAATTATTTTAAGGAATATTATCTTAATGGCAAGTTTATAACCTTGAATATTGAGACCCCATGAATTCTGGCTTTTTAATTCAAATTTATTTTGCTTTAAGTTCCATTATGTATTGCCTTAAATTTTTAACAAATGGCATTCTTCCAAAAACATATATAGTGAAATTCCAAGAAAAAATTGAAAATGATTTTATTAAATTGATATTTTATGGAGTTAATTAGTCAACTGGAAAGGAAATTAGTGAGAATGAAGATGAATTTTGAAATTTTGGAAAAGAATTAAATTGGAGATTTTGAGAAATATGAGGATTACAGTGTAAATTGATTAAAAGAAGAAAAAAAGTGAATTAACCATAATTATTTAGTAAGAAGATTATATGGAATATATTGGTATGAAGGATTTCAAAAGAAATGAGTATGGATTAAATTGAATAGAGTAAAAAGTATAGTGGCTAAAATACATTTTCTCCATAAAAGGGGGCATTTTGGAATTTTCACATGGGATCATATTTTTTTTTAATTTTAAAAATGCAAATATGTTGGATGTTGGGAGATTTTATCAGCCACTAGTTGTTGGGATATGATGCCCTTAGTGTAGTTATTTCGTCATTAATGTTGGTAATTTTTCAAACAAATTGATTAATAAAATTTCATTGTTTAATTATTATATTTTATATATTTGTCCTCAATGGTTTCTGCATGAAAAACAAAATATATAAGCAAATTTTGGCTCACTGATTACCTAACATTTAACTAATATCAAGTTGCATCATATGGTCGGATCGTGATGCAAGAAAATTTATATTAGTAGGTGATCTAAATTGTCCATAGTTGGAAGAATCAAAGTTGAGAAAATTGATTCAATGGATTATTATGTCATCTATCAAGTCCAAATTTAGGAGATACCTTGTCTTGAGTATTGGAGTGGATGAATCCAAGAAAGATAGAGACATAAGTGTGATTGTTTAGACTAACAATACATCGGGTATGATCCAAGTGGAATTTATCCTAGACTTGTTTGTGGATTTATTCACTTGTGATATTCATGCTGTGACATGCCTCAATCTTGAGTAAGTAACTGCCTATGAGTATGTAACTCATATACTTGATATATTAAAAGCTTGTGTTCAATTGATAATAAAGTCGAAAGCTAGTATGTTGAGTATACGACTAATGTATGTCATAACTTTGCTTATAATAGTGGAATTCATAGCTCAATAAAAGGGTAAAAGATATTCCCTCATTGGCATTTCATAGGTTATGAAAAATGAAATGTGCTCATGAGTCATTTGTCTAGGACAAATGATTTTATTACCATATGTTAGTAATATACTTTTTTATGGAGGAAGATGTCATGGTTACTATGAGATAAAATAGAATCATATTGGATAAATGAATTTACCCCAAAGAGATAAATGATATCTATGAGGGTAACTGATCGACTGTTTAACGTCACAACAATAATATGAAAGCGTACACTATCGATGCAAGTATAGTAGACAGATATGAGTCTGTCGGATATCGATCTCATGAGGATGGTTGTCTTTTGTCTATCATTGTTAGTGCAATAAATAGATAGAAACGAGATAAATTGTGAGAGTAATTGTCGAAGCAATAACTTGAAAACAATAAGATAAAATATGATAATGATAAACTTGAATCCCCAACGCGAATATTCAACAGAATACTAAGTGCTCACAAGGTATAAAAGGATAGGTGATTGTCGATGCATTAAATTGTAATGAATATCTTACCAAGCTTAAAATCTATATTTAATCAAAGACTTAAACATGCACATTAGTCACACCTTCCGGTGATGGCAATGGAACACTATTAAGAACAAGTGGATTAAATTCCTCTAATCCTCAAGCAACTTCTGTTGTCATGCTTGTTAGCTTGAACTACCGCTGCACTTTCCAGTGTCAGTGACCGCAATAACACTTTTATGCTAAAAACATTCAAACCCAAAGATTAAACAGTAGAAGCAAGATTGAATAAAATAACATTTAACCCAAAAATCATGTATACTTCCATATAAACATGAAATAGAAAGTAATTATCATCGTTTAGAAAAGAAATATAAAAGAAACAAGTGGAGAATACTATTCCTAGACAATCTCGACTTGAATCTCTCCATTCCCTCTATGTCACACTCAGGGCTCCTCGTCGAAAGCTAATCTGCATCCCTTTCACATCGGTTCACCCGTAGGAGGCTTAAGCCGCCATAGCCCAAAATCTTTAGAAGATAGGTTGAAGAATATAATGCCCCCTCTCAAAAAAAAACCTCTCATCTTTTTTTCTTTTCACATAAATATTAATATTTATCCAAATAACTCAAGTGTTCTTCATCAGAATCATGTTGCCTCTGTACGTACAAGTTGGTTGTACCAAACTAGACAACTCACACATTTTTGTTCTTATCCAGACAACTGTCAGGTGCAACGAAAATTCTGGGCGCAATCTGGAAATACTCATGTAGCGACATCAATACCAAAACATGATGAAATTAATGATAAATAGGTTAACATCCACTGAGTTATAAAATGAAATTTACTGAATTAAAAATACTAAATATGTGCTAAAGATAACTAAATGGGGACAAATTAACAAATGAGTAGGGAGAAAACATATGTTCTTTCTAGTACTATCAGTAACGCACTAATGAATGGTCATTGGACGAGTAACATTATAAGTTGCTTTCATAATGGTATATAATAAGGGAGAGTTTAGTCATGATACTTTTAGTGGATTGACTCCTTAAATAATTAATGGACAAAGAGCTGGAATGTAATTACAAATTATTTGAGTCTAATTTTATATGTCTAATCGATCCCTTTGCTAGCTCAATGTAACCCTTTATGGATTTCAAGTAGAATCGTTATGTTGAATGAATGAAAACGAAAAAGAAAAGAAATAAATTGCATGTACTACTATCCACAGTAAATGCATTTTCTCACAAATGACAAGAAATGACTTATGAATTAATTTAATTTCTATTAATTATTTAATTAATTATAATTAAATAATTGAGTTTAAAGTGAAATTAAATTAAGTAATCATCATAATTTTACTAAACGAGAAAATTAAACTTATTTACCTAGATTCTATCATCATGATTTTAACGGTATTAGAATTGGGTTAAAAATAATTTATTTGAGAGAATTAATTAAATATATTTTGATTCATTAAACAAATAATATTTTGAGAATAAAAAATTGGTTATTGGATTGAATAAATTATATGACTTGGTCTAAATATTAGATAACACATATAATTGTAACCAATACAAGAAATGTCAAATAAGCCCACTTGGATTGGCATAATGGGTATTCCCAGTGCGTGTACCGCCCACCATAAGTAGTCCTAGAAGGACTTGGTGCTTTCATTAAAATATTATTATTATTTTATCTCTTTGTGCTTAAGTAGAAATCTTGTGAATTTTTCCTATATATAAGGACTATGGGTCAAGGTAGATACACACAATTCTAAGTGTAGTTACTTTATCCAAAAATAGTTGGACTTATTTTTCCAAATAAATTCCCTTTCAGTGAGAAATTGATTTTTGGTTTCTTACCCATAAAGAGAGTTGGCGTACCACATTGAAAAGTTAAAGTTTTTATTGTGTCATCGGTTCATAAATGAGCACTCACTCTCTAAGCAAACTAAGTGTTTGAGAACAGTAGAAAAAAACGTTTGGTTGAAAGCTAGGAATTGATGAATACTGTTAAGCGAAAAGCACATGCTGATTTGGTAAAGTTTATTGCAATAAATAACACAAAGGGCTTGAATTTTGAAAAAAAATTAAAAATTCTTTTATGCAAACAAACATGTTTTCTAAATCGATTTTTCCAACACTAATTGCATTAAATCATGGGATCAATATGGACCACACATCTTTTATGTTAGACTTTGATCAAATTTGAAGTGTAAATAAAAGGAAGGAAAAGGGAGATTGTAGCTCAATTCTCCCTTTCATAGGCCAACTAATGAATACATGATATCTTCTCATCGACATTACATGATAGATGAAAAGTAAACGTGACCATGAGTTGTTTGTCTTTATGATAAATGACTTGATTACTATTTGATAGTAATTGATTTTTTTATGAAGGAAGATGTAATAGCTACCATGTGTAATGACTCAAAATTCAGTGGTGTCAAAAATTGCGATTTCAGAACCTTGTTTCTGTAAATATTATATAGAGATATTTACGGAATTAGTAGATAGATGAATTAAAATTTGGTTAAGTAATTCAGCCGAAATTGTGGTCAATTAAGGCCTAGAAACTAACCCCTACTTTGTTCTTTTTTATCCGTAATAGTCCTGGACGAACTCCGAATGCAATCAAACTTTAGATAAAGCCTAGAGGTGTTATAAAGAGACTTAAATGACTTTAAAAAGGTCTAAAAGATGAAGAGAAATTGAATAAAAAAATTGGCTTTTGAAAAAACTGTTTGTCCTAAAATGTAGCATTCTTTGCTCGAGTTTAGGTTCGAGCTCGAATAAGAGGTGTTACATTTATTTGGTATCATAGCTTAGGTTTAGTCGATCCTTGGACAAAGATCAAGCCTAGAAATACACGTTACAGAAGAAGACAAATGAAAAATGATGAAATATAAACTTGAAATTTGAAATGATAGTAAAGTGAGACCCAAATTATTCTAATAATTTGATCTGCCATAAATTGATATGGAAAATTAAGTCCTTTTTGACAATTAATGAGCTTGTAGTTAAGCATTTGTGGCATTATTTCATATATTTTTTTTGTATTTAATATACTTTTACTTTAGAATTTAGTTTTATGAGTTTTTAGTGTGTTTTAGGATCAAAATGGAAAAATCTTACCTTTTAGAGCTTAACAATTAATTTGAGCTTATGCAGGAGGTTATTAAAGCAAAAACTTGAAGAAATCATACTATTATCCCTCAAGTCACTACACCAACACAAAAGCTTTCTATCATTCTAGGAATTTGAAATTTCAATAATGAAACACTGCACGTAAACTGGTGACGGAGTTGCGACATTGAATGGTGTGGGCTGCGAATCGAGCTTTATGGTCGCGACAATGAAGGCTTAAGGTCGTGACATTAAGGGCAATCACCAAGGTTGAGAAGTCCCAGCCATCCAAAGGGTCAAAGTTGCGACACTATGGACTAAGGTTGTGACGCCGAAAATACCAAATGTCCCTGGGAGTAAGTTATTGGTAAGGTCACGGCGTTGAGGTCTTGGTGTCACGACATTAAGGCTTGATGAGATAAATTTTTGCAAGGGTATTTCTCAGTAAAAAAAAAGCAAAATCAATTGTTAAGTAGGGCCAATTTTGTCCATTTTAGGTTAAGCTTGTCAGAACTATTGGAAACACAATAATATAGACTTTTTTCAGCACCTTTTGAGCACTAATTCATGTAGTTTCTAAGTAATTTTTTTTGGATTTTACACTTTAATTATAAAATAATTAAATAGCATTCAATTTATGAAACATATTGAATTTTAATTATTTTTATAATAAATTTGGACAATTTGATTTATTTTTAACAGTTTTGCATAAATGATGAAAAATCAGCTTGCCAGTCAACTTGGAAGAATTAATTTACAAGGCACATTAGGAGCACAAGATGATGAATTAAAAGCCATAGAGGACTTAAATTTATGTTTTTGGACTTCCTCAAATCAATTGACCCGATTTGATATTTATCGAGAAAAAAATGGGCAGCTTGAAGTAGAGGAAAGGGCCTGAATTGAGCAAGTAAAGAGGGAGGATGGACAAGCCCAAAAGAGTAGCCCAAATCGTCCCTATAACACCCTTAACCCGTCTCCTTCACCATATTGGGGTTATGGAGTATTACTGTATGCACATAACATTACAACATGCATTTTCAAACATCAATATAAACATAACATAAGACATTCAATCACATTCATATCGTCCCTTATTTGAGCCCTCGAGGCCCTAAAAACACTTTCGAAACAATTCGGGACTAAATTGGAAACATTTGGAAAGTTTAAGAAAAATTAGACTGCAGGGGTCACACAACTGAGACACACGCTTGTGTCTCAGGCCGTGTAACAATCGAAATAGGGACATATGGCTGTGTCCTAGCCCGTGTCCTCACCTGTGTAACTTTCTAAGTTGGGTCACACGGCCAAGCCAAACGGCCATGTGCCAGGCTGTGTAACTCTCGAATTAGCCACACACGCTCGTGTGCCAGGCCTGTGTTAGACAGTGTAACAGCCTGACTTGCATCCATTAAAACCTACAGAGGACACACGACCGTGTCGCCTGGATTTGTGTCACACATGGCTAAGTCACACACCCGTGTCTCAGGCCGTGTGGACATGAATTAGTCTAAAAACAAGCCATTTTCATCACAAATTCAAGCAACCATCTAAAGGCCTTTAAAACACCTAATCAAAGCATCACAATATGACCAAAACCAACATGAAATGACCAATTCAATAGTCCAAAACCATTCAACCAATATGCCATACAAGGCACCTCAATTGCAAATATACAAACTTGTCAAAACATGCATATGTTTGATCACATTTCTACTATCAAACATAACTCAACTTTTACCAAGTTATACCTCAAATATGATCATTAACACTACAAGATAACTTACCATTTGAGTCATACCTTTCTTGTATCATAAGTACCAAAATAACACAAACTAACCAACATCAAATGGTACAAAAACAACTTATACATACGATTATAACCTATTATGCATACATGACATCAAAACACAAAAACATATAGTTATTATATACACATTCATCAAACACCATTTTATAACATCCTAAATACATTTCAACCTCAAATTCAACTACATAAGTTTATACATGCCACTACCCTAAGAGATACAAAAACTACCAAAGTCATTGGATAGTGTGAGCTAAAGATTTGATCCGTCCAAAGTGTCAGCAACAATGATTTACAAAATAATCCACAAGAACGAATAAACTTATATAGCTTAGTAAGAATGTAGCATTTCATTTAATCTGACAATAAATTAAATATGATTCACATATTATTCAATTCAGAATTACTGAAGTCTAAACAAGGTACAAAAGTATATCCAAGGGTACCGTAGTACAAACAGGGGCACGTATGTGCAATTTAGGGGGTACCAAAGTACAAACAAGGGCACATATGTGCAATTCAGGGGTACCGAAGTACAAATAGGGGCACATATGTGTAATTCAACATTATTCTTCTAAAAACGTAATAATTAAAGCATCATAATACAAGTACTTAAATAGAAATTCATCACGTATTAAAACACTAAAAACTTACCTCGATAATTTGAGCGTAATAACAAAGTCGATTAATTCGAGGCTTTAGCTTTCCCCTGATCTAAGTCTGTACATGGTCTGTCTTTATCTATATATATAAATTCAATCCATTTAATACTTTTATTATTCAATTCATTCCATATTTCATATTCATGCAAAATTATAATTTTGCCCATAACATTTTAACTTTGTACAATTTAGTCCTTAAGTTCAAAAATTGAAATCTAAGCATTTTAATCATCATCTCATGCTAGCCAAATTCACTAGGGACCTATATCAATCCATACAAATCATCATTTCACAAATTTACCATGAAATTTTACCAATTTTACAAGTAAGTCCCTAAATAAAATTTTCATAAAAATCACTATACAAAACTTGTTTATTTATCAAGAAGGACTTATACTCTTTCATAAAACATCAAGAATCATGAAATATCATTCATGGTAAAACCTTAAATCTTTATCAATTTTGCAAATTAATCCCTGAGCTAGATAGGTTGAGCTACAACGATCCTAAAAACATAAAAATCATTAATAACAGGGCTTGAAAACACTTACATGCACTGCTTAAGCTTATCGAACCAAGAAACCCTAAAAATGGCTTTCTCCCCTTCAAATTTAGGTGGTAACATCATTTGGAGAAGATGAGCATATTTTGTTTTATTTAATTTTAACCTTATTTACTCATTTACATTTTTAACCTTTTAAAACATTCAAAATTTCAATAAAACCAAGTCCATAAATATCCAATAACCATCAATTGGTCTATTTGCTATTCAAGTCCCCTAGATTAAAATTTCATAGCTATTTGACACCTTTAACTAATAGAACTCTACTTTTGTTCTTTTTACGATTGAGTCCTTTCACATAATTAAGCATGCAAACGTCCAAATTTCTTAATGAAATTTTAATATGACCTTAATAATATTCCATAGACATTAAAATCATAATTTACTCATTGGATTTGTGGTCCTGAAACCACTGTTCTAATTTCACTGAAAATGGGTTATTACAATCCCATATGGCTGATCGAATCAGCTTATTTTATTTGATTTTTACACTTTCAAAACAACCCTTAAACTCCTCCTAAGTTCCATTCAAACCCCTACCCTTTTCATGCCTTCTATTTTTAGCCACAAACTAAAAGTAGCAAATTTGAGTAAACCATTCCTTTCACCTAGCATGGATGGCCATGGCAAGGGGGATTGGCTACTATTTTTAGCTAATTTTAGTTGTCATCTCCCACTACAAAAATCCCTCTTCACTCCCTCATTTTTTATCCTTCACTTCACCAATCTTTGACACACACATTTTCTCACTTTTTCCCTTCTAGATGCTTTCCAAAATTCTTCCTTACTTTCTCGATTTCCCTTCTTGAAAAAGAGCTTGCACGCCTCCTAAAATAGTAGAAATCAAGTGTTCGTGAAGGCCTTGAATCAACAGAATGAGCAGAGAAGAGAGGAGCACACTAGTCTGGCTTCGGAAAACCACCAAGATTTAATTTTCTAGTTCTCTTCTCTTTATCTTTGTTTTAGTTTTGCTTTTATCATGAACATGAATATTTGTGTTGTTGTTCTTCAATTAATTAAAAATGACTTAAATTCCTTTCGTATTAGACTAATTGCATTCTTTCCGCTTAAGATTATTAAAAATGTGTTTGTGTTGTTATTAGGTCTCAGTAAATTATTCAACTAAATAAAACCATGCTTATGTTATGCTTGCATTTTAGTTGTAAGGTAACAATTGAATTAATTATTTAAACAGATTGAAATTGTAATTAATGGACTCAATATTTAATTGGTGCATGTTTAATCTAAGGGTTAAATTAGCAACAGTATTAAACAATACATTAGTCTTGCATAACTTGCAAGATTATTGTGATTAAATTGTTTCAATATAGAGATATATTGTTACCTCACTTAAGTAATTAAAATTCAATTAATCGTTTGAATTGACATAGAGATATGATCAAGAGATTATTGAGTTTTAGTAGGTAAGTATGTGCATTAGTTAGCAAGCTACTTGAGATGCCGTGAAATTTTCATAACATGAACATGATTTTAATAATTCTAAGTTAAAGAATAAAATTAATCTAACACATTTATGTCATATTGGTTAAACTCATTTTAGAAATTGTGCATTGAATTTTACTTTTATTTTCTTAGTTAGCACTTAGTTAATTTTTTTAGTTTTTATATCACCACTTCAAATCAACATATTTCCCATCACCAAATTGTTTAAATTTGCATTTTATAAATATTCTCTTTCACAATCCCTGTGGGTACCATAACTCGACATTACTTGTCACTTTATTACTATTGTGATTATGTACACTTGCACATTTCCGTCGTTCCAACTATATAAGCTACTTTTAAAACATGTTTTGGAGAGCTTTTCATTACGTTAAGTTTTAGATTAGTGGTTGCTGGTTTTTAGATATTTTTCTCTGCAATTTTCATGGTTTTACACTCAAAGGTACAAGGGACCAATTGTATCTTTGAGTTTTTACACCAAACTTAAATAGATTCTTAGTTTATTTTCTGAATCCAATATTATAGCTCTATAATCAGGCTGTGGAATCTCTTGCTTATGCACCATTTCAGTGATCGAATCAAGGACTACATCACAAATTCTGAGCATTTCTAAACTCTGTCAATTTTTGTATTATTTAATTACTTGAATGAATTTAAAAATGATTGGGTGTTGTTTGTTAAGTATGGTCATGAACTAAATTCCTATGGTAGTTCATTAATTGAACTATTAATTAATTAATTTAAAGGTTAAAAACTAAATTGAAATAATTTGGACTACATTGAATAAAACATAAAAACTTAGAATTAACAACTCTATGTGAACATATAGATAAGTAGGACCAAAAGGAGACCTTATTGAGTATAAGTTCGATTGTCCTCATTTAGTCTAAGTGAGATGGGAGATTAATTGGACTAAATCGTTATTGGGTAAATTATTGACTGAGAGGTATAAATTAAGCCAATTAGAGAATTATTCAAATTGGTTCCCGAATCCGAGATTTAATTATTAACACATATAGTCAACTATTACTTTTTTCTTTGATTATCTTTATTATATAATCTTGGACTTTTTACAATTCAATCCTCTAGCTATTACAATAATTTATTTCTTTAAATTTATGAATTGTTGTGATGCGGAACCCCGGATCTAGACACAAGAGAAACACAAATTAGAAATAAAAAGGAGAATAAATAAAATTAGTTAAATAATAATAATAATAAAAGGATAGATTTGCCCTATTGAACCCTTGGTTAACTTGCAACCAAAAACGCCAATGATTGAGCGGTTCCCTACGAAACCCCTAGAAGAAGAACCTCTCGAAACACCGATGAACGGGAAAGAAATTTGAATAATTGTAACTCCGAAATACCGTCGAAAGTAACAAACTCCAAACTAATAGCAAGAGAAGAATCACTCT
Source organism: Gossypium raimondii (assembly GCF_025698545.1). Lineage (NCBI taxonomy): Eukaryota > Viridiplantae > Streptophyta > Magnoliopsida > Malvales > Malvaceae > Gossypium > Gossypium raimondii. The sequence goes on from NC_068570.1 coordinate 41,341,114, forward strand.
ACTCTCAAAAATTTGCCTCACACAAATTTGGAAGAAAACAAATACTCATTTTCATGTCCTCCCCAATGTGTAGAAAACAAGCCTATTTATAGGCAAATTACAAGGGTAATTGAATCCTAATAAAAACTCTTTAAAGAGTAATTGAATCCTAATAAAACTCTTTAAAATTATCTAAGAAAATAAATAAATAATAACCTAACCAATAAAATTACATAACTCATAAATGATGTGTCCCAACCAATGAGAATTAAGTAAATAATAATAATAATAAGATACATAAAAGATTAATCCACCAATTTATGGGCTTTCACTATTCCAAGATTGGTCCAATGAATTGCATTCTCAGATTTGTCAATGTCACGAACATGATGAATTAAATTTGTAGCAACAAAGTCTTGGACAAAAGCATTCATCTTTGATTTTAATTATCGTGCCTTGCTCGAGTGATTGGACCACTAGGAAAACAACCCCTTGAGTGTCACCTCCTTGGCTCGTATCATTCTCCCCTCTTCAAGAAGATTCGTCCTCGAATCAACCTACATCAAATTCAAAAGGAGAAAGATCAAAACATTGAAAGTAGCACTAACACTATACTCACTGGGAAGATCAATGCGATAAGCATTGTCATTTATTTTCTCGAGTACTTGGAATGGTCCATCTCCTCGCATCAAGTTTATTCTTTCTCTTAGAAGGAAATCGTTCTTTCCTCATATGCACCCATACCCAATCTCCAGGTTCAAACAAGACTTGCTTTCGCCTTTTATTAGCTCGATGTGCATTGGACTCATTCTTTTTCTCAATGGCTTTATGAGCCTTCTCATGGATCTCTTTCACTAAATCAGCTTTCCTTTCACCATCTAAATTAGCAATGTCATTCAAAGGTAAAGGAAGCAAATCTAAAATAGTAAGTGGATTAAAGCCATATACAATCTCAAAAGGAGTAAGACCTGTGGAAGAATGAACAGAACGATTATAAGCAAACTCAACATAGGGTATCCATTCTTCCCAAGATTTAACATTCTTAACTATTATGGCTCTAAGCAAAGATCCCAAAACTCGATTTACCACCTCGGTTTGACCATCAGTTTGAGGGTGGCATGTAGTAGAGTAAAGTAGTTTAGTACCTAACTTACCCCATAACACCTTCCAAAATTAACTAAGAAATTTTGCATCTCTATCGGAAATGATAGTCCTTGGGATTCCATGTAATCTCACAACTTCACGGAAAAATAGATCGGCAACATGGGTTGCATCATCAGTCTTATGGCATGGAATGAAATGAGCCATTTTAGAAAATCGATCCACAACCACAAAGATGTTATCTCGTCCACGCTTTGTCCTTAGTAAACCTATTACAAAATCCATTGAAATGTCAGTCCAAGGTAAACTAGGAACAGGAAGAGGAGTATATAGACCATGAGGCATCACAGTGGATTTAGCTTGTTTACAAGTAATGCAAGTAGAGCAAATTTTCTCAACAAGTTTTCGCATTTTAGGCCAATAAAAATGCTCATGTAAAACATCATAAGTCTTAGTGACTCCAAAATGACCCATAAGACCACCACTATGAGCCTCTCGAACCAATAATTCTCGCATTGAACACTTTGGTAAGCATAGTCTATTATTTCGAAAAAGATAGCCATCATGCTTATAAAATTTGTGAAATGCACCATGTTCACATGCGTCATAAATGCTTGCAAAATCGAATCATGGCATATAAATCTTTGAGATACTAAAACCTAATAACTTAGTATGCAGAGTACTAAGTAAAGTGTACCTCCTTGATAGAGCATCAGCCACAATATTATCTTTACCTTTCTTATACCTTATAACATAAGGAAAAGATTCAATGAATTCAACCCACCTCGCATGTCGCTTGTTCAACTTACCTTGTCCCTTTAAGTGCTTAAGTGATTCATGGTCTGTGTGAATCACAAACTCCTTTGGTAAAAGGTAATGTTGCCAAACTTCTAATGCCCTTACCAAGGCATACAACTCTTTATCATAGGTCAAATGGTTCAAATGTGCTCCACCAAGTTTCTCACTAAAGTAGGCTAGTGGTTTATTATCTTGCATGAGGACGACACCTATACCTACACCAGAAGCATCACATTCAATCTCAAAAGTCTTTTCAAAATTAGGTAAAACAAGAATAGGAGCAGTACACAATTTATCTTTAAGTTCATTAAATGCTAATTCTTGCTTATATGTCCAATGAAAAGATACATCCTTTTTAATAAGTGCAGTCAAAGGCGAATCAATTGTGGAAAAGTTACGAACAAAGCTGCCGTAAAAACCGGCTAACCCAAGGAAAGACCTTACCTCAGAAACAGTTTTAGGGATAGGCCATTCTTTAATTGCCTTTACCTTCTCCTCATCCACATAGATTCCTGTAGAACTTATCACAAAACCCAAAAAAACAAGCTTATCCATACAAAAGGTGCATTCATCACCTTGTTTCATTCTTATTTGATGGTAACCACTTTTTAAGTTAATTTTAGAGAAAATGCATGTACCATTAAGCTCATCCAACATATCATCTAATTGAGGAATTGGATATAAATACTTTACCGTAATCTTGTTGACAGCACGACAATCAACACACATTCTCCAAGAACCATCTTTTTTTGGGACGAGAAGTACAGGAACCGCACAATGACTTAGACTCTCACAAATCAACCCTTTCTCTAAGAGATCTTCAACTTGCCTTTGCAACTCCTTAGTTTCTTCAGGATTGCTTCGATAGACTGGTCTATTCGGAATACTCGACCCAGGCACAAAGTCAATTTGATGTTCAATCCCTCGTAAAGGAGGTAATCTCTTAGGCATTTCAGAAGGAAATACATCCTCAAAATCCTGCAAAAGATCAACAAAACAACTAGGCAAATGTGTATTAGGGTTAGTCAAAATAAAGTTTTCCCTAAACCTAATAATTACAAATGTTTGTTTTGTACAAAGAGCAAATTTGATATCTCGAAACCTAGCGAATAAACTCACTCTCTCATCTCGTGACTTGTGTGTGCAATCACTCACCAATGTTGGGCCTTTAAGTTGGCTTTTAACAGTAAGGGTCTCTTTACTTTCAGCCTTTTCCAATGATTTGACCTCACTTCCCTTACCCATCTCACTAGTAAGTTTGAGTTGATCATTGTAGACTTCTTGAGGAGGAAGTGGTGCCAAAGTAAACTTCTTTCCAAGGAACACAAAGGTATATTGGTTAAGGAAACCATCATGATTTACTCGTCGATCAAACTGCCATGGCCGTCCAAGTAATATGTGCCCAGCTTGTATTGGAACAACATCACACAAAACTTTATCAGAGTATCTACCAATGGAAAATGAAACTAAGCATTGTTTAGATGCTTTTACCTCTCCACTATCATTCAGCCATTGCAAGCGGTATGGCCTTGGATGCTTCACAGAAAGTAGGCCAAGTTTCTCAACAAGGGAAGAACTTACCACATTGGTGCAACTTCCACTATCGATGATCAATGAACTAGGTTGTCCACCAATCAAACATCTCGTGTGGAAAATGTTATCTCTTTTTTCGCGCCCTTCCTCTTTAAACTGGACATTTAAAGTCCTTCGAGCAACAAGTGCTTTCTCACCATACTCCAAGTATTCTTCATACTCATCATGAGTATGCACATCATCAGCATCTTCCAAAGGAGGCATCTCATCTTCGTTATCGGACTCAAAATCAACCTCGCCATCTTCTCGAATCACCAATGACTTTTTATTAGGGCATTCTCGAGCATAGTGACCCCTTCCTTGGCATTTAAAGCAGGTAATATCTTTTGGCTGCTTAATGGCACTAGGAGAAGTAGAAGAATAAGATGAAGCTCGATTAGGAGAAGTAGAACCTTTAAATAAATTAGGCATACCTCTATCTTTGGAGTAAGTTCTAGGCTCATTTGGCTTGAACCGTGCATCTCTCTCATTCCACAATCTATCATCTTGTTTTTGCCAATTTCCTCTCCAAGCAGGATTAGAAACTGAACTAGCACCCCTCGGTGTCCCTTTCTTTCGTAATTGCTTTTCAATGGTGAGTGCGGTTTGAAGCATCTCTTCAACATCCATGTAGTGTTGTAACTCAACTCGATTTGCAATCTCAGGCTTTAGGCCGACAAAGAATCTAGCCATAGTCACCTCAGCCTCTTCAACAAGATTAGCTCTAATCTGAATAGTCTCCATCTCTTTGTAGTAGTCATCCACAGATCTATCTCCTTGAACAAGATGTTGGAGTCTTTGGTGGAGTTCTCGATAATAGTATGGTGGAACAAACCGTTTTCGCAAGATGCGCTTCATTTCAACCCAAGTAGTAACAAGTTGCTCTCTATAAAGAATCCTGCTTTTACATAATTGATACCACCATGTTAGTGCATAATTAATGAACTCAGCGACAGCGTATGTTACCTTTTTCTCATCAGAGGAATTGTAACAAGCAAAGACTGCTTCCATCTTTTCCTCCCAATCAATGTAAGCATCAGGATCATTCTTCCCTGAGAAAGAAGGAAATTTTGGTTTGGGGGTGTCATTGTTTCGTTCCAACATTTCTCTAGGTACATACTCGGACTCAAAGTCATCATAAAAAACATGGTCCTCCCTTCGTTTAAAAGTTCGATCGCGCGAATTTGATCGGCTTATAAAGGCTTCGTTCAACTTCTTGTAATTATCGGTAATGTATCTCTCTTGAGTTGTAAGTTTTGCATCAAGATACTCCCTTTGCTCTTGTAACATCTGGGTCATGCGATGTTCGAATTGAGTTTATAACTTTTTCATCTCTTTTTGTAACAATTCGACCAAAGGATGGTTCTCTCTTTTTTGCTCATCCTCTTCATTTTTACTAGTTTGGGATCTAGTGAACGGCATGGTATCTGTGAAAGATCAAACAAACAGGAACAAGAAAGAAAAAATAATAATAACCTCACTTGTTAGCTCTCAAAAGAATAACTCTCTGAATGATTCAAAACTTGTATATATGTTTGGAGAGGGTTACTAATCAAGATCAAATAACGGAGGTTCAAACTTCAAAGAAACAATGAAGACCCTAATTGCTCTAAAAGGCCAATAAACTTGACGAGGCAATTTGTAATGGAGGCTACACGGATGAAGGAATTGTGCGTGCCTTTAATATCTGCTAACACAAGAAGAAACAAAGTGTTAGAAAGCATAAGAGAAACAAAAAAAAACGTAGACCTGCAACGATCCCTAACTCTAGAGTCAAAGAAAAGCTTTAATAAGAAGAAAACTTAAGAAAACTCTACCCAAATTAAAAAAAACAAAAATCGGAAATGTTTGGTGTCTTAAGATTTTCAAAAATTGAAGCTTTAATTATACTTGAGTCAAGAAAAGAAGAAGGAAAAAAATTCAATTTTGAGAAAAATAAAAAATAAAAATAATAACAATAATAGGAAAAGAAGAAACCTACGTATGAAAGGTAGGCAACTTTTTTTTTGCGCTTTTGCTTTTTTTTTTTTTTTTTTTTTTTTTTTTGCGCTTTTTGCTTTTTTTGTTTTTTTTTTAAGAATAAGAGGAGAATAAACACAAACTTCAAAAAAAATAGAATCGACGAAATCGATGAAAAGTGTTTTTGGTATTTTGACTCGTTTCGGATTTGATTTTAGCTTCAAAAATAACAATCGAATGGCTCAAATCGATACCAACCGATGCGAACCCGGATCTAGACACAAGAGAAACACAAATTAGAAATAAAAACGAGAATAAATAAAATTAGTTAAATAATAATAATAATAAAATGATAGATTTGCCCTATGGAACCCTTGGTTAACTTGCAACCAAAAACGCCAATGATTGAGCGGCTCCCTACGAAACCCCTAGAAGAAGAACCTCTAGAAACACCGATGAACGGGAAGGAGATTTGAATAATTGTAACTCCGAAATACCCTCGAAAGTAACAAACTCCAAACTAATAGCAAGAGAAGAATCACTCTACTCTCAAAAATTTGCCTCACACAAATTTGGAAGAAAACAAATACTCCTTTTTATGTCCTCCCCAATGTGTAGAAAACAAGCCTATTTATAGGAAAATTACAAGAGTAATTGAATCCTAATAAAAACTCTTTAAAGAGTAATTGAATCCTAATAAAACTCTTTAAAATTATCTAAGAAAATAAATAAATAATAACCTAACCAATAAAATTACTTAACTCATAAATGATGTGTCCCAACCAATGAGAATTAAGTAAATAATAATAATAATAATAAGATACATAAAAGATTAATCCACCAATTTATGGGCTTTCACTATTCCAAGATTGGTCCAGTGAATTGTATTCTCGTATTTGTCAATGTCACGAACATGATGAATTAAATTTGTAGCAAAAAAGTCTTGGACAAAAGCATTCATCTTTGATTTTAATTGTCGTGCCTTGCTTCGAGTGATTGGACCACTAGGAAAAACAACCCCTTGAGTGTCACCTCCTTGGCTCGTATCATGTTGTACTATATCTTTTTAGACATTAGCTAGTTAACTTTTTAGTTTGCATGCTTGTTTCTATTAATTCATTTTTATCAACCAATCCACTGTGGGTTCAACCCTTGGAATACTCTAAAAGTGTTCCATTGTACACTTAGAAATGTTACAACTAGACCTGTAACACTTGTAGAACACTACACATTATATTCTTTGATTGCAATTTTCTCCACTCGCTGTAGTATGCCAAGGCGCGATCAATTATGTGAAGTGTGAGAAAGAATAGAGTTTGAACTCGAGAAAATGATGAAGAAATGAAAGTGATAAATAAATATGGCATGAGATGAAGTGATGAGACGTAAGGACTGAATTCTAAGAAATGTAAAGTGAAATTATAAAAAGTCATGTAAAATAGTGAGTCGTTTAATATGAAATGTGATTAGCAATAGAGAAGAAAAGAAAGATTAAGTAATTAAAGTGAGTTGATGGAAAAGTTATGTATATATATATGTTAAAGATAGGACTAAATTGCAAAATATCTGAAGTTACTATGTGAATTGAAATAATATGTTAAAAGGTTAAGTAAAGTGTGTACATCAAATTGAACTAAGTGGATAGTCTAGATACATTGTACGGTGACATTCATGTTAATAAGGACTAACTTGGAAAGTACATAAAGATTTATATGATATTAATTGGTAAGTAAAAGTGATGTCATACTTTAATAGTGTTAGTAATCTTGATAATCAATATACATATTCTTGAAAATTTTAAGAGTGAGATATTGATATATAATTAAATGTGTCGAATTAAATGTTTTAACATTGTAAAATTGAATTAAATTGTAAGTGAAATAAAAGTGAATGGTGAATCAATACTAGAAAGAATGAAAAGCACGATACGTCATGAACTAAAAATGTAGTGATTGAAATACAATAAATATCGATAATTGAAATTATGCAATAAAGGGCTAGTTTGACAGAGATGAAAAATGTATAGTGAAAACATAAAAATCATGAAAAGTTATTTCGTGAATTAGTATCGTGAATTTAGTGTTAATTGAGTGCCTATGTAGATTAGTATTGAACCAAAGAAATCTGTAGGTATAACACCTTCAACCTTATTGCGACGGAAAAATGTGCTACCCCGACAAATCTGTGGTCGTCATTAGTAGTTTCGTTGGTATAGGGCTATACTGACAAAAGTTATTTTATACAACCGAAATATCCATCAGCAAAAACAAACATTTTCTACATAGGCTTTTTGATCAATACTGACGTTTTTTTCCATCAATAAAAGTTTAAATTATTTTTTAATGAATTATTCTAGACAGTTTTCTATTCGATTTTTTTCCAAATTTCTCCTTTTAACAATTATATTTTTAAAAATAAAATATTATTTTTATTTTATGATTTGATTTTGTTACAAATCTTTTACCAATTATATTTTAAAAATAAAATAATCTAAAATATTCAATCAAACTAAAAAAGCAAATATTTTATGTTAATAATATATAAGTTGATATGAACATTAAGACATGAAAAGTTTCCAAACTACAAAGTTAACAAATCTCCTTACTAGACACAAAAAAATTTCTTAAAACTACAATGGCCGATTACATAAAAGAGGAGATTCAATTAATTAATAATTGAACATATTCAAGACATCCTATATCAGTAGGTATCAAAATAGTTGGTGTCTCATCATTCTCTTGATTATTCATAGCAGTTGGTATCCAATTTGATATTCTTAACAAGTAAACAATGAACACACATACCCTCAGACTTGGTAGAGATAATTCCAAGAAAAGACATGTTATAATTAATTCAAGACCATTCTCCTATCCAATTAATAAGAAATTAGATCCTAAAACGAATAACAATAAACTAGTGGAGACTATATTACTTGGAGTCCAACAATCTTTCTAAGTTGAGCTTTTCACCTTCCTCCAAAGATAGAAGTGCAACAATCAATGCATCAAACTGTACAAATGCCAGCAATAATTAGTAAAATCCCACATGAGATCTAATCATAATTATATCTCTAACTTGATTAGCTTCTCTTCAATCACTTCAACAACAAACAATACAGCTCCTGATAGGATTAAAGGAGTTTCAAATAAACTAAAACAGATATTTACCATGTCATTTTCTCAAACCTAGCTACTAGTAAAATTATTCTATAATACTTTTAGTTCAAGACAAATTCATCTTGAGAAATACTTTCTCAATGGTTTCGTAATGCATAGATAACATATGAAAAGCCTCCAAACAAGAGTTAAAAAGCCTTGATAATATAATCAACCAACTTGATTTATTACCTGTTAAGATTCAAGATCCAGCAAGAGTCCCTAGACCTCCAGCAGTTAGCCACTTCTGTAAAGAGAAACCCAGCAACTTCACGAAAAATGATAGAGCAACGATCCAAATTGCAGGTTATATAGCTTTTCCTGCAAACTAGAAATACTATTAAAAGAATGAACAACTACAAAATTTTAAATTATTGAAGTAAAAAAATAAATTAATTAACAACAAATGAATAACAGTAAAATTTGGCATTAATATCACCTGAGATTCTAAGAACTTTCTCTTAACTTTCCTTTCCTAATCTTACATAGAAAGCTTTGCTATGTTTTTAAAACAGAAAGATTTTGTTTTGTTCAAATTAAAAGTAAAATATTGGATTTCAAGATAAATAATAGAACAAAACAAACAAAATTATAAATTCATAACGAAAAATCTGGAAATTTTAAAGAAAAATCTTTTGACTTGAACTAGAAAATATGATCTAATAAAATTTCATCTTAAGTTATATTCAAGTTTGGAGTTAGATTATCAAAACCACATGAAAATTCAAGGAAAAAATATCTAAGTTAAATTTATGTTAAGGAAACGAATGAAAAAAAACACTTCACAAAATCATGAAAATAAATATCAAGGGAAAAAAAGAAAGAAAAAAGCTAAAATTCTCCTATCAAACTGATTGAAGGTTTTGATTAAACTGAAGTTTTACTAATAAAAAAATTAAAAAAATGCAACCTTAAATATGAGATTTGGAGAGAACTGGCGCAACCTCGACTAGATTTGATCTTTTACTTTGAATCAGAGATTTGGGACCGGGACAGTAGCAACCATTTACTTGGAATCGGAATCGATGGATGAGGTGCGGTGTAGGGCTTTTACCCCGCAGGCTTTGATGAATATATTGTCGAGCTTTGCATATGCATCTTGTTATTCTCTGCGAAAGCTTTTAACTTGTAACCTAACCCACTTATTTCACATAGCAGAGTATTGTGACATGAATGGTAAACGTTGAGAGAGAGCATGGGGGAAAATATTAGAATTTAGTGAAGGTAATTTGTGGAGAAGCGAAAATATTCAAAATTAGGGTTAAAGCTAAAGCTGCAAGAGACGATGAAAATTTTGAAAGAAAAATTTGTTTTTTAAAAATTAATTACCGTCAGTATTAAAAATGGAGTCCCGGTTTTTTATGATACTTATAACGGATATTTGTTTTCCGTCTGTATATATCGAATTTATATTGGCAGAAATATAAGCCACCCATCGTAATAACATTTAGTGATAGTTTCTCAAATCGTTACAATATCATGGTTATATGGACAAATTAATATCATGGCTATATGGACTAATTTATTCCATCAATATATGTAATAACACAATTTTAGTAGTACCGGAAAATGTAGTTTCATAACCTCATTTCCATAAATTAAGTCCGTAAATATGAAATAGAAATATTTACCGAGTTATGATGAGAAAATAATAGAGAATGACCAATTAATTTAGTCGATAAAATAGTTAATTAAGACTCGGAGACTAAATTGTAAAAGTTCAATTGCTATGCGCTTTGATTAAGGAAAGACTTGAGGACTTGCATAACAATTGTTTAAATGTTCAAAATGGTAAATAAACCATTTTCAAATAGGAGATTGTGGATGAAGATGACATTCCCACTAATTATTATTAATGATTAGTTTAAGTTAATTAAATTATGATTAGGTTACTTAAGTTAAATTAATTAAGCTTTAAACATACTATATATGTTAAATTAGTGGATGGAAGTGTCATCTTCCTCCTCCATCTTCTCCTTGCCATCAATTGAAGAAAGAAAACCTAAAATTTTATCTTCAACATTCGACCACTATTTATGTAACATCCCAGTTCTGACGGGTACAAGGTTTGGCGTGTAGTTGTAAAATAGTTTGTTTGGTGAGGTGGTATTTGCCCAAGTACATCTTTTAGCGCATAGAGCGGGTGTATTCTATTATGTGTGTGTAAGATAATGGTGGTTTGATATTAAACCTCCATGTTTGTTTGGGTAGGATGTCAGAAAAGTAAAAAGGTATTGTGGAATAAGTTCACACTTGAAGGGTAGTGCGCCCTTTTACCTGTGGTGTTGTGCAAGTTAAGTTGCAAGGTAAGCTAGTTAGGAACCAACTAGATGTAAATCAGGGTACTCAATCAGGTTTCTTGAAAGTTGTATACCTTTAGAAAAGACAATTCAATAAGGATGTGACGCATGTCAGGTTCCAATATGAGAACATGGGTCATAAATATATATTATGATATGGACTTAAGAAAAATGAAAGTTTCTTTCTTCTTTCTTTCATTTAAGAAAATTAATATACTATTGTGATTTCCTTGGAAATGAATATAGTTCTCTCTTGTTAAGCTGAAACTAAGGATCTGAGTTCATTCAGAAGGTTGTTTCATATCCTAGGTAAGCATTATAGTCTTGCATGTTAATCTCTAAAAGAGTACGCCTGTTTTATGTGATTGAATAATAAAATGAAGAAATAAGGCTTTGCATGGGGGTCATCTGTTCTTGAGATGATGATATATAGTATTTGGGTGAGTTTTAATGGTGTTCCTATGTTTTATAAGCAGTGGTGGTTGCAGTTACTTGTTGGAAGTTGAATCTAGAGTTCAAGCTGTTGTCCATGGTGGTCAAGTGAGTCTCTAAACTAACTCTTGCATGGATATTGTTCATACCATAATAAATGCAGAAAAGTGAGTGAATGGTGATGCCGAGATCATAAAAGATGTAGTATGATATGGATGATGTATGAGTAATGTAGAGTGAAGTGTGGTTGTATCTAAATGTTTGGAATGTATGATATGAGATGTGTGTTATGTTGGTTGTATATTGGTAGATTCAGATGATTGTGCTTAGTTTGTTTCGATTCATAAAGAGTCTGTAAAGTGAGTCTGTGTCTATTCTTCGTAGAGTTGTCTAAAAGGGGTCTGTCAGGACTTTAAATACGAACTCTGAAATAAAACTCTAAAGGAAAAGTTCATGGCCATGACATACTCTGAAAAGAACTAAGGAACGGTGATTATCCAATAGGGTTCCCTGCGTATCCTAGGATGATGATGGGCAAACCTCACGTACTGTGAGTTTGGGAAAATCTATATCGTAAACATGACAGGAAAGAATAAGCCTTTGTGGTGAACTATGAAAGAATAAACATTTATGGTGAACTATGAAAGAATAAGCCTTTGGGGAGAATAATGAAAGAACAAACCTTTGTGGCAAACTATGAAAGAATAAGCCTTTGTGGCGGACTCCGTATAAAATGATATGGCGTATCCTACATGACCTTTAATCACGATAAAAAAGACTAGAATAAGCTAGAGTGGTTGATGGTTTCAAGGTAAGGACCAAGTAAACTCAAGAAACAATTGAAGATGATAGTTGGAAGAGATAACGAAATGGATGAGCTTTCATTGAAAGAACAAATCTGAATAAGTGTTGTGTAACAGCCCTTTTCTTAGTGGTGTCAGAAACAGTGGTTTTGGGACCACAAATTCGATGAGTAAAACTGTAAATATTATTATTTAATATTTACGAGTAAAATATAATACTATATTGAATTTTTTTTGATAAATTTCGTTAATTGAACAAATAGTTAAGTTCAAGTGGGTTGTCCCTAAAGTTAAGTGGTTTTGGAAATTGAGGTATCGAGACTTGGTTTTCATAAACTGAGCCCGTAAATATTTTTATTAAATATTTGCAAAGTGTTTATATAGGTGTACTCAAGTTTGGTCGAAAAATTTTAATGTTTAGATAGTTAATTAAAGAAAAAGAATTAAATCGTAAAAGTTGCAAAAGTTAATCGCTATTGAGTTATAAGTGTTTAACGACCATAACATCAAAAGAAAAAAGTTTTAAAAGGTAATTAATCCTTATTACAACCTAGTGGACGGTTTAGGAAATGAAACAAATAAGTTATATGTTAAATTTTTATATTAAAAACGTTAAATGATATTATTAATAAAAGAAAAATAAAACATTTTGGGATCTTCTTCTTCTTTCTTCATGTTGTATACCGAAAACCACCATTTTCATTCCTTTGGAAGTTCGGCTAAGATTTTACCTTGCATGTAAGTCAATTTTTATCCTGTTTTTAATGATTTTTATGTTTTTGATATTGTTGTAGCTTAATCTAGCTAACCTAGGGACTAATTCGTAAAAATGTTAAATGTTTGAATTATGCCATTGATGAATTGATAATGTTTTTGAATTTTGATGATATATTTATAAGCTTGATAGTTAAATACGACTATTTTGTAAAGTGATTTTCGTTAATTTTTAAGTTAAAGGACTAAATTGCTAAAATAGTAAAGTTATATGAAATTTTGTTAAAATATGATGAATATGGGTAGTAAGGGATTATAAAAAATTTTCGGCCTTGTTTGAATTAATTTATGATTGAATTGAAAGTTTTGGGTTTAGGGACTAAATTGAATAAAAAGAAAAAAGTTTAGGGTAAAAGTGTAAAATGACGATTAATGGTCAAATATATGAATTTGAGTATTTTATGATATTTGAATTGGTTAATTGAATAAAATTATTATATTTAGATTAAGAAACAAATCAATTGGGTGATAATCGCAAGAGAGGAAAAGTCGTCGTTGAAGTGTCCGTAGCTATTGTAATTAGGTAAGTTCGTAAATTAGTTAAATAATTAGTTGCTATTTTTGTGATATAATATCTATCTATATATGTTGTGATTTAATTCATTTACTTGTTAAATGGTAAGGAATGGAATGGACTAAGTTGTAATGTGAATTAAATTAAAGGTTATATTTGAAAATGAGAAACTACATGGATGAATTCTTGTGAAGAAATAATGTGTATATGACTAAATTATAAAGATATGAAACATGGCATGTATGAACCTCGTGAATGCTTAGGATACAAATGACATGTCATTAAGGTTATTTACCGTTTCGAGTCTTGGTCTTGGATGTCCTACATTTGTGGATTTGTTGTGGATTCTTCACAACTCGTGTAAGTAGGCCCATTTCACAGCTTGTGTGAGCATTTACAGTTATAGCTCATGTGAGCAATTATAGTTATAACTTGTGTGAGCATTATTTCCGTGTATCCAATACTATTTCATTATGGTTCATCGGGTGGAAAATAAATATATAAAATGATCATATGAATCAGTTATATGGAAATAGGTATATGAATTGTGTATACAAAATTTTTATATGGATAGATATGTAAAAAAAACGAACATTTGAAATGAATACTTGAAATGAAAATTCTCCAAATAGAGCCTAGGCAGATTTAGCCATCTATGAATAAGAGATGAGTTCGAATTGGATGCAAGGTAAAACCAAAAAGCCTCTTTCAACTAGGGAGGAACCATGTTGTATTGACTTTGGAAAATTAAACTTGAAGAAATTAAGGACAGCCCTGAAGTATATAAGTCACACCATGGAAAGAATTCATTACTTTTTGCAGATGGGGCCTGTTGTGGTTGAGATCTAGTAGGGATCACAGGCTGATCCAAAGGTAATGTCTCTGCTAGGATTTCAAAAAGTGGAGGATCAACAACTTGAATAGGGGAATCTATAGAATGGGCAGACTCTTTTGGGACTGCTGGCATTATAGGTAATGAAGGAACTGGAGGAGAAGGAAGTATTGGTGTTGGGAGTCCTTTCTTAAGTCTACGCCACTTTGGCTATGTGAGTTCACTCTCTTTAACAACTAGAGTATCTTCACTTACTCTAGACCTCTTTTGATACTTCTTTGTAACTGGTTTCTTAGAAGGAGCAGTTGTAGCTCTTTCATTAGCACCAGACTTTTCAAAATAGCCTTAATATCCATATTTGGTGCTTGGTTGAAAAAAGTATGAGGTTTTGGATTGGGTCTTGCACCACAAATGCAAGTATTAACCTTGCTTGAAGAGGAAGAAAAAGAGTGAGGAATACTAGGAGTGATAAGCCAATTTTAGGAATGTATCCCACAGAATTCATAAAAATAAAATGGAGGTTCTCTTGCGTGCTCGGTTAAGATTTGTGCTAGGACAGTGTTGCCATTGAATGGACAAGCTTCTGAAGTTAAAGGCACATTGTAGTTTTCTAGCCAATTGATTTGATCAGTACTTCTACGACTATTGGGACTTTGATTTAGTAAACAATATTGGAAAACATTCCTAACTGTAACTAAGTCCACTAACTCTAGAATAAGCCATTTGCTCAAACGTTTGAACTGCTTATTAGAAACCTTGGAATCAATAGGAAAACTTTGAGAGAAAATAGATTCTTAGGGTAGTGAACAACAAATGGGAAAGCCAAATCCATTTTCAAGTTTTCAAACGACTCTTATGAATTTTTCCTTTTTCTAGTGAAGATTAGAAAGGCTATTTTGAATTATTGGTTCATAGCACTTTGAAACACTAAAGTGGGCATATCCAACATTAGCCCATTGTCTGGTAATCTTCAACTAATAGAATTTCTGGAAAACAACTAAGAGTGGTGGTTCATTACGGGTACAATAATCTCTAAAGTAGGTAACCAAGGTCCACCAAGACAAGGCTAACAACTAGTTCGATGTGATGCCATATTCTAATAGCATTGAACAAAAGAATGAGTGTAATGGCAGATGGAAGCTATCCTCCAAATGAATCAAAGGAAGGATAAAACCTTGGCTGTTGTCACTTAAGCGACACCTTAGCGGTAGGTCAACGTTGTAAGAAAAATTTGGGTAACGAAAACCTCAAGCAGCCAAGAATCGGTGTGCTTCTTCTTGTGTAATGTTGCACTCAGAAGAAGGAGCGAAAATACGTGGAGGGGTATTTTTGAGTTCTTGGGGTCCGAAAATGTTGAGATTTTCTGGGGTTGAGTTTTGGTTACTCTGATCTTGACCCCTACCATGAGTATTCATTCTCGACATTTCTAAATGAAAATAGGAAAAAGTAAGGAAAGGAAGAGAAGATAGGATTACCATAAAATATCTAGAATTGGAGAAGATGAAGTCAGGAAGAGGAATCGAAAAAGCTATTAGGAAATTGAAGGGTTTAGCAAAAGTGTTAATAGAAGGTTGGAGTATATGTTTTATAGATGTAAGCATGCTCAAGAAGTTACTCCGTGAAAACTGTTTGAATTCTCCAATACAGGGTTGACATCTGTCAAAAGGGTAAGTATGTGACGGTTGAGTTCAAGTGGTTAACCACCAAAAATTTTTATTTTGTCCAAAGAAGTAGTTTAATGACATCTTCTTATTAAGACTTTCAAGAAGTATGCCAACGAAAAGGAAACTTTAAAGTGTATGTAAGTGAATTTGTATAATTTCTGACTTGCGTTTGGCGTGTATAACTAACTTTATCCATATAATTGAAATTTTTGAAGGGATGAAAATTTCGAGGATAAAATTTTTGTTAAGGGGGGGAGAGTTGTAACATCCTAGTTATGACAGGTACAAGGTTTGGCGTGTAGTCCTAAAATAGTTTGTTTGGCGGGGTGATATTCACCCAAGTACATCTTTTGGCGTATAGAGTGGGCATATTCCATTATGTATGAGTAAGATAATGGTGGTTTGATATTAGATCTCCATGTTTGTTGGAGTACGATGTCAGACAAGTAAAAAGGTATTGTGGAATGAGTTCACGCCTGAGGGGTAGTGCGCCCTTTTATCTATGGCACTGTGCAAGTTAAGTTGCAAAATAAGCTGGTTAGGAGCCAACTGGATGTAAATCAGGGTACTCAATAAGGTTTCTCAAAAGTTGTAGACCTTTGGAAAAGATAATTCGATAAAGATGTGACTCATGTCAAGTTCCACTACGATAACATGTGTCATATTCCAAAAACCGGGTTAATAGAAATTGGGTTAATGAACCGAGAGTGGTCACGCTTGAGTTTTTTTTAAGTTGACCTTAGCACATTTGATAATATATAAGTGTCAAGTCTAGTGATTTAGTAGTGGTGGAGCTGTCCTTGAAGACCTAAGTTCGAATCCCTTCCCTCACATTATTTTCCTTTTGGTGTAATTGTGCTTCAAACCTTGGTAAATGCCACACTATGTTTTTAAATAAATGTTGTTGGAGTGGGAACAAATAAGTGAGTTGGCTTAGTGGTTAATAGAATTAATAAATTCCATTAGGTCCCATGTTCAACTCCTCAAATCCCCGTTATTTTTATTTAATTTTTTGCTCATAAAACCATGGTAAACCATTTTGCCACCCATAATTGTTACCATGCATAGGAGATTCTCATCCCCCTTTTCACTCAATGTGTTCCCTTCTTTCCTTTTCTTCTCCCTATTTTCCTCCTTGCCTTTGAACAAATGTATGCCACTCTTTAGTACATGAAACAATCCACATTCAGTTTTTTTCTTTCATTTTTCCTTCCCCCTTTCTACTCCATTTGTCTCCTCATTCCAAAAATGTAAAGTGTTGACTAGGTAGTTGTCCAACCCTTGAAGGCTCTGCTCACATTTTTGTTTTTCATTTTGGAAAAAAAAACTCCCTTTCCTCTCATTTCTCCTCCTTTGAGCCACTTTGTGTCACCCCTTATTTGGTTGTTCTCTTTAACTTTTTACTTCATTTTCATTTATTTTTTTGAGACCGCCACCTTCCACCACCATTAGTTAACCGCACCACCGCCGGACCATCATCGTGACCACCACTCTCCTTCTTTTTCTTGATAAAACATTACTGGAATTTTTATCATTTTTATCCTATTATATCATCTATTTCTTCGATTTATTCTCTATCGAGCAAACCTCTTCTCTAGACCAGATTGAATCAACATAGTTTTGGTTGACATAAGCGTAAGTATGGATTAACATTGGATATATAACAACACTATTCTCTCATTCATTTCTCATAGCCGATTGTACCTATTATATAATCGTACATTTTTTGGAACTAATCTCCTTTATATTGTTTGGATAATGAAGGACCAAATACGATTGTTTTTGAATGTCAGTAATTTCAGAAGTGATTCATATCTCCGATTTAAATATCACAAGAGTAAGTATTGTCATAGAAACCAAAGACTAACCATTTATCAAATATTTATTAAGGGTGTTTTAATGATGGATTATTCATTTTGTGTTTAGATTTGAGATAGATTTAATTAAATCCGGAAATGGGCGTTAGAAGGAGTTTTTGCATCGAATTTGCTTAGATTTGGTGTGGGTTTGACTTAATATTAAATAAACGAATGTGATTCATTGTTAAATAAATTATTTACATTTATTAATAATGGAAACACTATTGAGTTCTTCATAATGCAAAATAATATGAATACACTATGTATTCAAAAGGGATGCTAAACCCATAAAAAGGGTGATTCTTAAGTAAGTTAAGTAAGTACTCCAAACTAGTTATTTTGTGATCGTATAATTATGTTAATTTGATTCAATGTTGATTGTGAAAATATGTTTACATTTCAATACTCATGATGTGTGATATATGGGCATTATATGATATGCATGATATATAAATCATGCCATTGATATTGAAATTGAGATATATGATACGCATGTTAAGCATGCCCACTGAAAATATTGTTTATATGTCATATCACATGCATGGGGTTGAGATGATTATGAAAGGAGGAAGACTTTGACAATTTTACTACAATATTGAGCGGCTTGACCTTAATGTTATTGAGTGACTTGACCATAAAGCTATTAAGTGGCTTGACCATAACGTGCAGCTTGTTTGCACTATTGAGTAGCTTGGCCACAACGTGGAGTGTTATTGGATGGACGACTTCTGGGAAAACTTTTTATTGGTGTGTAGCGAAGATGGGTAGGAATATTTTTGAAAAACTTGCACTGATTTCTAAAAAAGCTCTACATTGGCATCCTCATACATTCTACTATCTGAGAAACTATGTTGATATATAAATTCTGCTATTCTTATGAAATGTGTGTTTAAATTACTGGTTGTTACCTAAGTTAGGACTCTGTGGAATCAAACTGTATAAATTCTCTGTAATATTTTGTTTTATATACTAAATTCCTGTTTAATACTTGAGATAGAACTCCCACTGGGCTTAAATAGCTCACCCCTTTGATTTTCCAACGTTTCAGATATCCCCCGAAGGTAGGACATGGACATGGCTGATGGAGGAGTACTCGGACAATTTTCAAATAAATGTTTTATACTTTATTATTTTGGTGTCTGAACTGTTTAATTATTATTTTCAGACTGTGGCATGGGACATTATTTTGGAGAGTTTTATTCTGATTTTCATGACTTGATTGCATGACATTAAGTTTTAAAAACTACATAAATTAGTTTTTGGTAAGATTATGCATGAAACTTGGTTTTTAAATAAAACCTGACAAAATCTCTCTTTTTCGCTGCGAAAAAGGAAATAAGTTATAGTAAAAATAAGACTTAGGTTTTGAGGTTTTAAACCACCTATTAATGTTTTATCAAATTTACATGAAATATTGATTTTGACAAGATATGGTTTTAGTAAAATTTTTCGTTGCGATTTTTATAATAATCATCAATATTACATTTTTCTCTGCAATTCTAATAAACGAGTTTTAATAAAGTTAGACTTAGTTTTCAAAATTACCAATGTTTACAAAAGATATTTCTAAAGACATTTGATTTACGAAGTTAACATGTTTTCCCGAATAATAACGATTAACCAAGATCTCTAGTTTTGAAGAAAAAAGATAATTGATTTTAAAACGTGATTGAAAATATGAAAGTTTTGAATAGCGATAATACTTTTACTAATACATAAAATACTAAAATCATCGATTTCTAAAATTCTCGATTTCACTAGTTTTTAACGATTTACGCAAATGGTTTAAAAAGTATGTTTGAAAACTACGAAAAATTTTCTGGGCAATTCTAGTGGCAATGTAGCTTCTGAATTCGGCTGTAACGACTAGGCTAGATTTGGAAGGTTATAATATGGGTCATAAATACACATTATGATATGGACTTGATAAAAATGAGAGTTTCTCTCTTCTTTCTTCTATTTAAGAAAATAAATATATTGTTGTGATTTCCTAGAAATGAATATAGTTCTCTCTTCTTAAGTTGAAACTAAAAATCTGAATTATTTAGAATGTTGTTTCATATCCTAGGAAAGCATTATAGTCGTTCATGTTAATCTCTAAGAGAGCAAGCCAGTTTTATGTGATTGAATAGTAAAATGAAGAAATAAAGCTTTACTCGGGGGTTATCCGTGCTTGAGGTGATGATATATAGTATTTGGATGAGTTTTAATGGTGGCCCTATGTTTTATAAGTACTGGTGACTATAGTTACTTGTTAGACGTTGAATCTAGAGTTCAAGCTACTATCTGTGGTGGTCAGGTGAGTCTCTATACTGACTCTTGCGTGGGTGTTGTTTATACCATGTTACCTACGGAATAATAATTGAATGGTGATGCCGAGATCATGAAAAATGTAGAATAATATGGATGATGTATGAGTAATGTAGAGTGAAGTATGGTTGTATCTAAATGTTTGGAATGTATGATATGAGATGTGTGTTATGTTGGTTGTATATTGGTAGATTCAAATGATTGTGCTTTGTTTGTTTCGATGCATAAAGAGTCTGTAAAGTGAGTTAATGTATGTTCTTTGCGTAGTTGTCTAAAAGGGGTCCGTCTAGAATTTAAAAATGAACTCTAAAATGAAACTCTGAAGGAAAAGTTCATGGCCATGGAATCCTTTGAAAAGAACTAAGGAATGGTGATTACCCAATAGGGTTCCCTACGTGTCCTTGGACGATGATGGGCAAACCTCACTATAACGCCTCAAAAATCCCTTATATATTTATTTTTGTAGGTTACATGGGTCGCCCGAGTCGATTGTGGACCTTCTGTAGGGTCGGTAAGTTTACCTAGACCCCTTATTGACTGAAATGACAGAAAGACTGTTATATGCCTATATGAGATAGATATGTATGTCTGTATGTTTAGCATGTTACTCGCACTGTACTGGTTATACATGATACCATGACATGACTGTATGATGCATTGCATTGGGTTGGGGATTGATATTGATTGGAGGAAGTGTACTAAAAGGCCTCGAGCCTAACTTACTGGCAGCTCAGCTGCAACTATTGCCTAGTGCCGCATTCAGTACTTTTTGAAATATCCCCACATGGAGTGTAGAGTTGGATGGAGATGGAGTGTAGAGACTGGTTGGGTAGGACCTGTATACTATATAATCTGTTACTGTAATGATTATTGTTACTATAATGGGCCAAGGCCCAAACACATGATTGCTTCTGTGCTGAGATGGGCTAAAGCCCAAACTGATATTGTCTCTCACACTGAAAAAGGCTTAGGCCCAGACCGTGATTGCTTTCTGTATGTTTTCTTTATATGGGATTACAGACTGAGTTTTCGTAAACTCACCCTTCTGATTTGACTGTACAGGTAATCCCTAGACATAGGTGGATCGGTGCGACGGAGGACTCAGCGGTGACCACACGACCTATTTAATTCGATTTGGTACTTAATTATAATTTTGGTTTTATTTTGGGGGTATTTTACTATAATAATGGCCTCTCTAGATTTTTATGTTTAACTTTGGGTTTCTATGGTTGTGACTTACAACTGCTAGTAGTAAGGATAAGTGGATTTTCAAAACGAAACAAACGTTTTAAGAAAATACGCACAAATTGGAAAACTATTTTAAAAAGCTTTCGCGATAAATAACATTTTAAAAATTTATAATGTTTTGAAAGAGAATAACTTATGAACATGAATCACGTTTTAAATTGATTGACACGTCTTGGTATTAAGCAAAAGAGAGTGTAAAGAAGTGATAAATAAAAGAAGGTTTTTAACGACAACTCACTTTATGAAAAACACTTTCATGTGACACCGCCAGATTCGGCCATAACATTTGGGTCAGGTTTGAGGTGTTACAGTTAATGGTATCAGAGCCAAGTTGCAAAACTCGGCTGTGGATTTGGGTTTAAAACTTAGTTTTTAAAGCACTGATTTCTGAATGATTTGAAACATTGTTACTGAATTTGTGGCACATCGAGTCTCTGGCGCCGATCCTATAAGTCCTCTGAACTGATATCTATTTAAAAACTGAAAATGCTATAGATAGTATATATTTAGACTACTATAGATAAACTATACTGAAAGCACTCAGGTTAGTGTTTACTGAAACCGTAGTAAAACCGATAAACACTGGTAGACACTGCGTCGTATGAAAACAAACGTTACACTTTTGATACTATTTTCATAAAATATCTATTAATAAACACTGGAACTATAAACTGATGCATAAAACTGTTAATACAGATTAACTAAAATAGACAATGAGCACAAGAGGTACTCACGAACGGGGTACAAGAGGCCGTGGTAGAGGCCATAGAGGTGCTTGAGCTGGGTTTTCGTTAGCTGGCAATCTGCCTAATTTGGAAACTAGTAAGACACCGGCTTCACCTGTGACTGAGACTGGGTCTCATGATCGAGCAACTGGGGATGACGCACTATTTCAAACCATGTTAAGGATTCTAGAGAAGGTCGCTAGGCCCAATACAGGAGTTGGAGGCCGCGGGTCGGTTACAGAACGACTCAGATCTAACGGAGCTGAGCTTTTCAGGGGTATTGCTGGAGTTGCCTCTAATGTGGCATAATACTGGATTGAAGCCATAGAGAGGATTATGGACAACCTGGACTGCACTCTTGAGCAGAAGTTATAGGGAGTTCTTTAAGTCTGCTTTCCAGGGAAAGTATGTGGGTACCAGCTATGTGGATGCCCGTAGGAGGGAGTTCTTGAATTTGATTCAGGGAGATAGATCAGTGGCCGAGTATGAGGCCGAGTTTTTACGATTGAGCCGCTATGCGTGTGGTATGGTGGCGACTGAGTATAAGCGATGTGTTCGCTTAGAGGATGACCTCAGGGATAATCTGAGGGTTCTGATAGCTCCACAGAGGGAGCGAGACTTTGCTGCACTGGTTGATAAGGCGAAGATCACCGAGGAGGTGAAGCACACTAAGCTCCAGAACCGTGATAGAGAGACAGGTAGGAATAAGACGGATTCAGAGCCCTTGAGTTCCGTTCAGAGGCCTAAGAAAAAGGCTAGAGTTGATGGGCCGATCAGAGTTGGGGCTCTCATTGCTGCTGCTGGACAACCATTGTGTACTGACTGTGGTGGGCGCCATCAGGGCGAGTGTTGAAAAAGAACTAGGGCATGTTTGAGGTGCGATTCTCTAGAGCACCGTATTAGAGAGTGTCCACAGAGGTCTGATCAGATGCAAGCTCCGGGTAATAATACTGCGCAGCCACTAAGGGTACTTCATTAGCCACCAAGAAGTCGGGGTCAGGCCAGAGGTGGTAATGGTTTGGGCCGTGGTCAGAGGGCACCGGGCAGAGTTGCCGGTCATACTGAGGCAAGGTAGCCAGCTCTAGTTTATGCTGCTTGTCATTGAGAGGATGGAGATGCTCTTGATGTTATTACAAGTACATTCTTTATTTATAATGTACCGTATACTGCACTGATAGATATAGGATCCACTCACTCCTATATAGCTTGTATCGTATCTGAAAACTTGGGTATACTGGTTGAGAGCACTACAGTGAGGTCATTGTACTAAGTTCGTTAGGGCAGTCAATAAGGGTTAACAAACTGTTTAGAGATGTTTCTCTAGAGGTTCAAGGAGCTATCTTTTTGGCTGAACTGATGGAATTGCCTATTGGAGAATTTGATCTGATACTGGGAATGGACTGGTTGGTCAAACACTGAGTGAGCTTAGATTATGCCACGAAAAGGGTTGTACTAAGAACTGCGGAAGACAGCAAGCTATTCGTAATTGGGGAGCATTGGAACTACTAATCAAATGTGATTTTTGCATTGAGGGCCGAAAAGTTGGTTCGTAAAGGATGTGAGGCGTATCTGGCTTACATCAGTGTTTTAGATTTTGGGGATTCTTTGGTTAAAGATATCAGTGTTTCAGATTTTGGTGTTTTTGGACATTTTTCCTGAAGAGCTATCTGGGTTACCTCTGAATCGTTAAGCAGTGTTTGGGATTAAGCTCCTTCCTGGTACAGCTCCGATGTCCATCGCTCCTTATAGAATGGCACCAAAAGAGCATGTGGAGCTTAAGGCTCAGATTCAAGAGCTATTGGATAGTGGGTTCATTTGCCCTAGTGTGTCTCCGTGGGGAACACCTATTCTATTTGTGAAAAAGAAAGATGGATACAAGCGTATGTGTATTGATTAGCGGTAATTGAACAAGTTAACCATAAAGAATAAGTACCCCCTACCAAGGATAGACGATCTGTTTCATCAGGTTCGAGGTGCTTCGGTTTTCTCCAAGATTGATCTACAGTCAGGGTATCACCAGTCGAGAGATAAAGAGGTTGACGTGCATAAGACGACATTTAGGACTCGCTATGGTCACTACGAGTTCCTAGTCATGCCATTTGGACTGACGAATGCACCGGCAGCTTTTATGGATCTGATGAACCGATTGTTCCAGCCCTATATGGATCGGTTCATAGTGGTATTTATTCATGATATACTTGTGTATTCGAAAACTAATGATGAACACCTCAGAGTGGTTCTACAGATTTTGCGAGAGAAACAATTGTACGCCAAGTTCAGTAAATGTGAGTTCTGGTTACAAGAAGTAACATTTTGGGCCATGTGGTTTCTGCTGAGGGGATTGGGGTCGATCCTCGAAAGATTGAGGTGGTGTTGGATTGGAAATAGCCTAAAACTTATCTTAGATTTGCAGTTTTCTGGGATTGGCAGGGTATTATCGACGATTTGTAGAGGGTTTTTCACTGATTACAGCACCCTTGACTAAGCTGCTATGTAAGGGTGTGACGTTTAACTAGATTGATGCGCAACAAGAGAGCTTTGAGAAGCTCAAAACTGTATTAACTGAGACTCCTATTTTGATACAGCCAGAGTCTGAAAAAGAGTTTACTGTCTATAGCGATGCATCGCATGTCAGTTTGGGATGTGTGTTGATGTAAGAGGCTAAAGTGGTAGCGTATGCGTCTCGTCAGCTTAAGACTCATGAGGTGAACTATCCGACGCGTGACTTGGAGTTGTCAACAGTGGTATTCGCACTGAAAATCTGGAGGCATTACTTGTATGGTGAGAAATGTATCATTTACATCGATCACAAGAGGCTTAAGTACCTCATCATTCAGAAAAAGTTGAATCCTAGGCAGCGTAGATGGATTGAGTTGCTTAAAGGCTACGATTGTACTCTTAAATACCATCCTAGTAAGGCCAATGTGGTGGCCGATGCACTAAGCCGTAGGGCTATGACTGACCTGAGAGCGATGTTTGCTCGCCTCAGTTTATTTGATGATGGTACTCTGTTGGCCAAGTTAAACCAACGTGGATAGAGCAGATTAAGGGTAAACAGATAGAAGATGGGTCGTTGGGTCTTCGTTTCTAACAGGTTGAGAGTGGGAATACCGAGGATTTTGGACTGAATAGCGAATGGGTGCTCTATTTCTTTAGAAGAATCTGTGTACTGAAAGATACTGAATTGAGGCAGTCTATACTGAGAGAGGCACATAGTAGCCCTTATGCTATGCATCCTGGCGGAAATAAGATGTACTGAGAACTTCGTGAGTTATATTGGCGGCCAGGTATTAAGCATGAGATTACAGATTTTGTGGGTAAGTGTCGACTTGCAAAGAGTTAAAGTGAGTTCGATTACCTTGGGTTTGTTGCGTGATCAAGGTTCCGCTTTGGAAGTGGGAGAGAGTGACAATGGACTTCGTTAGTGGGTTACCCCTCACACCTACTAAGAAGGATTCTCTATGGGTCATTGTGGATCGATTGACCAAGTCTGCACACTTCATACCGGTTCAGACCGACTACTCTTTACAGAAGCTGGTTAAATTGTATGTGTCTGAGATAGTGAGATTGCATGGGGTACTGGTTTCATTAATATCTTATAGGGATCCTTGCTTCACGTCTCGATTCTAGAAGAAGCTACATAAAGCTCTGGGTACAATATTAGACTTCAGTACTGCGTTCCATCCTCAGACTGACCATCAGTCAGAGAAGGTGATTCAGATACTGGAGGATATGTTGAGAAATTGTGTGATTGACTTTTGAGGCCATTGGAAGGATTACTTGCCGCTAGCAGAATTTGCTTATAACAACAGCTATTAGTCTAGCATTCAGATGGCACGTTACGAGGCATTATATGGTCGTAGGTGTCGCACACCTTCATGTTGGACTCAGTTGGACGAGCAGCGTGTTCTGGGCTCTAAGCTAGTTTTTGATACCGAGGATAAAGTTAGGTTGATTCGAGACCGAAAAAATGGTATCTGATAGACAAAACTCCTACGCCGACCCGAAGCATCGAGAGATTGAGTTTTCAGTGGGTGATTTTGTTTTTCTCAAGGTCTCACCGTGGAAGAAGGTACTAAGATTTGGTCGCAAGGGCAAGTTGAGCCCTAGATTTATTGGACCTTACCGTGTGCTTAAGCGAGTAAGACCAGTTGCTTACCAGTTGGAATTACCTCCGAAATTGGATCAGATTCACGATATGTTCTACGTCTCTATGTTGAGGCGCTACCACTCTGATCCTATGCATATTATTCTTGTTAAGGAGATCGAGGTTAGGCCAGATCTGACCGTTGAGGAGGAGCCAGTTCAAATATTGGATTAAGATGTAAAGGTTCTAAGAACAAAATTCATCCCACTGTTTAGGGTTCTATGGTGTAATCATAGTTCTAAGGAGGCCACGTGAGAGCCTGAGGATGCGCTGTGTCAACAGTATCTTCATCTGTTTCGATCAGGTAAAATTTCGAGGCTAAAATTTTCTTTTAGGGGGTAGAGTTGTAACGCCCCAAAAATCCCTTATATATTTATTTTTGTACGTTTGTGACGCAAATATATGTCTGTTTCAGGGGTTATGTGTCTTCGGAGTGTCTAAGAAGTCTTGGGTTCAAGCCTTGACTTGGGAAAAAGTTTTAGTTTTAATTGAATAAAACCTCTATCTCTAACCAGTGGGCTTATAAATAAATGTTAGTGAAATATATTAGAATTGGCTTGCTAGTCTGGTGGATAAGTAGAGTGGCAAAGTGCTGGTTGTCTTGAGTTCGAGTACTGGTGTACGCCAGGGAGTGTTTTATTTTGCTGATAGTGTCATGTGGGTGTTTTAGTCTAACCGAACTACTGAAGAGTTGGGGTGGAATTTGAATCAAGTGGTTGAGGGAAGGTGGACGATTTTTGGGGAGTGGATTGAGGGATTTAAGGAAAGAAGTAAGGAGTGGAGGCATTTGAGTTGGACTGGATGCTGAGTGGTTGGAATGGATGTGGTTTAGTGGAGTAAATCAAGGAGCTTGGGGAGTTACCATTTGATTCCGAAAATCTTTGCAGAACTCTCTTTTACCATCTTTCATTTTTTATTTTTTCCTCTGCCTCTACCTGCCAAATTTTTTTCCCTCTCCACCTTTTCTTTTTCTTTTTCTTTTGTTTTGAGTCGAAATCCCCCATTGCTACCGTTTTCCCCTCTAATTCTCTTTTTATTTTATTTTGTTTTGTTGTCAAAATTTCAAGTGTTTCCCCTTATCTTTCGTTTCAGTCTATCTGGCTCATCGGCTTTTATTTCCGTGCGACGGTACGTAGTGTTGTTGTGTTTTTTTAGTTTTGGTTTCGAAAGATTTTGATTCTATTGTTTATCTTTAGGGGACGATCATGAAAGGGTTTTTTCTTTCCAACGAATTGATTAGTGCGAGTAGTCGGGGTGATTGCGGTAAGTGAGTGCATGTTTTAGTATTGATTAAATTGTATTTTAATTGTTAAATTCGAGATTAGGTACGCTTTTTGTAGGTTGTAGAAGGTTAGGAAGTGCTTAAGCATCGAGAATGACCCAGGTGTGTAAAAACAACTTTGAAAATAGGAATCGAAGAAAGCCAAAAATGTGATTGTCGACGCCACACCGACATGCGATCACCCATCTGGTAGGCTATGCGAACGAACATGGGCTTGTGATCGACGAGGCCAGCCATGCGCAATACATGGGCCAAGCTGAATTAGGCCGTGTGGACCACACGAGCGCATGGGCCCCACACGGGTGGACAACACAGGCATGTGGGGATATTGGGCCAGGCCGTGTGATCTACACGGCTAAGGCCATTTTGGGTTGTGTGGGCCACACTGGCGTATGGGCCCACATGGGCATAAAATATGGGCCTGTTGGCCCATTTTCACTGTTTGACTGCTAAGGTTACACGGGTCGCCCGAGTCAAATGTGGACCTACTTTAGGGTCGGTAAGTTTACCTAGACCCCTTATTGACTGAAAGACTGTTATATGCCTATATGAGATAGATGTGTATGTCTGTATGTTAAGCATGTTATTCGCACTGTATTGGTTATACATGATACCATGACATGACTGTATGATGCATTGCATTGGGTTGGGGATTGATATTGATTGGAGGAAGTGTACTGAAAGGCCTTCAGCCTAACTTACTGGCAGCTCTGCTACAA
This sequence comes from Gossypium raimondii, assembly GCF_025698545.1. Taxonomy (NCBI): domain Eukaryota; kingdom Viridiplantae; phylum Streptophyta; class Magnoliopsida; order Malvales; family Malvaceae; genus Gossypium; species Gossypium raimondii. The sequence continues at coordinate 41,369,287 of NC_068570.1, forward strand.
CTATTGCCTAGTGCCGCATTCGGTACTTTTTAGAGTATAAGGATGGGTGGTTTGATTACATCCTCACATAGAGTGTGGAGTTGGACGGAGATGGAGTGTAGAGGCTGGTTGGGTAGGACCTGTATACTATATAATATGTTACTGTACTGATTATTGTTACTGTAATGGGCCAAGGCCCAAACACATGATTGCTTCTGTGCTGAGATAGGCTAAAGCCCAAACTGATATTTTCTCTGACACTAAAAAGGGCCTAAGCCCAGACTGTGATTGCATTCTGTCTGTTTGCTTTATATGGGATTACACACTGAGTTTTCATAAACTCACCCTTCTGATTTGACTGTACAGGTAATCCCTAGACATAGGTGGATCGGTGCGACAAAGGACTCAGCGGTGGCCACACAACCTATTTAATTCGATTTAGTACTTAATTATAATTTTTGTTTTATTTTGAGGGTATTTTACTGTAATAATGGTCTCTCTGGATTTATATGTTTAATTTCAGGTTTCTATTGTTTTGACTTAGAACTGCTCCTAGTAGGGATAATCGAGTTTTCAAAAGGAAACAAACATTTTAACAAAATATGCACAAATTGGTAAACTATTTTAAAAAGCTTCAGTGATAAATAACATTTTGAAAATTTATAACATTTTGAAAGAGAATAACTTATGAATATGAATCACGTTTGAAATTGATCGACACGTCTTGGTATTAAGCAAAAGAGAGTGCAAAGAAGTGATAAAGAAAGGAGGTTTTTAACGACAACTCACTTTATGAAAAACACTTTCATGTGACACCGCCAGATTTGGACATAACGTCTGGGTCGGTTTTGGGGTGTTACACTCACGTACCTTGATTTTGGGAAAATCTATTTCGTAAGCTCGATAGTAAAGAATATGCCTTTGTGGTGAACTATTAAAGAGGAAGCCTTTATGGTGAACTATGAAAGAAGAAGCCTTTGTGGCAGACTCTGAATGAAGTGATATGGCATATCCTGCATGACCTTTAATCACAATCAGAAAGACTAGAATAAGATAGAGTGTTTGATGATTTCAAGGTAAGGACCAAGTAAACTCAAGAAACAATTGAAGATGATAGTTTAAAGAGATAACGAGATGGATGAGCTTTCATTGAAAGAACAAATATGAATAAAGGTTGCATTTGATAATTCTAAGAATGGCATTTTTCTGTAAATAGTAATAAAAAAGAGTAGTAGAAGTTAAGGTTAGGTATGAAAAGAAAATTTTGAACAATGGTTTACAAAGAATACGGGTAAGGATCCATGATCAAGATGAGTTGAAAGAGATTCCTAGGATAATGAAGTTATTAATATATGATGGTAATGGATTAAGACTAGGATATAACAGATAAAAGGAATGAAAATGTTTTGCAATTTGTGTGACACTTAGATAATGGATGAGAAAAGAAGAGAAGCTAGCGATGATGAACTACCTGACACTTTACGGAAATGAGGACTAAGGTATAAGAGATTACTTCTCACTGAGTTTTTATGAACTTACATGAGTTACACTTTATGTTTCAGGTTGAATGAGAATATGCGCCAAAAGGGACGATGCTAGGACTATGCTGAACGAAGTGGCGTATCGGGTTATTATGCATACAGAGCAAGTTTGGTGGCATGTTTGAGTTTGAAATGTTACTTAGAAAACCATCTTTTTTTATAACTATAATAGGTTATTGTTTCGAATTAGATATCCTCATAATTAAATTATCATGTGCAGCAGTTGTTTCTACCTATTGTATATAAATTTGTGTAATTTAGTTTGGATCTGTATGAAGTTAACTTGTGAATTAATTGTAATTTGTATAACTAGAATAACTTTTATCTGTATTCGTGTGGTAGTACCCTAGACCCAGATCTGACAAATCAGATCGGGTTGAGGGTGTTACAATTTAGGTATGGAAATTAAGCTATTTTCTTATAATTTTTATGAATTTGTGATCATAGGAGCTTGGTTAGCTAGTCATTGTACCAATTTGATCAATTGTTATAGTTTTAGCAAATTTCCACTTTTGATAAATTGCTGAATTAGGCTTCAAATTTATAGATATTAAGCTTTGAATTATGAAAAGGATTAAATTGTAAAGTTAGTTAAGCTTATTTGTTAGTTTTGTAACATTAGAGACTAAATTGAATGAACGTAAATCTATCATAAAATTACACTAGAATTATAAAGTATAAGGTCCCTAATGAATATATGTGAAATTGAATTTTAATTTGAAGTTAGGATTTGAATGATTTACTTATCCCGAGTATAGAGACTAAACTAAATAAAATGTAAAAGATGTGGGAAATTAAAAAAATGGATTTATTTATATCGATACATGATTCGGTTGGTAGCTCCAACCAAATAGAATATTTTGAAATTTGTTTTGAGAATCGTGATCATAAATCAAAAAACTCTTTATGAAGTGTTCATGATCGTAAATTAATGAACTGAAGTCGTGAACATAAATCAACGAACTATTTAAGTGGAGTCATGATCATAAATTGGCAAACTCTTTATGAAGTGTTCATGATAATATATCAATAAATTGAAGTCGTGATCGTAAATCAATGAGGTTTAAAAATGATAGTCGTGATCGTAAATCAGCGAACAGTTTAAGTGGATATACGATCATAAATCGGTGAAGTCTTGATGAACTGTTCATGATCTTAAATAAATGAACTGAAGCAGTGATCATAAATTAGCATGACAGTCGTGATCGTAAATTAGCAAACTGTTTAAGTGGAGTCACAAACGTAAATTAGTGAACTCTTTATTAAGTGTTCATGATCGTAAATCAATTAACTCAAGTTGTGATCGTAAACCAACAAGCTTTAAAAATGAAAGTCGTGATCGTAAATCAACAAACTGTTAAAAAACTAATGGTCGTGATCGTAAATCAGTGGTTCGTAAAAAAGCCAAAAGTCGTGATCGTAAATCAATAGACCGTAAGAAAGCCAAAGGTCGTGATCGTAAATTAGCAAACAGTAAGAAAGCTAAAGGTCTTGATCATGAACCGTAAAAAAGCCAAAGGCCGTGATCGTAAATCAATAGACCATGAGAAAGTCGAAGGTCGTGATCATAAATCAGCAGACCATAAGAAAGTTGAAGGTCGTCACCATAAATAAATAGACCATAGGAAAATTGAAGGTCATGATCGTAAATCAACGGACTGTAAGAAAGTCGAAGGTCATGATCATAAATTAGCGGATCATAAGAAAGTCGAAGGTCGTGATCGTAAATCAACGGATCCTAAGAAAGCCGAAGGTCGTGATTGTAAATCAATGGACCGTGGGAAAGCCGAAGGGCATGATCTCAAATCAATAGTCCGTAAGAAAGCCGAAGATCATGATCGTAAATTAGTGGGCCATAAGAAAGCCGACGTTCATGATCATAAATTAACATACCGTAAGAAAACAGAAGGTCGTGATCATAAATCAGTGGACTGTAAGAAAGCCAAAGGTAGTGATCATAAATCAACAGATTTTAAGAAAGTTAAAGGTCATGATCGTGATTCAGTGAACCGTAAGAAAGCCAAAGGTCATGATCATAAATCAAAGAACTGTAAGAAAGTCAAAGGTTGTGATCGTGAATCAGCGGACCGTAAGAAATCCAAAGGTCATGATCGTAAATCAATGGACCTAAGAAAGCCGAAGGTCGTGATCGTGAATCAACGAATCGTAAGAAAGCTAAAGGTCATGATCATAAATCAGCGAACCGTGAGATTTTTAAAATCTCATAAGCATATTACTTATACATATCCTTTTTTTTATGATCATGCCCATCACACATATGTCTAAATCGTCTTCTCTACCTATTTCAACATAACTATCCTTAAAATTTAGTACGGACATGGATATATTGCAATGATAAACATGATATTTGAGATCACATCGTGAGGAGAAATTTAACCAATACTCATATCTGTTGCAGCATTAAATGTAATAGGATAAGATCAGACGGCATGTATATCACATAGGATGCTGAATAGCATCAAAATATGTGAGCAAAAATAAGAAAATAAACACATCCAAGCCTGTTAGAATCATATCATCATTAAATAAAACTATGCATGCACACAAACCTGTGTTCTAGCTATCCCCATAGCAATCAGGTAACAAAGACATGACAACTTTTGGTTTGGTTCATACAAACAATGAAAAATAGTTTGTAAACTAGAAGTTCACTGTGCAAACAAGCTCAACAAGAGGCAACATCTTCTCCCTACTATTAGAGATTTAGAAAGAACACACCCATGCTAAAAACAAAAGAGTGAATAACAAACTAATTAACCTACAAAATGTCTAAATCAGTTTATGCATACTTTTGATTTTTTATTTTTAATTGTGTAAATAAAAATTACCCAATCATAATACTTTAGCTGTACAAAAAGAAGAAATCACAATTAAGTAGAGACTATAGTTCTAGGGTCACAACTGTAACCTTTTGTCAAATAGCTAACTAGTATTTTGCGTGTTAAAAGAAAGATAGTTTATTAGTTGCGACATCTACAAAATAAACACCATCTGGTTTTTGGCTAGTGAACATAAGCTATTAAAAGTTTTCATTAAAGTGAATTCATTGTTGTAGTATCACTTAGATATCTACCACACAAATGCAAGCCAATATTAGACCATCACAGATTATTTTTTGAGTTGTAAAAACACATCTAACTAATGGCAACAGGTTACACTATCTATATTATTTTCACAAGAACAAATACATTAAACTACAAAGACAACATAAATGTTTCTCCTTTAAACATAATCCTTGCCACAATACAAAATATCAAAGGATATTTTTTTCATTTGAAATCTTAGTCCTAACTTCAATAGTGAAACAAGTAGTATAAACAAAATTAGTTTGTGCATAGTGATCATCTCTCATAAAATGAAACTTAAATCACAGTTACAAATGTCTACTACGTTATGCGTGTTGGATATGGTGCCATACATGTATTTTCGTCAATATACACGAACAAATTGGTTAATAAAACAAATTCATTGATTACATTAATATAATTTATACAATTGTTCTTACATGGTTTTTTCACGCGAAGTAAAATGGAAGCAAATGTTGCTCGTTGGTTGTCTAAATTTTTAACTAAAACTAAGCGATATTATGTGGTCGGATCGTAGTACGAAGAAACAACTTATATTAGTAAATGGACATGTCCTTAGTCTAATAAAAAATGAGCAAACTGATTAAAAGACTAATATGTCATCTATCAAGTCTAGTTGGGGAAATGCCTTATCTTGGGGATCGGAGCGGATGACTCCCAGAACATAAAGACATAAATGTGACTTACTGGACTAACAGTACATTGGACATGACCTAAGCAAAATAGATCCTGAATCCATTTACAGGTTTATTGACTTTTGACATTTATAGTGTGACATACCTAAATCCTGAGTGGATGGCAGACTATGTATGCGTAACTCGTACACTATGATGTAAGTAAAAGCTTGATTTCAAATAGATAACGAAAAAGAAAGCTGGTGCGTTGGGTGTACTACTTTTGTAGTATGTAGCATCATTCGCAACAATGAAATTCATGGCCCAAAACATGGGTAAATAATATCCTTTCGTTGGCATCACATGGTTGATGAAAAGTAAACATGGTCACAGGTCGTCCATGTTTGTGATGGAAGACTTGATCATTAATTGATAGTAATTGAATTTTCATGAAGGAAGATATAATGGTTTTCATGAGATAAAATAAGATCATATTGAGAGAACGAATATTATCCCAAAGAGATCAAGGATATCCTATGAGGGTAACATACTAATGACAAGGTCATTGGACGAGTACTGTTTAGTTGCTTTCGTAATGGTATGACGTTGGGGAAAGCTCAGTCACGATACTATAGTGGAATGACTTTGTGACTAGATGAGTTTTTAATTAAGAGGCGAAATGTCAAAACTTAATTATAAATAATTTAAGCCTCAACCACATATGTCCAATCGGTTCCTCCGCTAGCTCGTTGAAACCAGAAATGAATTGCGTGTTTGAATAAAAATGAACGGAATAAATAGAGAAAGAGAAATGGGAAACACTCAGGAATAGTTATGGTTTTCTTCGAAATAGAAAAATGGAATCATTTAGAAATGAATGTAGGTTTATAAAAATTAAAATGGAAATGAAAATAAAAATGGAAACTTGCAATCCTATATAGGATTACTTAAAAATGATGAAAGAATGAGTTTACGGTTTTGAACTGTTTTGAAGCTCGAAAATGAAAATAAATCATTTGGTCATAGTGAATATGTTGAGTTTTGACATATTGAATGAATTTTACACTTATAACAAGGTCATTAGATGAGCACTGAGTAGTTGTTTTCGTAACGGTATGTTGTTGGGAAGAGCTTAGTCACGATACTATAGTGGAATGACTGCATGACTAATTGAGTTTTTAATTAATAGACGAAAAGCCAAAACTTAATTATAAATCATTTGAGCCTCAACCACATATGTCCAATCAATCCCTCTACTAGCTCGTTGAAAGCATAAATGAATTTCGTGTTTGAATAGAAATGAACGAAATGAATAGAAAAAGAGAAATGAGAAACATTCAGGAATGATTATGGTTTTCTTCGAAATGGAAAAATGAAATCATTTGGAAATGAATGTAGGTTTCCAAAAATGGAAATGGAAATAGAAATAAAAGGAAAAGGAAAACTTGTAATCCTAATCCTATATAGGATTACTTAAAAATGATGAAAAATAAGTTTATATTTTTGGACTTTTTAAAGATCAAAATGAAAATAAATCATTTGGTCATAATGAACATATTGAGTTGTGACATATTGAATGAATTTTCTCGAAATTTTACTAGAGGTAAAATCAACAAAATTTTACCGGGGTTAATTTTTCAAAAATATTACTAGTGTAAAATTGATATGGGAAAATAATTTAATATATAAGTATTAAATTTTATTTTGGGAAATAGAAAAATTAAATCGAGTTGAATCATATTACAGAGCACTAAGTCAAAAATGGCTAAGAAGTACTCGTAATTTAACCCTATGTGAGAAAGGCCCAAAACCCTTCATGTGAGGAAGTGGGATGGCAAAACCCTAGTATCACTAACTAGGGTTGTTGCCCCTAATATCCTAGATAAACTAGGATATAGATTTTCTAGTGGAAATAAACTTATCCAACTCTACAAGGGTTCTACCTTCTCTTTGTATAAATAGATGGCACCAGTAGAGCTATTGAAAGAACTTTTTAGAGATTGTTATTCTTCTAAAAAATAGAGATGATTATTATCAACTTATAAACATATTTTTTAAAATAACAATTTTACCGGTTTCTATTAAAAAAGAAAGAATTTTTGTTTTCACCCCCAAAAGGAAATTTTTTTCTAGTTTTATGCTTTGATTCAATTGGTTCGAGCCCACACTCGACGCAGTTCGTGGTACGAGAATAACGGAGAAGATCATTTGGTTGAAAGTCGGAAAACATTAAGGACCTGCTTATCCAAAAACACAGGTACGAATTCGGTTAAGGTTTGCCGCTATAAATATCATAAATCGGGTCAATTTTTAAAATTTTAATTTTTTTGCTGTGCATGAAAATTATTTTGAAACTGAGGTTTTTTCAATAATTGGTATCAGAGCTAGGTTGTGCTATGTTTATGGTGTAAACCTAGATCGAATCTCTCTTTTCATCTAGTTTGATTAATATTTGATAAGATGTGACAGTGTTGTAATTATCGCTTGTTCATGGGAATATATGTGAATGAATGCAATATTATATGTATGATTATTATTTTTCCAAGGTTGTGGTTATTAAGAAATAGATCATGGACTATTATTTACATGTAGGATTATTCTTTATTTATAGAATTCTTGTGAGCCGAAAATGGACATAAGACAGAAATGTAATTTTTCCAAAAAGGAGTCCATGATGAGGAGAAGATGGAACGATGGCAGTCGAAGACACAAGGAATACCTTGTGATGAAAAACTATGTATTTTTTTCATTTATTTTCTAGAAATAGAACCATAGAAACATTGGCTGACAATTTTATTTTATTACACATCTATTTATATATTTGTTTAATAATTATTTATGATATAATTATGATATATATGTATGAGATAATCCACAGTTGATCTATCAAAGATAATAAGTGTGGTAATGAGAAAATATATGTGTTGTATTGTTTTACTAACTTCTTTAGGTTATTTGATTACTGTGAGAAGTATAATAGTGAGAAGGTGCATGTTTAGGATTGGATCTAACAAGGAAATACTTGGTTTTTAGGTGGTCAAATACGACTCACCTCCATTTTCGAAAAACCTATCTGGTGCACGGTTCATATCTACTTCTTTGGTTTTTCCCTTAAAAAACTGTGTAGTATCAAAATTATTTGATTGACTCTTGTGAATAATTGAATGTGAAAATTATAAAATTTCCATAGCATGTCATGCATACATGAGATAAGCATGTCATATAGTTTAGGAAAGACTGTCACATGTACTTGTCATACATATATTGATCATATATGATTGAAACCAAAAATTAAAAACCTTGCATGTTTTTAAAATATTGAGTGGGAGAAGGTCCTTAAACAAGATCTACACCCTCGATCATTAGTCTGTTGTGATGGCATGGCAACTGCACTACCCCACGATAGGATTGCTAAGTGGATTTCACTAAGGAGATTTCCTGAAAGTAAGAAGAATTCTCTTGTGATCAAATGATAATTCGACTATCCCTTGTGGTAGGCATTATCATGCAATAAGTCAAGAAATTCTAAGTTCAAAAGAGGACAACTAGTCAAATCATGCTACTTGGTGAGATTGTCCCACGACGACTCATTTGTGGTGCATGAGGTGATAGGTGTTAAGTTGATGGTTATACATTCACGAACTTCTAGTTAAGTAAATCACCACGGAGCTCTACTTAAGTTAGAATGATAACCAAACATTATACGATTATTAGTACATGTGAATGCCTAAAGAATTAGGTTCATATACTAATTGGATGAAAATACATGTTCTTACTAGTTGATCATGATCACCCCACAGTCCGATTTTCCTTGAGTCACTATGTTAAATCAAAATATGTATTAGTACAGATCTAACGAAATAATAATATTCCCTTAAATAAATAAAATTGATTCGGCACTACTTACGCAAAAAGATCATCAACTATCACCCCTTTCTACAGTTGATGCACGTATTCTGGGATTTACGAGTATTCTTGTAATGACCCAAAATTCACGGGCATCAAAAAAGTATAATATCGGGCCTCCGTCTTAGTAAATTGAGTTCAAAATAATTATTAAAAATATTTACTAGACTAGTTGTGTGTTTAATTAGGTTTTAAATAGGTGAATTTAGCTTAATTAAGAGTAATTAGTAAAAGGATTAAATTACAATAGAAGTGAAAGTTTAATTATAGATTAAAATAAAATAAGAGGGACTAAATAGGTAAATAAGCCAACGGCTTAAGATTAAGCTGACAATACATGGAAAAATCTTAGATTTTCTTGATTTATATTATAAAAATATTATTTAATTAAAATATTATAAATTATATTAATTAAAATTAAGATAATATATTATAGGAAATAAATAATACAAAGAAAATTGTGTGGTGATAAAATAATACATGTGTAAAATATATAAAAACACACTCGTAATAAAATAAAATATTTTCTTATAATTTAAGTAAAAGATATTTTTGAATAAAATATTATTATATGATTATTATAATATATTATTATTATTAACTAATGAATAAAAGGAATAAAATAAAAGAATAAAAGAAACAAAAGAAGAAAAGAAACAGAGACCATTCGAAATAGGCGACAAAGGAAAGGGAAAGAAAAATAAAAGGGAAAACTAGGGATTTGAAGCATGAAGTTTAATAGGTAAGTTGAATCAAGTCCTTTTCTCATAAATTTGATGTTTTTGAAATCCTAGAGTGAAATACTCTTGGATTTAAGTTGAAAATTTGAAATTTAATAGATTTTTGAGTAGGGTTTATGTTGAATAAATGATGGAATTGAGGGTTTATTTGATAGAATTTCTAGTTAGAATTTATAAAAGGATTAAATTGTGAAGTAAGCTATAAGTTTTATGTTGTGGGGATTAAAATGAGGAAAATTCAAAATTAGTGAAATATGCTGAAAATTTGGTAGCTAAATTTGAGTTTAGATAAAATTTGAATAGAAATGGAGTGTAAATTAAATTAGAAAAGTAGATAAATCTAGTTAGGATTAAATTGGAATTTAAGTATAAAATTTGATAGAAATTTTATTTTTATTATAAAATTTGTACTGTAATTAATTATTTAATTATTTAATTTTCGCAGCTAATAAAGAATTCGAGGTATCGGTACAAAAAGGGAAGGAGAAGGTCGTTGAGGAGTAACTGCGAAATTCGGGTTTGTATTACTATAATTCAAATTATTTATTATTTTAAAGCTAAATTTAAATTATGTGTATGGTAAGTAAATAATCGTAAGTGAAATATAAGATAAGTACTATTATTAAGTTGAAAGAAACTCAATTGAATAATGGATATATGAATAGAATTGAAATGAATATTGACTTGAAAATGGAAAAATAAATTTTGAAATGAATTATGATTGGGAATTGAATTTGGAAAATTGAATTGAATGAGTAAAGTATGTGTTGGTATTGAATTGCGTTTTGATTAGTGAATGGAAAAGTATAATTGATATTGAAAATGAATTATTGAATAAAAGTGAAAATTTGATTGTGAAATTGAAATACCCTATTAACTAGTCGGACTGAGTCGGATATAATTGACATGCCATAGGATTTGGAAGAGTACGGGATTTATTGACTTTGTCGATCAGACACTTTATGTGTCGTACATCAGGCACTCATGTACTATAAGTGTTGTATACTGATCAGGTACTATGTACCATTTTAGGCACAATGTGCCGTACTGGTGTGTTTGGGTTGGAATCCGTGTATCCGTCAAAGTCCAAATTGTTAATAGGGTGAATAATTGAAATGAGAAAATCAAATGAATTTGATCGATTGTAGTATTGAATATGAGAAAATTTAAAATTGTGGATTGAAATTGAGATTAAAAATGAAAGGCATGAATTTAATGTTTATGTAGTGATTGAAATTGCTACATGTGATATATAATTCAGATTGAAAAATAGCTAAAAAATAATTGTATTTTTATTGTTAAATAATGAAAGTTTATGAATTAATTGATATTTAAGAAATCGGATTGTTACATGCTTGGTAATTATAATTCCTTATTGCTATTATAATTTGAATTATGGTAATACCACTGAGTATAAAATACTCAAATAGCACGGTTGTTTTCGTATGCTTGAGTTGAAAAGGGGTCACTGATCTCTGGTTCAAAGATCCAAGACAATCCCGACTCCTGCATAGAGATTTCGGTGATGTTTTCTTCCTTAAATGAAAGTGGCATGTACATAAGAATTATATTAGTTATTTTAGTATGTTATAGTTTTGTGGTAAAGAAAGGTATTCGATGTTTTGATGATTATATTAGTAAAATGGTAAGAGTTATTTATAGCATTGGTATCGAATTGAAATGGCTTGATTAGTTTTATGAATTAATTAGAAATGAGAATAGGATTTTCATTAATTAAGTTGTTATGTCAATATGTCAAGTATAATTTAAGTATATAAATGTATTGGTTGAATTACTGGGATTGGTTTGGTTGCGATTTGAAATTTGTAGGGGGTTTTATGTAAAAATAAGCAGAAATGCTGCGAAAATTTATAAAAAAAAATGAATGAAGTCAATTAGTAAAATTTATATGAATTTATGATTTATTTTAATATGTTCGTTATTTATTTAAGAATTATTTGTAAATTATTTGATATGTCCGGTAATGCCTCGTAACCCTATTTCGGTGACAGTTTGGGGTTAAGGGTGTTACATTTAATGGTATCAGAGCTATCAGGTTTAGCCAATTCTTGGACTAAATCGGGCTCAAAATTGAGTCTAGATGTACATGCCACTGTCGAGTCAAACTGAGTCGGGATCTTTGGATGCTGATATAATTTTTTGTTTTGTTTTATAGTTAAAATGTCGAATGAACACGTGGAAGATGTAGATCAAGAAATGTATACTAGAGATAGAGAATTAGATGAAACGGAATCAGTTACACCGAGTGTAAATCCATTAGGTAACCGACGTCCTAATATAGAACGGGAAAATGTTAGAGACAAAGATGAATCCCATTTACTAAGAATTATAGCTGATGCTTTGCAACGAATAGCGGGAACTGTACCTGCTACGACATCTACTCCTTCTACTAGACGAGCCCCAATTAAAGAATTACGAAAATACTGTGCTACTGAATTTTTGGTTTTGAAGGGAATTTATCCATCCACTGCAGAGAAGTGGATGGAATCAACTAAACGAGTTCTGCAGCAATTAAATGTACCCCCCGAGAAAGCTTGATCTGTGTTGTTTCTCTACTGCAAGGAGAAGCATATTTGTGGTGGGAATCTGTAATACGACATCTGCCTATAGAATAGGTGACATGAGACTTATTTCAAAAAGAATTGATCCATCCACTGCAGAGAAGTGGATGGAATCAACTAAACGAGTTCTGCAGCAATTAGAATGTACCACCCGAGAGAGCTTGATCTGTGCTGTTTCTCTACTGCAATGAGAAGCATATTTGCGGTGGGAATCTGTAATTAGACATTTGCCTACAGAACAGGTGACATGGGACTTATTTCAAAAAGAATTCCAGAAGAAATATGTTGGGGAACTGTATATCGAAGATAAGAGGCAAGAATTTTTGATGTTGAAACAAGGTAATCTGTCAGTTGTAAATTATGAACGTGAATTTTCTAGACTCAGCCGATATGCTTCCGAGTTCATGCCGACAAAGGCTGATAGTTATAAAAGGTTTCTTTGAGGTTTGAGAGATGATTTCAGGGTACAGTTGGTGTCACACCGAATTACAGAAGTTGTAGATTTAGTAGAGAGAACGAAGATGGTAGAGCAGGTGTTGGGTTTGGATAAAAAGCCTGAGATAGCTAGATCAACTGGGAAACAAGCTGGTATTACTATTTCAAATCCTTTACTAAAAAGATCTCAAGAATCTAGAGGTGGTTGGAGGTCAAGTTTCAGATTTGATCGAGGGGACAGAAGCCAGGGGAAACAGACGACGGTATCCACTGGTAGTGTAAGAGCTCGACCCCGGGACGCAAAAATTTTAGAATGTGGATATTACGGGAAGAAACATTTAGGTGAGTGTTGGAAAGTGACTGGAGGCTGCTTCCATTGCGAGTCAACAGAACATTTTGTTAAAGACTATCCGAAAAATAAAAATGATACTTCTGATGCATCACAAAGATTAGTATCTACTGCTCGAGGTAGAGGTTCGGGCAGAGGTGGTTCTGTATCCAGAGGTGGTGGTGTTCGGAGAAGTAGTGACATAGTTACACAGAAGTCAAAGGCAAGAGCACCGGCCAGAGCCTATGTAGTTCGGACAAGAGAAAAATGTGATGCCCACGATGTTGTGACAAGTATATTTTTATTGCATTCTGAGCATGTTTATGCTTTAATTGATCCAGGGTCGTCACATTCATATATTAATTCAAAACTGGTTGAGTTGGGAAAGTTAAAATCTGAAATGTCTAGAGTTTTAATAGAAATGTCTAGCCCTTTGGGACAAACTGTGTCTCTAGATAGAGTATGCCGGAGATGCCCGTTGATAATACGTGATAAATGTTTCTTGTTGACTTGTTGATTATGCCTTTTGGTGATTTGGATATAATATTGGGTATGGATTGGTTATCCAAATACGGCGTGATTTTGGATTGTTAAAAAAAGAGGTTTAATATCCAGACAGAGGAAGGAGATTGAATTGAAGTAAATGGTATCCATACTAGTGGATCGGTACGTATTGTTTCGGTGATAAAAGCTAATAAATTACTTCAACAGGGTTGTACAGCATATTTGGCATATGTTATTAATTCTGATTCAGTTGGAAGTTAGTGTAGTCAGATCAGGACCGTATGTGAGTTTGCAAATGTATTCCCTGAAGAACTACCGGGCTTACCACCTGACAAAGAGATTAAATTTTCTATAGAAGTGTATCCGGGTACAGCACCAATCTCTATACCTCCGTACTGAATGTCGCCCATTGAATTAAAAGATTTAAAGGTACAGTTACATGACTTAGTAAATCGTGGATTCATTAGACCGAGCATTTCACCTTGGAGAGCTCCAGTGTTATTTGTTAAGAAGAAAGATGGATCTACGAGATTATGTATTGATTATTGACAGTTGAACAAAGTAACAATCAAGAATCGGTATCCATTGCCTCGTATAGATGATTTGTTTGATCAGTTGAAGGGAGCATCAGTATTTTCAAAGATTGATTTGAGGTCCGAGTATTATCAACTAAAGGTAAAGGAAAGTGATGTGCCAAAGACTGCTTTCCATACTCGATATGGTCATTATGAGTTTTTGGTGATGCCATTTGGGTTGACTAATGCTCCAACTACTTTCATGGATTTGATGAATCATATTTTTCAGTCGTATTTAGATCAGTTTGTGGTGGTTTTCATTGATGATATATTAGTTTATTCGAAGTCAGAGTTAGAGCATGATCAACATCTCAGAATTGTGTTATAGAGTTTGCGAGAAAAATAGTTGTACGAGAAGTTGAGTAAATGTGAATTCTGGCTATCAGAGGTAGTATTCTTGGGACATGTCGTATCTGCTGATGGGATTAGAGTTGACCAAAAGAAGGTCAAAGCAATTGTTCAATGGAAAGCACCGAAGAATGTATCTGAGGTATGCAGTTTTTTTGGTTTAGCTGGGTATTACAGAAGATTTGTAAATGGATTTTCGAAGATAGCTTTACCGATGACCAAGTTACTATAAAAGAATGTTCCATTTATCTGGGATAATCAGTGTCAGAGGAGTTTTGAGACATTGAAACAAATGTTGACAGAGGCACCAGTTCTAACATTACCAGATTCAGGGAAAGATTTCATAGTGTACAGTGATGCTTCTTTGAATGGTTTGGGTTGCGTATTGATGCAGGATGGAAAAGTAATAGCTTATGCATCTCGACAGTTGAAGCCACATGAACGTAACTATCCGACACACGATTTGGAGCTAGCAGCTGTAATTTTTGAATTAAAGATTTGGAGGCATTATCTTTATGGTGAAAAATGTTATATATATACTGATCATAAAAGTCTCAATACCTTCTGTCGCAAAAGGAGTTGAATTTGAGATAGAGATGATGGATAGAACTTCTGAAAGATTATGATTGTGTTATAGATTATCATCCAGGAAAGGCAAATGTGGTAGCAGATACATTGAGCAGAAAAGCAGCAGTTGAATTACGGGCAATGTTTGCTCGGCTTAGTATTAATGATGATGGAAGTTTGTTAGCTGAGTTAAGAGTGAAGCCAGTAATGTTTGATCAAATCAGAGTAGCACAGCTAGAAGATGAAAAGTTGATAAAGAAAAGAGAAATGGTACAGCATGGTACGGTGGAAAATTTTAGTATTGATGAGTATGATTGTTTGAGATTTCGGAACCGTATTTGTATCCCAGCTACTTCTGAGATTAAAAATCTTATTCTCCGTGAAGTACATGATAGTACTTTTGCTTTACACCCTGGTGGAACGAAGATGTATCGTGATCTACGAGAACTGTATTGGTGGCTAGGGATGAAGAAAGATATAGTCGAGTATGTTGGTAAATGCCTGACTTGTCAGCGGGTAAAAGCAGAACATTAGGTATCGACGGGGTTGTTACAGCCCATTACTATTCCCGAGTGGAAATGGGATTGCATTACCATGGATTTTATTACGGGATTGCCATTGTCAGTGAGTAAAAAGAATGCCATTTGGGTAATAGTCGAATGACTCACAAAGTCAGCTCATTTTATAGCAGTTAGAATAGACTGGTCACTACAGAAGCTTGCCGAGGTTTATATCCGAGAATCGTTAGATTGCATGATATTTCGGTATCAATAATTTCAAATCGAGATCCTCGGTTTACATCAAGATTTTGGAAGTAGTTACATGAGTCGTTGGATACGCGGCTTAATTTTAGCACTGCATTTCATCCACAAACTGGCGGACAGTTCGAGCGGGTAATTCAGATTTTGGAAGATATGTTGAGAGTTTGTATCATCGATTTTGCGTCAGGTTGGGAATGATATTTGCCATTAGCAGAATTTGTTTATAATAATAGTTTACAATCTATTATTCAATGGCTCCGTATGAAGCACTATATGGTCGAAGATGTCGATCACCAGTATGTTGGACAGAATCAAAAGAAAGAAAAGTGATTGGGCCGGAATTGATTCAACAGACAGAGGAAATAGTTAAAAAGATTAAAGATAGACTGAAAGCTGCATTCGACAGACAGAAATCTTACGCAGATTTGAAACAACGAGATATTGAATATTCTGTTGGTGATAAAGTATTCCTCAAAGTATCACCGTGGAAGAAAATTTTGAAATTTGGTCGGAAGGGAAAGTTGAGTCCACGTTTTGTTGGTCCGTATGAAATTGTGGAAAGAATTGGGCATGTTGCTTATCGATTAGCCTTACCTCCAGAATTACATAAAATTCATGATATTTTCCATGTTTCGATGCTTCGGAGATATAGATCGGATCCTTCTCATGTCATTCCCACTAAAGACATTGAAATTCGATCTGATTTAACTTATGAAGAAGAGTCGGTTCAGATATTAGCATAAGAAGTGAAAGAATTAAGAAATAAATGGGTCCCTTTAGTTAAAGTTTTATGGAGAAGTCATGGTGTGAAAGAAGCGACTTGGGAACCGGAAGAGACTATGAGAGCAAAATATCATCATCTCTTCTCAGGTAAATTTTGAGGACGAAATTTATTAAGGGGGAGAAATGTACTGACCCAAAATTCACGGGCATCGGAAAAGTATAATATCGGGCCTCCGTCTTATTAAATTGAGTTCGAATATAATAATTAAAAAATATTTACTAGACTAGTTGTGTGTTTAATTAGGTTTTAAATAGGTGAATTTAGCTTAATTAAGAGTAATTAGTAAAAAGGATTAAATTACAATAGAAGTGGAAGTTTAATTATAGATTAAAATAAAATAAGAGGGACTAAATAGGTAAATAAGCCAATGGCTTAAGATTAGCGACAATACATGGAAAGATCTTAGATTTTTCTTGATTTATATTATAAAAATATTATTTAATTAAAATATTATAAATTATATTAATTAAAATTAAGATAATATATTATAGGAAATAAATAAGACAAAGAAAATTGTGTGGTGATAAAATATTACATGTGTAAGATATATAAAACACACTTGTAATAAAATAAAATATTTTCTTATAATTTAAGTAAAAGATATTTGTGAATAAAATATTATTATATGATTATTATAATATATTATTATTATTAAATAATGAATAAAAGGAATAAAATAAAAGAAGAAACAAAAGAAGAAAAAGCAGAGACCATTCAAACAGGGAGAAAGGAAAGGAAAGAAAATAAAAGGAAAACTAAGGATTTGAATCTTGAAGTTTAATAGGTAAGTTAAATCAAGTCATTTTCTCATAAATTTAATGTTTTTGAAATCCTATAGTGAAATACTCTTGGATTTAAGTTGAAAATTTGAAAGTTAATAGATTTTTAGTAGGGTTTATGTTGAATAAATGATGGAATTGAGGGTTTATTTGATAGAATTTCTAGTTAGAATTGATAAAAGGATTAAATTGTGAAGTAAGCTATAAGTTTTATGTTGTAGGGACTAAATTGAGGAAAATTCAAAATTAGTGAAATATGCTGAAAATTTGGTAGTTAAATTTGAGTTAAGATAAAATTTTGAATAGAAATAGAGTGTGAATTAAATTAGAAAAGTAGATAAATCTAGTTAGGATTAAATTGGAATTTAAGTATAAAATTTGATAGAAATTTTATTTTTATTGTAAAATTTGTGTCTGTAATTACTTATTTAATTATTTATTTTTCGTAGCTAATAAAGAATTCGAGGTATCGGCACAAAAAGGAAAAGAGAAGGTCGTTGAGGAGTAACTGCGAAATTCGGGTTTGTATTACTATAATTCAAATTATTTATTATTTTAAAGCTAAATTAAAATTATGTGTATGATAAGTAAATAATCGTAAGTGAAATATAAGATAAGTATTATTATTAAGTTGAAAGAAATTCAATTGAATAATGGATATATGAATAGAACTGAAATGAATATTGACTTGAAAATGGAAAAATAAATTTTGAAATGAATTATGATTGGGAATTGAATTTGGAAAATTGAATTGAATGAGTAAAGTAAGTGTTGGTATTGAATTGTGTTTTGATTAGTGAATGGAAAGTATAATTGATATTGAAAATGAATTCTTGAATAAAAGTGAAAATTTGATTGTGAAATTGAAATACCCTATTAACTAGTCGGACTGAGTCGAATATAATTGGCATGCCATAGGATTTGGAAGAGTACGGGATTTATCGGCTTTGCCAATCAGGCACTTTATATGTCGTACATCAGGCACTTTATGTGTCGTATCTCAGGCACTTTATGTGTCATATCTCAGGCACTTTATGTGTCGTATCAGGCACCTCGTGTGTCGTTTCAGGCACTTATGTGTCATATACTGATCAGGTACTATGTACCGTTTTAGGCACAATGTGCCATACTGGTGTGTTTGGATTGGAATCCGTGTATCCGTAAAAGTCCAGATTGTTAATAGGGTGAATAATTGAAATGAGAAAATCAAATGAATTTGATCGATTGTAGTATTGAATATGAGAAAATTTAAAATTGTGGATTGAAATTGAGATCGAAAATGAAAGGCATGAATTTAATGCTTATGTAGTGATTGAAATTGCAACATGTGATATGTAATTGAGATTGAAGAATAGCTAAAAAAATTGTATTGTTATTGTTAAATAATGAAAGTTTATGAATTAATTGATATTTAAGAAATCAGATAGTTACATGCTTGGTAATTATAATTCCTTATTGCTATTATAATTTGAATTATGGTAATACCACTGAGTATAAAATACTCACGTGACTGAGTTGTTTTTCGCTTGCAGTTGAAAAGGGTCATAGCCTGCTCAAAGATCCAGACAATCCGGCTCTGCATAGAGATTTCGGTGATGTTTTCTTCCTTAAATGAAAGTGGGATGTACATAAGAATGATAATAGTTATTTTAGTATGTTATAGTTTTGTTGTAAAGAAATGTATTTGATGTTTTGATGATTATATTAGTAAAATGGTAGAAGTTATTTATAGCATTGGTATCGAATTGAAATGGCTTGATTAGTTTTATGAATTAATTAGAAATGAGAATAGGATTTTCATTAATTAAGTTGTTATGTCAATATGTCAAGTATAATTTAAGTATATAAATGTATTGGTTGAATTACTGGGATTGGTTTGGTTGCGATTTGAAATTTGCAGGGGGTTTTATGTAAAATAAGCGTAAATCTCATTAAATTTATATAAAAAAAATGAATGAAGCCAATTAGTAAAATTTATATGAATTTATGATTTATTTTAATATGTTGGTTATTTATTTAAGAATTATTTGTAAATTGTTTGATATGTCCGATAATGCCTCGTAACCTTGTTTCGGTGACGGTTTGGGGTTAGGGGGTGTTACAATTCTTCAATGATGCACGAAACTGAATAGTTTGATCCTTGGTAAAAAAATATAATACTTCAAAAATATAATGCTTATGATAATTCTTAATACTTACAATTAAACAGAGAAAAGTGTTCGGCAACGAAATCCCGAAAAACTGATCAAAGAGGGGGATTAGGCCCTATAATCGAAAAATAAAGGAGTTTAAATAAAATAATAATTTGAAAGATGATTTTTAATAATGAAAAAATAAATTTAGGAGTTTACAATAGGATTTTTGGAAAGAGGAGAAGAAAAGAAGAAAAATGGAAAAAAAAACTAGCGGTGGCTAACGGCGGTGGTAGTGGCGACAGTGGTCGACAGTGGCGGCAACGGTGGTAATGGGGAAGAAAAGTGGTGCGACAGTCGAGTATGGTGGAGGAAGGGAAGAGATTTGAAAAAAATGGCTCCAAAAGTGTTGAAAAATAATTGAAAAGGCCGAAAACGGTGGAGGAGAACGTGGTGGACGACAAAGGAGGAAATAAGAGAAAAAAGAGAGTAAAAAATGAAAAATGAGGTTTTGGGAGAGCTAGGGCCGATCAAGGGTAGTGAACAACTCATTTTGGGTAAATTTGGGGGCAAATGGAGTGAAAAGGGGGATTTTGCGCAAAAAGGAAAGTAGAAAGGGGTTGTGGAAGGAAAGATTGACTCAATAAAAGGAAGGAGAATCTCCCCCTTTTATGGAAAGACTTGGACGGCAAGGGGAGTGTAGGGGAATTTGAACATAAAACCTCTAATAATTAATTAACACACTAAACCACTAGGCCTTTTTCTTCCTTGTGATACAAATTTGCACAATCTAATAAATAAACTATACGGCGTGACAAGTCACCTTTTGAGAAATTTGTCGAACGGGTCGAATACGTTGTATTTGTTTTAAGTACTCCAATTTTGGAGCTAGGATTGTAAACCTTGTATTGAATTTAGACGTTGTCGTAAGTTATTTTATTAGGTAATATAAATTGCTTTAAACCTAGTGAGATTTTAGTTTGATTAGTAAACCAATTTGATTCTGATGCCCGTGCTCGAATCCGATGAACAGATCGGGTGAGGGTGTTACAAATTATATATAAAGGAATTAAGTTTTTATGAGAAAATGAGAGATATGATTTGTATAATAAGATATGTTAAGGTATAGAAATAAATATGTTCCTAACATATGAATTTATATAACTAAATTGAATTATAATCAAAAGTATAATGATTATATAGATCGAATTGAAAGTTAACGCAAAAAATCATAGAAAAGTAAATATTTTCACTAAAACAATTTCGGATAACAACATTAGCACAATTTTGAAAATTCACCAAATATTATAGAAATTAAGGTAGAGGCTGAACCAAATATGAAATTAAATCCTATTAAGTCTAGTTTTGAGGAAGAAAGGGAAGAGAAGCAAAAGGGAGGAAATTCTTGATTTGTATTTCAAAAATTGAGTTAGATATGTTATAATTGAAATGTATGATATGTGAATTTAATCAAAATAGTAGAGATAGAAAGCATTTTTAGAATGAATGATATATAAAGATATTAAGTTTTTATAAGAAAAAGAGAGATATGATTTTTATAATAAGATATGTTGAGGTAAAGAAATAAATATGTTCCTAACATATGATTTTATATAAATAAACTAAATAATAGGGCAATTTACCAATAAAAGACCTTTTTCCGAGAAATCGCTTCCACGTCAGTGCGATGTCAGGGTACGCGTCAGGAAATCGCGTCCATGTCAGCGCGAGATGCTGACGTGGAAGGAAATCGCGCTCTCAAGGACACGATTTCCTTCCACGTCAGCATCTCACTCTGACGTGGACGCGATTCGACCACAACGTGAAAAGACTCCAACGGTCAAAAAAATAAAATACCGGGCCCATTTCGATAAATTTTAAAAATATAAGGCTTTTTTGGTATTTTGAAAAAATAAATTTTGAATCTTTTTGTACTTGTATTTATTCTTTTAACCAATTAACTCTTCAATATTACATCAATAGCAACAAGTACAAAAAAGATTCAAAATTGTTACCAACAAGATTTGAACCAAGGTACTAAGGGAAAAGAGCAAGCATATTAACCAACTAAGCTAAACTAATTAATTAACATATTATAGAAATACTGTTATTATCTTAATTATATTACTTACGTTCTAACGATTTATCGGACCTATTCCATACACGTGTCAAATCAAAAAAAATAATACAACAATTCTGTAAAAAAAATCCGGTGTTTAATTCAAATAAATAAGGAAAATAATGATTTGAATGTTTCAAAATTCAATTTTAAACCGAAAAAATCAAAATTTTAAACCAACTAAGCAAAGTGCGCTGACGTGGACGCGATGGTCTGACACATCCCCTGACATCGCGCTGACGTGGACGCGATTTTGGGGAAAATGGCCCATTCCGGTAAATAATAAAATACCGGGCCCATTTCGGTAAATTTTAAAAAAATAGGGCTTTTTTTTGGTATTTTTCCCCTAAATAATAATCTAAAGTATAATGATTATATACATCCAATTGAAAGTTAATGCAATGACTCCTAGAAATGTAAATATTTTCACCAAAACAGTTTTTGAACAACAACAATAACTCAATTTTGAAAATTCACCAAATATTGTAGAAATTGAGGTAGAGGCTAAATCTAATATGAAATTAAATCCTATTGAGTCTAGTTTTTATAGAAGAAATAGTGTTAGCAATGAAATTGTAGATTATGAGATTAATAAAATTAAGTGAGACAAGGTCTTTGATTTCGAGTTCTCTTGTTCGACTCTAAAAAATCATTAAAATTTTACAATAATATTTAGGATATGAAATTTATGTGTCTAAAAGCTAATAAGTCTATTTTGAAGGGAAAAATGAAAACATTATATGTATCATGTATTAAAGATGAATAATTTTTAATGGAGAAGGGATAGAGTTGCCTAGTAGCAAAATATGGGAAGAAATGAAGAAAAGAGCTGTATTAATTAGCTTATGTGAAAATTTTGAACTTTTTATCATAAAAATTTCATTGATTTTAGTTTCAAAAACAACCAGCAAATTTTAATCTTGAATTCTGTAGGCCAGATATAAACAATTTGCTGACTGCTACTCAAGTAGACAACTTTGTAAAGAGTATATGTGTAATTAGTGAAAAATAATTAATATTACATATAAACAAATTATACTTGGAACACCCGATTTTAGCAGATTTTGAAATTGGCGGGTAAACCGAGTAGTACTCTGAATGGCGTAGTGCTATCCGCTGAACCGATGCTCTTGGCGTGTAAAAGTGGGTGCGTAGTAGGAATTGGATTATTGCAAGGAATTGTCTTAAAGAAAGATGAATTGTTAAGAAGAGGAGCTCGGTAATGTATTAAGGAATTTTTAGTAATCGGTTTATCACCGAAATGTATTATAAGTCGAGTTTGGTTAGTAACGGTACTAGTTACGTTCTAACGTGGTGATTAGGAACAAATGATGGAACGAACCCAAATATATTATTACATAAAAATGTTGGACTTTTGTACGCATCTCTCTACAACTATAAACCACTTATACGACAGATTGAAAAGGATTGTGATGCATTTCAAGCTACCATAGGGACAAAGGTTGTATATCTAGATAATCATATTAGGAAAAAGGGGATTTTTCTTCTTTCTTCTTCAAGAAGTATTTGTGTCTAGATCTAAAGGAACCTAGGGTAATCACTTCTTTCACTTAAGCTAAGTTGTAGATCCGGATCTCTACCAGAGAATGCTCCATGTCAAGAAGTAGTTGTTGCTGATTTTTCGGTGGAAGTTTGGATATGGAGTTTGATACTGCAGAAGATGAAAGTCAAGTGAGTCCCCAAAGCTGACTCTTGCGTGTTTGCAATATATCCTAGATGCTTCTAGGTAGTACTGTATGGACTAAGAAATTGACCCTCAAAAATACGGTGTATAAAGTATTCTATGGTATGTAAGGTGGCTAGGTTTGCATTTATGGTTGTACAACAATTGATGAGTACCTTTACATCGGAATAATAATACGAGTATAATTAAAATCTATGAAAAGAGTTATGTGTGAACTGATTAAAGGGCCAAGTATTAATGTGGTATCAATCCATGAAAGTCTGCCAAGTGAATCTGTTTCTATCTTCGCGGAGTCGTCTAAAGGAGTCCATCGAGACTTTAAACATGATTTTCTAAAAGGAAAATTCCATGGCACCATATCATGTAAGACCATAGTTGGTGGGTTATGACATCATATAGAAAAGAACAAAAAGAAGGTTATTACCAAATGGGGTTTTTGGGTGACTTAGAATGATGAGGGCAAACCTCACGAAACGTGAATCTAGGCAAATCTCTATCGTGAACACGTCAGAAAATGGAAGTCTTTGTGGCATATCTAAGAAAATGGAAGTCTTTGTGGCAATCTAAGAAAATAGAAGCCTTTGTGGCATATCTAAGAAAATGGAAGCCTTTGTGGAAAATTAAGAAAATTGAAGCCTTTGTGGCTTATTTATGAAAATGAAAGCCTTTGTGGCAAATTTTGTAAAAGACGCCTTGTTATGCACCCTAAAAAATGACCTTGTTGCAACCTTTTGAAGGAAACTCCTCTGTAGCGAACCTTGAAAGACAAATGATTTCCATGGCGTATTCTGAAGGGACGGACAAATATGGAAAGAACAATATGAAAGGCGAGTTTTGGGCTTAGAGCCTTTGCAGCAAAGAATAAATGATATACCCTTGCGACGGGTCACGAAGGAAATATCCTCTATAGCGGATCCTATATGGAAAAGTTTTCACAACACACACAAGATGGGCTACTCCTATGGCGTGTTCTGGAAAGGCTCCCAAGAATAAACCATGAAAGACGATCTTTGTGGCGAACTCTATACTTAGTGAAAGACATACTCCTTATTATCTTAAATGCAATTAGTGAGAACATTAAGCACAAAACGTATCTATAAGTATTATGGTAAGGTACTCGACATGATTGAGATTTTTGTAGAGATGGAAATTTTAAGAGATATAGCGAGGTAACAAGAATGTATTCTGAAAATGAGCCTAAACATGACACACTCGAAAAGAAGTATCGACCACCTGTGTATGGGTCTCTTCCTGAAGTTGAGGAGATTATGACTTGGTGAACGGAGAATGTAGGTAAGGTCTCAAAGGCACTAAAGAGAAAGAAATGGACTCAGAGTAAGGTACGGTAATGAACATGAATGAAGAAATAGAAATGGGGGCATATTTTTTTAGAGACTCATTGAAGAATAAGAGTAACTAGATGGTTCTTGAAACATTAGATACGGCGTGTAAATATGACTCAGGTAAATGGTGCTTGCCTCACTAAGTTCCATTAAACTTGTTTCTATGTGTTATGTTTTAGGTGAACCCTTAAGGTCTACGCCTAGACGGAATACGCTAGGGCTACGCCAAAGAGTGGCCACGCGAGCTATTATGCATACAGAGCAAATCATTGGCGTGTTCGAGTCTAAGTTGTTTCATAGAAGTTTTTTACACAAAGTAATTATGATAGACCAAGATACCAAATCAATCATAGTTATGAATAATTCTCTATGTATATTAATTAAATCTTCATCTGGTTCATACTTACATATTTCACAGAAAAGTCATAATTGAACAGTTGGAATTAAATGAAATTTGTATGAATTGAATTGAATTTCTTATGTACTTGAGTAGTGTTCGGATTTGGATCATTGAATCGGGTTTGGGGCATTACAATACTAATATCCAAATATTCTATATATATATATATATATAGAGAGAGAGAGAGAGAGAGAGGAAGAGAAGGAAGAAAGTAATAGAAGAGTTGTAATGCTAAAAAGTTTATATAAGTGATGGAATTGCTAACATGTAAGAGAATTTTAAATGAAATTGTTGGTTCATTAAGTGAGTAATTTTTATATGATGAATTAATGAAGTATTATATGGATTTAAATTGATTGGTACATATATGGGGTTATGTGGTAGTTATTTTAACACAAAAAATAAAGAAGTTTTTACTTGTTTAGCGTAAGAGGATTCAGGGTCGCGACACTGGCCACAAGATGTCATGACATGAGCAGCAGAGAACCTAGTGTTGTGACATTGGCCTTATGATGCCATGACACTAGCCTTGTTTTCCTCTACTTTATTATTTTTTATCTGAAATAGTCTCGAACAAATCCCTAATGCAATCAAACTTTAGAGAAAGCCTTGAAGCATTACATAAAGCTTTAAATGACTTTAAAAGGGTATAAAAGATAAGGAGAACTTGAATAACAAAACTTGGCTCTTAAACAAAATATTTATCCCGAAATGTAGCATTCCTTGCTTGGGTTTAGGTACAAGCAATGGTGAATCTGGGGGGTTGGCAGGGGCCACGACCCCCCTAAAATTATAAAAATGTATAATTGGTATTTAATCCCTTAACTTATGAAAATTTGCCCCCTTTAAGTTGTGTTTGCCCCCTTCCAACTTTAAATAGTAAAAAATATTTCCTTTTTTTGTTTTATATAACATATGTTAACTTTTTAATTTTAAATATTTATATAATATTTTACAACTTTACAACTTCCTTTTTCTTAGACTATTTAAATATTTAATATATTACAGCTTTACAACTTTAAAACTTTCTCTAAAGTTTAAATTTAAATAGAGAAACTTTAAATTCATATTTAAATATTTAATATATTACAACTTTACAACTTCCTTTACAAATTGAAGAACCACCTTCATCATTTGCTCCTTTAAACCCTAATGCTCATCCTTTTAAAATGCCTAGAGTTGAAGATGAGCACTTGATTTGTCTAACTTAAACGTGAACCTATGTTACATAAGCAAATATATGATTATCCAATTAATATGCGTGATGAAATTCGAAGAGCTTATATTAAGGTTGGACCATATCAACCTATTATTTCAGAATATCCTATTTCTAATTCAAAAATGCATTCTCGTTATTTTCAACCATCATGGTTTAAACAATTTTCTTGGTTAGAATATTCACATTCTAAAGATGCAATATTTTGTTTGTGTTGTTTTCTTTTTAATAGCAATCCAAGTAGTCATTTTGGATCAATTGCATTTATTCATAGTGGCTTTAGTAATTGGAAAAAGGTACACGATGGATGCATTTGTGCTTTTTTTTATGTATATGGGAAAAGATCTGAATTCACTGCATAACAATGCACAACAAGCTTATGTAAATTTAATGAATTAAGCTCCATATATTGAAGTATCACTTGATAGAGAAACAACACAGCAAATTACAGCTAATCGTCTACGTCTGAAAACTAGTATAGATGTTATTTGATGGTTGACATTTCAAGGATGTGTTTTTAGAAGTCATGATGAAAGCTCGGGATCAAAGAATCGTGAGAACTTTCTTGAATTATTATCACTATTAGCATATTATGATGAGAAAGTTGAACATGTTTTTGAAAAGTGCTCCACAAGATGCAAGTTATACTTCTTCAAAAATACAAAAAGGGATACTACAAATTTATGCCAGTAGAGTTCGTAATGTAATTTGTGAAGAAATTGGTGACAGAAAGTTCGTATTATTGTGGATGAAGTGAGAGATGAGTCAAGAAAAGAGAAAATGGCAATTGTTTTGGGATTTGCGATAAACAAGGATTGGGAAACAAACAATTTTTTAATATAGTCCATGTTAAAGATACTACACCATTGACTTTGAAGAATGAGATTTTTAGTGTTCTCTTGCAACATAGTTTTGACATACAAAATATCTGAGGTCAAGGCTATAATGGAACAAGCAATATGCGAGGGGAATTTAACAGGTTGCAAGCTTTGATTTTGAATGATTGTCGATGTGTGTATTATGTTTACTATTTTGCTCATCATCTTTAGTTGGCATTGGTTGCAACAGCTAGAGAAGTGGTTGAAGTGCATCAATTTTTTAAAGACTTGTCTAATATTGTTAATGTTGCTTTTGCTTCTTCCAAACGGCTTGATAAATTACAAAAATCCCAAGCAGCTGAAATAACTCATTTGGTATACATCAATAAGTTAGCAACTTGAACAAGAATGAATCAGATTGGCACTTTACAACGTCCCGGTGAGACTAGATGGAGTTCTCATTTAAATTCACTTACTAGTTTATTAATGATGTACAATGCTACTAGCACTATAACACCCCAATTCCGGTCTAAACATTATGACCAAATCTGGCGATGTCACATTGTAACACACCTTACCCGTATTCGACGCCGGAATAGGGTATGAGGCATTACCAGAACACATACACTTATAAACATGTTAAACCGAGTTATAAAATTTCGTTCAAATTTAAACTCTTCAAATTTTTAACATGCTTTTATAAATCTTCACGTTATAACTTCAAAATACTATATTTGTAACAAATAGGGCTTCTGAGACCCAATACATACTCATACAATTCAATACTTCATTTCCATTTCATTTAATTCAGATTCTCATTTTCACGATTCAATTCAATTTCTCAATCCAATATACATTTCAATACCACAATAATTCATTTAATTCAAATCATATCATTTGCAATTTCCATTTAATTCACGTACAATTCAATTTCATTAAGTTCAATACTAATACATATTTATCGTTTAACTTAACATCCCCTTTTTGCATCATTTTACACTTCAAGCATGAACCTAGTATTTCATTTCCTTTCCACTCATATATCCTACGCATATCACACAAGATATAAACATTACACTCAACCATAAAAGGGTAGTGTGTATTATGTTTTTGAAGACTAACCACATGATAAACCATTTTAATAAAGATTACAAACTTTAAACCTTACTACCCTTTTATGATCACAAGCATATTTTCATCTAGACATTTACCATCTCAATGCATAATTTTATAGATTTAATGTGGCATAATCCAGCCACAACTTGGCCAAAGCCTAAGCATACACACCAAACATGCTAGCCAAATAAACATATAGTATAAGCATTATAAGCATGGATAAACACCACATATATTTATGTATCAAACTTATCAACATGAGTTAATTCATAAACCATTTCTGAAATTGCTACATACCAAATCATATACCAAGTATACCACATACACATACTATGAAACTTTATTTTCTCACATGAACTTTAACTATAACTAATAATGCACAATTATAAACATCATTTATTTTCAATCGTTTATCGATTATAATCGAGCATATGACCAATTATACACAAATAATTCATATGCTCTTCCAATTTTCCTCCTCCTCCTCTCCATTCCACTTTCTTAATGTGTATAACACACTTAAACAACATTAACTACAATTTCACTATTCACTCACATGTATATTCAAAGCTATCTATTCGAGTCAGAGTCACTAAATTATTTTTACCCAGAGCTACAGAACTCAAAATTAAGATCCGTAAATTTTCCCCAAGACTATATTCACATATATTCTTACCATAAAATTTTAAAAAAAAATTTCTTATCCAAATAGTACATTTTATTTTTTAAATTTTCCCTTGTTTCACAAACTAGATAGTTCGACCTCTCTTCACTAAAAATTAATTATCTCATTGTAAAGAATTTGGATATTGTTTCCATTTATTTCTATTGAAAATAGATTCATTGAGGATTCTAAACATATAAACTTTATTCCATAATTATTTTTTACAATTTTTACAATTTTCTAAAGTCGAACAGGATTTCAAACTCATTCGACTTTGTGTAACTAAACTTCAAATATGTCAAAATATATAGCTCTTTTACTTGATTTGTTTATTTTATGTGAAATAGACTCATTCAGATTCAATTTCATATATTATTCAGCCTCTAATTAAATCTCCACCATTTTTAGTGATTTTTCAAAGTTACACAACTGTTGTTGTCTAAACTGTTTTATTGCTAAATGTACTCTTTCATAATTTCACTTTTTCACTTTCAATCACAATTCAATTCAAAATTAACTTTTCCATTTCTAAGTCGATATTCAATTCAATTCCACACCTATATTCATTATTCAATTACACTTAGTCAATTTCCCGATGAACACTTCGGAATAATAGCAGATACTCGGTGGGTTCAGCACATAGCAACCACCTTATTAATCAATGATGTCCGATGGAATCAGCACATAGCAACCACCTTACTAATCAATGATGTTTGGTTCACATAGTATCCTAAACATAGTACTACACATGTGACCATTACCATTCGATACACGTAGTAGCCTACACATAGTACTACACACGTGATCGAAACTATCTGGTACGCATAGTAGCCTACACATACTACACATGCGACCTATCATTCCGGTAAACGTAGTAGCCTGCACATAGTACTACACACGTGACCATCACTTTCACTTTTACATAGTGGCGTACATACAATCCGTGCCACACAGGTGATCATTTCTGTCACTTCATTCGTATCCTTTTTTATTCCAAAGTTTCATTCGGGAATTTTTTACTTTTTCTCACTTTTCTTTTTATCGATCAATTTCAATTTCTCTTCTTTCTTGATTTATAACAATACATTTATAACAATTACATTTTTGCCCCTAAAGTTTCACAAAATTATGATTTTGCCCCTAGGCTCGTAAAATAATTTTTATTCAATTTCCTTGCATTTTAGGCCTAGCTGAACCATTTTCATAACTATAGCAGTCCACAATACTCACTTATTCACACACTTGTGACATATTTTATAACTTTTACAAATTAATCCTTTTAGGCATTTCCATCGAAAATTACTTAGTACAAATCATTTATCGCACTCCAAACATTCATATTCTTCCATAAAACATCAAAATACATGCATATCATTTATAGGTAAATTTTTAAACACAAACCCTAGTTCAAAACAATGGTAAAATTAGGTAAATCTTGTTACGAGGATTTCAAAAACGTAAAAATATTAAAAACGGGGATATAACGGACTTAGAATCGAGCTTGGAAGCTTGAAAGACCCTAGCCATGGTTTCTCCATGCAATTTTTAGCCTAGGGGTTGAAGATGGATGAAAATTGGATTTTAATTTTGTTTTTAATTCATTTTAATAACTAAATGACCAAAATGCCCTTAATGAAAACTTTGGAAACATGCCTAACCATACCCATTTTTGTCCACCAACTTAACCAATAGTCTAATTACCATATAAAGACCTCCAATTTAAAATTTTATAACAATTGGACACCTCTAACATATAGAACTCAACTTTTGCATTTACAATTTAGTCCTTTTGACTAAATTGAGTGCCCAAATGTCAAAATTTTCGAACGAAATTTTCACGAAATCATTTTGTGAAATCATAGACCACAAAAATATAATTAAAATAATTTTTTTTGTCAAATTTATGGTCCCGAAACCACTATTCCGACTAGCCCCAAATTCGGGCTGTTACAAGCACGGTTCTTGAAAATCTAAAAAACACCACTCCTAACTATTCTTAGTGAGGAGATGCTCATAACGCATATAATCTTTTGAGTTTATTTTTATTTTGCATATGATTAAGGAAGTTTTAGGGGTTACTAATAATCTTTGTCAAGCTCTGCAACATCATTCTCAAGATATATTAAATGCCATGAGTTTAGTTTAGACAACAAAAGATTTAATTTAAAAGTTGAGAGATGATGGATGTGATGAATTGTTGAAAAATATGATATCTTTTTGTGAAACTTGGGAGTTGGAATTTCTAGATATGAATGCTCAATACATTGTGGGTCGTAGTCGTAACAAGAAGGAAGATGTTATAAAGGAGCATCATTATCGAGTGGATATATATTTTTTCTACAATAGATACTCAGTTGCAAGAATTGAAGAGTAGATTTAACGAACACGTTGTCGAGCTTCTCACTCTTACTACAGCTTTAGATCCCAAGGAGTTTTTCAAGTTATTTGATATTGATAAAATTTGCATTCCTATAAACAAGTTCTATCTAGAAGATTTTTCTCAAAAAGAGAAAGAACGTCTCCTATATGAGTTTAAGCATTATGAACTTGATGTATTTAAGCATCCTGATTTGAAAAAAAAATATCAGCACTTTTTGAACTTTGTAAAAGCTTAGTTGAGAGTGGAAAGTCAGTCATGTACCCACTCGTTGATAGACTGATTCGTCTTATATTGACTCTTCTAGTTTCAACTGCATTCTCAAAATGTGCTCTTTCCGCTATGAAGATTGTGAAGACTCGACTTCGTAGCAAGATAGAAGATGATTTTTTGAGAAGTTCTTAGTTGTGTACAGTGAGAAAGAAATCACAGAAAAATTTAATGTAAATAAAATAATTGATGATTTTAATAGGATTAAGGATCGAAGAGTGCAAGTCAAATAAATTTTAAAATTTCTTTCTAGCTTATTTTTATTTATTAAATTATTTTTCTTTAATTAGTTTTTATTTTTAAAATATTATTATTGTTCATTATCTCAACCCTCTTGAAATTTTCTAGTTTCACCCCTAATTAATACATTATTATTATCATTATATTTCTAATAAACTATGTAAATTAATATTATTTTTAAAATATCGATATATTAAAAGGAAAGCAAGTATTTACAATTAAAAATAAAATTCTATTTTCTCATAAATATAAAAATTAATTTGTGCAAAATTATAATACAATTTTTTCCTTGCTAACCCAACTTTGTAGAATCATTACTTATCAAATTAGATTTTCTTTTAGCAGTTTAGGTTTTTCTAGTGGTTTAGGATTTTTTTTAAGGCTTTTGAATGGTTTACAGTTTCAAAATTGGGCGTGAGGTTTTTTTCAATTGCTTTGGTCTTTTTTTATAGGATTTATATAGTGGGATCCAAGATATTTAAGACTATAGGATTTTGTTGGGGTAGAGAATCTCTATCCAAATTGGCACAAATTAGACTGATTTGGGAGAGATTCTTGCAAAAATGGACACAAATGATCCTAATTTGACTGAGAATCTCTACAAAATCAACATTTGAATAATAAAAAGAACATCTCAAATCATTGCAAACTTTGTCGATTTGGGTCTTGGGAAGCAACCCTTCTTTTTACTGTTCAATACGTATCATTTTGGTAAATAAAACCCAATCTACATAGTTTTCTTAAAAACATTATTTTAATATTATTTAAGTAAAAAAAATCTTACAATTTCACATAATCCCCTAAGTCAACACTCGATAAACTAATATGTTAATTATCAGTCTAATATGATAAAATATCTTTTCCTAATTTTGATGACCAAAGTCAATGAAATCAAATCTTTTTTTTTTTTGGTGAAAGAAAAGGAAACAAAACAAACTAAATCCTTAAAGGAGGGTCCTCAAACAATCTTAAGCCTAAACTCGTAATACGAACAATCTTGGCTAAGCTATCCGCAATTAGATTACTTCCCTTGGGAACATGCTGAATTTTCTACGGCTTCATCTTTTTAACTGTCTAATGAATTCTTCTAATAATGGTAGAATTGGAGATTCTCATCTAATCTTCCATGATAGCTTTAATAGCTTCAATATTATCAGTTTAAATAAAGACCTTCTGGAAACACCTATCTACCGTAAGATTCAGCCCATCCAAAATCCCCCAGAGCTCTGCCTCCAAAACTGAACAATTACCCAAATATCTCGCGAACCCTATAATCCACTCTCCCTTGTGATCTCTCATGTAGCCTCCAGCAGCTGCAAAGCCCTCGTCAATCCTAACCGAACCATTAGTGTTCAGAAAAACCCAACTGCTAGATATAGGCCAATTAGGAAGATTGCTTCAGGCTTCAAACTTTGAGATTGAGGAAACTGAAAAATACTGCTTAACCCAACTAAAGGAGATTTTAATAATTTCCTCAACACTCCACGAAATTCCTTGGAAAACAAACATGTTGCAATTCTTCCAAATATGCCACGCAATAATCCCAAAGAGACAAGGCCAATCACTTCCCCCCATCGAAGAAGTCATCTGATTCAGCAAATTATTCGTAATCCATTCAAGTAGAGACCTAAAGTAAAAACTAGAAAGAATTTGATAAGGAATGATTTTATCCCAGTTGCCTCTAGCTGCAAGACAATCTCTGAGCATATGCATCACATCCTCCAAAACATGCTTACAAATACCACAAGCTACTCCCACAACCTCACCTTACTCTTTCATCATTTGTAAGAAGTCTTTACTTTAAGACAAACTAAATAAAGAAGCGGATCCAATGAGGGCCTTTAAATTTCCAAGGTATCCTCCAAAACCCTTCTTTGGAATTCAAAGTGCCTTCACGAACCTTCCCATATGCACTCTTGAGAGAGAAGGTGCAGGTTGAGGTGGCTCCCAATATAATTCGGTCTAGACCTGATGAAGGATACGGTAGAGGAATACTCACAATCCGATCAATTATTTCCTCTGGCACCTACAATCTAAAAAGATCTAAGTTCCACGAGCCATTACCTGCAATCAAATCACTGAGAGAACAATCCAAATTAAGGTTAGCAGAGGAAGGAATAAAATTTAGTAAAAAACCACAATTAGGGATCCAAGAGTCCTGCCAGCATTTGATACTCTTCCTATCACCAACCGACCAAATCAGATTTTCCCGAAGGAGTGGTCACACCTTAGAAATGGACCTCCAAAGAAAGGAACATCGGCTCCTAGATAACTCCTTAGACATACCACTAGAAACTCTATATTTTGACCGAAAAACCTGAATCCAAATGGCATTGGCTTTCGAAACGATGTTAAAACCCATTTTCACCATGAAGGCAATATTATGATCTTTCAACTGTCTAAAGCCCAACCCCCCATGAGCCTTAGGCTGGCACACCGAATTCCAACTAACCAAGGCCATCTTGGAGCTACCATTATGAGATCCCCACACAAATTTCCTTACTATTCACTTAATTTCATCACAAACTCCTTTAGGAACCATTATCATCTGGATGAATTAACTGGGAATCGACAGCAGGACAGACTGCACCAAGGTGACCCTACTAGCAAAGGAGAGTTGACGTGCATCTCAGCTAGACAATTTACTACGCACTCTATCCACCACAAAGCGCAAAGTGCTACTAGTATTAACCTTATCATGTAAAAGTGGTACCCTAAGATGAGATAAAGGTCATCAGCGAAGAAAAGATGAGATAAAGGTGGTCCATCTCGAGCAAGCCTAATAGGAGACTAAGCGTTCGTCTCAATAGCGTTGTGAATACTATGTCCCAACCACTCCATGCAAAGAATAAAAAGATAGGGAGATAAGGGACAGCCCTGCCGAACACACCTAACTGGCTAAAACTTTGGTGTTGGCACACCATTCCATAAAACCTGCATAGTGAAGCTAGAAATTACAGATATAATAACATTTCGTAAAAAATTAGGAATGCCTACAACTTGAAGCGATGCATCAATGAAATCCTAACAAACCCGATCATAAGCCTTCTCGAGATCAATTTTGATAGCCATCCATTTCCTATTTTTCTGAGTGCTCCTCATAGAATGGATAACTTCTTTCGCGATAACGATATTGTCAGTAATATTCCTCCTGGCAACAAACCCAGTTTGCTCAGAAGCTATAATCCTCAGAAAACCCACTTTAAAGCGATTAACGATGACTTTCATAACCAATTAGTAAAGGACCGAGCATAAGATGATTGGCCAGAATTGAAAGAAGTCCTCTAGATTCTGAACTTTCGGAATAAGCACAGTGAGTGGATTATTAGGTTCCAAATCAATATCTTGACCTTCAAAAACCCCTTTCACCCGCCTACAAACCGATTCGCCAACATGCTCCCACTGACTCTAATATAACAATGCATGATACCCATCACTACCAGGTGCCTTCAATGGCACCATTGCAAAAAGGGCATTTTTAATTTTCTCATCAAATACTGGCCTACTAAGAAAATTAAAATGTCCATCATTCAGCCTCGGAAAAGCACTGGAAATGAAGTCTCTCCTAGGCTTAGGATGCTCCCCATACAAAGTGGAGAAAAAATTAACTACTTAAATCTTCAGCTGCTCATTATCCATAATCCAACCACCCAGACCATTTTTCAAAGAAAAAATTCTATTCTGTTGGCATCTTTTCAAAGTACGCGTGTGGAAAAATTTGGTATTGTGATCACCTAAAACCAACTAATCACACTGCGCCTTTTGTCTCCAAAGGATTTCTTGGTGATGTAACACAATCTCCAATTCCTTTCCAATATCCATTTCCACTTGATAAAGATATTTCGAGTTAGTCTTATCCCGCTCCAACTCAATATTCTGCAACTCACGAGTTAAGGTCTTCCTACGCTTAGAAATATGGTCATACACCTTATTATTCCAACTTTTAATTTGATCAGTAAACTTTGAATGCAAGGCTGGCATACTAGCAGACATATTCCAATTAGGGGTGTTCATTCGGTTAACCGACCAGTTAACCGACCCGAAATAACATTAACCGAATTAACCGACCTTTCAAAATTTTTAACCGTTAACCGAACCGAAATTTTTTCAAAAATAATTAACCGAACCAAAATTTTTTCAGTTAATTCGATCGGTTAACCGAATTAATTGAAAATTATATATTTTTATTTTTAGTTAAAAATTAACCGAATTAACCGAATTACCCGAATTAACCGAATTAACCGAATTGAATCACTACATAATTAAATTATTTTTAGACTTTTAGACTTTAGTTTTAGTTTTAGTTTTAGAATTTTATTTTTATTTATTAAATTATTTGTAATTTTTATGATTGGGTTGGGTTGGATAATTGGGTTGGGTTGAATACTTGTGTTTGGATTGGGTTTAGGTGAATAGTGGGTCTAATTATATATTATAATTTTATTTATTAATTTTTTGGTTAAACCGAAAAAATTCGGTTAACCGACCGGTTTCGAAACGAATTAACCGTTAACCGAAAAATTTTAACCAACCACCAACCGAAAAAATTCGGTTAATCGACCGATTAATCGAATTCGGCCGGTTAACCGAATTTTTTCGATTTTACCCGAATTTCACACACCCCTAATTCCAATTTTGTTTAACAAAATCCAAAAAAGAAGGGTGGTCAACCCAACCAGCTAAAAAACGAAACGGTTTCCCCCTTACAGAGTGAAGCTTCGACATAAGGGACAATTTTAAAGGTCTATGATCAGATTTGAGACGTGGCAGGTGTGTCACCAAGGATTTGGGAAAGTTTGCACTCCATGCACTATTACAAATGACCCTATCCAAGCATTCGAAAATCCCCCTCTACTAAGTGAACTGTGCACCCTTAAACCCCAAGTCATGCAGGTGAGCAGAATCCATGAAACTCCCAAAGAAAAGGCACCTCTTACCCCTAACTCTCCCCCTTTTCTCACTTGAAGAAAGAATAGCATTGAAATCACCAATGGCTACCCATAAAGACCCATCCAAAGGAATAAAATCCTTCCAAGAATTCCATAAATTCCTCCGTTTATGACTATTCGGACTATCGTACACAAAGGAGGCTAACAAGGGCAGCTTATAAGAGTTATCAGTAACTTTAGTTAAGATAAATAAAGAATGACTTTTAAGAACCTTTACCTTAATAGAGTCCCTCCACCCAATCCAAATGCCCCTGAAAAATGCAACTACTTCCACACGGTGAGAATTTTGAAACCCCAGCTTAGAAAGAACCAATTCAGCTTTTTCTCCACTAATCCTTATTTCTAATAAACTTATCAAACCTAGCCGATGTTCTCTATTATATTCTCGAAAGACTCGAATAAATTTCGAACTCACACATCTCTGGCAATTCCAAGAAAAAATAGTAAAACTCATAAAAAAAAGATATGATAAAAAAGAACTAACCTCTTTCACTGAGTAACTAAAGCTTCTGCACTATTGTCTCAGCCATCTTATTTCCTAAAGGAATTTCCACTTGTGTGTTAATAAGCGCGGCCATAGAACCCATAGCTTCCGAAAGGGAGACTCGCAAGCTACCAGTAGGTTTAAATTTCCCTCCACGCCCACGAATAGATTTAATAGTCGACTTTCCATTTTATCCACTTCCTTTCCTAATATGAACACCATGAGTTCTAAAAATACAAGAATAATTCCCACATGTTAATAAACCTCCTTTCCCCATTTTAGCTTTAGAATTGCTATCCAAATCTTCTTTAAAAGTAACCACTGTATGTCGTTTGGGGTCAAGACCATTAGAAATTGAATTAACCGAATTTCCATGTTGGCCTTCAAAAACGGGATTAACGTGAAAGGAGTTTGAGTTAATTTTGGTGATGCAAATAGAAGCATTTGGGTTTTTTTCCCACAAAACCCGCAGCCCCACTTGATCCCAAATCTAAGGGAGTGTGAATCTGCCCCAACCCCTGTTGAGGTCCACTAATTTCAAACGGAAGGCCCACTACATGCTGAGGCCCAGTACCCGCAGATGCCAGGCCTGGTAACTGCTGCTCTTCAGCGCCATCCCGTACTAGCCCTTGAGCCCGTGTTGCGACCTGGCCCAAAACCACACCAGCGTCAAACCCTCTCGACGGTCTAGTTTTGCTCCTAACCCCATCACTCCCCTCATGACCCACCAGACCCTCTTCGAAAAATCCCTCAGCCACCGGCCCATTTTCACACAATAGTCCTTTACCTTTAGAATTTTTAAGAGATTCTCTCTTATTAACCCTAAAATCACCAAATCTAGAAACAGAATCCCCCAAATCTGTCATTTGAGCCTCCTTTCCCAGAGAAGACAAAGCTCCAAATCTAGAGCCTTCCAAATCCCCCCCCCCCTTAATTTTCACTTTAGACCCCCGATTTCTGTCCAATTTGCGTCGAGATTTGCGTTCTACCACCATCCATGGACCGAAAGCTTCATCCATAGTCACCTGCCCTTCACCCCAACTTCACCGGAGTTATGTCACTGGTCATCGATTTTGTAGAGGCTTCCGCACCTTCAACACTGCTCCGATCTGTCACAGAGGAAAGACACGAAATTTTAAGGTGGCCATATTTTCCGCAAGAAAAACATACCTCTGGTAAAGCTTCAAATTTCATTCGTTGTAAACGCCCATTGACCCGAAGTAGCGATGTTAGAGGCTTCTCAAGATCCACAACCACAGCTATACAGGCGAATTGACCCCTCACACCACTATCAGTGTTTGTGTCTAGTTTTATAACTTTTCCAACTAAACTTCCAATAGCTTATAATATTTTCTTTTGGTACAGGAATCCCGACAGACCTGGAAAGCGGATCCAAGCTAAGATCCTATTTGGAAAAGGCCTCGACGGGTCGAAGTCCACCATCCACGGCTAAATAGTGAGATAGTGCCCAGACACTATACAGGGACCCTGAGTCAGCACCACTTCATAATCCACCATGCTTTGAAACTTAACAAGGTAATACCCATTAGCCGCATCCATTAAACGGAAGGGTTGTGAGGGTTTCCACAGACTGACGATACGATTATATAGAGCCCCATAGCCTATATTACGCCCTAGAAGCTTAACCACCACCGCAGACTCCATATCCCTAACCAGAATCTTTTTAATCCGATCCGAAAATTCTATGCCAGGAATTCCATTGATGACAGATCTGAGGATATCACCATCCTCCAACTCTAAATCGATATTAAGGACACCACCTAGAGAACCCGAACCCGACCCACCAAAAAGTTTATCTTTCTAGGTAACTCCAGTCACCGGAGTTGAGTCCACCACCTTCTTTAAACCGAACTGTTTTGGTGATGCGATCTTCAATAGTGCCTTCACCATCTTCAATCTGATCACCGGACAAGGATTCAACATCATTCATCGAGAAGGATTAGTCAATAGTAGTTTTATTTTATTTATTGCAATCATTTTTTTTACAATGAAACCAAATCAATTTAATTGCGAGTCTTTCGTGATAAATTTTTGACAATTTATTGCAAAAATATTGTATTTTATAAGATATGATCGTTTTTAAATTATTTAGAAAATTTCGGTAGTTTTTCTTAGGGGTTAGCATTCGATCGAATCGAATCAAAAATTTTCGAGTCAATCGAGTTTTCGAGTATTATTTTATCATCATAATTTTATTTGAAGTTTTTTCGAATCGAGTCGAGTGAGATGTAATTCAAATTGAATATATTTATTCGAGTTAAATTTTAAAAATAATTTTAGTTCCTTATAACCACTGTCACTCATCATAATAAAATTTGTCCACTTTAATTAATTTTTATCAATTTTATCACCTCATAATTTATTTATTAATTTTTTATATCTTGGTTAGTTTCTTTGTTTGTTTAATTGTTTCGATTATCTTGATTATTGTCCCTATGTATTTTGGAATTAAAAATATATTAAATGTAAAAATATGATTTTTTAATAAAATTATTTTAAAAATAAAATGTGAAATTGATACTAATATAAAATTTTAACACGAATATTTTATGGCATAATTAATAATTTAATTTTAATATAAATATTTAATATGACTAAATAATTTAATAATATAAATAATGTAAAATGTAAAATTTAATTTAATAATATAAATAGTAGATATAAATAAAATTATTACTATTTATGTTTAGTGATTTTTTTTGGATAATTTTGATTTTTTATTTGAGGGTAAAGGGTGAGAAGTAATAGTTTAGGCGGAAAATAAAAAATTTTGGGGAATAAAAGTTTGAGGGAAAGTAAATAGGAGAGTAAAATTTTGAATGGAAAATATTAAAAAAAATTGGAGGGGGAGGGTTTGGGTAGATGAGAGGTGGGATGGGAAGGGAATAAAAGTTTTAGGGGAAAAGTGGAAGGGAGTAAAAATTTTGGGGGAAAATAAAAGGTTTTGAGGGTTTTTGGGAATAAAATTTTGAGAAAAAGTAAATGGGAAAGTAAAATTTTGGTAGGAAATAGATTTTGGGTATATTGGGGGGTTGGGAGGGGAGGGGAGGGGAGGGGAGTAAAAGTTTTGGGGGAAAGTAAGGAGTAAAAGTTTTGAGGGAAAATAAAAAGGTTTGGGAGTTTGGAGTAAAAATGTAAAATATTATAATTTGATATTCAAATTATTCCAGTTATTCGAATTCAAAAACTCAACTCGATTCGAACTCGAAATTTGAAAAAAATTTCGAGTTGATTCGAATAACTCGATTAACTCGAATAACTCGATTCGTTTAACTTAAAATTTGAATTTTTTTTCGATTTTTTCGAGTCGAATCGAGTTTTACTCACCCCTAATTTTTCTCTATTCAAAAAGTAATCTTACCGGCGGGATCATTATGTGTAACACATGTCACATTTTATACATTTTTTTTTAAACATATAATGATTATTTTGGTCATCCATTTGATTTTTTGTCTCTTTTAACTATTGAATTTATATTTTTTTTGTTAAATCACCCCAAAATAGATAAAAAGTTAATATTTGTTAATTTTGCTAACATGATATACAGGTAGATGGCACATCAACATTTAATTATTTTTAAAATTTTAAAAATATTAAAATATTTTTTATACTTTTAAAATTTAAAATTTTAAAATTTAATTAAATGTCAACATGTCACCCACATGACAATACATGTATATGCAATACTAATAAAATAAAAATGTTAATTTCTTTATTTATTTTGGGATGATTTGACAAAAATATAAGTTAGAGTTATAGATAAAAAATTAAGTGGAGAACTAAAATAATTTTTTTATAAAATTGTTAAAATGATTCTTCTTTTATAAAATTGAAAGATTAAATAAGTCATTATATATTTTTATATTTTAAAATGTGACACAACTCATACTTAATAAACCTACCATCTAACATGGTGAAATCACTTTTAGATAGAGAAAATCGAGATCACTTTTTAGGTAGAGAAAATCTATCATATCCTTTAAATAATTAAAAGAAAAAACGATGTTTTTTTAAATAATGTTTAAAAATATAATATTTTTATAAACTATTTAGGGTTAGTTTAACATTGCTTTTGAAAAGTACTTTTAAGAAACACTTTGAAAAGTTTGGTTTAAGATTTAAATATTTAGTATTGCTTAGACCTGTCCATGGGCCGAGCGGCCCGGCCCGACGGCCCGCCCGAAATATGGGAGGGTTCGGGTAAAAATATAGGCCCGAAATATGGGCTTGGGCAAAAAAACGAGGCCCGTTTAAAAAATGGGCCGGGCTCGGGCTCAACTTTTTTGGCCCAGGCCCGGTATATTTTTTATTTTTATTTTTTAATTTTAAAATACTTTAAAAATATTTTTTTATTTTTTATTTTAAAATATTTTTTTGTGTTTATTAAAATCGGGGCAATGGGCAGGCTCGTGCTTATTATTTTTTTCAGTGTCGGCCCAGAAAAATTTCAGCCCATATTTGGGCGGACGGCCCGGCCTAAGAGTCGGGCCGAAATTATTTTCCGGGCCCGGCCCGAACCCGGCCCATGGACAGGTCTAGTATTGCTGTCAAAAAGTACTTTTAAGAAATAATATTTCCATTTTAGACATGGTGTTATAAAGTAACAAATAAACATTTAAATAACGTTAAAATTAGTTAATATTATGATATTTTAGTAAGAATATAAAAATAATTTATTATAATTTATTGTTAATATTTTAATATATGAAAAAATAAATTTTAAATATTTTTAAGCAATTAATATTAATTATTTAAAAATTTTAATTCCAATATATAAACTATATTTTAAATATTAAATATAACCAATAAATATTTGTAATTGGATATTAACACATTTGTACTATTTTAAGTAGGGGTGAGCATTCGATCGAATCGAATCGAAAATTTTCGAGTTAATCGAGTTTCCGAATCTCATTTTATCATCCTAACTTTATTTGAAGTTTTCTCGAATCGAGTCGAGTGAGATGGAATTTGAATCGAATCGAATCGAATATAATTGTTCGAGTTAAATTTTAAAAAATATTTTTGGGTCCTTGTAACCACTGTCACCCATCATAATAAAATTTGTTCACCTTAATCAAATTTTTTATTAACTTTCATCACCTCATAATTTATTTATTAACTTTTTTAAATATTGGTTAGCTTCTTTGCTTGCTTAGTTGTTTCAATTATCTTCAGATTCTTGTCACTATGTATTTTGGAATTAAAAATATATTAAATGTAAAAATATGATTTTTTAATAAAAGTTATTTTAAAAATAAAATGTGAAATCGATCCAATATAAAATTTTAACACGAATATTTTATAGCATAATTAATAATTCAATTTTAATATAAATATTCAATATGACTAAACAATTCAATAATATAAATAATATAAAATGTGAAATTTAATTTAATAATATAAATAGTAGATATAAATAAAATTATTACTATTTATGTTTAGTGATTTTTTGGATAATTTTGATTTTTATTTGAGAGTAAAGGTGAGAAGTAAAAGTTTAGAGGAAAATAAAAAGTTTTGAGGAATAAAAGTTTGAGGGAAAGTAAATAGGGGGGAGTAAAATTTTGGAGGAAAAATATTAAAAAAAAGAATTGGAGGGGGGAGGGTTTGGGGTAGATGGGAGGTGGGATGGGAAGGGAATAAAAGTTTTAGGGGAAAAGTGGGAGGGAGTAAAAATTTTGGGGGAAAATAAAAGGTTTTGAGGATTGTTAGGAGTAAAATTTTGAGAAAAAGTAAATGGGAGAGTAAAATTTTGGTGAGAAATAGATTTTGGGTAGATTGAGGGGTTGGGAGGGGAGGGGAGTAAAAGTTTTGGGGGGAAAGTGGGAAGGAGTAAAAGTTTTGAGGGAAAAGTAAAAAAGTTTGGGAGTTTAGGGTAAAAATGTAAAATATTATAGTTTGATATTCGAATTATTCGAATTATTCGAGTTATTCGAATTCGAAAACTCAACTCGATTCGAACTCGAAATTTGAAAAAAAAATTCGAGTTGATTCGAATAACTCGATTAACTCAAATAACTTGATTCGTTTAACTCGAAATTTGAATTTTTTTTCGATTTTTTTAAGTCGAATCGAGTTTTGCTCACCTCTAAATTTAAGAGATGATTTTTTATTTTAAATTGATGATTTGAAAAAGAAACAGAAAAAGGAAATAGAAGTACCATGTGCTTTTGAGAGAAAAAATGGAGAGATGAAAAAGTAAAAATACTTCTAGAAGTGCTTTTGGCACAAGAAAATTTAAAAAATTTAGCTTCTAAGGAAAAATACTTTTGAGTAGAAGTGTCTTTTAGAATTCACTCCTTTAACCTAAAAGTTGTTTTTTTAGCACAATTTTTTTTTGAAAGCCCAAAAGTGTTTTTTTAAGCATTGCTAAACAGAGCCTTAATGGGATTGATGTTTTCCAACGTGCAAAGTTTGTGGTAGTTATATATAGTGTTAAATTTTGCTATCAGCCTTTATATTTTGTAAAAGTTGTGGATTTAATCCATTTACTTTAATTTGATATTTTGTCTTTGTACTTTTCAAATTTAAAAAATTTAGTCCTCACCACACTATAATTGTTAAAGTCGTTAAGTTATACTATTTTTATAATATAATTCGACAAATAGATTATCATATTTGTAATGTTATGTTGGCTTGTTATTTTCATATATTGGATTAACAACTTTAATTTATGTCCAAATTAAAATTTTGAAATCTGAAAAGTCTGAGGACTTAGAATGATCCAATGGAGAATATGGACTAAATTTACAACTGTATACATAGTACAAGATTATTAATTGAATTTAACCAAACAAATTTAATTGATATTGTTTGAGTTAGGACTAAAATTTTAAATTTAAAAAGTATAAAGACTAAAATTGATCAATTAAAAGCTATAGGACTGATCAAAAGAATTTAACCTATATATAATCTTCATTTTAATTCGATTAAAATATATATGCAATATGTCCTTTTGTAAATTTAAAATTTAATCCTTATATTTTTATTTCTAAGAATTTAGACCTTGTTTGATAA
This sequence comes from Gossypium raimondii, assembly GCF_025698545.1. Lineage (NCBI taxonomy): Eukaryota > Viridiplantae > Streptophyta > Magnoliopsida > Malvales > Malvaceae > Gossypium > Gossypium raimondii. The sequence goes on from NC_068570.1 coordinate 41,413,711, forward strand.
TCTATTAATAAAATTAAATTAATTGAAAATTAATATTTTCAGTAATTTATTTTCGTTATCATGTTTGATAATAAAAACTAAAAAAATAAATGATCAGAATTTTTAATGAAAAAGGTTGAAATTAATAAGTAGATAGGTAGTTACTTATCACTTAATGTGTAATTTTTCAATTATTTTTATTCCTTTAACATTATCCTTTTACCTTTAAAATTTTTAAAATTAATTTTATCAAAACAATCTAATCACATCTCATACTTAGTTTCAACTAATATACCAAACAGATTTTAAAACTTAGTTTCAATACTTAATTTTTAGTTTATCAAACAACAACTTAGTCTTTTACTTTTCAAATTTTAAATTTTAGATTTAATTGTTAACATTGTTAAAATTATTTTGTAAAATTTAAATTCTTTACAATATTTTTTAGTTATATGACTACAAAATAAATATTTCTTTCATTCCAAAATGTCATATAAATAAATTTTAACATTAAAATTTAACAATATTAATAATTTGAATTAAATTTTAAAATTTAAAAATAATAAAATTAAATTACTAAAAATAAAAATACAAACATTAAATTTTAAATTTATGAAGATTAATAGACTCGTGTAGAATTTAACCTTTTTACTCTCTTTTTGTCTTATAATTTCACCTAATCCCCATAGTCAGCACTGAGTAAGATAAGCTAAGCTTCATTCATCCCTATAATTACTACCGGCCGTCAATTCAGACTCCCATCGTGGTCCCAATTTTCTTTATGGTCCACTCTCACCCTTGTCTATGGCCACGCGTCGACCTCACGACCCCCTGTCTGAACGAATCTGTCGGCAGCCAAGGCGTTCACGGCTATCTTAAACTTCACCGCCCAAAGTAATTCAGGTTTGAGTCATGAATGAGTTGTTTGGTTCTGTTGGGGGTTCCTACACAGAAAACACCGTGATTCTGTGTGTGGCGGCGACGGCGGCTGTTATTAGCACACACCGACACTGACGGTTTCATTTCTCGTGTTTCGCGTTATTAATATTATTAAGACGGCGTCGGTTGTTGGGTGTTTCCCGCTTCTTCACAGTTGATAGTACGTCTATTTATTTATCGAGGCAGCCATGATACGATTTGAATGATGGATGATGCATGGGTGTGCGGGATTTGATGTGCCATGCCATCATCTTTTATCATCATCATTATTGTCATGTATGATGATGATAGTTTATGGTGATATGTGGTGGATTGATTCATTGACACTTCTATTTTCCAGTCATTTCATCGAGTTTAATTTATAAAAATAAACTTTGAAAACGACGAAGAATTGGCTGAGATTCTTGGGGGGAAGAACAACCAAATCCAAAGTAGACAGCGGATTTTGCCCAATACCACTGAAACTTGAGGGTAAAAAAAAGAAAACAATGTGCTAAATTTAGAGTTTTATATATAAGATCTTGTTTTTTTAAATGGAAATTTGATATTTCGTACGATATTTGTTGGTGCATCACATCACGTGTTATGGAGCCGCACGATATTAAATCACTCGAGGGGGGTTTGGACGGTGGCTAAATCCTATCCACTAATTCAGTGGGCCCAGTATTGAAAATATGAGCAAGCTCTCATGAACTTGGAAGTAGGGCTCAAAAATAAATAAATAATAAAAAGTTTACTCAAATTTGAAACAGGTAAATTACACACAATCTAATTAAATTATTAATAAATTTATATTTTAATTACTTAATTTTAAAAAGTAACAAAATAATCACTGAATTATTTAAAAGTTTTCATTTAAATTATAAGGCTGTTAAAATCGTTATTATATCGCCTTCTCGGTTCGCATCGCCTACACTAACTAAAACTCTCATTCCTCTTCTCTTCTACAATTTAGTTTTTTTTCATGAAATAGCTTTAAACGTCACAAATCTGTTAACCAAAATCTAATTTGTTTTCTTCTTCGATTTCTGACATTAACCGTCAGATCGACTTTGATTTAAAGTATTTTCTTCTACTCGTTGATGGGTACTAATCCATCGTACCGATTGTAGAATTGTTGTAACCTCTCAAACCCGGCCTAGACGTTATGGCTAGATTGAGAAAGCTACATTAGCCACCGAAATGGTTAAGCTAACTTACGTTACTTTTGAAGACCTTAAATAAACTCATTTTAGAGAAAACCGTAATTGTACTTTGAGTTAGCTTAAAAACATTCGTTTATTAGGTCGTGTATACTTAGGAATCATTTTATTGTTGACAGTGTTGTTTTAGAAAAACCGTTTGCTTGTCACTCTTCTTTAAAAAAAACTCAAAGTTAAACTAATACAGCAGAAAAACCATTATTCAAGTCATTTTGGAAAATTAGTTGTCTTATCGATTTATTTTTCAAAAACAGTTCCTTTGTAATACAGTGGAAACTAGCAAAAAATATATACTTTTACTTAAGTCCGATATCATGCATTATCCAGTTATTATGCTTGAGTAATTCATGCATACAAAAATCCCCAAAAGAAAAGTTACCAAGCCACAGACCAGAAATAATTAAAAATTACACGCCAAAACTAATAAAGACTTAATAATACTTAATTAGATAATAATAATCTGAGGTCCAAGTTGATTCTTTGAATGTCGAGTTCGGTCCTAATTTTGAGGTTTACCTGAAAAGTTAAACAATGTTGGGGGGTAAGCTTATGAAAAGCTCAGTTTGAGTCGAATAATCATTTAAACAGGCAAAAACATTAAATACAATGAAACATATTAGCATTAACAGAAGAAAACAGAACCATCATAGGAATTTCATGTCATTACATAGCCATTATCAAATTGATGTCAAACAGTGTATAAGCATAGGTCATCATTCATTCGAGAAACAATCATTAATTCCAATACCATTTAATACAAAAAAATACAATGCGTAGCATAAATCAATAACATTAGAATATGTCGTGCACATGATGCAATGCAAAAAGGTTCCTACACATACCATCCGCTACACACCACGAGTTCCCCAGAACCCGTCTGTCAAACTCTAAAACATTATGAGCATAGCTCGATTTTGCAAAACCACCAAATAATCAATAATGCAGAAAATCTGCCCGATATTAAATAGTGCGATACAATCGCCAATAACATATAATATGCGATAAAATCGCCAATCCCCTCGGTACTCCATGTGCAGTGCACTGACTACGAATAATGCGGACTTAATATGCCACCGGTATTCCACGAAACTTCTCCGTCTACCACAAAATCCCAACCCAATGCATATGCAATATGTCACACAATCTCATATATAATCATATCTCAATACTTTTCACATTCATTTGACATGCTCAGCATGTCCTCAATAATCACATACATTCAGTAAATGGAAACAGTGTTCCAATCTTTCAAATTACCATTGAGTTGGTATCAATCAATATCGTTCAATTTCACATACTTTACAGATTTTCATTGTGCATAAATAGCACCCTTTTCAGTACACAATATAACAAATATCTCATGCGTTTAAATCATACATAAACTTAATATCTCAACTGTAACACCTCTTACCCGTGTTCATCGCCGAAACAGGGTAAAAAGTATTATCAAACATAAAATACATATTTTCATACAATCAGAGTTTCTTTTTAATAAAATTTTTGACATAATCCCTTTTACAAATGTCTAATCCCTCCTACAAATTTTCAAAACGCAATCCCAAACCAATTCAATATTTCAACTAATACAGCTATATACTTAAACATAATTAAATCATTCACGACATTCAAAGTAACCTCGCTAGCATTTTAAGAAAAACAACCTATCAATTAATATACATTAACATCTTAAGCTAAGTAGCAATTAGTTTATATATACATCACATTAACATTAAGTCTTCTATACATGCCATAATTCAAAAATATTGGTTTCAAAATACCAAAAGATGTAGATAGTGTGGATGATCCCTGACTCTGTCCGAATTCCGAGATGATTTATAACACTATAAAACAAAAAAAAAAGAGAAGTAAGCATATAGCTTATTAAGTACGTATGTAATTGATAAACAAATTTAAAACATGTTTCCATAGATAACATAATTTTAATCAACCATAAATTTGATATTTATTCAAATTCTAGCAAACTATTTTTCTACATCGTAGTCACTAAATTATTTTCATCCGGAGCTACGAAACTCCAAATTAAGTTCCGTAAATTTTCCCTGAAACTAGACTCATATATTGTCTTATCGTAAAATTTTCAGAATTTTTTACTTGGCCAATTAGTACAGTTTATTCTTTAAAGTCACCCATGTTTCACTGCTCAACATCTCTAACCTCTCTTCACTAAAAATGAATTATCTCACTATGCAGAATTCTGATGATATTTTTGTTTGTTTTTTTTGAAAATAGGCTCATTAAGGATTCTAATCATATAAATTATATCTCATAATTATTTTTTTTTACAATTTTTAATGATTTTTCCAAGTCAGAACAGGGGATTCCAAAATCAATCCGACCCTACCTCACTAAAATTCAAATATCTTAAAATATACAACTCTTTTGCTTGATCTGCTTCTTTTATATGAAAGTAGACTCATTAAGATTTAATTCCATATCTCATTCAACCAATAACTCAATTTTTACAATTTTTGGTGATTTTTCAAACTAACATCACTTCCACTGTTCAAATTTGTTCTGTTTCAATTTCACTCATTTACATAACATTACAACAATTTATTTTGTAAGCACAGTACGAAACTTCATCACTCCAGTTACTCTTTAGCAATTTTTCACACTTCAATCACATACTCATATTTGTTTATCAATACTCATATCCCGTTGAATACGTCGGTATAATAGCGAATATTCAGTGGTTTGCACATTATACCATCCATGTAATTATTATCATTCGATACACGTAGTAGCCTTCACATAGTACTACACACGTGATCAAACTTTTCGGTTCACGTAGTAGCCTGCACATAGTACACACACGTGACCAAAGCCTTCCGGTACACATAGTAGCGTGTACATAGTACTACACATGTGACCATTATCTATCGATACACGTTGTAGCCTGCACTTAGTACTTCACACGTGTTTATAGGCACTTTATTCAAGCCTTTCTTATTCCGACAGTCCCACAGAGATTCTTAGTTTTCAAGGATTTACAATTTATCCGTACACAAATCACAATTTCAATATTTCAGTCCAATCCCATAACAAATTTAATAATTCAATTCAACTACTTCACTTATTACTTGTTAATGATATATCCACAATTCAAGCAGATTTTAATCAATTCAAGTATAAATTCTAAATTTCTAATTGTTATATAACTATTTCATATTCAACCATTTCTCATATATTATAACAAAATATTAGAAATAGTTATAAACAATGTATTAATTACTTATTACTTTCCTCGGTGCAAAATATAGGAATTTTGCAATTCAATCCACAATCTTTTCCTTTCCCTTATCGAGGTTGATTCCACGTCTTTCTTGATCTATAATAGCAAATTTAGCTTGTTTAATATTCACATTTATCAAAATAATCCTCGACTCAACTCTTGACAAAATTACAATTTTGTCCCTAAACTTTTGCATATTTACATTTTTGCCCAAAAGTTCAGAAATTTAATTTATTCCTTATTTCTTATGTTTTATAACATGCTAAACACTTTTCCCTTCTATGGCAACATCAAATTCTCACTCTAACTCTTACTTATGAACATTAAATATTTTTACCGATTATGTTATTTTGCTCGGTTTCACTTAAAATCGACTAGCAAAATTTGTTTAACATAAATTCTAGCTTCATATTTTTCCATAAAACATCAAAATACATACATTTCACATATGGGTAATTTTTCAAATTTCAACCCTAGCTCAAAATAACAGTAGAAATAGATAAACCGAGCTACGAGAATCTTAAAAATGCAAAGAACATTAAAAACGGGGCTAAAATGCACTTACAATCAAGCTTGAAAGTGGTCAAAACCCTAGCTATGGAGTCCTTCATGTTTCAGCAGCAAGCAAATATGATAACACCATTTTTTACATCTTTTTCCCATTTTAATTCTATTTATTTACTAAATGACCAAAATGCCTTTACTTAAAAAATCCTATTTCACTTATTTCTTGTCCATTTTTGTCCATCACTAACTAATGGTCTAATTACCACATAAGGACCCCTAATTTATAATTCCATAACAATTAAATACCTTTAACAAATAAAACTCAACTTTTGCACTTTTTACAATTTAGTCCTTTTGACTAAATTGAGTGCCCAAACGTCAAAATTTTCGAACTAAATTTTTACGGAATCTTTTCGTGAAATTGTAGACCATAAAAATATAGTAAAAATAAATTTTTTCTCTTCGAATTTGTGGTCTCGAAACCACTGTTCCAACTAAGCCCTAAATTGGGTTGTTACATCAACACATTATATCATTCAGTCAAACATTCTCATATCTCATAACTTAAATATGCAATTACAAACTCAATCAAACATCCATACTATCAAACTAGCAATATTGCCAACATGTCAATCTTTTAAGGCTCGAAACATACTTGGTTCAGCCACTTATAAAATCAATAACTTGACTATTAAGACAATCCAATCAATAAGCTAATTTATCATATATAACATGACAGTTAATATTTTCAAACAATTTTATGAGTTTAGGACCCACACCTTATTTTTTGCTTCTTCGCAGCACACTAGCGAATCTTCCAATTTTCCTTAATAATTCCTTAAACGAACCTAAACCAAAATTCAGTATGAATTCAATCAATTTACCATTAAACCAACCCCCAAACACCCACTTATGAGTTTAAATCAATCATTGAAATTATAACTATTTTATGAATCCAAACTAGTTAGATTCCTTACACTATATCGATGCGAACCGTAGGTACAATCCTTTTTCGCCTTTATGGATGGTTTGGGGCGTTTGGGTTAGCACCTAATCCAATAATATACTGGAAAATCAATAGCTAATTAATTATTAAATTCCTTCATTTAATCAATTCATAACCTTTTGTAACGCCCCAAAATTTCTAATTTCGTTATTGTGAAAATATGACACAAATATCTGTCAGCTTTAGTGGTTATGTGTTCTGGGAGTGTTTGAGAGGTCCCAAGTTCAAGCCTTCGCTTGGGAAAATTTTGGTATTTTGAATGAATTAGGCCTTACTCTTGTTTAGTAGGCTTTTATTTGATTGTTGGGTAAATTACATCAGAATGAGCCTGCTGGTTTGGTGGTTAAATGGTGTGTTATAATGGTGGAGGTCTTGTGTTCAAATTTCTATGCAGGCAAGTGTATTATTTTTTTTCTCAGATTTTGGGATAGAGTTGTGTAATAGAGGTTTTCTAAGTAGTGGATGTGTAGTGGGAATTAGGGGAGAAGATTAAGGGATTTTGGGGGTTATCGGGATTTTATTTTATTTTTTTCCCATAACCGAATTTTGACTCTTTTTGCCACAAAAATATTCTACCGTCTATTCTTCTCCCTCTCTTCTTGTAACACCCCTAACCCGTATCCTTCTCCAAAATAGGGTTATAGAGCATTACCAGAGTTTACAAATTAATTTTCAGACATTTCATTTCATCAAGCATTCATATTTATAATTAATCAAAATCAAAACATTTATGAGCTAACATTAACCAATTTAACTTATACAAGTCATTATAACCAGAATCAAATCATCCAAAATTACCAATAGAACCAATGGATAATGTGATATATCTCCAACAAGCTTCCAACCCAATTGAGCTTCCAATAATCATTTCAAAACATCTAATAATTATACCTATTACCAATAATAATTCAATTCCAGAATAAACACACACATATATATATAATATTCATTACCAAATAGCATTCACTTCTATTAAAATTATACAAAATATAGTTCATACGAACTTACCAGGCTAAATTGCAGAAATAGCAAAATTCAGGGACATTTTGGAAAATTTCTATTTTTCTCGAATTTCCACCCAATCTTGATCTAAATTAATATTTCATTCAATTTACTAATTTAAATAATAAAACAATTCATTTCATGCAATTTGGTCACTTTTTGACATTTTTACAAATTTACCCTTAAAGTTTCACATTTGTTCAATTTAGTCCCTGAACCTAAAACATGTAAATTGGTCATTTTTAATGAAAACTCATACTAGTTGAATAACCATATATTTTCCTCCTCCTCCTCTCCATTACACATCCTTAATGTATATAACATGCTTATATGTAACATTATCTATAATTTCACCATTTATTTATATATTCATTCAAAGTTATCCACTTGAGTCATAGTCACTAAATTATTTATATCTTGAGATAGAAAACTTCAAATTGAGATCCATTAATTTTCTATGAAACTAGACTCACATATATTCTTACCATAAAATTTTCAGAATTTTTCGTTTAGCCAATAAGTACAGTTTATTCTTTAAAGTCACCTCTATTTGCTGTCTGATAGTTCCGACTCTTCTTCACTAAAACTTAATTATCTCTTTGTAAAAAATTCAGATGATATCTCTGTTTATTTCTATTGAAAATATACTATTTAATGATTTTAAAATATAAATTATAACCCATAATTATTTTTTTAAATTTTTTTATGATTTTCCAAAGTCAGAACAGGGGAACCCAAAATCCTTCTGACCTTGTCTCACAAAATCTATTATATCTCATGATTTACAATTCCATTACTTACACCATTTCTTCTATGAGAAACTAGGCTCAGTATGCTTTAATTACATATTTTTTTAATCCTATAATTTCATTTCCACAATTTATGGTGATTTTTCAAAGTTAACCTACTGCTGCTGTCCAAAACTGTTTTAGTGCAAAATGTTAATTACTAAGTTTATAACTTCCTTATTCCCTTTCTCTATAATATTTCCCATCACTTTCACTTATTTCTCTTCACTAATATATCAAGAACATAAGACTTTATATAATAAAACTCTACTATAACATCTTTTCCATGCTATTTCAATAATATCAAACTTAAAAATATATTGAAATCTCAATGTTCTTACCTTGTCCTATTGATTTCAATCTTTAACTTGATTTTCTCTCTCCTACAGCTTCAATTTCTTGAATCCAACTTGATATTCTAGCTCCCCATAGTCTCCTTGTTATCTTTCTCTCTTGATGAATATGGAAATTCTTTTGATTTCTAGGTGAAAATGGTAAGTTTTTGGAGGAAGGACCAAATTGTAAAGAAAGTAAAACTTTCCTTCTTTCTCTCTTCTCCTCACGTTGGATGCATGGAAGATGATGGGTTGGATGCTTTTCATCTGTCTTTTCACATATATATATACTAAATAAATTAATAATAAAATAATAAAATATCATTTAAAAATCAAATTAAAATATTAATAAACTAATATTTATTTAATTAATTAATCTAAAATATCACCAACATCATTACTGCCTTCTAGATTTCTCTCTCTTCTAATTGACAATTTTTCCCTTTATGTTCTTTAAAAATTTCATCCTTGAGTCATCACTTAATTTGGTAAAATTACGATTTAGTCCCTCAAAATTCTTCACCTTTTCAATTTGGTCCTAATTCATCCATTTTCCTTGGTTCTAGATTATTCTACCCTTAAAATATTTGCACTATTGGTCTTTCAAATTTTTCATATTTACACTTTAACCCCTTAAATTTTGAGTATTTACTTTTCGGCCACAAAACTTTTCTCACTTTTGCGATTTAATCCTTTCTTGAATTAATATGTCATAATATACTTCTCAATGTTGACATAACTCAAAATTACCCTTTTTATCACTTTATTTCCTTATTTTACTCTATCAGGAATATTATCTTACTTTCTTACTGTAGTAATTTTTTTTTGGGTATTACACCTCTTGTCGAAATTTTCTGAGTTTTTCTATCTTTCTTTTCTTTTTCTTCTTCTTGATTTTTCCCTAATCCATTTATTTTCCTTCGTTTTCGCACGCGGTTAGTGCTCGCTTAGTTTCGGTAAGTGTTTCTCTTCGTTTCTATCATGAATCTCTTAACAACTGAAGTGGTAATGTTTTTTCTCTGCGGTTTGGGCTAGGGGGAGGCTCAGACTGGTGAATTCAGTGTTCTCATCTTAACAATAGTTAAATGGAGGGTTATTGTTGGTGGTAAGTTGGGTTCCTATTCATTTTTTGTTGTCAATTCGCTTGTAAATCCATTAATTTGATGTTGAGTATCTTTATAATAGGCTTTAGAGTGCTCGGGGACTATTTTAGCATCAAACAAAACCAGGTGTGTACCCGAAATGCAAAAAAAATGGATTCGGAGAAAAGCCCAAATTACTTGCTGTTTGGACAACAACAGTAGGCTAATTTTGAAAAATTGGCATAAATTTTGGAAATCGAATTAGAGGATGAAATACATATGGAATTAAATATTATTGAGTCTAGTTTCTCATAGAAAAAACAGTGTAAGTAATGGAATTGTAAATCATGAGGTATAATAAACTTTGTGAGACAAGGTTAGACTGAATTCGGGTTCCCTTGTTCTGAGTTTGGAAAATCATCAAAAATTGGAGAAAAATAATTAGGGGTTAAAATTTACATGTTTAAATTATTAGTGAGTCTATTTTCAATAGAAACAAATGGAAACATCATCCAAATTTTGTATTAAGAGATAATTAATTTTTAGCAAAGAAGGGACGAAGCTGTTAGATAGCAGAACAGGGGTAAGTTTGAAGATTTTACTGTACTTATTGGCAAAACCAAAAATTCTAAAAATTATATGGTAGAAGGTTATTTGAGTCTAGTTTCAAAAACATCAAGCGGATCTTAATTCGGAATTCTGTAGCTTAAGATATAAATAATTTAGTAACAATGACTCAAGTAGATAGCTTTGAAGGATTATATAAGTAAATAGTGAAAACATATATGAATAATTAACTAGCACGAGTTACATTAAAAATGGATCACGTGGCCAAGGCTAATTTGGGCCGAGTGGGCCACATGGGCGTGTGAGCCCATTTTTCTGAGAAGTTCGGTAAGGTTGCACAGGTCGCCCAAGTCGATTGTAGACCTACTGTAGGGTCGGTAAGCTTTACTTAGACCCCTATATATGTGATCTGTCTATCTGATTTCTATACCGAGCATGACTTATGATATCTAAATATATGTACTATTAATTGCATAATGGCATGACATATTTTGTATGTTGCATTGCATCAGGGTGGGTTGATGATATTTGGAGGAAGTGTCTAAAAGGCTATTAAGCCTGTTATCTGGCAACTCAGCTGCAACCTTCTGATTATATGTCGCATTTCAGTACAACATCGTGTGTAGGGATGAGTGGGTTGGTTTAATCCCCACATAGTGTGTTGGGTTGGACGGAGATGGTGTGTAGGATTCTGATTTACTACATCTGCATTCTGTATCTAATATGGGCCAAGGCCCTAATATATTTTTGAGACTGTATCTGAATGGGCTAAGGCCCAAACTAATTCTGTGATGGGCACGGGCCCCAGAATGTATCTAACTGAATTCTGATTATTATCTGTATGCATGTTTTTTTGTGGGGATTACATACTGAGTTTGTGAAAACTCACCCTTTCTCTGTTTAATCTGGGTTGGTGCAGTGGAGGACTCAACAGTGGCCACATGTAAATTTTAGACTGTTTTCCGTTAATGCTTAGAATTTATTACTTATTTGGGGTTTTTGATGTATCTTCTAGACTATGGACTGGTTAGCTTTAAATTTGGGACTTTATACTGTTTTTCATGGATTTTTTTTAAAACTGCAACCCTACAAAACACGATTTTTTTCTAAAAACTAAGGTTTTTCGTAAATAGAAACGATTTTCCCTAAATTAATTGGTTACAAAAGCTTCCACTAAGAGACAAGTTTTAACGCAAATCAACTAGTTTTTTTTGAATTAAATAAAAGCTAACTTACTGTAACGATTTTTAAACTCGACAATCTTGTCTTCAAATCCTTTTCCATGTGACATCGTCAGATTCGGCCATAACGTCTAGGCCGATTTTGGGGTGTTACATTTAGTGGTATCAGAGTGAAGTTGCAAAACTCAGCTGTGGATTTGGGTTTTAAAACTTGGTTTTAAAGAGATGATTTTTAAATGGTTTGAAATATTTTTGATTGAGTATGTGGTACACCGAGTCTCTGGCACTAATTCTGTAAGTGTTCTAAAAACTCTAATAAGTTTTTGAGAATATGAGTAGTATATTCTGAAACTACTATAGGTAGTACACTGTACTGAGAACACTGTAGATAGTGTATACTGAAAACAGTAGTGAAACTAAAAACTGTAGTAAGACTGCAATTTGTGATAACAAACTCTAAACTTCTGATACTGTTTTGCATAAAATATTTACTAATAGATATCGAAACTATAACTAATTCATAAAACTGTTAACATAGATAAGCTATGAATTCTACGATGAGTGCACGAGGTATCTGCGGACGGGGTACTAGAGGCCGAGGTAGAGGCCGAGGTAGAGGCCGTAGAGGGGCTCGAGCTGAGTCCTCGTCGTTAGGCAGTATGCCGAATTCAAATACGAACGAGATGTCGATTTCACCTGCTACAGAGACTAGGTCTCATGATCACATGGTTGGGGACGACGCCATGTCCCAGGCTATGCTGAGGGTATTAGAGAGGGTCGTTGGGCCCAACACTAGATCTGGGGGTCGAGGTTCAGTACGGAACAACTCCAGTCCAATGGGGCTGAGCTATTTAGGGGTGTCACTGGAGTCGCCCCTAGTGTGGCCGAATATTGGATGGAGGCCACGGAAAGAATCATGGACGATCTGGACTTTACCCCTGAACAAAAATTGAAAGGGGCTGTTTCCTTACTTCGCGATGAAGCATACCAATGGTGGTTGACCGTTAAGGAGGGCACTCAGCCTGAACGACTAACTTGGGATTTCTATAAGTCTACTTTTCAAGGTAAATATGTGGGGGCAAGCTACATTGACGGTAGAAGACATGAGTTTCTGAATCTCACGCAAGGGGATCATTTAGTGGCCGAGTATGAGGTCGAGTTTCTGAGATTGAGTCGCTATACGCGATGCATGGTGGCTACTTAATATGAGCGTTGTGTCCATTTCGAGGATAGACTCAGGGACAATTTGAGAGTTTTGATTGCTTCGCAGAGGGAGTGTGACTTTTCAGCACTAGTAGAGAAGACAAAGATCGCCGAGAAGGTGAAGCGTGCTGAGTGCCAAAACTAGGATAAAGAAAGAGGCAAGAATAAGAGGGATTCAGAACCCTCGAGTTCTGGATGAGGCCTAAGAAAAAGGTCAGGTATGGTGGGCCAGTTAGAGTTGGGGCCCTTGTTGCACCTACTGGGATCACGCTTTGTGGGCATTATGGAAGACGCCATCCGAGTAAATGTTGGAGGATGACTGGAACTTGTTTAAGATGTGGGTCTACTGAGCACAGTGTTCGAGAGTGTCCATTGAGGGCCGATCAGGTGCAAGCTGTGGGTTTTGGTACTGCATAGCCACTGGGATAGTTCAGCAGCTGCCTAAGGGCCGTGGTTAGGCTAGGGGTGGTAATGGTTTAGGTCAGGGGCAGAGAGCACTGGGCAGATGTGCTGGATAGGCTGAGGTAAGAGAATTGACCCTAGTTTATGCTGCTCGTCACCGAAAGGATAGAGATGCTCCAGACGTTATCACGGTTACGTTTCTTATTTTTGATGTGCCTTACACTGCGTTGATAGATATAGGATCTACGCATTCCTATGTTGCCTATTCTGTTTCCAAAAGCCTAGGGATTCCGGTTGAGAGTACTTCTAGTGAGGTGACTGTGCTGAGCCCGCCGGGGCAATCTGTTAGAGTTAGCAAACTGTATAGGGATGTTCCTTTAGAGGTTCAAGGGACGGTATTTTTGGCTGATTTGATGGAGTTTCCGTTTGGCGAGTTCGATATGATATTGGGGATGGACTGGTTGGTCAAGCATCGTGTCAGTTTGGACTGCGTGACTAAGAGGGTTGTATTAAAAACTAAAGGGGGTAATGAAGTAGTTATGATTGGGGAACGTCGAAATTACTTGGCTAACGTGATCTCTGCACTGGTAGTTGAGAAACTGGTTCGCAAGGGATGTGAGGCTTATTTGGCCTACGTAAGTGTTTCCGCTTCTAGGGACTCTACTGTTAAGGACATCATAACTGTGAGGGATTTTCCAGATGTCTTTCCTGAGGAGCTATCGAGTTTACCTCCGAATTGGGAAGTGAAGTTTGGGATTGAGCTTCTCCCTGGTACAACTACGGTGTCTATCGCTCCCTATCGAATGGCACTGAAGAAGCTTATGGAGCTCAATGCTCAAATTTAGGAGTTATTGGATCGTGGGTTCATCCGCCCTAGTGTGTCCCCGTGGGGAGCATCGGTACTGTTTGTTAAAAAAAGGATGGATCCATAAGGATGTGTATCGACTACCGATAACTAAATAAGTTGACTATTAAGAACAAGTATCCACTTTCGAGGAGTGATGATTTGTTTGACCAGTTTCGAGGGGAATTTGCGTTCTCCAAAATTGACTTGCATTCTGGGTATCATCAGTTGAGGGTTAAGGAGGCTGATGTGCATAAGACGGAATTTAGGACACGTTATGTTCACTACAAGTTCCTAGTGATGCCCTTTGGACTGACAATGCACCGATAGCTTTAATGGATCTGATGAATCGAGTGTTTTAGCCCTACCTGGATCGATTTGTAATGCTGTTCATCGATGACATATTGGTTTATTCGAGGGCTGAGGATGAGTATGAGGAGCACCTTAGGATTGTTCTTCAGATTTTGAGGGAAAAGTAGATCTATGCTAAGTTCAGCAAGTGCGAGTTCTGGTTACGTGAAGTAACATTTCTGGGTCATGTGGTGTTTGCTGAGGGGATTCGAGTCGATCCTCAAAAAATTGAGGCTATATTGGACTGAAAGTAGCCTAAGAATGTGTCTGAGATCCGTAACTTTTTAGGGCTGGCAGGTTATTACAGACGGTTTGTGAAAGGATTTGCACTGATCGTAGCACCCTTGACTAAGCTGTTACGTAAAGGTGTACCATTTGATTGGACTAATGCGCAGCAAGAGAGCTTTGAGAAGCTTATGACTTGTACTGACTCAGGCTCCTATTTTGGTACAGCCTGAACCTGGAAAAGAATTCATGATTTATAGTGGTGCATCACATGTCGGTTTGGGATGTGTGTTGATATAGGATGGTAAGGTGGTTGCATATGTGCCTCGTCAGCTTAAGACACACGAGGCAAACTATCTGACGAACGATTTAAAGTTGGCCGCCATAGTCTTTGCATTGAAAATTTGGAGGCATTATCTGTACGGTGAGAAGTGTATTATCTACACTGATCATAAAAGCCTCAAGTATCTCCTCACTCAGAAGGAATTAAATCTTAGGCATCGTAGATGGGTTGAGCTGCTTAAGGATTATGATTGTACCATTGAGTACCATCTCAACAAGGCCAATGTGGTGGCCGATGCGTTGAGCCATAAGGCTATGACCGATCTGAGAGTGATGTTCGCTCGATTTAGCTTATTCGACAATGGAAGTTTGTTGGCAGAACTTCAGGTCAAACCGACATGGATTGAATAGATTTGAGGTAAACAGTTGTGGGATAAGTCTCTCAAGTTGCGCTTTCGTTAGGTTTAGAATGGTGGCACTACTGATTTTGTGATAAACAGTGATAGGGTAATTTGTTTCGGCGGTCGGATTTGTGTACCAAATGATAAGGATTTAAGGCAGACGATTCTGAGAGAGGCGCATGGTAGTCCCTATACTATGCATCCTGGTAGGAACAAGATGTACCGAGATCTTCAGGAATTATACTAGTGGCCAGGGTTGAAGCGTGAGGTTACCAATTTCTTTGCTCGCTGTTTGACTTGTCAGAAGGTTAATGTTGAGCATCAGTTACCTTCGGGTTCGCTGCAGTCGGTTAAGATACCGTTATGGAAATGAGAATTAGTAATGATGGACTTCGTTAGTGGGTTGCCTCTAACACCCACTAAGAAGGATTCTGTATGGGTCATCGTGGATGGATTGACCAAGTCAGCTTATTTCATCCCGATAAGGACAGACTTTTCTCTTCAAAAATTAGTTAAGCTCTACATATCGGAAATAGTGAGACTGCATGAGGTACCTGTCTCGATCATTTCTAATCGGGATCCGCGTTTCACATCTCGGTTCTAGAAGAAGCTTCATGAGGCTCTGGGTTCAAGATTAGACTTCAGTACTACTTTCCATCCTCAGACAGATGATCAGTCAGAGAGGGTAATTCAGATACTGGAGGACATGTTGAAGAGCTATGTTATTGATTTATGAGGCAGTTGGGAGGAGTACTTGCCGTTAGCGGAGTTTGCCTACAATAATAGCTTCCAGTCTAGCATCCAGATGGCACCTTATGATGCACTGTACAGTCGTAAGTGTCGCACTCCATTATGTTAGACTGAGTTGGGTGAGCGACGTGTTCTGGGTCCTGAGTTGGTCTCTGAGACAGAGGATAATGTTAGATTGATTCGGGATCATTTGAAAGCGGCTTCTGATAGGCAGAAATCATATACGGATTTGAAGAGGCGTGAGATCGAGTATTCTGTGGGGGACTTCATATTTCTCAAGGTCTCGTCATAGAAAAAGGTTCTAAGGTTCGGTCACAAGGGCAAGCTGAGCCCTCGGTTTATTGGACCTTACTGCATTCTGAAACGTGTGGAACCTGTCGCTTATCAGTTGGAGTGACCTCCGGAGTTAGACTGTATTAATGATATTTTTCATGTCTTGATGTTGTGGCGCTACCACTCTGATCCCACGCATGTTGTTTCTATTGAGGAGATTGAGGTCAGACCAGACTTGACCTTCGAGGATAAGTCGGTTCAGATTTTGGAGCGTGATGTAAAGGTCCTTCAAAAAAATTCAATTCCTTTAGTGAAGGTTCTATGGCGTAATCATAACACTGAGGAGGCCATGTGGGAGCCTGAGGATGCGATGCGTCAACAATATCCTCATCTATTCTGATTGGGTAAAATTTTAAGGACAATTTTCTTTTAGGGGGTAGAGTTGTAACGCCCCAAAATTTTTAATTTAGTTATTGTAAAAATATGAATTAGGCATTCGCTTGGGCAAATTTTGGTATTTTGAATGAATTAGGCCTTACTATTGTTTCGTATGCTTTTATTTGATTGTTGGCTAAATTACATCAGAACGGGCCTGCTGGTTTGGTGGTTAAATGGTGTGTTATTATTGTGGAGGTCTTGTGTTCGAATCCCTATGCAGGTAAGGGTATTATTTTTTGCTCAGATTTCGGGATAAAGTTGTGTAATAGGGGGATTCTGAGTAGTGGATGTGTAGTGGGAATTAGGGGAGAAGATTAAGGGATTTTGGGGGTTATCAAGATTTTATTTTATTTTTTTCCCATAACGGAATTTTGACTCTCTTTTCAAAAAAAAATTTCTACTGTCTATTTTTCTCCCTCTCCTCTTGCTAAAATTCTCTGAGTTTTTCCATATTTCTCTTCTTTTTATTCTTTTTGATTTTTCCCCAATCCCTTTATTTTCCTTCTTTTTTGCACGCGGTTAGTGCTCGCTTAGTTTTGGTAAGTGTTTCTCTTCATTTCTGTCATGAATCTCTTAACGACTAAAGTGGTAATATTTTTTCTCTATGATTTGGGTGTAGGGGGAGGCTCGGATTGGTGAATTCAATGTTCCCCTCCTAAAAATAGTTAAATGGGGACTCTTTTAGCATCAAATAAAACCAGGTGTGTACCCGAAACGCAAAAAAAAAGATTCAGCGAAAAGGCAAAATTGCTTGCTGTTTGGACAGCAGCAATAGGCTAACTTTGAAAAATCACCATATATTGTGGAAATCGAATTAGAGGATGACAAAATATGGAATTAAGACTTATTGAGTCTAGTTTCTCATAGAAGAAACGATGTAAGTAAGGGAATTGTAAATTGTAAGGTATAATAAACTTTGTGAGAGAAGGTCAGATTGAATTCGGGTTCCCCTGTTCTAACATTGGAAAATCATCAAAAATTGGAAAAAATAATAATGGGTTAAAATTTACATTTTTAAATTATTAAAGAGTCCATTTTCAATAAAAACAAATGGAAACATCATCCAAATTTTGTATTAAGAGATAATTAATTTTTAGCAAAGAAGGGACGAAGCTGTTAGACAACAGAATAGGTGTAAGTTTGAAGATTTTTACTGTACTTATTGGCTGAACAATAAATTTTGAAAATTTTATGGTAGAAGGTTATTTGAGTCTAGTTTCAAAGACATCAAGTGGATCTTAATTCGAAATTCTGTAACTAAAGATATGAATAATTTAGTAACAGTGACTCTAGTAGACAGCTTTGAAGGAACATATAAGTAAATAGTGAAAACATATATGAATAATTAACTAGCATGGGTTACATTAAAAATGGATCAAGTGGCCAAGGCCAATTTGGGCCGAGTGGGGCACATGGGTGTGTGAGACCATTTTTCTAAAAAGTTCTGTAAGGTTGCACGGGTCACCCAAGTCGACCGTGGACCTACTGTTGGGTCGATAAGCTTTACTTAGACCTCTATATGTGTGATCTGTCTGTCTGATTTCTATACCGACCATGACTTATGATATCTAAATGTAGGTACTATTAATTGCATAATGGCATGACATATTTTGTATGTTGCATTGCATCGGGGTGGGTTGATTCTGTGATGGGCACGGGCCTCAGACTGTATCTAACTGAATTTTGTTGATTATCTGTATACATGTTTTCTGTAGGGATTACACACTGAGCTTGTGAAAACTCACCATTTCTCTGTTTAATCTGTACAGGTAATCCCTAGACTTGATGAGTCGGTGCAGCGGAGGAATCGACAGTGGCCGCACGTAAATTTTAGACTGTTTTCCGTTAATGCCTAGAATTTATTACTTATTTGGGGTTTTTGATGTATCTTTTGGACTATGGACTGGTTGGCTTTAAATTTGGAACTTTATACTGTTTTTCATGGATTTTTTTTAAAACTGCAACCCCACAAAACACGGTTTTTTTTCTAAAAACTAAGGTTTTTCGTAAATAGAAACGATTTTCCTAAATTTATTGGTTACAAAAGCTTCCGCTAAGAGACAAGTTTTAAAGCAAATCAACTAGTTTTTTTTCGAATTAAATAAAAGCAATCTTACTGTAACGGTTTTTAAACTCGGTAATCTTGTCTTCAAATCTCTTTCCATGTGACATCACCAGATTCGGCCATAATGTCTAGTCCGAGTTTGGGGTGTTACACCTTTACCCAACGACTATGTCGAAATAACAAACTAGTTACCCTTAATTGCACTTATGCTTCACGATTTGTGGGATCCGAATGGCTAATCGATCAAGAACGTTTTTCCCTAATTGAAATGAGTTTAAAAGCTGATTAGGAGGTTTTAAGAACTCAAATTAATGCTAGAAAAATATAGGCAAGAACCGAGAAACAAAACAACCCATTTTCTTGCCTATAGGTGCACGCACCACCACTCACGATGGCCAAAATTGGGGCTGAATTTTAAAACAGTTTAAGATTTCATTAAAATATGGAAAAATACCTTTGAAATCATTTAAAATTCACCAAATTCTAGATCTAGAAATTTAGGTTTTTAATGGATAAGATTAATTAAGAAATTGAAGAGAGAAGAGACCCTACCCAAGCTAGTCGAGAGAAACGACAATGACACTTTCTTGGCAATGTTCGGGATCGATCTTGGAGTTCAAGATTTCAGATTTGGGGCTGATTTTAATGAGGAAAAATGACAGCAATATGATGGAGAATATGTTAACAAATCTTGTGGCAAAAAGAGAAAGAAAAAAAAAAGAAAGAGATGGTAAAACTAGGTGTAAGTGACGACAACAATGGAGGAAAGAAAAAAAAATTGAAGGGAAAAGAGGAGAGGAAGAGGGTGAACGGCTTGGGTAGGTAAAAGTTGAATTAAATGCTGAAAAATACAATAAAAATTTATATTTACACTTAGGGTTCAAGGGTATGGATGACACACACATTAAAAAACAAGGGATTTGGCAAAATTTAATTATTTCACAAGGGAAGGGATTCAAACTTGGGACCTCATTTAATTTTCATACATCCTTATTTTTCCTTTAACCACTAGGTTATTTCCTCATTCTTTAAATAATTTTTCAATATTTATTTTAAAAATAAGGCATGTCGCATACTAGGGTTTAAGGTAAAATTTGCAAAATAATAAAAATGGTGAGAGAGAAGAGATTTGAACTTGGGTTTCAAGAAACGTTACACTAACACTTAATCAACAAACCAATACCTCATTTATTTCCTAAAAAAACATAGATAATTTAAAAAATTAAGGCATGACCACTCTCTCTCGATTCACAAACCCGATTATATTAACCCCCGATTTTCGGGATGTTACAATTGTGGCTTAGCGTTTGCCAGACTTCTTAAAAAAACTTAACATCCTAGTGACTTAAATAAAAACTTTTCAATAATTCAGTGACTTAAATGAAAATTTTAGAATAGTTCAAGGACTTGGATGAAAATTTTTGAATAGTTTAATGATCATTTTGTAACTTTTTAAAGTTAAGTGACCGAAAATGAAAACTTATAATTTAGTGACCTTAGGTATAGTTGACTCGTTTGACATATATAAGTAACGAAATCACAATTATTCGATTCCAACTTAATTTTTTAATTTAAAATTAATTTAATTTATTACAATATAAAAATATTTAAAATAATAAAAATAATTTTAATATATTATGTAATTTATTTTTAAAAAAATTACTATATAAGAGTTATTGATGATTTTATTTAAAATTTTAATTTTTAAAAAATATTTATAAAACATTAGAATTTTATAAAATAATGTTCAAAAGCATAAAATAAAGTTAATTTTATTAAAATATGTAACACCCCATACCCGACCCGACAGCCGAGTCAAGTCAACAGGATGTCACATTCGTCGCCGAAGCAACTACTGAAAATTTTAGATCAATTTATTATATTATTTAATTAATGTAGATCGTTAACTAATTTTAGTAATAATTGAATTTACGATAGAACTAATTATGAGTTAAAGGAGCTCATTAAAACATCCACAATTGATCAAATGCTAACTTGTAAAGTTCATAAAAAAATTTTAACTGTCGTCGCGACGTTGGGGTTTCCATGTCATGATATGGCGAACTTGTCATCGTGACGTCGTCTCCATTTTCCTACAAGTTTCATGTTTTATTTTTGTTTATTTATTTTATATCGTTACCTGAACTGTATTCAGATGTCATAACCGCCACTTCATTTCACATATTATCCACTTACATCTATTTTTAATCTCCAGTCCTCATAAAAACATGATATTCAATTAAAGATAACAAAATTTATAAAATTAACACAAATATTAAAATTTTACAAATAAGACCATTGGATGACTTGCACTTGCAAAATTAGTTTACCCACTTTATGTATATTTCATATTTATTTCTAAATTGCGCCAATCAATTTAATTCTTCATAAAATTTTAACAAAGAATTCACATCAATTAACAATTATTCACTTATTATTTTATCAATTCGCTTAAACATACTCATATCTACTATATATATTCATATATTTTCCTCCTCCTCCTCTCCATTCCACATCCTTTATGTATATATTTATTAAAATCTTTAGCTTTTAATATATAACATGCTTATATGTAACATTATCTATAATTCCACTATTTACTTACGTGTTTATATCAAAGCTGTCCACTTGAGTCATAGTCACTAAATTATTTATATCTTGAGCTACGAATTCAAATTCAGATCCGCATGATGTTTTTGAAACTAGACTCAAATATATTTTTACCATAAAATTTCAGAATTTAATTTAGCCAATAAGTATAGTAAAATCTTCAAATTTATCCCTATTCTACTGTTTGACAACTTTGACATTTCTTTACAAAAAATTAATTATCTCTTAGTAAGGGGTTTGGATGATGTTTTCGTTTGTTTCTATTGAAAATAGACTAATTAAGAATTTAAAATATAAATTTAAACCCATAATTATTTTTTTTACAACTTTTGATGATTTTCCAAATTCAGAATAGGAGAACCAGAAATTAATCTGACATTGTCTCACAACAATTCATATATCTCAAAATATGAAATTCTTTTTCTTACACCGTTTCTTCTATGCAAAACTAGACTCAAAAGGCTTTAATTTCATTCTTTAATTAACCTATAATTCAATTTCTAAAATATTTGGTGAATTTTCAAAGTCAGACTACTGCTGCTGTCCAAAACTATTTTAGTGCAAAATGTTGATAACCAAGTTTATTAGACCCTCCTTTTCTTTGTCCACAATATTTCCCATCACTTCCTCTTATTTCCCTCCACGAAAATATCAAGAACATAAAATATTATATAAGAAAACTCTATTTTAACATCATTTTCATGCTTTTTCAATAATATCAAACTTAAAAATATATTGAAATCTTGATGTTCTTACCTTATGCTATTGATTTCAAACTTTAACTTGATTTTCTCCCTACTCCAACTTCCATTTTCTTGAATCCAAGGTGATTTTCTTGTTCTCCATAGTCTTCTTATCACTTTTCTCTCTTGGTGATTATGAAAATTCCTTGAAATTCTAGGTGAAAATGGCAAATTGTAAAGACAACAAAGTTTTCTTCTTTTCTCCTCCTCACTCACGTTGGAAAGTTGGGAGGATCCTCTCTTTTTTTTTCTTCATCTTCCTCTCCTTTTATTTTAGCTATTTATAATAAATTATTAGTAAAATATCTCATTAAAATATTAATAAAGTAATATTTATCTAATTAAATAATTATAAAATATCATCAAAATATCTCCAACATTATCATTGTCTTCTAGAGTTCTCTCTCTTTTTAATTGACCATTTTGCCCTTTATGATCTTTTAAAATTTTATCCTTAAATCATCACTTAATTTGATAAAATTACAATTTGGCCCCTTATTTTTTCTTATTCAATTTGGTCCTTATTAATCCATTTTCCTTAATTTATGGATCCTTCTACCTTTAAGATGTTTGCGCTATTAGTCTTTCACTTCAACTTTTCCATATTTATACTTATGCTACAAAACTTTTCACATATTTACAATTTAGTCTATTCCTTAATTTAATACATTTTGTCTTGCTTCTTGATATAACTTTCTTTTGATATTTTGCAACTTTCGCTTTCATTAATCTTATACTTTTTATAGCTAAAATTTTATCTTATATTATTTACTACAAATGTGGTTTTGAGGATGTTACAAAATATATTTTACGACCCAAAATTAATATGAAAATAAATATAGAACCTAATCAAATAGAATTATTATAACGATTCAAAAATATTCAAAAAGGCAACCGAACTGAACTCACCTATACTTAGGGGCAATGCCGGGAAACTATTTTGGAATGGTCGAAATTAATTTTTTTATGGTAATCAAAGTATAATTTTTTAGGAAGATTAAATCACAATTTTATCATTTTAAGGGGTTAAAATATAATTTTACTATGTATTAATTTATAATTTTTTAAATTTTAGAAGAGATAAAATACATTTTTTTTTAATTTTTAGGGAGCAAGACTAGAGTCACCCTTCCCTCTACTTCGAAACATAAAAATATTAGGTTTAACTAGGAGTGTTCAATTGGTTAACTGACCGGTTAACCGACCCAAACTACCATTAACTGAATTAACCGACCCTTTTAAACCATTAATCGTTAATCGAACTGAAATATTTTCAAAAAAAATTAACTGAACCGAACTTTTTTGATTAATTCGGTCAGTTAACCGAATTAACCGAAATTTATATATATATATTTTATTTTTAGTTAAAACAAGTATAAAACATATCAAAAAGTAACCGACTTAACCGACCGATTAATTTATATTTCCAAAAAATTAACCGAATCGAACCAACCGAATACTTATATATTATCATATTATTTATTAAATTCGGTTAACAGATCGATTTCGAACCGAATTAATCGTTAACCGAACTTCCACAAAATTATTAACCGACCCTGACTGAATTAATTCGGTTAACCGACCGATTAACTGAATTCGGTCGGTTAACCAAATTAATTCGGTTTTACTCGAAACTTGCACACCCTTAGGTTTAACATATATTAATTAAAAAAATACTTTATGTTTAACATATAATTATAGTAAAACATAATGTAATTTATAATTTAATTTAATAATAATTACAATATTTTTTATAACTAATTAAACTTTTATTATTTTTAACTAAAAATATTGATTATAAAATAAAAATAACAAAAATAATTAACCAATTAATTTAAAATTAAAATTAATAAATAATCCTTTAATATCCATGCTCTATCAAAATTTAAAAGGTAATTGAGTATTTGTTAAACTAGAAAGATAAATAAAATTTTTGACCGGAGTACTTTTCTCTTTTATGTACATGAAATGAAATAACTTTGGCATATCTTATAGCTTTATTTACTATTTGGCTCCTAAATTATATCCATTTTCTTATATTAGTATTTAATTTTTTTTCCATTTTGGTACTTGAATTATAATTCTGTTATATTTTTTAGCCCCATGCCATTAACATGATTAAAAAAAATCAACAACCAATCAGATCATACCATGTGTCCCTATTGACTGTTAATGTCATCAATGACTTTTTGGTCCCTGCCATTAATAGGGTTAAAAAAAATCAACAACCAATCAGAACACACCACGTGTCTTTATTGACTGTTGATGTGACCGATGACGTGGTCGTGACTGAGTTTTGACCATGTTGACTATGTGTTGACCAAACCAAAAATATTGTAAAAATTATTAAAAATTGTAAGAACATATTTAAAAATATTTAAAATTGTAAAAATAAACAATTGAAAGTTAATAAAAATTGTAAAAGAATATTAAAAATGGTAAAAAGTATTTAAAAATGTAAAATAAATTATTAAAAATTATAAAACATTATATAAAATTTGTAAGAATTATTAAAAATAGTAAATTATTAACAAATCAAATTCTTCTTCTTCTTCTTCTTCTTCAAATTTCTCTGCAAATTTCATAAGAAATACAAGGATAAAAACAAAACCCAAATTCCACAATCAAATGACCTTTCCAAAGAACCCAAATCATCTCCTCCTATCCTCCCACCATTACTATCCCAAACCCTTTATCTTTGAACGCTTGTTTAAGCTATTCATTGCTTGAACTTTTCGAGAACTATGCGTTCAACGTTAAGGAAATGAGGAAACTGATGGATGGGTTGTTCAGGTTGATGAAGCAAAGCAAGCTGTCCAACTCGAAGGTGAGGGGAGGGAAGGGAAGATATTCGTTTTGTCGAACTATAACCAGTCGGTGGAACAATAGTGGGAGATAACTTTGAAATGAATCAAGTATTTTGGGGGTTTTTAAATGATGGTTAATGGAGAAAGGGGAAGAGAATTTGGGGGCTTTTAGTATCTATGATCATTCCCTCTTCACTAAGCTTGGAGCTCACTTCCCATGTTGTGAGGATATTATTATGAGATATTATCTTTTAACAATTTGATTCCTAATGGGATATTATAGGATATTATTATGGAATATTATCCTTTAGCACTTTTTTTCCTATGTAACTATTACTATATATGCCATTGAGGTCTATCAATAAAATTCAAGAGATTACCCTATTCTTGTCTTGGCATTTGAGCAAGGTTTCTGGGACAAAATTTTTTTTCTCTCTTTCATCATTCTAAATGGTTGACGACGAGACTTCTGCTCCACCACCACCACCACCACCTAACTCTCTATTTTTCTTGGGTCCTTAAGATCGACCCGGTAACTTTATTACTCATATTTGATTAAATCTCGACAATTTCAATGGCTGGACTTATGCTATTCGTGTTGCTCTATCTTCTCAGTGCAAATTTGAATTTCTTGGTGGTACCATTACATATATTGTTCCCTCTTTGCTCGAAGGATGATTGGGTTACCATCCATTGTATGCTTGTGTCTTGGATTCTCAATACTATCAATCTAGAGGTAAGATCGATGCTTTCCAATTATAATAATGTGAAAACTTTGTAGGATGATTTACATGAAATGTTTTTCGTTGTCAACAGTCCACGTATTCAATAATTAAAAGAAAATATTTGTTATTGTGAGAAAACCTAGACTATGAGTGTTGTAGTTTATTTCAATAAATTAAAGGTTTTGTGGGATGAATTAGATAATCATGAATCTTTGATTTGTTGCAAGTGTGGACAATGTTTATGTAACTTAGAGAAGTTGCATAAACAATGTCGTGAGCCTAATCGACTTCATCAATTTCTTCTTGGTCTCTATTTTGATTATTATGCCCAAATTAGATCTACACTACTTTCACAATATCCTTTGCCTTCCTTGAATCAGGCATTCTAGCAAATTACTCAGGAGGATCGCATATACGATATTACACAAGTCAAGGAAGAGAAGGCCAAAATTTTGGGCTTTGCGGTGTGCATGGAGGGTTGTAATGAAGGTTGGGCTTATCGTATTAATAAGTTGACCTTGTTGTGCTCTCATTTCCATCGCAAGGGCATGAGGTGGCTACCTGTTTTGACTTACATGGCCGTTTGGATTGGTGGCTCGAAAAGTATGGGAAGTTGGAGATGAAAAGTGATGGTTGTGATGGTAATATAAGTGCCACATCTTCCATGCAGCAAGTTTCTCGTGGCAAAGGTAGTGTGTGAACCAACCCTACTATCGTAGATACCAACCATGGAGCAACACCAGCGTAAAACACAACAAGGGCAATGCAAGTGTAAAAGGGGTGGCACTTCTTGGTTTTACCATTGAGCAATGGCAGTCTCCTTTGGCAGTGTTCAGTAATAAACAATCAACTTCCACTTGGTTGAATGGTAAGTCCAAGAATAATTGAATTATTGATATGGGGTGTTTAAATCATGTTACAAGTGATCTTATGTATTTGACGAATGTGACAGATGTTGTAGCATGTTCCGTAGGATTCCTTGATGGCCAAACAGTGGCGGCTACCAAAGAAGGAATGGTGAAATTAACGAGCAAAATTCACTTAAAGCATGTTCTTTATGTTCCTAAGTTAAACTATAATATAATTTTGGTTTCACAATTGAATGATGATATAAATTGTTTTGTCCAATCTTCTACTAACATATGTGTTATTCAAGACCTTCATCCTATAGAGCTGATTAGAGCAGGTGAGAGACGGGATGGACTTTACTACTTTTGGCAGGTTTCGATGGTCAAAGTGGTTTTGGTTGAAGCTTCATCCTTTTTGGAACTTTGGCATAGAAAATTGGGTCACCCATCTGAGAAAGTAGTAAAGTTACTTCCTTCTGTTTGTAACTCGAGAGATCATCTGAATAAAGCAAGTAAAATTTGTCATCATGCTAAGCAGACTAAAGATAACTCTACAATTAGTGAATAGAAAGCCACTCGTATTTTTGAGTTAGTTCATTGCGATTTATGGAATTTTTATGACACTCCATCTTGTGGATCTCACTATTTTTTGACATTGGTTGATGATTTCTCTCGTGTTGTTTGGGTATATCTATTAGTTGATAAAAATGAGGTTTTCAAAATTTTCATGTCATTTATTGCTATGTTTGATCATCAATTTTCTCAACAAATAAAGTGTGTTAGAAGTGATAATGAGACGGAATTTAATTGTGTTCAGGATTATTTTCTTACAAATGACATTATTTTTCAAACATCTTGTGTGAGCAGTTTTCAAACATCTTGTGTTGGTACTCCTCAACAAAATGGGAGAGTGGAAAGGAAACATCAACATATTTTAAATGTAGCTCGTGCTTTGCGTTTCTAGGGAAATCTGTTTATATCTTTTGTAGGGAAGTGTGTGTTGGTTGCTTTTCATCTCATTAATCGAACTCCTTCACCCCTTTTTCACAATAAAGCACCCTATGAATTGTTGTTTGGTAACCCTCTTTTGTTTGATGATCTTCGTGTGTTTGGTTGCTTATGTTTTTCTCATAATCAACGTTCTAGGGGTGATAAGTTTACTAGTCGAAAGTGTGTTTTGGTTGGGTACCCTTTTGGCAAAAAGGGTTGGTATTTATATGATTTGGATTCTAGAAAGTTCTTTGTATCCTACGATGTGAAATTTTTTGAGGATATTTTTCCATATTTGGATGGGAATGTTGCAACCATTGAGCTTGACAATGTTGCTTTGCCATATGGGAGTGCAGATGTAATTTTTTATGCATATTTTGGTGAGTCAGAGGTGTTACAACTCACGAAAGTTCCTCCACTTGCTGCTTCACAGCTTGTGAATTCGCCACATGCGAGTTCTCTGACACCTATGGTATTTTTTTCTTCCTCCAATGACACAGTAGTACATGGGGCTTTGGGTAATGATGCGTCTAAATTGGGATGAGGGAATATGGAGAAATTTCCCTTTATGAAGCTTCTGGATTTTTCCACTCATACTGTCATTAAAAAAGTCCATCTCTCGCCTCACTTGCTTCAAAGCCTTTCCCAGGTACTCAATTTCCTATAGCGCATTATGTTATTTGTGATTAATTTACTGTAGAACACCGAAATTTTCTTGCAGCTATTACTGTAGGGGTCGAGCCATAGTATTTTAACAAGGATGTGAAGGATGTAGGATGACGTGATGTTATGCAAAAGGAGATTTGTGCTCTAAAGAATAATGACACTTAGACTATGGAAACACTTCCTCCTAGAAAGAAAGCACTGGGTAGTAAATAGGTGTACAAGATATAATATAAATCTAATAAAATTATTGAGAGACTTAAAACTCATCTTTTTGTTTTTGGTAATCACCAGGTAGAATATATTGACTATAAGTAAACTTTCACACTTGTGACAAAAATGGTGATTGTTCGTGCTTTCTTAACTATTACAACTTCGAAAAATTGGGAGTTACATCAGATAGATGTCAATAATGCCTTCCTGCATGGTGATCTTGATGAAGAAGTTTACATGCAACTTCCTCCAGGTTTTTCTCCTAATAAGCCTGGAATGGTTTGTTGTTTGCGCAAGTATTTGTATGGGCTGAAACAGCCTCATCGGTGTTGGTTTGCGAAGCTTGTTATTGCATTGAAAGGGTATGGATTTCTTCAATCATATTTTGATTATTCTCTCTTTACATACACTAAAGGAATTGTACACATTAATGTACTAGTTTATGTTGATGATTTGTTTATTTTTAGGAACGATTCTGCTACTTTGAAAACTTTTAAGGGGGTATCCAGTTCTTGCTTCCATATGAAGGATCTTGGCATTTTGAAATATTTTTTGGGGATAGAGATATCTCGTAGCTCTTTGGGGTTATTTCTTTGTAAAAGGAAATATGCACTTAATATTATTTCGAAGGTGGGTCTTTTGGGAGCAAAGCCTGTAGGATCACCAATAGAGCAAAATCATAAATTAGCGCATGCTACAGGGATGGTTTTGTTTGATCCTGAGCCGTACAAATGGTTAATGAGTCATTTGATTTATTTGGCAGTGGACATACCAAATTTGGCATACTTGGTTTTATGTCTTATCCAAGTTTATGCATGAGTCGAGGCAGGAGCATTGGGACATGGCTCTGTGTGTTGTCTGGTACTTTAAAGGCTCTCTTGGCCAAGGGATTCTTTTGAGATATGATAGTGATTTGTCCTTGAAAGGGTGGTGTGATTCAGATTTGGCTGCTTGTCCATTAACTCGGCATTCTCTTACTGGCTGGCTTGTCTTTCTGGGACAATCTCCTATTTCCTGGAAAACTAAGAAACAACGTACTGTTTCCCATTCTTTTGCCGAGGCCGAGTACAAGTCCATGACTTCTTTCACTTGTGAGCTCAAGTGGCTGAAGGCCTTGCTATTGAGCTTAGGTGTTCATCATCCTAAAGAAATTCTGTTATTTTGTGATAGTCAATCTATGTTGCATATTGCACAGAATCCCATATTTCACAAGCGTACTAAACATATTGAACTGGATTGTCACTTTGTTAGGGATGTAATCCAGGATAGGCTGATTGAACCTTCTTATGTTCTGACCTCTATTCAGTTGGCTGACATTTTTATAAAGGCACTTGGTAAACCGCAATTTGAATATCTTTTCAGGAAGTTGGGCATTTATTGTAACAGCCCGATTTCGACCTTAATCGGACATAGTGGTTTCGGGACCACAAATCTAAGTCAGAAAAATATTTTAATATTATTTTATGTGTTTATTATGTGTGAATTTGATTGTGTGAAATTTCCATGTTTAAATTTTATCGTTTGAATGACCGATTAAATAAAAGGATTTAATCGCGTAAAAAGTAAAAAAATTGCTAACTAATTTTTAAAGTGCTAAATTGACTTGTTCTTCTAATGGAATGTATTTATATTGTAATTATACCATGGAATATGTCGATGGATGGTAATAGGCTTATGATATAATGTTGGTTAATTAAATATTAAAGGTTATTATGGTAAATTAGTTAATTAATGTAATAAAATAAAACAAAATAGAAAAATAACATGCAAAGTGTTCATCTTGGCCGAATATAGAAAAGAAAAAGAAAAGAAAAGAAAAGAAAAGAAAGGAGAACAATAAGGTTCGACTATCTCTAGGTCTAATTAAGGTATGTTTTTGCTTCGGTTTTTGATGATTTTTATGTTTTTGAGATCGTTGCTTTGAATACTACCCGACCCATGTTTGAATTTCTAATTTTGATGAATATTTTGAGTTATGCCATTGATGAATATTTGTGTTTTGTGATGCTTGATAATGAATAATGAAAGATATGTTTTAGATTAACATGTTTTGTCTTAGGATTTTTGATGAATTTGAATATTTAGGGTTAAATTGTGAAAATAAATTTTTGAAGGACTAAAATGTGAAATAAATGAAATGCATGGACTTGTATGAGTATAGTCAAAATTTGAATGTTTTGTGTTTTGTGTAATTTGGACTAAATTGTGAAAAATGTAAAATGTTAGGGGCAAATTGGTAATTTTCCCATTTATGTGTTTTTGGTTTAAATTGAGTGAAAATATGTTTGAATGAGTTTAATTTGAATATGTTTAGATCAAGAGAAGAAAAATTCGGATTTGGATCAGGGGAAAACTAAAGTTGTCGACTAGCAGTTCCATTCTGTTTTACATCACCGAGGTAAGTCTTTAAACTAATAGTAGTACTTAATTTAATTAAATGTAAAATATATATGCTGAAATGATATTTATGAGAACAATAAAGTAATTGCCGAATATGAAATGTATGATAACAATGTTTAAAGTAATATATAAATTATGTTTTTACATATGAAAAACCATATGAATGTTATGGAAAATTTATATGAAATATGTGTTATGGATTTTGATATATATATAAAATACGTGTTAGAATAAACTATGTGCCAGTGATTATCGGGCTCAGTGCCTTGCAAACCTCTTGCTGGTGTGATATATCAGGCTAAAAGCCTAGCAGGCGTATTGCCGGTGAATTTATATCAAGCTAAAAGCCTAGCAGGCGTAGTGCCGGTGAATTTTTATCAGGCTTGTGCCTAGCATGTTTTATACCGGTGTAATATTATAGGCTTATTGCCTAAAAGGCTATATGCCGATGTGATAACGGATATGTAAAACGAATCAGAAGACCATGTATGAATTAACTTGTGGGTACGTATGTGATTTGATACCTATTACAAATTATGTACTTTGTTAATGAAATATATATATTTATATATATTCGGTTATTAATAAACATTTGGTATATCATTGAATTGTTTTTATAAATATGTGCAAATGTGATTAGATGTAATCGACCATGTATACTATAATTTTATGTGAGATAGTTTACTACAAATCTTGAACTTATGTATATGACTAATCATATGTGTGGATTGTTCGATTAATTAGATTAGATATTGAGTAACAATTATTAAATTGACTAGGTGAGTATTCGCCTAATTGTATTTGAATAAGGAAATCTCTTAATTATGAGTTTTGATAGTTTGAGATGAAGTTTATAAATTTGATGTGATTAATTTAAATTATACGAAATGGTTATGATTATTAAAACACTTAATTTCTTAAAGACTTACTAAGCTATAAAAGCTTACTTGGTATGTTTACGTTTCTCTGTTTTATAGATTTTTTTTTCGAAAATCATGCTACAAGCTCAGGGATCGTCAGCAAAGTTCATCACTCTATCTACTATTTCGGTACTTAAATATTTGAACCCAACTTATGGCATGTATAGGCTGGATGAGGTTTTGAATGTTACATTCTAAATTTTGTATATGAAATTAATAACCATGCGAAAATGGCTTATTTCCTATGATTGAATTTGGTTTCGTTGCATATGTTTATAATGATCAAAAAATGGTGTATATGCTTGTGTTAATTAGGTGCATGGTTTGTTAGGTTTTGGGTATAACATGTATTCGGTTATGGCATATATGTTTGATAGGTTAAATTTGGTCATATTGCTTTTGACATATGGGATTGAGATGATGTATATTGTTTGGATTTGTTAAATTTGGCTATGAAATATATATAATGATGCATGAGTTGTTAACTAGTTGGATGTGTATAGGATAGTAATAGTCAAATATGTCATGTATATATATATGTTATGTTTAATTTTGATAGAATATGGATTTGGTTATGACATATAGTGGAATGATTAGGTTTGGTCTTATTGAATTTGATGTGATGGATGGTATAATGTTGTGATTATGCATTTTCGATTTTACTATAGATTCATGATAGTCTATTTGGATATGTAATGAAATTGATATTAAATACATTATATGGCATTTTATTTGTGTGGAAGGATAAATAGGTGTTTCATTTTAAGTGATCTGATCTTAGATGGTCTAGTATTGAATTTATGTTATATATATATTTTAAACTTATGATGTATATTAATATATATATATATATATGTATAATGATTAAGATGATTGGTTGTTTAATAATATAATGAATTATGTGTATAGACTAAAATTTGGTTTGTCAGATATGCAATATAGGTATGGTATAATTAAATTATTATGTGCGGTTAATGAATGAAGAATATTGAATCATTGGGGTTTTAATTTGTATAGGAGTTGGTTAAAAATATGTTGTGTACTAATTAAGTATTAGGAATTATTTTATATGCATATGGAGCATAGTGAAATATGTCTAATTTCGATTAAGCAAGTAATTATGAGATTTGATTTGTGTTATGTTATATTGATAAATATCTATTTGGTTTTAATAGATATAATAGTATATCCGATTAATGCTTGAGATTTATTATGATATAGATGTAATTGCTACATTTAATAAAGGTATAAAATACTATGTATTGAGAGAAAAATTTGACCAAAAACTTGTAGTAATAATGAGATATGAATGTTTGAAAATTTCTCAAATAATATATCTAAATTATTTGAGTTGATTGAGATGGTAAAATATACTACTTTGATTTATTTTGAATGGTTCGGTATATGTTTAAATTGTTTATAAAGAGTACAAATTTAATGAGCTACGATTTGCATTTGTGATTTTAGAAATTAAATATGACCATAGTGTTATATGCTTATAAGAAAAAAAAATAGAATAGGTATTTACAGTCGTATCATGATATTACTTAGATGATTAAATTATTGAACTGTATTTATATCATTTGAATGTTTAATGTTTGTGTATGTTATACTATATCCGGTAATGCCCCGTAACCCTATTCCGGCGACGGATACGGGTTAGGGGTGTTACATTTATGATCTATATGCTCCAACTTGAGGGGGGTGTTAGGATATTATTATGAGATATTATCTTTTAGCATTTTGATTCCTAATAAGATGTTATAGGACATTATCTCTTATTAATTTGATTCCTAATAAGATATTATAAGATATTATTATGATATATTATCTTTTAGCATTTTGATTCCTAATGGGATATTATAGGATATTATCTCTTAGCAGTTTCATTTCTAATGAGATATTATAAGAAATTATCTTTTAACAATTTGATTCCTATGTAACTACTATGTATAGATATACACCATTAGGTCTATCAATAAAATGAAGAGATTATCTTATTCTTGTCACATGTGGTGCGTTATTTTTTAAACTTTCTTTCACTTTTTGTTAGAATTAGTTTAAATGCACTGTAATTTTATATTATTGTTCTATTTGCTTTCGGGTAGAATTTAATATATTTTCATCATGGGTTTGGATGGAAATTTGAGGTAGGCATACCGATCAGAATGGATAATGTAGATGCTAATTCGGATATTAAATGTCACAATAATTTTCGCAATTTCTAATAATTTTTAAAATTTTTAAATATTTTTTACAATTTTAATATTTTCTATAATTAGTAATATATTTTTTCAATTTTATTAATTTTTAGTTATTTAAATATTTTTTATAAATTTTAATAAAATTTTAATAATTTTAAATAATTTTTATTTATTTTAAAAATATTTTTTTTCAATTTTTTAAAATGTTTAGGCCGGTCAAGACCTAGTTAATATGGTCAAAACTCAATCAACGACCACATTATCAATGGCGATCAACGGGGACACATGGAGTGTTTGGTTTGGTTGCTAATTGTTTTGAACAGTGTTAACGGAAGGGGCCAAAAAATAAACGAAACTATAATTTAAGTACCAAAATGAGATAAAAAAATTTTACGTACTAATATGTGAAAATGAGTATAGTTGAGGTCCAAATAATTAATAAAGGTTTTTTTTTTTATTAAGATCGTTGAGTTTTTCTTTTTTTAATAAAAGATGAACTGGTTCAGAATTGAGTACCGGCTTTAAGGTCAGTTTTGACTTCCAGTTTTCCTTTTGAAGGAAAATATGGGCAAGCCTTGTTGATGTACGACAAAGAGAGTGTGGTCCTAAAATCAAGTACAACAAAGGATACTTTTATGAGTGCAAAATTAAAATAGTTTTATAAATTTTTATAATTTTTGTACAAGTTATATTTAATTAATATGACTGTTACTATATATGTTTTATTTATGTTGCTTTATGAGTAAATTAAAAATGTTTTATTCTTTTAATTATTGAATATATTTTAATAAAAAATTATATAATTATATTTATAAATTCAGTAGCTGAATTATTAAAATGTTAATTTATAAAATGAACAATTTTTTTCAAATATTAGAAAATACATATGAATTATAACAATGCAAAATATTGTTTGGATTTGAGACATGTTTTATTCTTTGCTTAAAAAGTGTTTACGAGGTCGGGATTGTTTTTGTGTGGATGAAACATTTAATTCATGTAATAATTGCGAGGTTTTGAGGAACATTTATTAAGGACTTAAATTCACCTCTAAGAAAAATCATACAATAAATAAAAGCGTACGGATAAGTTTGCTACATCCACTTGTAATCGGTTCATTAGAAAAGAAAATTGAAAATCGATTTCTTTAAAAGATAAAAACAAATAACCTAACTAATTTCACCCTAAATTGACGTAAAGGAATAAATTTAAGTTGATTTTGTAGGTAGGGTTTATTAAAGATATCAACTCCAGAACACCAACACGTGGTCATTTGTTGACCAAGTTTATTTCCATATTTTCTTTGTTTATTTATTAGCTATTTTTGGTTATTTAGTTGTTTGGTTGTTACCAAATTTTTAGTGGATCTGTTTTGCCTATAAATAGGTCTTTGCTAAGCCTATAAATATGCAGTCATTTCATTGAATTATATAATCATCCATTTGCAGTTTTATTCTTCCTGTGAGTTATATGTTCTTTCTTTTTGTCGTTTGTCAGCTATTAGTTCTACAATCTGGTATCCGAGCTAGGTTCTCTTGGGCGCTGTTAGGATGGACGATCTTCAAGTGGTTGGTGGAATCAAGAAACTCAACAACCAAAACTACAATTCTTGGTCTACATGCATGATGTCGTAGTTGCAAGGTCAAGACTTATGGTAAGTAGTAAATGGAAATGAGGTTATGTCGCCAGAAGCAGAAGACACGAATGGTGTCTTACGGAAGTGGAAAATCAAAGCGGGTAAAGTGATGTTCGCCTTGAAGACCACAGTCGAAAAAGATGTGCTAGAGCATATACGTGATGCCAAAACTCCAAAGGAAGCTTGGGAAACGTTCGACAAACTGTTC
Source organism: Gossypium raimondii (assembly GCF_025698545.1). Taxonomy (NCBI): domain Eukaryota; kingdom Viridiplantae; phylum Streptophyta; class Magnoliopsida; order Malvales; family Malvaceae; genus Gossypium; species Gossypium raimondii. The sequence goes on from NC_068570.1 coordinate 41,449,753, forward strand.
TCAAAGAAGAATGATACGAAGCTCCAACTCTTAGAAAGTGAGTTGCTGTCGGTGTCACAACGCGACATGACAGTCTCATAGTATTTTCATAAAGTAAAGACGCTATGCCGGGAGATTTCTGAGTTGGATCCAGAGGCTCCTATTGGTGATACTAGGATGAAGTGAATCATCATTCATGGTTTGAAGCCAGAATTCAGGAGTTTTGTTGCTGCCATACAAGGATGGCAAACTCATCCGTCGCTTGTAGAATTTGAAAATTTGCTAGCTGGTCAAGAAGCCTTAGCTAAGCAAATGGGAGGAGTCTCGTTGAAGAAGAAAGAAGAGGCACTCTATGCCAATAGAGGCAAGTGGAACTCCAAGATACATACCACCGGTAGATCCAGAAAGAATAATGACAAGGCAAAAAGTCATCAAGGTGAAGAGAGCATTCGTGTAGGGGGAGCTTCAATGAATCAAGACAACGACAAAAAGTTTGAAGGGAACTGCTATAATTGCGGGAAGAAGGGTCACATGGAGAAAGCTTATTGGTCGAAGAAAAAATCGGTAGAGAGTAATGTAGCTGCTTCCAAAAGCGAAGATGAATGGGATGCTGAGGCACTATTTACAGCAACAACATCTGAAAAGATTGATTACAAGAAAGATTGGATCGTCAACTCGGGATGCTCAAATCATATGACGGGTGATAAAGAGAAGTTGTAGAACCTGTCAGAGTATAAGGGAAGCCGAGTGGTTGTAACGGCGAACAACTCAAAGTTACCGATAGCTCACGTTGGTAATACGGTAGTCTCTCCTCAACATAATGATATCGAGGTGCCACTCCAAAATGTCTACCATGTCTCAGGTATGAAGAAAAATCTTCTCTCGGTTGCACAATTGACATCTTTTGGCCATTTTGTTCTCTTTGGTCCACAAGATTTGAAGGTGTATCGGAACTGAAGGTTATAGAAGAATCGATGATGAAGGGACAGAGGTTGGAACCAGTTTACGTAATGTTTGCAGAAACTGCATACGTAGACAAGACAAGAAGGAATGAAATGAAAGGCGTGTGGCACATGCGGCTAGGTCACATTAGCTATTCCAAATTAGATTTGATGATGAAGAGATCAATGTTGAAGGAACTTCCACAACTTGAAGTGAGAAAAGACACGGTGTGTGCAGGCTGTCAGTATGGAAAAGCACACCAGTTTTCGTACGAAAAGTCCAAATTTAAAGTGAAGAAACTATTAGAGTTGGTCTACTCTGATGTGTTTGGACCAGTTAAACAAGATTCAATTGGTCGGATGAAATACATGGTGACTTTTATTGATGATTTCTCAAGGTATGTGTGGATTTACTTCGTGAAGGAGAAATCTAAAACTCTTTCAAAGTTCAAAGAGTTCAAGAAGGTAGTAGAAGTGGAAGTTGGCAAAAGAATTCGTTGTCTACTTAGTGACAATGAAGGAGAGTATACCTTAGACGAGTTTTGTGATTTCCTTCAAGAATGCCAAATACGCCATCAATTCACATGTGCTAGCACTCCACAATAGAATGACGTAGCAGAAAGGAAGAATAGGCATCTGACAGAAATTTGTCGAAGCATGCTTCACGCTAAGAATGTACCAGGATGTTTTTGGGCAGAAGCAATGAGGACCACTGCATTTGTGATCAATAGGCTTCCTCAACAAAGGTTATGTTTTATTTCAACTTTTGAAAAATTATGGAACATGAAACCTTCAGTTGGTTATTTTAGAGTTTTCGGATGTGTTTGCTATGTATTTGTACCTGATCATTTACGTAGAATAATAGACAAGAAGGCTGTTAGATGTATTTTTGTAGGATATGACAGTCAAAGAAAAGGTTAGAGATGTTGTAACCCGACTACCGGAAAGTGCTACACATTCTAGAATGTGGTGTTCGATGAAACTTCTTTATGGTGGTCTTCAGACAAGAAAGTATTGCCAGACTCAGATGGTTTTAAATATGTGGTGCAATCTTCTCAAATCCAATTGGGTTTAGATGAAGCTAAAGATGTAGATGACGAAGGCAATGGCAAAGAAGGTGTAGCTCAAAGTCCTTGGCAAACTAGTGTGTATCAACAACCAAGCGAACAAGATGAGCCTAGTGTAGTTGAAACACCAACTTCACTAAGAAGGTCAACAAGAATTAGAAAGCCAAATCTAAAGTATGCCAATTCCGCCATAGTGGAAGAAGCAGATGCAAAAGAGTCAGAGACATTCGAGGAAGCGTTCCAAAATCCAGAATGGATTAAAGCTATGGAAGAAGAAATTGCTGCGCTAGACAGAAATCAGATTTGGGAGCTCGTGCCAATGCAAAAATATGTTAAGCCTATTTCTTGCAAATAGGTATACAAGATAAAGCGCCGCAGAGATGGATTAATAGAGAGACACAAGGCTTGCCTGGTAGCTCGAGGGTTCTCTCAACAATATGGACTAGACTATGATGAACCGTTCAGTCCAATTGCAAAGCTTACAACTGTACGAGTCCTATTAGCACTTCCAGCTTTCAAAAATTAGAATTTGCAGCAAATGGATATGAAGAATGCATTTTTGCATGGGAAGCTAGATCGGGAGATCTACATGGACTAGTCGATGGGTTTTTAGAATAAAGATCAATTTGAGTGTGTGTGTAAGCTACGAAAGGCACTTTATGGATTAAAACAACCATCGAGGGTTTCGTATGGTAAGATTGCTAAATTTCTTACTCATAGTGGTTATTTGGTGACAAGTGCGGATGCTAGCCTGTTCGTTAAAGCTAAATGGGAGAAGCTAGCTATCGTACTAGTATATGTGGATGATTTAATCATCACAGGAGATTGTGAAGAATAAATTTTTCGAACCAAGGAGAACTTGTCAGTTCACTTTCAAATGAAAGAACTTGGACAGCTCAAGCATTTTCTTGGTATAGAGGTCGATTATTCTCAAGAAGGAATATTTCTTCATCAGCAAAAGTATTCCAAATATTTGTTGAAGAAGTTTGGAATGCTTAAGTGTAAGCCAATATTGACGCCAATGGAGCCAAACGCCAAAATATGTGCTCATGAAGGGAAAGATTTAGAAGATGCTACAATGTACCAGCAGTTGGTGGGAAGTCTTATCTACTTAAATTTAACAAGACCAGATATTTTTTTTGCAATTGGTGTTATGAGTCGGTACAGGAAACATCCGAAGAAGCCTTATTTAGAAGCAGTTCGTCAAATTTTGAGATATGTGAAGAATATGCTTGGCTATGGTATTATGTACAAAAGAGGTGGAGGTTGTAAACTAGTTGGCTATTGTGATGCTGACTATGCAGGTGACCATGAGTAACAGCCCGATTTCGACTTTAATCGGACATAGTAGTTTCGGGACCACAAGTTCGAGTCAAAAAAATATTTTAATATTATTTTGTGTGTTTATTTTGTGTGCATTTGATTGTGTGAAATTTTCATGTTTTAATTTCGTCGTTTAAGCGTCCGATTTAATAAAAGGGCTTAATCGCGTAAAATGAAAATTTAGGGGTTAATTAGAAAAGCACCTAATTGTTGATGTCTTTTTAAATGGGAGGGTTTATGATGCAATAAGACCATAAAGTAGATAGTGGGTGGCATATGACATAATTGACCTTAATATATATGTTATATATATTTATTACAATAAGGTTAATTTAGTCAATTGTTAAATTAAACATTATAATTAAAAATAAATGATGAAAAGATGAATGTTTTCATCTTTTCTTAGCCGAATGTTAAGCATGAAGAACCCAACAATGGCTTTCTAAAATTTGGCACTTTCATAGCTTGATTGAGGTTAGTTTTGTTTCGTTTTTTTTATAATTTTTACGTTTTTGAGATCGTTGCTTTGTGTACTACAAGACCCATGCTTTAATTTTAGAATTTGATGGTGATTTTGAGATATGCCATTGATGAATGTTTGAGCTTTTCGATAGTTGATGATGAAATATGAAAGATGGGTGAAAGATTAAAATGTTTTGTCTTTGAATTTTTAGTGAAATTGAGTAAATAGGGCTAAATTGTGAAATTAAATTTTTGGAGGACTAAAATGTAAAATAAATGAAATGAGTGGACTTGTATGAGAACCATGAATATTCGGCGCTTGGGTGGTATGGGCAAATTTTGTGTAAATTGTGTTTTATGCAATAGGGAGTAAATTGCAAAAAGTGTAAATATTAGGGGCAAAATAGTAAATTGCCAAATTATGTGTTTTTGGACTAAATTGAATGTGTTAATAAATAAATTATCTCATTTTGAATATATTTAGATCGAGAACCAAAGAAATCGGAGTTAGATCGGGGAAAAGCCAAATTGGTCGAATAATCGTCCGACTTCGATTTTCCATCGTCCGAGGTAAGTCTATTAGCAATTTAATGTTATTAAATCAGCATATGTATATATATGTATATCTATTGTATATTTGATGAGCTATAATTAAAAATATATGAATTGAAATTAGTTAAGTATGAATGTTATATATATGCATAAATGAAGTTCGAATATATGTAAATATATATGTATATCTATTGTATATTTGATGAGCTATAATTGAAAGTATATAAATTGAAATTAGTTAAGTATGAATGTTATATATATGCATAAATGAAGTTCGAATATGTATATATGAATATGTATAAGATCTTGAGTTTAATTAAAGGTATGAATGATATATTTATATATATAAGGTTTGAATATATATGTATATACATGTATAAGTTTTTGAATGGAATTAAAAGTATGAATTCTATATTTTCATGCATATGTGTGAGGTTCGAATATATAGTTATGTGTATATATATAAGTTTTTGAAATGAATATAAAGTATGGACTTTACATATACATGTGTGTGGTTCAAATAGATATAAATACATATACAAATACTTGAGTTGGATTAAAAGTATAATTTGTAAATGCTTGTATGCTTGAACATGGATTACAAATTTTTCAAGATAAAGTTGAGGTTGTGAATTATACATAAATGTTATGAACATGTGTTGCTATTAAGAAATGTACGAGGAATCATCTTTGTATCTGTGAAATTGAAATTTTCAGGCTAAGCGCCTAGCGTGCTTAATCTTGGTGAATTTTTAGACTTTACATCTAGCGTGCTAAGTGCTTGGTGATCCAAACAGGCTATAAGTCTAGCGGGCTAAGTCTTGTGATCTGAATCAGTTATAAACCTAGCGGGCTAAGTGCTTGGTGATCAATCGAGCTATAAGCTTAGCGAGTTAATTGCCGTGAATATTATAAATTAAGTGATTATATGCATTTGATATATATAAATATGTAAATGATTTTGGGTTATATAATGGATAAGTATATGAACATTTATTTATATGTATTTGATGAGCATATAAATGTTTGGATCTGTGTTTAGTGAATAGGCACATATATATTGGTTGTTATGAAGATTGTTGGATATACATGTAGGCATTCGGCACATGTGGATTAGAAGTATAAATGTGCATTTGGTTCATGAAGTTGATAAGTAAAAATAAAAGCTTTTGACATATGTATTGAAAAGATCATAGAAATGCATTCGATGAAATCCAAATGATAAGTATATTAGAAATTAGTATATGCAATTAATGATTATGTCAGAACTTGATTATAAGCAATAATGTTTATACATATGTTCGCTTATATGTATTTTAATTTGCTATAAACTTACTAAGCTATAAAAGCTTACTTTGATTGTTTTTGTCCATTTGTTTTATAGATTTTGGAGTCGCGTTTTGAGCTCGGGGATCATCAAGATAGTCTATCGACTATCGACTTCTTTTGGTATTTTGTTAAGTTGATCTCGATTTTATGGCATGTATAGACTTGAGTTTGTTTTTGGTTAGTTTTGGATCATAAAATATAAATAGCCATGTGAAAATGGTTTAATTTCCATGTTTGTGATCAGTTTGGTTTTAAAAAAAAAAGTTTTGTTCATGATCATTTTGTTTAAATTGGGTTTTATGTGTTTTCGAATGTGTGCTTTGTTTAGTAATGCCTCGTAACTCTAATCCGGGTGACGGACACGGGTCAGGGTGTTACATTTTTATTGGTATCAGAGCTACAGTTTAGTCGATTCTAGGACTAACGTAGCGTGTATGAGCCTAGCTATACATGCCATATTTTATACTGAGATAGTGTGATGACTTCTGACATCTAAAAATGTGTTTTCATATAGTAATGGATCCCGATCGAGCCGTAGCTGATGATGTTGAGAGTATAGCGCCTGCTCCCGCGCAAGGGACAGAGCCGGTTGATTCTCGACCGACCTCGAGTAACCAGGTGGGAGAGGCTAAACAAGCCTTTTACCAAATGATGAATGACTAGTTTACTCAATATGTCCGAACTAATCCGTTTGCACAACAACCGCCACCCCCGACTAATCCATTTTCGGTTCCAGTTATACCTCAAGTAAGTGATCCGATGAGATTACTTAAGCCTCCTGTTGATAAAATTTGAAAACACGGGGCCGAAGAGTTCAGAGCTACTGATGATGATGATTCTGAGCGAGCTGAATTCTGGCTCGATAATACTATTCGAGTATTTGATGAGTTATCTTGCACCCGTGATGAGTGCTTGAAATGTGCCATATCTTTGCTACGGGACACTACATATCACTGGTGGAATACACTAGTATCGGTGGTTCTGAAAGAGCGAGTGACCTGGGAATTTTTTCAGACTGAATTCCGTAAGAAATACATCAGTCAGAGATTCACTGATCAGAAACGCAAGGAATTTCTTGAATTGAAACAGGTCGATGGATAGCGATGTGAGAATATGAGCGGAAATTTGTGAGACTCAGTAGATATGCTCGAGAGTGTGTTTCGATTGAAGCTATTATGTGTAAAAGATTTGAAGATGGGCTGAATGAAGATATTAAACTGTTAGTTGGCATACTTGAGATAAAAGAGTTCGTAGTACTTGTTGAACGAGCTTGCAAAGCTGAGGAGCTCGGGAAAGAGAAGAGAAAAGCTGATTATGAAGCTCGAGATTCCCGTAAAAGATCATTTAGTAAATCGTTCCAGTCGGCCTCAAGGAAATCCAGAGAGGATCATAGCCGATCTAAAGCTACTGCAGGGTTTCCTAAACATGATCGAGATCGACCCCCTATGAGTTCACGAGCTATTTCAGTTGCTAGCGTTGGTAGTGTTCGACAAAATAGATCAGAGTGCAAGCATTGTGGGAAATGGCATCCTGGAGATTGTAGATTACATGATCCGTCTTGGTTTAAGTGTGGTTCAAAGGATCATTTCATTCGAGAGTGTCTGATGGTAGCTGAGCAAAATACTGTACAGAGTACCAGACCGAGTAATGTGTCAGTACAAGGTAGACCACCCAGGCATATGGGTAATGTAAGTGGTAGTCAGAGAGGGACAAAGGACACGGCAATTCAATCTGAGGCTCGTGCACCTGGCAGAGCATATGCCATCCGTGCTCGAGAGGAGGCTTCTTCTCCAGATGTTATTACTGGTACTTTCACTCTTTATGATACTAATGTTATTGCATTAATTGATCCTGGTTCGACTCATTCTTATGTGTGTGAGACTTTAGTATTCAGTAAGACTTTGTGATAAGGCGTTGCTTATCGAAACAACGAACCTTGAAGGATTGCAGATCTAGGATTATAGCAACATCCTTTCTGCAGCATAAACAACACACAAACAAAACAAAAGAAAGGGAACACAATTCAACATATAAAAAAATAAAATTGGAGACGAAAAACTTGAAAGAACCTGCATAATAGACTATGCAAACCCGAATCGAATATGTTTCACGTCGAAGGACTTGGACCCTCTAGATAGCAATCTAGGAACCCTAAGTATCAAGGAAGTTTTGACACGACAAACTAAGTCTGAAATGTCAAAAGAAAGTTCAATGAAGAACCGAAATTGAGAGAAAATTCTCACAAGTATTTGTTTAATAAAAATCATCTAACAGATTACATTGTTTGAACATCTTTTATAAGTACAAGGAAGGGGTTGTCGAATTTGAATTAGTGGTCGTAAATAAAGAATTCAAATTTGAATATGAAGGAGTTATATCCTCTCTTGGTGCCATCAAATACCAGCCACACATTGAATATGTGTGAAACGTTTGAAATTCAAACATTTGAACTCTTGTTCTTATCCAAAACGTTTGAAATTGAAACATTTGAACTCTTGTTCTTATCCCTTTGAATTTGGCGTCATATGTAGAGAAGAGGGCTGATTTCGGCCACACATGCACACACATGTGTCAAGGCTGTTACGTGTGTGCTGTACATACTGGGATGCCACCTAGGCTGCCACATGTGTATGGGACACTCCCCGACACGTAGGACACCTTCCAGCTACATCTGGACTTGTTACCTAGAGTTGAGCTGGTAGAGCAGAAATTGAGCTAGCTGGAAATGTACTGAGCTGAAATGAGCTGGAAACGAACTTTCAGAACTATTTCGAGCTGAGAGGAGCTACACGCACATATTTGAGCTTCAACCGAGCTAGAAATGAGGCCTTAAGCTGCTGTCCGTTATTATACCTATATCAAAACATATCAAACTTCCATCAAAGTCTTGTAAATTTAATGGAAATCACAATTACAAGCTGGAACACTTGCAATTCTTATTCTTTAACACAGTTACAATGTAGAAACAACTTAGAAACAATACAAATACTATCAACCCAATTGTAGAAACCTACTTAGCATAACATATACATACTTAAACGCATGAGCTAGTAATATAACAGAGATATGTCACATATCAGCATGCAACATGTTATAAAGCCTATGTTCAAAGGCATGAACATGATCGAATGAATCTGGAATCGTTGCACAAGTAAGGAACAAGACTTCCCCTGAAGTTCTTTGCCTTAGAACGAGTAATAGGTCGTAATGGTAAGACCTCCGGATTGGTTTGCTTTGTTGGTGTAAATGTGCTCACATCATTCCCCCCTTCTTGAAAAGGATTTGTCCTCAAATCTGTAGAATCATCATTAGGGGTTAAATCAGAAACATTAAATGTGGCACTCACATTGTATTCTCCCGGCAAGTCTAACTTGTAGGCATTGTCATTCACTTTCTCCGACACCTGAAAAGGACCATCTCCGCGAGGTAACAGCTTGGACCGCCTTTGGGCTGGAAAACGTTCCTTTCGTAAATGAACCCATACCTAATCACCAACATCGAAGGTGACTCACTTTCTACCCTTATTTGCATGCTTTTCGATCTTTGAGTCCTTCGCTCGAGGTTCTCCTTAACTTGTTGATGCAATTTCTTCACGATTTCGCTTTTGCTTTACCGCCCCTGTTCATCACACTGTTCTTGTGGCAAAGGCAACATATCTAGAGGCGTAATAGGATTAAAGCCATAAACAACCTCAAAAGGTGACATCTTAGTAGCGAATGTACAAAGATGGTTATAAGCGAATTCAACATGTGGCAAACAATCTTCCCAAGTTTTGACGTTCTTTTTAATGATGGAACGAAGTAAGTAGATAAAACTGTATTAACAACCTCAGCTTGTCCATCAGTCTGGGGATGACAAGTAGTAGAAAACATAAGTTTCGTACCTAATTTGCTCCAAAGAGTCCTGCAGAAATGACTCAAAAAATTCACATCCCTGTCAGAAACAATCGACCTAGGGATACCATGTAATCGTACAACATCTCTAAAGAACAAGTTAGCCACATTAACAGCATCATCAGTCTTATGGCATGAAATGAAATGTGCCATCTTCGAGAACCTATCAACCACAACAAATATGCTATCCCTACCTGTTCTAGTTCGAGGCAATCCCAAAACAAAGTCCATTGAAATATCCGTCCAAGGGGATTCAGGAATAGGTAAAGGTAAGTACATACCATGTGGTGAAACCTTCGATTTTGCTTTCTGACAAGTCACACAATGTTCACAATACCTTTCAACGTCCCTATGCATCTTAGGCCAAAAAAGATACTCTTTTAAGGTGTGTAACGTTTTAGTGACCCCAAAATGACCCATCAATCCACCTTCATGTGCTTCACGGATCAGTATATCACACATTGAACCCTGTGGAATGCATATCCTATTTTCTTTGAAAAGATATCCATCGTGCCTGTAGAATTTTCCATCTGCTCCTTTCTCACAAGCATTATACTTATCTCTAAAATCAGGATCTTCAGAATATAATTCTCTAATATATGCAAATCCGATCAACTGTGAATCAAGGTAACTCAAAAGGGTATATCTACAGGATAATGCATCAGCAACGACATTGTCTTTTCCCTTTTTGTAACGAATGACATAAGGAAAAGATTCCAAAAATTCAACCCATTTAGCATGCCGTTTATTCAATTTATGCTGACCTGTAATATACCACAAAGCCTCATGGTCAGTGTGGATGACAAACTCTTTAGGCAACAAATAATGTTGCCACGTCTCCAAAGCCTGGATCAATGCGTAGATTTCCTTGTCATAAACAAGATAATTCAACGTTGCTCCACTAAGTTTCTCACTGAAATATGCAACGGGCCTCTTTTCCTGTGACAAAACAGCACCTATACCAACTCAAGAAGCATCACATTCAATTTCAAACATTTTATCAAAATCAGGTAATGCTAAAACATGGGCTTTTGTCAAATAATCTTTTATTTTTAAAAAGGCATCTTCTTGTTCTTTACCCCAAGAGAAGACGAAATTCTTCTTTATAATCCTGGTTAAGGGAGCGGTAATAGAACTGAATTGGGGAACAAACCGACGGTAAAAACTGGCTAAACCATGAAATGATCTAACTTGACTAATGGATGTCGGTCGTGGCCAATTTTGAATCGCCTTTATCTTCTCAGGATCAACCTCAACTCCCTGAGAACTAACAATATAACCAAGAAATGTAAGTTTGTTAGTACAAAACACACATTTCTCCATGTTACCGAACAATTTCTCTTCTCGCAAAGTCTGCAAAATAGCTCGTAAATGTTCTATATGATCCTGCAAAGTCTTGCTATAAATTAGTATGTCATCAAAGTATACAACACAAAATTTGCCTATAAAAGATCGCAGAACATGATTCATCAGTCTCATAAAAGTCCTAGGTGCATTCGTTAATCCAAATGGCATCACTAACCATTCGTACAAACCTAGCTTTGTTTTGAGAGCTGTCTTCCACTTGTCGCCTTCTTTCATGCGAATCTGGTGATATCCACTCTTCAAATCAATTTTGGAGAAGATAGTCGCTCCGCATAATTCATCTAGCATGTCATCGAGTCGAGGAATGGGGTGTCGATACTTGATTGTGATTTGATTTACTGCTCGATAATCAACACACATCCTCCAAGTCCCATCTTTCTTAGGTACCAATAGCACTGGTACGGCGCACGGGCTTAAACTCTCTCGAATGTAACCTTTATCCAACAACTCTAAAATCTGTCTTTGAAGTTCCTTTGTCTCTTCGGGGTTACTTCGATAGGCTGGTCTATTTGGAATTGTGGCTCCAGGAATGAAATCAATCTGGTGCTCAATGCCACGAAGAGGGGGTAAACCCTTGGGTGTTTCATCCGGAAACACATCTTGAAATTCCTGCAAAAGAGATGAATGGAAGTAGGCAAAACATTATAAGTTTCAGACAATAAACAAGAATCTTTAAACAACAAAATGAGCAAAGATTGTTGAGAGGAAAGACATTTCTTGATTTCTTTGCTATTTTCATACACATTCATCTTGTTTTTCCCACGAACTTCTTCAGTATTCTTTCGCAATCTCTCCTAATCTTCTTGCACTTGACTCGGTGTCAAATGTGCTAAGATGAACTTCTTTCATTTGTGCATAAAGAATATCTGTTTGTAAAACCATCATGCGTTGTCCTCTTATCAAACTGCCACGGACGACCTAATAGCAAATGGCTCGCATCCATTGAAACGACATCGCAAAGTACTACATCCTTGTACTTTCCAATGGCAAACGAAACTAACACCTGCTTGTTTACTTTAATCTCTCCTCCATTATTCAGCCACTGCAATTTATAGGGATTGGGATGGTTTGTCGTCTTCAGTCCTAACTTTTCAACCATCACGAAACTAGCAACATTAGTGCAAGTACCACCATCGATAATTACAACACATACCTTGTCATTGACGAGACATCTTGTATGAAAGATGTTCTTTCGCTGCTGTTCTTCTTGAGTTGGTTGAGTGTTCAAACTTTTCATGATAACAAGTGCTTTACCGGTTGCAAATGTCTGCACATTGTCATCATCTTCATCAACATCTACTGTATGGAGTTCTGGCTCTTCTTCTTCTGTCTCAGACTCAATCTCGCCACTCTCTAATAGTATCATGGTCCTCCGATTTGGACATTGATTGGCAATATGTCCTCTACCAAGGCACTTAAAGCACAAAATGTCTCTTGAACGGTCTGGTTGCATTTGTTGTTTCCCACGCCCAACATCAACAACTGGAGCCTTGGGTTTGCTCGTTTCACCCTTTTCTTTGATTTGGAATGGTGTTTGCTTCCTGAAATTGTTAGGAGTACCCAAAGGATTGGAAAATGATTTAAATAGAGTATTACCTCTATTAGAAGACTTTCTACGTTGATGTCTTTCAACTTTAATCGCCATATGCACCATGTCCTCCAACTCAACATAATGCTGCAACTCAACAATGTTAGAAATTTCAGAGTTTAATCCTGCAAGGAATCGTGCCATAGTAGCCTCTCGATCCTCGACAATATTGGCTCGCATCATGGACACCTCTATTTCCTTGTAGTAGTCTTCTACACTCCTATTTCCCTGTTTTATCGATTGTAATTTCAGGAATAAATCACGATGATAATGAGAAGGAACAAATCTCTTGCACATGATTTGCTTCATTTCTACCCAAGTTCTCACTGGACCTTCACCGGTACATCTTCGACTTATCAATAATTGATCCCACCAGATCAAAGCCAAATGAACCTTCTTCTGTTCTGAGTAATTATAACACTCGAAAACATGTTCTACCCTGCTTTCCCAAGCAAGATATGCATCGGGATCTGTTCGTCCCTAAAAAGAAGGTATAGCAACTTTTATGTTAGAAATATTATCAACAACTGCGCGTCCTGATTGTTGATTCACCCTTTGTGAATGTTCGACATCATTTTCATCATTCTGTTCATTATGGACAGGTTGGGAACCACCCCCATCAATCTTGTCCAAACGAGAATGTATAGGCTTTAATGCATTTTCTAACAGACGTTGCAAGGTGCGAGTAAGAGCCTGTATTTGCAAATCTGGTGGCTGATTTTCATCACGAATACGATCTTCTGATCCCGTCACACTTAAACAACACAAAGAATACTGATAAAAAGTTAAGTAAAACAAAAAAAATAATAAAAGTCCTCACAGCACACTCACAAAACCTCACGGTTTTCACTCCAAAGAACGGTGCACTCAAAATACACTCAGCGCTCGTGTTTCACTTGAGAGAATGCTTGAATGGCTTTTTTTTGTCTCCCCTTCTATTCTCACAACGCTCAATGCCTTTTTTCACTCGATCACTCGTAATCAGTTCTTTAGGGAACTAACCCGATCCTTCGGACTTATTAACTGTGTCAAACTTACAAGAGAAAGGGAAAAGAAAGGAAAAATATAAAGACTAAAGAAACAAATAGTTAAAGAAAGATATAGGACTGGCAAAGAAAGAGAAAAAAAATGAAGAAACGAGGATGACAACAAGAAAGGAAAAAAAAAACTCAACAACTTACTACAGAAGAAATGCTTACAATAATTCTATCACCGAATCAAACAAGAAAAGTTGTTTCGGATGATTTTTACGCAATTCAAGGTGTAATTTGAGCAGCTTCCAACATGTCACACACAATTCAACACTGTTCTTTTGTAATTTGCACAAAATGTCAAAAATTGATTTTATTATATATATTTTTTGAATTTTTTCTTTTTCTTTTAAACTTTGATATTCGAATTTTTTTTTGCTTTTTTTAAAACTTTGATCAATATATAATTTTTTTTTATTTTTTTGTTTGTTTCATTTTGGTGCAGAACGTGCCAAAATCCAACCTAAGCTCTGATTACCAATTGATAGGGCGTTGCTTATCGAAACAACGAACCTTGAAGGATTGCGGATCTAGGATTATAGCAACATCCTTTCTGCAGCATAAACAACACACAAACAAAACAAAAGAAAGGGAACAAAATTCAACATATAAAAAAATAAAATTAGAGACGAAAAACTCGAGAGAACCTGCATAATAGACTATGCAAACCCGAATCGAATATGTTTCACGTCGAAGGACTTGGACCCTCTAGATAGCAATCTAGGAACCCTAAGTATCAAGGAAGTTTTGACACGACAAACTAAGTTTGAAATGTCAAAAGAAAGTTCAATGAAGAACCGAAATTGAGAGAAAATTCTCACAAGTATTTGTTTAATAAAAATCATCTAACCAGATTACATTGTTTGAACATCTTTTTAGAAGTACAAGGAAGGGGTTGTCGAATTTGAATTAGTGGCTGTAAATAAAGAATTCAAATTTGAATATGAAGGAGTTATATCCTCTCTTGGTGCCATCAAATACCAGCCACACATTGAATATGTGTGAAACGTTTGAAATTCAAACATTTGAACTCTTGTTCTTATCCAAAACGTTTGAAATTGAAACATTTGAACTCTTGTTCTTATCCCTTTGAATTTGGCGTCATATGTAGAGAAGAGGGCTGATTTCGGCCACACATGCACACACATGTGTCAAGGCTGTTACGTGTGTGCTGTACATACTGGGATGCCACCTAGGCTACCACATGTGTATGGGACACTCCCCGACACATAGGACACCTTCCAGCGACATCTGGACTTGTTAGCTAGAGTTGAGCTGGTAGAGCTGAAATTGAGCTAGCTGAAAATGTCTTGAAATGAAATGAGTGAAACGAACTTTCGTAACTATTTAATGAGAGGAGCTGCACACACATATTTGAGCTTTAACTGAGCTAGAAATGAGGCCTTAAGCTGCTATCCATTATTGTACCTATATCAAAACATATCAAACTTCCATCAAAGTCTTGTAAATTTAATGGAAATCAGAATTTCAAGCTGGAACACTTGTAATTCTTATTCTTTAACACACTTACAATGTAGAAACAACTTAGAAACAATACAAATACTAGCAACCCAATTGCAGAAACGTACTTAGCATAACATATACATACTTAAACGCATGAACTAGTAATATAACAGAGATATGTCACATATCAACATGCAACATGTTATAAAGCCTATGTTCAAAGGCATGAACATGATCGAATGAATCTGGAATCGTTGCACAAGTAAGGAACAAGACTTCCTTGAATTTCTTTGCCTTAGAACGGGTAATAGGTCCTAATGGTAAGACCTCCGGATCGGTTTGCTTTGTTCGCGTAAATGTGCTCACATCACTTTGCCTGTTGAGTCTACTGAGTTTGTAATTAAAGTATCAAACCCCCTGGGCCGATGTGTTTTGGTTGACAAAGTGTGCAAGAATTGTCCGTTGATGATTCGAGATTTATGTTTTCCAGCTGATTTGATGTTGTTGCCATTCGACGAGTTTGATATAATTCTGGGTATGGATTGGTTAACTCTGCATGATGCTATAGTAAACTGCAAACGGAAAACTATTGATCTACGGTGTCAGAATGAATGGATTATTCGGATTGAATCTAATGATTTGAATGGTTTACCAGCAATAATATCCTCGATGTTGGCTCAGAAGTATATGAGAAAAGGTTGTGAAGCTTACCTTGCATTTGTTCTTGATAGTAAAGTGATCGAAAAGAAGACTGAATCCGTGCTAGTAGTGTGTAAGTATTCAGACGTGTTTCCCGAAGAATTACTGGGTTTGCCACCTATTCGAGAGGTAGAGTTTGGTATTGAGTTAGTACCAGGGACGACTCCAATTTCGATAGCTCCGTACCATATGGCACCAACCGAATTAAAAGAATTGAAAGTACAGTTGCAAGAGTTGACTGATAAAGGTTTTGCACGACCGAGTTTCTCTCCTTGGGGTGCACCAGTTCTATTTGTGAAAAAGAAAGACGGAACAATGAGAATGTGTATTGATTACCGGCAGCTCAATAAGGTGACTATAAAGAATAAATATCTGTTGCCACGTATTGATGATTTGTTCGATCAGCTAAAAGGGGCTTCAGTGTTTTCGAAGATAGATTTGAGATCGGGTTACTATCAGTTGCGAGTTAAAGACTCTGATGTGCCAAAAACAGCTTTCCGAACAAGGTACAAACATTATGAGTTCCTGGTTATGCCTTTCGGACTTACTAATACACCTGTTGTTTTCTTGGATTTGATGAATCGGATCTTTAAACAGTATCTGGATCGGTTTGTGGTAGTATTTATAGATGACATTTTGATCTACTCTCGTGACGAAACTGAGCATGCCGAACATCTGAGACTTGTGTTACAAACTTTACAAGATAAACAGTTGTATGCAAAGTTTAGTAAATGTGAGTTCTGGTTACGTGAAGTCAGTTTTCTGGGCCATGTTGTATCAGCATCGGGTATTCGGGTTGATCCGAATAAAATTTCAGCTATACTTGATTGGAAACCTCAGAAAAATGTCTCAAAGTTCGAAGCTTTCTGGGGCTCACTGGTTATTATAGATGGTTCGTGAAAGGGTTCTCTATGATTGCGACCCCGATGACAAAGTTACTACAAAAGGACGTTAAGTTCGAGTGGTCAGAAAAGTGTCAGAAAAGTTTTGATCAGTTGAAAGTTCTTTTGACCGAAGCTCCAATCTTAGTTCAGCCAGAATCGAGTAAAGAGTTTGTTATCTATAGTAAGGCATCTTTAAATGGTTTGGGCTGTGTTTTAATGCAGGAAGACAAGGTTGTAGGCTATCCCTCAAGACAGTTAAAGCCGCACGAAAAGAACTATCCGACTCACGATCTGGAATTGGCCGCTATTGTATTTGCGTTGAAAATATGGCGCCACTATCTGTTTGGCGAGAAATGTCATGTTTATTCAGATCACAAAAGCCTGAAGTATTTGATGACTCAGAAAGATTTGAATTTGAGACAGCGTCGATGGTTAGAATTGCTAAAAGATTACGAGCTTGTGATTGACTATCATCCGGGAAAGGCTAATGTTGTTGCTGATGCCCTAAGTCGAAAATCATTATTTGCTTTGCGTGCAATGAACGTGCATATGGCTATGTTTGAGGATGGAGCAGTAGTAGTTGAGCTGAAAGCAAAACCGTTACTTTTTCAACAAATTTGTGAAGCTCAGAAAGCCGATGATGATTTAATTGCAAAACGAACTCAGTGTGACTTAAATGTTGATTCAGAGTTTCTAGTTGATGCTGAGGATTGTTTGAGATTCAAAAACCGATTATGTGTTCCGAAAAATCCAGAGTTAATTCGGATGATTTTGAATGAAGCCCATAATAGTCGATTTTCTGTCCATTCGGGTAGCACGAAAATGTATAATGATCTGAAACAACACTATTGGTGGCATGGTATGAAACGAGACATTTCTGACTTTGTTTCGAAATGTTTAATATGTCAGCAGGTAAAAGCCGAGCATCAGGTACCTTCTGGATTGCTTCAGCCGATCATGATACCTGAATGGAAATGGGATAGAGTTACGATGGATTTTGTATGCAGTTTACCGTTGACACCGAGCAAGAAAGATGCAATCTGGGTTATTGTTGATAGGTTGACAAAATCGGCACACTTTATGCCGATTCGCACAGATTTTCCGCTCGATAAACTTGCTGAATTGTATGTTTCTCAAATTGTGAGATTGCATGGTGTGCCTATTTCTATTGTTTCGGATAGAGATCCGAGATTCACATCGCGATTTTGGAAGAAACTACAAGATGCTTTAGGTACGAAACTACATTTTAGCACAGCTTTTCATCCACAAACAGATGGTCAATCCGAGCGAATCATTCAGATACTTGAGGATATGTTGAGATGTTGCATTCTCGAGTTTGAAGGTACGTGGGAACGATACTTACCTTTGATTGAATTTGCTTATAATAATAGCTTTCAATCTAGTATCAAAATGTCACCTTACGAGGCTTTGTACGGTCGTAAATGTCGTACACTATTGTATTGGACCGAGCTCAGTGAAAATAAGATACACGGGGTTGATTTGATTAAAGAGACTGAACAGAAAGTGAAAGTGATTCGGGACAGTCTGAAATCAGCATCGGATCGTCAGAAATCTTATGCGGATTTGAAAAGAAAGGATATAGAATTTCAGATCGGGGAAAAAGTGTTTTTGAAAGTCTCACCGTGGAAGAAAATACTCAGATTCGGTCGTAAAGGCAAATTGAGTGCGAGATTCATTAGACCGTATGAGATTATAGAGCGTGTCGGACCGGTTGCTTATAGATTGATGTTACCACCTGAGCTAGAAAAGATTCATAATGTATTTCATGTTTCGATGCTTCGTAGATACCGATCCGATCCTACACATGTGATTAGTTAAATGCGAGATTGAGATTAGATCGATATGTCATATGAAGAAGAACCGATTTACATTCTAGCTCGTGAGGTTAAAGAGTTACGAAATAAGAAAATTTCGTTAGTCAAAGTATTGTGGCATAAACACGGAGTTGAAGAAACAACTTGGGAGTCAGAAGATGCAATGAAAGAACGTTATCCAAACCTATTCACCGGTAAGATTTTCGGGGACGAAAATCCCTAAAGGGGTGAAGAGTTGTAACAGCCCGATTTCGACTCTAATCAGACATAGTGGTTTCGGGACCACAAGTCCGAGTCAAAAAAATATTTTAATATTATTTTGTGTGCATTTGATTGTGTGAAATTTTCGTGTTTTAATTTTGTCGTTTAAGCGTCCGATTTAATAAAAGGGCTTAATCGCGTAAAATGAAAATTTAGGGGTTAATTATAAAAGCACCTAATTTTTGATGTCTTTTTAAATGGGAGGATTTATGATGCAATAAGACCATAAAGTAGATAGTGGGTGGCATATGACATAATTGACCTTAATATATATGGTATATATATTTATTATAATAAGGTTAATTTAGTCAATTATTAAATTTAACATTATAATTAAAAATAAATGATGAAAAGATGAATGTTTTCATCTTTTCTTAGCCGAATGTTAAGCATGAAGAACCTAACAATGGCTTTCTAAAATTCGGCACTTTCATAGCTTGATTGAGGTTAGTTTTGTTTCATTTTTTTTTATAATTTTTACGTTTTTGAGATCGTTGCTTTGTGTACTACAAGACCCATGCTTTAATTTTAGAATTTGATGGTGATTTTGAGATATGCCATTGATGAATGTTTGAGCTTTTCGATAGTTGATGATGAAATATGAAAGATGGGTGAAAGATTAAAATGTTTTGTCTTTGAATTTTTAGTGAAATTGAGTAAATAGGGCTAAATTGTGAAATTAAATTTTTGGAGGACTAAAATGTAAAATAAATGAAATGTGTGGACTTGTATGAGAACCATGAATATTCGGCCCTTGTGTGGCATGGGCAAATTTTGTGTAAATTGCGTTTTATGCAATAGGGAGTAAATTGCAAAAAGTGTAAATATTAGGGGCAAAATAGTAATTTGCCAAATTATGTGTTTTTGGACTAAATTGAATGTGTTAATAAATAAATGATCTCATTTTGAATATATTTAGATCGAGAACCAAAGAAATCGGAGTTAGATCGGGGAAAAGCCAAATTGGTCGAATAATCGTCCGACTTCGATTTTCCATCGTCCGAGGTAAGTCTATTAGCAATTTAATGTTATTAAATCAGCATATGTATATATATGTATATCTATTGTATATTTGATGAGCTATAATTAAAAATATATGAATTGAAATTAGTTAAAGTATGAATGTTATATATATGCATAAATGAAGTTCGAATATATGTAAATATATATGTATATCTATTGTATATTTGATGAGCTATAATTGAAAGTATATAAATTGAAATTAGTTAAGTATGAATGTTATATATATGCATAAATGAAGTTCGAATATGTATATATGAATATGTATAAGATCTTGAGTTTAATTAAAGGTATGAATGATATATTTATATATATAAGGTTTGAATATATATGTATATACATGTATAAGTTTTGAATGGAATTAAAAGTATGAATTCTATATTTTCATGCATATGTGTGAGGTTCGAATATATAGTTATGTGTATATATATAAGTTTTGAAATGAATATAAAGTATGGACTTTACATATGCATGTGTGTGGTTCAAATAGATATAAATACATATACAAATACTTGAGTTGGATTAAAAGTATAATTTGTAAATGCTTGTATGCTTGAACATGGATTACAAATTTTCAAGATAAAGTTGAGGTTGTGAATTATACATAAATGTTATGAACATGTGTTGCTATTAAGAAATGTACGAGGAATCATCTTTGTATCTGTGAAATTGAAATTTTCAGGCTAAGCGCCTAGCGTGCTTAATCTTAGGTGAATTTTTAGACTTTACATCTAGCAGGCTAAGTGCCGGTGATTTGAAACAGGCTATAAGTCTAGCAGGCTAAGTGCCGGTGATCTGAATCAGGTTATAAACCTAGCAGGCTAAGTGCCGGTGATCTGAATCAGGCTATAAGCTTAGCAGGTTAATTGCCGGTGAATATTATAAATTAAGTGATTATATGCATTTGATATATATAAATATGTAAATGATTTTGGGTTATATAATGGATAAGTATATGAACATTTATTTATATGTATTTGATGAGCATATAAATGTTTGGATCTGTGTTTAGTGAATAGGCACATATATATTGGTTGTTATGAAGATTGTTGGATATACATGTAGGCATTCGGCACATGTGGATTAGAAGTATAAATGTGCATTTGGTTCATGAAGTTGATAAGTAAAAATATAAGCTTTTGACATATGTATTGAAAAGATCATAGAAATGCATTCGATGAAATCCAAATGATAAATATATTAGAAATTAGTATATGCAATTAATGATTATGTCTGTAACTTGATTATAAGCATATAATGTTTATACATATGTTCGTTTATATGTATTTTTAATTTGTTTTAAACTTACTAAGCTATAAAAGCTTACTTTGATTTTTTTTGTCCACTTGTTTTATAGATTTTGGAGTCGCGTTACGAGCTCGGGGATCATTAGCATAGTCTATCACACTATCGACTTCTTTTGGTATTTTGTTAAGTTGATCTCGATTTTATGGCATGTATAGACTTGAGTTTGTTTTTGGTTAGTTTTGGATCATAAAATATAAATAGCCATGCAAAAATGGTTTAATTTCCATGTTTGTGATCAGTTTGGTTTAAAAGAAAAAAATGTTTTGTTCATGATCATTTTGTTTAAATTGGGTTTTATGTGTTTTCGAATGTGTGCTTTGTTTAGTAATGCCTCGTAACTCTAATCCGGGCGACGGACGCGGGTCGGGGTGTTACACCATGATACTCGACGCTCAACTACCGGGTATGTTTTCATGCTTGGGTCGGGAGCAATTTCTTGGTGTAGCAAAATACAACCAATAGTGTGTGTCAACCACTGAATAGGAGTACTGAGCAGTAGCGATGGCAACTCAAGAGAGCAGTTGGCTTATGCAATTGTTAGAGGCCTTGCATCAACCAGTAACGTATCTGATTCCTCTGTATTACGATAATTTTTCAGCAATACATTTGGCAGAGAATCTAGTTTTTTATGCAAGAAGTAAGCATGTGGAGGTGTATTACCACTTTATTCGAGAGAAAGTCTTGCAAGAGGAGATTGAGTTGAAGCATGTTAGAACGAAAAATCAAGCTGCAAATTTGTTTACAAAAGGCTTGAGTGGCAACAAGTTCGAAACCTTCTATCATTAGCTTGGCGGGGCAAACAAAGAAGAAGCTGATGTTGAGGAGTAGTATTAAAGATATCAACACCAGAACACCAACACGTGGTCATTTGTTGACCAAGTTTATCTCTATATTTTCTTTGTTTATTTGTTAGCTATTTTTGGTTACTTAGTTGTTTGGCTGTTACCAAATTTTTAGTGGATCTGTTTTGCCTATAAATAGGTCTTTGCTAAGCCTATAAATATGCAGTCATTTCATTGAATAATATCATCATCCCTTTGCAGTCTTATTCTTCCTATGAGTTATATGTTCTTTCTTTTTTTCATTTGTCAGCTATTAGTTTTACAGGGTTAGTTAGTTACTTAACAAGTAAACCAATCAAGTGCTATGGATGGAGAGAAATGAAGATGAGATGAGACTCAAATATGAAGAATAGATAGAATGACTCGAGAATGCATGAAATACAACTACGAGACTGCATAAACTTTGGATTTGTGATTTTTATTTTTATTTTTCAAAGCTATTATGATTTTAATGTAAATTTGTATTTTAGCATGCAAATTAGGCTAATAGGATTTTGACTAGTTAGTCTTCATGTATAGTTCTTAGGTATTAGTATAAATACTAATACCTAGCACTTGTACAACAATAGATATACTAAAATTTATTCCTCTTTCTTTTCCTAAGTTTTTCAACATGGTATCAAGATTTAGGTTCCCCTTCTCTTTTTTTTTTTCTTTTTCTTTGCTATTTTGTTCCTGTTTTGGGCATCATCGCTCTTATTTCTTCCTTTTTTTTCTATCTATTGACCAAACCGCTCCCACCATTTTCTATTGTTTTGCTCCTATTTCTTCACTCTCTTTCTATCCAATTTGTCTCCATCCTGGAGAAAATGGAGATTTCCCACCCCATTTCTTCTATTCTAGATGGGACAAAATACAATCTTTGGGCTTTCGGGATGCGTAGCTTCCTTATTGGTCGAAAATTGTGGCACATTATTACCAGCGATGATATTCAACCTATTCGTGAGACAAATGAGACAGTTACTGAGTATAAAGACCATTTGGTGGATGGGGACAGTAACAACTATCATATTATCACTTGGTTTTGTAATACATCTATTCCTGACATTTATGTGCAGTTTGATGAGTTTGAAAAAAATAAGATCTGGAAGTTTCTTTGTAACACCTTTGACTCAATCTATTTCATCAGATTTGGATCTCGGGTGTTACCAGGCTTATTACAAATTCATACTATAAACATTACATCTCTACTAAACATTTACTTTCATAACCAATACATATGGAACAAGTTTGATGATTACATTAATTACAATAAACTTTACAAATTTTGTCGGGTTACAAGAGAATAATCATGATTTATTTACATTGTTCTATTCATTCTGCTTCTAGGTCACACTAAATTCAATGGGTTGATTAACCTATTTTGTACTCGTTATAGGGACTTACAAGCAAATTCCTAGACTTATTTTGTTAATTCCCTTAAGGTCGATCATGCCCACCAAACTATGGCTCTGTATGCATAACAGCCCGTCTCACCATTCATTCTGGCGCAACCCTGGCATCGTCTTTTCTATCACAGTCCCATCTCATTTTTCTTGTGACATAAAAACATAGACACCACCTTTATGTTCTTTCTTTATCTTTTCATGATTTCCTAACCATTCTAGTTATAGATGGCCTTACAAACAAAATACTTTTATTTTGCCATTTATGTTGGTGAAGTCAAGCTTCGTTGTCCTTCATTGTGATGTAGGTGTCACGCCTTGCTTTGAGACTATAACTTGATATACATATCATAGACACCACCTTTATGTTCTTTCTTTATCTTTTCATGATTTCCTAACCATTCTAGTTATAGATGGCCTTACAAACAAAATACTTTTATTTTTCCATTTATGTTGGCGCAGTCAAGCTTCTTTGTCCTTACTTTGATACTATCTAGGGTTCACCTTAACACTTCATACAAAACCTTTCTTTTTGGGTTTGTCATACTTATCGTTCATTCAGAAGACTTCATACGCCGTTTTATCAAAGTTCGCCACAGAGGCGTTTCTTTCAGATGCTTTCCACAATGACCATTCTTTACACCACGCCACTAAGGTGTTCCTTTTCAGACATAGCTATAAAGGCTTTCGTGTCCAGAGATATGCCACAGAGGCATTTCCTTACAAAGGTTCACCACATAGGCTTACCTCTCCTGAGTTTTTCCACAAAGGCGTTCCTTAACATTTAGTACTCACTACAAAGGCTTTCCTGTTAAGAGTTTTTCCACAAAGGCGTTCCTTAACATTCAGTACTTGCCATAAAGGCTTTCTTATCTAGAATTTTTCCATAAAGTCGCTCCATAACATTGAGTACTCACTACAAAAGCTTTTTTGTCCAAAGTTTTTCCACAAAGGCGTTTCTTCTCCTGGTGATTTAGGCGATAGGGATTTGCCTAGACTCACACTTCGTGAGGCTTGCCCCTCATCATCTTGGGACACTTTGAAAATTACATTAGGTAAATAAATTTCCTTAAATTTTTCAATATGATGTCATAACCCACCAGTTACAATCTTACACGATATGGTCTTCTTTCCATATGATGCCATAACCCACCAGTTATGGTCTTACACAATATGGTCTTCAGTGCCATGGCCATGGACCTGTCCTTTCAAAGATTAGTGTTTTTAGTCTTGACGGACCCTTTTGACCACTTCGAAGACAGACACGGACTCATCATGTATCGACTCACTCATGACAGGCATTCTTATGCCTACTAGGCACACATGCACTTCCTATCAGACTCGTTCTTACTTTTAGACATAACCACACCATAGTCATTCAGGCTCGTTCTTCCTATCAGACTTGTCCTTTCAAAGATTAGTGTTTTTAGTCTTGACGGACCCTTTTGACCACTTCGAAGATAGACACGGACTCATCATGTATCGACTCACTCATGACAGACATTCTCATGCCTACTAGACACACATGCACTTCCTATCAGACTCGTTCTTACTTTTAGACATAACCACACCATATTCATTCAGATTCATAAGTCTTACTTTTATTATCAGATTCGTCATATTATACTTTACTAGTTTTGATCTTATGATTTGGTCACTTAGCATAAAAGTTTCTAGAAGGCATGAAATGCATGTAAGAGTCAGCTTAGGTACTCACCTGACTTTCACCCTTTTTTCAGTTTTAGATTTCAGATCAAGACTTCTATTGAACGGTCAAATTCAACTATTTCTTGGCATAAAGCTCTTATAGGTGAGGATCCATATTAGCACTTCAACTTTCATGAAGAAAGGTAACACTCCAGGTTACTTTAGATCTAGACCAAAGAAATACTTCCTCAAGAAGGAGGAGGAAAAAAATCCTCTTCTTTCCATTCCTAATTATGTAATATGCAACCTTTATCCCTCTAAGAACTTGACATGCCTCAAAATCCTATTCTATTTGCCATATGGGTAGTTTACAACTATAAGGGAAACGTGTACAACAATCCACGGTTATATGTAAAAATAAATATTTCTAGGTCAAGCCCTTGGTTTGTTCCTAACCAACCCATTAGAATATAACCAGCACCTTAACTAGCCAAACTTGGCTTAGAACGCCTTTTAGCATTATCCCAATTTTCTCAAAATTTTTTAACACTTCATTTAGTTCAACTTTTAGAGATATCTCACATTTTGAGACAGTTTTCACGCGTTACCCCAATGTTAACAGTTCACCCAATCTAACTGCCAAAGTATCATTTGAGTAGATAGAACTACGCTACTACTTACCTTTGACTTGTTCGCCTAGCCAAGACTTCGCCCAAGGGTGGACTCGTAGAGTTTGACCTCTTGGTTCAATCCAGCACATTACTTACTCAAAACCTATTCCATAATTCTTACCCCTAAACAACACTAGAGCACTAGGGCTTTGCTGGGAGGGATGTCACATTCTTACTGCTCGATATCGAACCATCGATCTTACTTATTTCTTCCAACTATAGAGTACCTTGCACAGTTTCAAGCAAGAGCCCGATAAATCAGTAAACACCTTTCTACTCAAAGTAAAGCGTATTTGGACTCAATTTTCCCAAGCGAAGATTAATGAGGATTATCTTCGCATTATTTAAGTCCTCATGGCACTTTACCTTGAATATGATCCAGTTCGAGTCTCTCTGTTACATCAAAATCCCCTTTTATCCTTAGTCACTATTGTTAAATAACTTATTTTTGGGGAGACTCGTCTGAGCTGGTACATGCATCTTCCTTCAATGTTGCTTTTGCTACTAGACCACTATCTCAGAAGTCTAGCTCTGATAGTGTTTTCTGTGAAAATTATCATCATAATGGTCATCAATTTTTCTCCTGTCCTAAGGTGGAATGTCGTTATTTTCAAAAACACGACCACCTTATTCGCTATAGTCCGATTCGGCCACTTCGGACTGGTGAAACTACTAAGGTTAGTGGATCTCCTTACTCCAAAAGAGTGTTTTCTATTCCTGCATCATTAGTTGTTGTTGCTACCTCCGCGGTTTCTGCTTCCTTCTCATTGAATGACTTAGTATCTCTCCTGAAATAGGTTATATCTTCTAGTTCCTCTTCCTATTTTGTTCTGTTTGTCACTCTGGGTAATTCTACTTAGTTTTTCGATTTTACTTGTTCTAATCATATGACACCTAATTTACAAAATTTCTCTACCTCTTCTCTTCCACATGTTCATACAACTAATGATGCACAAATGCCTATCACACATGTAGGTCATGTATCCACCTCCAATCTTAGTCTTCCAGACACCTACTGTGTTACTACCGTAACTTTTAATCTTATCTCTATTGGACAGATTTGTGATATTGGTTTTAAAATTATTTTTTCTTCCTCTGGTTTTCAGGTGCAAGATTCGACTACGGGGATGATTCTTGGAACAAGTCAGAAAGTGGAAAGATTATTTGAGCATGTTACGCTGCATCTACTTGAAAAAACTATCTTTTCTGTCACCATTTTTCATGTAACACTCCTATGCCCACTGAGAGGATTGACAAACCAGGGTGTTACCAAAAGGATTAAGTTTGCACGATAAGAAAAACAAGGTTTCACTTCAAAGTTGTAAAGAGGTGCACAACTATTTGTTGGTGCTTGGAAAGACGAAAATGTGCAAGTTACACAGTCATTATCAAGTAATAAAGTGACAAGTAAATGTCGAGTTATCGTACCCAGAGGGACTATGAAGGAAAAATATTTATGAAATGTAAATCAAACACTTTGGTGATGGGAAAAATATGTTATTTTGAAGAAGTGATTTAAAAACTACAAATAACTAAGTAATAAAAATAAAAAGTAAAGATTCCAGTGCACAATTTCAAAAAATGAGTTTTAATAAATATGACATAATTGAGTTAGATCAATTACATTCCTTAACTTGGATTACTAAACCCATGTTCATGTTGTTACGAAAATTTTCACGACAACTTGGTAACTTGTTAACTACTGCACATACTTACTAAATTAATCAATCTCTTGAACATTTCTCAATGTCAATTCAAACAATTAATCAATATTCATAAGCACATATAAGATTAAGTTTGGTAACAATATATTTTTATATTGAAACAATTTAATCGAATAATCTTGCAAGTTATGCAAGACTAATGTATCGTTTAATACCGCCGCTAATTTAACCCTCACTACCTTAGAATATTAAACATGCACCAATTAAATATTTTTCAATTCATTACAATTTCAATACGTTTAATAACTAATTCATTTGTTACCTTACATTTTATAAAGCAAGTATAACATAAGTATGGTTTTATTTAATTAAACAATTTACCAAGGCGTATAACAACCCAAACATGATTTTAATAATTTAAGTGGACAGAAATGCAATCAATCCAACACAACTTAAATTTAAGCCATTTTAATTAGAATGAGAATGACAACACAAAAATCATTCATATTCATAATCACAACATAAACAAGAAAATTAAAGAGAAGGGAATTAGGAAGCAAATCTAGGATTTCTCTGAAGTCAAACTAGTGAGCTCCTCTTCTTCTCTACTCATTTTATTGAACTGAGGCTTCTATGAATAATTGAATGCTGCTATTCCAAGGTGGAAGAAGGATCTTTTTCTGGAGGGAAATCGGCAAGGGAAATGGGAAAATAAAAAAGGGAATGAAAGAGAGAAAAGCAAGTGAAAGAGAGAGATGTATGGGAAATGAATGGTGTGTTGAATGAGATAGCAAAGGTGGGTATTTATAGGTGTGAATGACTGCTAAAAATAGAAAATTATTTGCATCCATACACTCTTACTTGGCTAGCCATACAACATGCAAGTTTACATGTTTCAAACTTTGCTAAATTTAGCTTGGGGCAAATCTTCAAAGGCACAAAAAATGGAGGGGTTTGAATGGAGTTTAAGGAAAATTTGAGGGCTATTTTGCAAGCATAAAAATCAGAAAAATTTAGCTGATTGGGTTATCTTGTTGGGAAATTTTGGGCTGCCAATTTTCTTGTTGGATCAGTCTTCAATTCTTAGCACACTAGGCCACTTTCTCCTTCAGGTTTTATTTTAATTTTTAACCCAATTAAGTTGGATACAAATTAAATATAAATTACATGAAATAATCATAATTTGGAAATTCCTTGGATGGAACAATATTCAGCCTTGCTCTTGGTTCACTTGATGCAAAAATTCCCCAACGGTTTAAGCCTTTCGAGGTGTCTGCCGAGCCAACTTTCATCTTTTGTGCAAAACTGTCGAAAATAAACCAAATTTGTGAAAATTTATTATAAAAATAAATAAAACTCAATATGTTAATAATTTAAGTTCAAATTAATTATTTTATATTTAAAGTGTGAATTTTAAAAAAATTACAATGAAACTGTATGAATTAGAGCTCAAAAGGTGCTGAAAAAGTCTATATATTTTCGTGTTTCCAGTGCTCAACGAGCTCGTAACTGTAGTTACAAACTAAAAATAATAAATATGAATATGTACAATTATTTATAGAATAAAGATTTGATGTTCAGCCAGGTGACAATGTCAAACCTCTTATATATAAGAGAATTGAACAAGGGTGAGACTAGGTAAAGAGAAAATACAAGCCAAATAAAATAAAATAGAAAGAACATAAATGGGTCAAGCCTGCGGGCTTACCTAATATGTACACGTACAAAAGTAACAAACAGGGGTGGTTGAGAAATGAGATTGCAATCTGGTCGAGCCCTTTCAAGAAGTTTGCAACCTAAGGTACCTGAAAGATGGAAAGGAAGAGAAACAAGGTAAGTTCAAAATGAACTTAGTGAGTTTAGAAATTTATAACCTTTGCATCAATGCATCATCACAGAAGTATGCTAACAGCTAATAAGTCAGGCAGTTCAACCAAGTTTAAACTAAAAATATTGAACCAATATGTCATCTTCTCTCGCCACAGCTCATTGCTTCAAAGGTACATGCAAAAATTCTACTTGTGCATGTCCTAACTCGCACTTATGCACAACTCGCATATGGGTAAAGTTTGCACATTTGGCACAGATTCACATACTATTTTATAGGGTTAGCTTACACCTTATCTCAATTCGTACATAAGTAGATTATGGAGGCAGTTCACACATTGATATGACTTAGCCATTTCCATAACACACTCATCAACTTAGCTTGCACATAATTACTTTCTTCAGAGTGCTCTCACATAATTGCTTACATAAAGCTTGCATATTACATGGCTCGTATATAATCACAACTCACCCTTGCATTCAATACAACTTGCACATGTTTTGCCATACAAATACAATTTCCATACTACATCGTAACATCAGTATGCACAAATTTTTCACAAAAATAGTCCGCACATATGCTACAATGCTAGGTCGTATATAGTACTTTACATAATTAGTATGCATATAATTTGCATTCACAATTCACACATATAACTTTACATAATCTGTACGCACACACTTTACATTAATAGTTGACATATAGAACTTTTCATAATTAGTACGTATATACTTTGCATTCATAGTTCACTCATAAAACTTTACATAATTAGTGCAAATATGCTTTACATTCACAATTCACACATAGAACTTTATATAATCAGTAAGCATATACTTTGCTTTGGAAGACAATTCACACATTTGATAAAATGACAGCTTGTATATACATTACAAATATAGTTCAAGTCCCATTTCTTGCGCTTGCTCCCGATCTTATATATCATATGTCAGTAGTAATCATTTCTTTTATACCATCCTAGACTCTGCAAATTCATCCTTGAAATTTGAACACATTAGTGTTCCCCCGTAAGGCCGAGGTCTTTCAGCAATCTCGGTTTGCATTTCAATTCCCTACTGGAGGCAAAAACAATCATATCATATCATATTTCTCCTTTCACTTCTCCATTCACAACACATTTCAACTGTCTCCCCCATTCCCTCCTTTCCACCGTGTCCGGATACGGGGCATTAACACCAAGGAAGGTTTAATCATTTCATTCAAGACACATTTATTTCAATCTTTCTTAAAATTTGCTAATAAAAGCAAGTACATCCAACATTACAGATTCAATCACTACTAACAAGTTACTGGAAAACAAATCTCAATAAGTCTAAATAGCACGTTGTTATTAGACCAAAGACAGAGTTTAACTTTATTTGGACAGATGACACCTCTATGCTAGCTAGTCAAATTATTCAAACATAAAAGTTAAAGGAACTCACCAAAATACTTCTAAGGACATTTTTATCTACAAAACGGGCTCTTCCCTCTTCAACTAGGACCTTCCCCTACTTTTTTAGCTATATACATTCAATGTTCACAGATACAAGGAAATTAACCACAACATCAATAGATTTCTTTAACATAGATAAGAATTTAAAAACTATTATAGCATGTATCATTTACAACAGAAAGGGAGATTCTTATCTGCTCCAAAACTTTCAGATGAACTCTCTCTATAGTAATGTCCAAATCATGACCTAAATAACAAGTTGCAACCAAAATAGTGTTTAGGAAATTTACCATTACCACTCAAAAGAAGAGCCTTAAAGTAAGCCAAAACCATAATTGTCATACTTGAATAGAATAGTAAGTTGGTGGGCTCTACTAGGAAATTTAGTTTTAGTGGTTAATGGGAAATTAGTTGAGTTTCAAATTCTGGTTTGGTTAATAGTGGGAGACACAATGATTGTCGATGGATGGTTAATTGAGATTTGGAGACTATGCAAGAAGAGTTGTATATTTGGGTGAGAAGCCTTATTTTGCAGAGAAAAGTTCTTCCCAGCTCCGTTTATAATAAGGCTTTTCATGAGGCGGTAATTATGAGTCTCGAGTTTGGAAAGCAGAGAATCTAGTAGAATTACTAATCCCATGTTTGTAATACCCCGAAAATTACTACAATAAGAAAGTAAGGTAATATCCTTAATATAGTAAAATAAGGAAATGAAGTGATAAAAAGGGTAATATTAAGTTATGTTAACATTGGGAAGTATATTATGACATATTAATTCAAGAAAGGATTAAATTGCAAAAGTGAGAAAAGTTTTGTTGCCCAAGAGTAAATACTCAAAATTTGAGGTGTTAAAGTGTAAATACAAAAAAGTTCAAGGACCAATAGTGTAAATATTTTAAGGGTGGGATAATCTAGAAACTAAGGAAAATGGATGAATTAGGACCAAATTGAAAAGGTGAAGAATTTTGAGGGACTAAATTGTAATCATACCAAATTAAGTAATGACTCAAGGATGGAATTTCAAAAGATTATAAAGGGCAAAATGGTTAAATAGAGAGAGAGAATTCTAAAAGGTAATGATGATGTTTGTGATATTTTTAATTAATTAATTAGATAAATGTTATTTAATTAATATTTTATTAAGATTTTAGTATTATTTTATTATTAAATGATTAATATAAAGGGAAGAAAGATGATGAAAATCATCATCTTTCCATGCAACCAACGTTAGAAGAGAAGAGAAGAAAGAAAGTTTTATTGTTTTCTTTATAATTTGGTCCTTTCACCAAAAATTCACTATTTTCACCTAGAAATCAAAAGAATTTCCATAGCTTCCAAGAGAGAAAAATAATAAGGAGACAATGGGGAGCTAGAATATCAAGTTAGATTCAAGAAATAGAAGCTATAGGAGAGAGAAAACCAAGTTAAAGAATGAAATCAATAGCACAAGGTAAGAACATCAAGATTTCAACATATTTTTAAGTTTGTTATTGTTGAAAAGCATGGAAATGATGTTCTAGTAGAGTTTTCTTAATTAAATTCTTATGTTCTTGATATATTAGTGAAGTAAAATAAGTGAAAATGATGGGAAATATTATAGAGAAAGGGAATAAGGAGTTATAAACTTAGTAATCAACATCTTGCACTAAAACAGTTTTGGACAACAACAGAGGTTAACTTTGAAAAATCACCATAAATTGTTGAAATAGAATTAGAAAATTTAAAAATATGAAATTAAATATTATTAAGTCTAGTTTCTCATAGAAGAATTGGTGTAAGTAATGGAATTGTAAATCATGAGATATAATAGATTTTGTGAGACAAGGTCAGAATGATTTCGGGTTCCCTGCTTCGATTTTGGAAAATTATCAAAATTGTAAAAAATAATTATGGGATAAATTTTATATGTTTAGAATACTCAGTGAATATTTTTCAAGAGAAACAAGAAGAAACAATATCCGAATTCTGTATAGTGAGATAATTAATTTTTAGTGAAGATAAATCAGAACTGTCAAACAGTGAAATAGGGGAAAATTTATGGAATAAACTGTACTATTTGGCTAAACCAAAAATTCTAAAAATTTTATGATAATAAGATATGTGAATCTAGTTTTGGGAAAAATTTACGGATCTTAATTTGGAGTTCTGTAGCTCCGGGTAAAAATAAGTTAGTGACTCTGACTCGAATAGACAGCTTTGAATATACATGTGAGTGAATAGTGAAATTATAGTTAATGTTGTTTAAGTGTGTTATACACATTAAGGATGTGGAATGGAGAGGAGGAGGAGGAAAATATATGATTACTCAACTAGCATGAGTTTTCATTAAAAATGGTTAATTTGCATATTTCAGGTTCAAGGACTAAATTGAATAAAAGTAATATTTTAAGGGTAAATTTGTAAGGATGTTAAAAAGTGACCAAATTGCATGAAAGGAATTGTTTTATTATTTAAATTAATAAATTGAATGAAATATTAATTTATATCAAGATAGGGTGGAAATTGAGAAAATAGAAAATTACCAAAATATCCCGAATTTTTGGTATTTCTACAATTTAGCCTGGTAAGTTTGTGTAACTTGAATTATCTCCTTAGATGATTGAAATATATATATTAGATTGAGAAATTGATTTGAATTGTGAACATGAGAAATTGTGAATTGAATGAAATGGAAATGAAGCTTTGAATTACATGAGTAAATATCGGGTCTTGTAGGCCCTATTTGTTATGAATATAATATTTCGAGAATATGTTGTAAAGAATTATAAAGCACGTTAATAATTTAAAAGTTTTAATTCGGATGAAATTTTGCAACTCGGTTTAATATGTATGCAAAAGTATGTCTTCTAGTAATTCCTCGTACCCTATTTTGGCGTCGAATACGGGTAAGGGGTGTTACAATGTGACATCGCCATATTCGGTCATAATGTTTAGACCGGGTTTGGGGTGTTACAATGTTCATGTTGTTATGAATAATTTCACAGTAACTTGGTATCTTACTAACAATGCACATACATACTTACTAAATTAATTAATCTCTTGAACATATTCCTATATCAATTCAAAAAATTAATCAATTTCCATAAGCAAGTATAAGGTTAAGTGAGGTAACAACATATTCCTATATTGAAACAATTTAATCAAAATAATCTTGCAAGTTATGCAAGGCTAAAGTATCATTTAATACGGTCGCTAATTGAACCCTTAACTACCTTAGAAGATTAAACATGCACCAATTAAATCTGTGTCAATTAATTATAATTTCAATCCAATTAATAAATTGATTCATTCGTTACCTTACAATTATAATGCAAGTATAACATAATCATGGCTTTATTTAATTGAACAACTTACCAAGGCCTATAACAACACAAACATGATTTTAATAATTTAAGCGAATAGAAAGCAATCAATCTAACTCGAATTAAATTTCAATCATTTTAATTAAATCAAGAAAAACAACACAAGAAATATCCATGTTCGTAATAACAACCTAAAAGAGAAATATTAAAGAAAAGGGAACTAGGGTGTTTCTCCGAAACCAGACTAGTATGCTCTTCTTATTCTCTGCTTGTTCTATCGGTTCAAAGGCTTCACGGAGACTTGAATGTTGCTACTCTAAGGGGGATGCAAGCTCTCTTTCAAGAGGGGAAATCAACAAAGGAAGAGGACAAGAAAATGGGAAAACAAAGGAGGAAATGGATGATAGAAAAGGGAGAATGATGAGAGAATTGAGAGATGTGTGTTGTGTGTTGTGTGTTGTGTGAAATGAGGAAGGGAAGAGAGGTATTTATAGGTGAGAATGGCTGTTAAAAATAGAAAAGGATTATCAGTCGCTAGAGGTGCTCATGGGCTATGTCGGGCCTGGTTCAATTAAAAATTTAGGCCCATTTACTAGGCTCGGGCCCGGGCCTAGTCTGGCCCAAAAATGGGCCTAAAATTTTTCCCAAGCCTGACCCGGATAAAAATGCTAAAACTTAGGGCCAACTCGGCCCCTCTGTACTAATTTTTTATATTATTTTCATATAATTTTTAAATATATGTAATACATCAAAAATACTAAAAACATCAAAATAAATATTTCCCAACAAATTGAAAATAAATTTTCAAAAATATGTAGACTTAAATAACACTAAGATAAATGCAACTTAACAAGCAAATGCCTTTAAAATAATAACAAAATTAACAAATGCCTTTAAAATAATAACAAAATTAACAATAAAATAAGTTTTATACAATATCCAAACAGTATTATACAATAAAATAGTAGCAACATAATAGTAAAATGATAGCAAAATAGGGAGAAAACAACAAGAAAATAACATTTAAAAATGAAAAAAAGAGCAGATTTTTTTTGTCCTTTAGTGAATTCGGGCCGGCCCGAGCCAAAAATGCCTTACCCGAGGTCTGGCCTGTTTTTTAAATGGGCTTTATTTTTTTGTCTAAGCCCATTTTTCGTGCCTGTATTTTTGCCCAAACCCTTCCACATTTCGGGTGGGCCTTCGAGCCGAGTGGCCCGGCCCATGATCAGGTCTACCAGTCGCTCCCTCTTCCTTGGCCGGCCATGTATTGAGCAAGTTTGAATGATTCAAACTTGCTATTTTTAGCTTGGGGAAAATAAGTAAAATGAATGAAAAGAGGAGGGGGTTGAATGAAATTTTTGAAAAGTTTGAGGGTTGTTTTGCAAGTGTGAAAATCAGCTAAAATCAGCTCGTTAGGTTAGCTATATGGACAGTTTGGGCTACCCCCTTCTTGTTGGATCAATCCTTTTTTACTTTGCACAATTGGACCGCTTTCTTTTTCAGGCTTATAATTAATTTTTAACCCTAAAGTAAAAAAAATGATATGCTAAAATAAAATACGAAATGAAATTGAAACAAGGCTAATAAGATAGAAATAAGGAATCATAATGGATGGTGTTGCCAACAATAATGGTCAAATGAAAGACTCTCTCAAAATTTTTACTTATCCACTTCCTATTTTGAAAACAGGTTGGTTGAACTTAAAAATTCCTTCATTGAATAAGGAAACAATCCAATTAAATGCACTTGAATTGGATGGGACTGAAGAAATCAAGTGCTAACCCCCATTTCTTATTGAATTAACCGGTCAACCTCTTGTCGAAAATTTATTTTGTATTAGATAATTTTCCAAATTTTATTTGACATTTCAAATTATTATTAAAATAAATCCTACTACTTTTGTTCTTGGAGTTTCCACGCTGAAAAAAGAAATAAAATTTGTATAATAATCATTATTGGACCGTCTTTGGCTGGAAAAATAGTTATCCTTGCTCTTAATTCACTTGATGTAGAACATTGCCCTAATGGCTCAAGCCTTTCGAGGGACTGCCGAGCCAATTTTCACATTTTGTGCAAAACTGTCAAAAATAAACCAAATTTGTGAAAATATGTTATAAAAATAATTAAAATTTAACATGTTAATAATTTAAGTGTAAATTAATTATTTTATAATTAAAGCATGAATTTCAACAAAAATACTACGAAACTACATGAATTTGAGCTCAAAATGTGCTAAAAAAATCTATATATTTTTGTGTTTCCACACCCTCAAGCTTAATTCATTGCTCATCTTGAGTAATCCATAGATTGTTAGAAGAAATTGCTTGAAATCACCATTGACAAATATCTTTAGAACACATTTCCCCCACAACTATGAGTTTAGTGTAATTATGCTCAAGACCAAGAATTTTGAAATTATGCAACTCAAGTATACATATTCTTCGAATTATTCTCTATCATTATCATGATAGGAAGAATAGACTAAATTCTTTCGCAATAAAGATTTGTTAATTCTTACTAATTAATTTTTATTCCCTTATTTAAGACTAAACTGCAATCACTAAGTTTAGTTTATGCCTTCATATGTTGAACTTAGCAATTTCTCTCCACTAATGTAGGTAGCACAGAAATCTAAATCGAAAGATCTTTTAAATAGGTTGTAACATGGCTAGGCTAGGGGTCGATAAAAGATAGATAATTTTAAGCTAAAAACCCTAGACTCAGCTAGCATCAAACATTCAGTTTTTTAAGTACACATGCAACAAAAAACTATTTTTTAAGTCATTTTGGAAACTTAGTTTCCCTATCGATTTGTTTTTCACAAATGGTTCCTTTGCAATGCAGGGGAAACTAGGGAACCATATCAAATTTTACTTAAGCCCGATATCATACATTATCCGGTTATTATGCTTGAGTAATCCATACATTCAAAAATCCTAGAAGAAAAGTTACCAAGCCACAGACCAGAAGTCATTAAAATTTACAAACCAAAACCAATAGAAACTGATTAATACTTATTAAAAATAGATCGAGGTGAAAGGTGATTCTCCGAATGCCGAGTCCAGTCCTAATTTTGAGGTTTACCTGAAAAGTTTTGAAACTATTGGGGGTGAGCTTATGAATAGCTCAGTGTGAGTCGAATAATTATTTAAACAATCATAAATATCGAATACATTGAAACTGATTAGCATTAACAGAAGAAAATAGAACCATCATAGGAATTTCATGTCATTACATAGCCATTATCGAATTGATGTCAAATGGTGTAAGAGCATAGGTCATCATTCATTTGAGTAACAATCATTAATTTTACTACCATTCAATACAACAAAATACAATACGTAGCATAAATCAATACTATTTTAATATGTCGTGCACATGATGCAATGAAAAAAGGTTCCTACCTATACCATCCACTACACACCATGAGTTCCCCAGAACTTGTCTGCCAAACTCCAAAACATTATGATCATAGCTCGATGTGGTAAAACCATCGAATAATCAATAATGCAGAAAATCTGTCAGATATCAAATAGTGCGATACAATCGCCAATAACATATAATATGCGATAAAATCGCAATCTCCTTGGTACTCTCTGTGCATTGCACTGACTACGAATAATGCCGACTTAATACGCCACCGATACTCCTCGGAACTCCTCTGTCAACCCTAAAATCCAAACCCAATGCATATGCAATATTTCACACAATCTCATACATAATCATATCTCAATACTTTTCACGTTCATTTAACATGCTCAGCATGTCCTCAATAATCACATACTTTCAGTAAATGGAAACAGTGTTCCAATCTTTCAAATTATCATTGTGTAGGTATCGATCAATATCGTTCAATGTTACATACTTTATGGATTTTCATTGTGCATAAATATCACCCTTTTCAGTACAAAATAAAAAAATATCTCATCCATTTAAATCATACATAAGCTTAATATCTCAACACATAATATCATTCAGTCAAAAATTCTCATATCTCATAATTCAAATATGCAATTACAAACTCAATCAAACATCCATACTATCAAACTAACAATTTTGCCAACATGCCAATCTCTTAAGGCTCGAAACATACCTAGTTCGGCCAATAAAATCAGCAAGCTAATTTATCGAATATAACATGATATTTAAAATTTTCAAACAATTTTATGAGTTTAGGACCCACACCTTATTTTTCGTTTCCTCGCAGCACATTAGCGAATCTTCCAATTTTCCTTAATAATTCCTTAAACGATCCAAAACCTAAATTCAATCTAAATTCAATCAATTTACCATTAAAACATCCACCAAACACCCATTTATGAGTTCAGGCCAATCCTTGAAATTATAACTATTTTATGAATCCAAACACCTATACTGTATCGATGCAAAACGTACCCACAATCATTCTTTGCCTTTATGGATTATTTGGGGCATTTGGGTCAGCACCTAATTCAATAATATACTAAAAAATAACTAGCTAATTAATGATTAAATTCCTTCATTTAATCTTTCCATAACCTTTACCCAACAACTATGTCGAAATAACAAACTAGTTACCCCTAATTGCACTTATGCTTCACGATTTGTAGGTTTTGAATGACCAATCGATCAAGAATATTTTTCCCTAACTGAAATTGGTTTAGAAGCTGATTAGGAGAGTTCAAGAACTCAAATTAATTCTGAAAAATATAGGCAAGAACAAAGAAAGAAAACATCCCCCTTTCTTGCACATAGGCGCACGCACCACCACCAATGGTGGCCAAAATTAGGGATGAATTTTAAAATGGTTTGAGATCTCATTAAAATTTGGAAAAATAATTTGAAAATCCCCAAAATTCCATATTTTTAAATATTGGTTTTTAATTTACAAAATTAATCAGGAAATTGAAGAGGAAAGAGACCTTACCCAAGCTAGTCGTGAGAAACGATAATGGCACTTTCTTGGCAATGTTCGGGATCGATCTTGGAGTTCAAGATTTAAGATTTGGGGCTGATTTTAATTACAAAAAATGGCAGAAATATGATGGAGAATATGTTAATAAATCTTGTGGTAAAAAAAAAGAAAAAAGTAGAAGAAAGAGATGGTAAAACTAGGTGTAGACGACGACAACAATGGAGGAAAGGAAAACAAATTAAAATCAAAGAGAAGGAGAGGAGGAGAGGAATGGCTAGGGAAATGAGGAGGAGGATTATAGGCTGATTATGAGTGAAAAATTAATAAAATTAATATTTTTACCTAGCTTAACTAGGCTTGGTTGGCCCACACATTAAAACAAGGGGTTTTCATCAAAAAAATTAATTTATTTGCATGGGAAGGGAATTGAAGTTAGGACCTCAAGGATAAATTCACTAATGTTTACCCTTTAAACCAATACTTCATTCTTGATATAATTTTGAAATTTTTTTTAAAAAAGAGACATGTTATTGATTAGCTGTAAACGTCACAGCAATAATGTGCAAGCATACACTGCCGATGCAAGTATAATAGATAGATGTGAGTCTGTCAAATATCGATCCAACAGGGATGGTTGTCTTTTGTCTATTAATGCCGGTGCAATAACTAGATAGAAATGAGGCAAATTGTGAGTATAACTGTCGAATCAATACTCGAAAACAATAAGATAAAGTATGCTATGGATAAACTGGGGTCCCCAACATGAATCTTCAGTGGTATACTAAGTACTCATATAGTATAAAAGATAGGTGATTGTCGATGCAATAAAATTAATGTATATCTTACCAAATGCCACTCTTTGGTTTAATCTGACTCTTAACCATGCACATTAACCTCACCTTCTAATGATGGCAATAGGGCATTATTAAGAACAAGTGGACTAAATTCCTTTAGTCCTTACTCAACTTTCGTTGAAAAGCTTATTAGCTCTAACTGTCATTGCACCTTCCAGTGTTAGTGACTGCAATAACACTTCCGTGTTTAGAACGTTCAAACCCCCAAGATTAAACAACAAAAAAAAGATTTAATGAGATAACATTTAACAAAGGTTTCATTGTACTTCCTTACAGTAGAAAACATAGAGTAATCATCAGCATTTTCATGTAATGAGAAATAATCAAATGGAGAATACTATTCCTAGGCTACTCGATTGAATCTATCTATTTCCCCTTGTTCTGAGTTTAGATCTCCTCGTCAAGAGTGGATTTGCATCAGTCTTCACGTTGGCCCACCTAAGGGAAGCTCAAGCTGCCATAGCCGCAGGCTTCAAAATAGGGTAAGAGAATTGAGGTCCACCAAAAATTCCTCCTCCCCCTTTATTCTTCTCACGTTATGCTTTTATGTTTTCCTTAACAGTATAGGTGTCCTTCTCTCAGGATTCTTCTGTCCTTGTTCGTACAGGGTAGTTACACCAGACTGGAGAGCTCACTCATGTTTGGCTCTTATTAGACAGCTATCAACTGTAGTGAAAATTTTGAACGCCATAAAAAATTAACTCATGTAGCGACATTGCGAATATCTGTCAACTGCGGCGACAATTTTGAATGCAATCTGGAATTAACTCATGTAGCGAAATTAGTGCAAAAAGATAAAAAATTAAAGATAAAGTAGGCTAGGATTCACTGAGTTATAAAATGCAATTTACTAAACTGAACATGCTAAAATGTATGCTAAAAGTAACTAAATGGGAACAATTTAAACAATAAGTAGGGAGAAAACATATGTTATTTGTACTACAATCACACCCTCAAACATGAATTTTTACTTGTCCTCAAGTAAAATAGAAGCCAGCAAAGTAGCAAAAACATTACTAGGTAAGGTAAATGAGCATTCTAACGAATTCAATCACGTAAAATCCCAATGAATGAATTACATTTAGATGAAAGAATATTGCATCGACAATACATAGGCATGAATGAGTAAGATTACACTTTCATCAAAGCCAGCATCATGCTTCAGATTGTAAATTCTATCTACCAATACAACATTTATTGTACAATACTCAGTATTTATAATTATGAATGATTTTTTTACAGAATAAGGGATATCGTTGTATTACTATACCCTTTTTCTTGAGAAGTAACGATGGGGTGCAACAAACCCCCAAGGAGTATGTAATTGCATCGACATACACTCATGAAGCAACAGCCTTTGGCCAGATTCATTTTTCTAATGCTTGTATTAGAGTCTTTCCTTTTTTACATTCCACAATACACCCACTTTGAAGTGTCACTTATTTATAACTATCTATATATAAGCAACTGTAGAAGGTAGTTTCATTCAAGATTCAAGGAGTGCTACTAGTAATTTATTACTAATGCAACCTAAATCATTCATGAAAGTATTGAAGATACAACATTCAGTCAAATTTATCTAACTCATTCATTGACAATTCACATGATCCAAGAATTAAGCATCGAATGTAACAAAAATTTTTTGAACAATTGTGCATAAACCTTGCATGCTTCAATTTTATTTTGAAATGTCGGTGTATTTCCAATTCCATATACATTCCCCCAAACTTAAAGATTACAGTGTCCCCAACGCACTGACAGGAATATGTAATGACAATGAAAATGCAGTCACAATGTATACTTATCAAAATAAAACCTACAGCTACATGCAATGCATGAATACTATAACTAAATCTTAAAACAAACTAACCCAGTTATCCGCAGTCGTCGATGTAGCTGCATGATGCTTCTTTCTACTCGTTTTCTTCTCTTCCTTCTTTCATTTTTTATCCTTGGAGCGCTTCCTTTTCTTTTCGTTTGGGCTTTGTGTGGCCTTCGAATTGCTTCTCAGTTCCTGGCTTAGCCCCGGCATCATTGACTTTTGTTTGTGTAGGAGAAGCCACTTGGAGTGGCCAAGTATAGACCACTATTGCCCATGAATTGTATTGCCCCTTACTGGTCACCTCACCAACTTTCGCCGGTTTTGCTCTAGTTTGCTCCAAATTATCAGTATTTGCACCTACAGATCCGGGTGCAGTGACAACCTTCTCAGC
Source organism: Gossypium raimondii (assembly GCF_025698545.1). Lineage (NCBI taxonomy): Eukaryota > Viridiplantae > Streptophyta > Magnoliopsida > Malvales > Malvaceae > Gossypium > Gossypium raimondii. The sequence goes on from NC_068570.1 coordinate 41,491,507, forward strand.
AAAATCTTCCTCTACTTTTTCTTTCTCATTTTCAGCAACTTTTTCTTCTTCAGCAACAACTTCCGCTTCGACAACAGCTTCTTCTTCGACAACATCAATTTTCTTCTCAACAACAGTGTCCTTTTTAGCAGCAAAAATACCATCCTCGAACAAGCTTTCAATCTTGCGCAAACATTGCTTTGTGTCCCTAGATTCTTCATCTTTGTCATTATTAGAGACTTGCACAATGGGAGGAGATGCCACATATCGGTCTCGGTCTTTGAAGTCATCAGTCGCAAAAAAATGCTCATAGTTACTAATGATTGGTGGAAACATTAGGAAGTCTGGTATTGGAGATGGGCTCAATTGGCTTAATGTGGCTACAATGGAGCTGTTACAAGTTTTAGTATAAGAATAAAATAGATTTTGAGAGTTCTCCATGTCCTCAATTGTAGCAGCAAGTTTTATTTGCCTATTGCTGATGGAAGTAACCATTTTCTCAACATCTTTAATCTTGTGCCATAAGGATGTTTCTGTATGCAGTGTTGTTCCTTTACTGTCGGCTCTGGCTTTGCCCTTCTTTGTCTTGCTGGTTCCTGCCCCTTTCAGTATCGATGTTTCTTGCCACGATTCATCCTCCCGACAGAGGCTTCATTAATTGCACCCTTATTCTCCATGAATTCTTCATCTTCTCGGGGTACAATGCCTTTCTGCTGACATAGTGACATTACCGGTGATGGGAAAACCAAAATGCCGGTCTACCGGACGGCACATTCAGTAATTTCTCGGTGGAGAATTTCACCTACATCAATTTTTATTCCCTTGATAATGAAATGTATCAGACACATTCTGTCAAGGTTGACAGTGGTGTTGTGGGTAGATGGCAGTACTCTGCTGTTAACAAAGTGAAACCATATTTTGCTGTGCAATGTTAAAAATTGGCAATGCATTGTAAAATTCTTTGGATGTGACCCTGTCCACCGTGCTCCGTCAATACACAAATCTTGTACGAGCAGGTCTCTTTTCTCGTCCGTCACTTCCGTAAAGAAATCAGAGTGTTCGTCGACATCGACAGTAAGGTTATACAGCTCATTGATTGTGTCGGCATCCCATGGGAGTAGACCTTCACAAACAAAAATAAACTCTAATTCTTTGTCATAGAAGTTGGCATAGAATGTTGGAACGCCGGCACCCCTACGGCGCAGTGGAAAAATAAAACATCTGGCGATCCTAACCATGGATCCATGTGTGAGGAACGAATCGGGGTGAAATAAAGGTTTCGAAATTATCGAATCTTTATTCTGAGTACATAGCGATGCCTCGGCAACGAGTAATTTGATCTACTATTGAACTGAGCTGTAATCTATCGTGACTCCGGCCTTTATGTAATCCACCCAGTTGACAATGAACGGAAGGAATCCCCAAAACTGTTTTGGAAAAGGCTTTGCTTTGACGGCTGCTAGACTCCTCAAGCAAAGAAAAAACAAGATTTTATATATATTTTTAGGGTTTCTAGAAATTAAATAAGTATAACAATGTTTTTAAACTGAAAATTATAATTACATTAATTATAATAATGATTCGGTAAACTATATATTTATTTGAATTTATATACGAACCAAATTCATGTTCTCATTATGCGTACAACAACCTTGTACATATAATGTATTTGATATTTGATTACCTAATTAAATTAATTCTATAATTAATTTAATTCAAGTGACAACCAAACACAATACCAACTATGTTTTATTCCGTTCATTTCAACTATAGGGTGTGACCCTGTAGGTTCTTGTAACGTTAGCAGTAACACTAGAACGATTCCAATGTTACAAACAATGAGTGGCACCTAGCAATGCATCATTGCTACCTAAGTCACAAGAAATCATGATTCGACATAACCTTTTATGATTAACCTTTCATGCAATAATCCTTAAGTCCTTTATCTCTGGATTGAACACAAGTCTTGGAATAGTCACACTTGCATAGTCTATTCCATGTTCCTTGATATCTTAAGTAGACTATGATATACAAATAAGTATGACATCTCATATCAGCTTATTTGAGCATGGTCATGCATTTCTAGTCTCACTCAATCAAGTGGCCTAAGATATTACTCCCATTATGTAGGAGGGACTTATCCTATATCGATCAACCACATCCCTCTACACAGATCGTGGTATATCCAACATCAGCCTTTATAGAACAACCAGTTATGGTGTACATTTAACTGTATTAAAATATAAAACTCACGATGTTTGGATTATGATGATCTCAAGTCTGAGGATCATATACATATTAATCACTAAGAGTAATGTTGTGACAATTGCATAATAATCCAAGAAACATACTCATAACGGGTCAGTCCAATATGTTGTTCTCTAACACACATATTCATGCATCGATTTTGACATTCCATATCAATGACAACTCTTTATCATCAATCAACTACATGTTAGTCTTAATGCATTATTATTGTCCTAGCCAACAATAATACTTGAATAAGGACCTTTTAAGAATAATGATATTATTCTCAGGACATTATTATAATACAGTTTATTTATACACACAGAAAATAAACTAAAATAATAATGGTAACGCCTTATATTAATAAACATGACAAATCAAGTATGTTATTACAACCATCTCATGATTGATCTTTGGGCATACTCTAACATAGAATTCAAGTACCAGGGAAGGAGAATAGCTTCTAGGGTGTGCACAGAAATTTCTCCATGACAGTTTAGAAGTGGTTTGGTGAATTTGTTTGCTCAACTCTTGTTTTGTGACAAGGAAATGCCTTGTTCGAGGTGAAAATTTGGGTGCAATATATTAACTTGAAATCGTTCCCTTGCCACTTTATTCAAAAAGATTATTGGTTCCTTTTTCTGCACTGGCCTAGGGGATTTCGACTCGCGAACTGCGGTGGCGGAAGATGCATGTTCTTCAGTAGGTCTGTTGGCTTTCTTGGTCAAACCTCTTGTTCTTGCCATCTTTTGTGGAGGAAACACGATTTTAAGTGAAACAGGTGGGATCTTGAGTGAGGAAAAAAAATAAAAAATGGTTGTTTGGATGTTTTGTAGTCGGCACAGTGGTGTAGACTTTATAGGGGTGAAAGAGGAGGATGTAGAGTTATGATGCTTTATGGATAGATACAAAACTAGCGGGAAGAGTGACGTCCAATAAGAATTGTGTCTACTCAAACAGATCAAACGGCTAGGTGGGTTTTGATCCAACCTTGAAGATTAAAGTTCCCTTAATTCTGATTAATGGTAACATAGTGGTATGGAATGTGTTGATAACCAAATGCTTGTTATGTCGACATTGGTACCTTATTAGTCTGCAAAAAGGAAAGAAAACAAGCTTTACAAAACAAGAATAAAATAAGATTAGATCTTAGAATAATAAATTTAAAATTTAAAATGTTTGGACCAAATTAATGGTCTCTGTGTGCTCTTGATTTTTATTTCCAAAATAGTGTTTCAATTTCTATCCATTAACTTTGAATTGATGTCCATCACGTAAATCTTGAATTGTGACAGCACCATGGGGAAATATGTTGACAACTTTGAATGGACCAGACCAACGTGAACGCAATTTACCCAGGTGCAATTTAAGTTGAGAGTTGAATAATAAAACCTGTTGTCCTGCAGTAAATTGTCACTGCAAAATAATATTTTCATGCCATAGTTTGGTCTTTTCCTTGTAAATCGTAGCATTTTCATAAGCATTACTCGAATCTCCTCTAGCTCGGTGATGTCCAACAACCTTCTCTTTCCAGCAATGTCATAGTTCATGTTCACTTGTTTAATTGCCCACAGTGCTTTGTGTTCCAGTTCAACTAGCAAGTGACATGCTTTCCCAAAAACCAATTGATATGACGACATCCCCAAAGGAGTCTTGTATGCAGTCCGTAAAGCCCATAGAGCATCATCCAATCAAGAAGACCAATCTTTTCTCGAAGGGTTCACAACATTCTCAGGAATGTTCTTAATTTGTCGATTTGAAATTTCATTTTGTCCATTAGTTTTGAGGATGATAAGTAGTGGGCTTTATGTGATTGACTCCATATCTCTTTAATGCATCTGTCACTTGGTTGCAATGGAAATATGTACCCTGATCAGTAATCAAGTCCTTTGTTGTGCCGAAACGGGTGACTATATGCTTGTGAAAAAATTTGAGCGCTGTCTTTGCATCATCCTTTGGGATAGCAATAGCCTTCACCCACTTTGAAACATAGTCAAAAATAACTAATACGTGAAGATTTCCAAATAAACTTGGAACGATTCCCATAAAATACATTCCTCAAACATCAAACAATTCAACTTCCATAATTGGTTGTTGCAACATTTCATTACGTTAGGGACTAGAACTGCTGAGCTGACATTTATCGCATTGATTGTAGAACCTTAGTTGTAGTTCTCATACCACCGAAATGGCCTCCATAAGGAGCATCATGACTGTGCTTTAGGATTGAAAGTATCTCTTCTTCCAGAACACAACGCCGAATGATGTTGTCATTGTATACTTTGAATAAAAACGGCTTGTTCCAATGATACTTCACTACGTCACGAAGTTATCTTTCAATTCTATGGCTCTTGATACCCAATGGGAGCTTACCACACACCAAGTAATTAACCAAATCTGCATACCAAGGAGTTACATCGACAGCGAATAACATATCATCTGGGAACGTGTCGATAAGTTGAAGTATTTTCTTATCTTTGCAGTCAACTTCCAATTTAGAAAAATGATCAGCAACTTCATTCTCTGACCCCTTCGGTCTTTTATCTCAATGTCGATTTCTTGCAATAATAAAATCCATTGTATTAGTCTTGGTTTGGCATCCTTTTTCGCAAAGAGATATCACAACGTTCAATGATCAGTGAATATCGTAACTTTTGCACCGACAAGATAAGAGCGAAACTTGTCGAAAGCAAAGACGATGGCCAGCAATTCTTTCTTTGTGGTGGTAGAATTGAATTGAGTTTCTATAACAGTTCTACTGGCATAATAGATGGCGTGAAAATTTTTTCCTTTGTGTTGTCCTAGTACTGCACCCACGGCGAAGTCACTTGCATTGTACATAACTTCGAAAGGCTAACACCAATCGGGTGCAACGAAAATGGGGGCATTGACTAACTACTTCTTTATCTAAATAAAGGCATCCAGACATGCCTCACGAAAGAGGAATTTTTTATTTTGTTCTTGCAATGAGCACAATGGTTTTGCAATCTTTGAAAAATCCCTAATAAACCATCGATAAAATCCTGCATGTCCAAGAAAGCGACGAATACCTTTCACATTTGTTGGTGGGGGTAATTTCTCAATGATTTCAACCTTCACTTTATCTAACTGAATACCCTGATTAGAGGTGCGATGACCTAACATAATGCCTTCAGTTGACATAAAATGTCATTTTTCCCAATTCAAGACAAGATGAGTGTCATCACATCACTGCAGTACTTAATCCAAATTGTCGGCACAATGATCAAAATCATTCCCCTAAACTGAAAAGTCATCTATAAAAACCTCTAAAGAGTCTACGATCATATCTGAGAATATTGCCATCACACACATTTGAAATGTGGCTGGTGCATTGCAAAGACCAAAAGGTATACGACGAAAAGAAAAAGTACCAAAGGGGCAGGTGAAAGTTGTTTTCTCCTGATCCTCTGGTGCAATAGCAATTTGGCTATACCCAGAATAGCCCGTCTAGGAAGTAATAATAAGCTTTTACGGCAAGCTGATCAAACATTTGGTCAATGAACGGAAGTGGAAATTGATCTTTCCTTATGGCTGCATTTAATTTACGATAGCCTATACAAACTTGCCATCCTGTGGGGATGCATGTTGGTAGTAATTGGTCTTTATCATTGCGAACCACTGTGATGCCACTCCTTTTCGGGATGCGTTGCACTGAACTCACCCACTATTTTATGATTTCTTTCTTGACCACTTCCTTCATTTTCTCGTTTAACCTTCTTTGTGGTTCAATTGATTGCTGACTTTCATCTTCTAGCTTCTGCAATTAATGGTTTGAAAATTGGAGTGATTCTTCTAGTTAGGTCTAAGGATTCAATTTTCCATCTATGTTTGACTTCCATCGTACAAGCGTCAACCGTGCTATCATAATTGTCTATGGAGTCAGCCTCAGATGTCACTATAATTTCTTCAGCAAGGACTGTACTTTGGTTGTTGAATTCTTCCTCTATCAAATCATTGAGCACATAGACAGTATGGCACTTTACTTCATCCTTGTGATGAACAGACTCAAAAACATTAAAGGTAACCTGCTCATCATTCAGTCGCATGGTGAGTTCTCCTTTATAAACATCAATGAGGGTTTGACCGGTGCCTAAAAATGATTGTCCCAAGATTATGGGAACCTCCTTGGCTGCTTCGCAGTCAAGTATGATAAAATCAGCCGAAAAATGAATTTATCCACAGGAGCTAAAGTATCTTTGATTTGCCCTTCAGGCTAAGCTAAAGATCGATCTGCCAGTTGCAATTGCACTGCAGTGGGTTTCATATGACCAATTCCCAAATTTCTAAAAATAGATAGTGGCATGAGGTTGATGTTAGCTCCCAAATATTAATTGCCCAAATATTAATTTCCAATCAAACATGGAATGGTAAAACTGCCAGGATCTTTCAATTTAGGGAGTAACTTGTTTGTCAAGACAGCCCTACAGCCTTCTATGAGTGCAATAGTTTCAACATTAGTGAGTTTTTTCTTCTTGGACTAAAGGTCTTTCATAAATTTCCCACAACTTGGAATTTGTACTAGAGCGTCCATTAAAGGAATGTTGATCTACAGTTGTTTCAGTGTATCCAAAAACTGTCGAGACTGTTTATCATTTTCTTTCCCCTTGAATCTTTGTGGAAAAGGTACAGGTGGAATGACATCCGGTTGTGGTGATACCTTTGGTTATATCCACAATTTCGAGAGTCAAATATAAGGCATGTGAACAACAGGTGGTGGTACTTCTTTTCCTCATTTATCAACAAGTTTTTGAGAATAAACCTTTCCATTAGGGCTTAGGTCACGAATATTTGGAGATGCTACCGTGGAATCGATAACCGGCTCACTAGATTGTTTACCACTCCTAAGAGTGGTAGCTTTACAGTGCCTTTTCCTCATCGGGTTTGGGTTTTCGGTGTCACTTGGTAAGGAGCCTTGTTGTTGAGTATTTAGATTTGAAGCAAGCTATCTCAATTATACCTCCAATGTTCGAATGGAAGATGAATTTCCTTGAACAATAGCTTCTGTGCGAGCAATATGCTCCCTCATTAACACTTCAGGAGCCGTTAATGGGTCAAAAGTTGAAGTGTGTGTATATTGTTGTTGTCGATGTCCTTGGATATTCTAATTCGTCATCGAAGAATGTTGTGGTTGCATCTGATTTTGATGTGATTGTGTCAGACCTTGTTGTTGATACCTCTGAGGATGCGGAATGTAGTTCTTCTATTGTTGAGTATAATTCCCTTATCGTGGGCTATAATTGCCCTAAGTAGATACATTCCCATATTTTAATGTCGTAGCATTTTGTCCAACATTCTGAGTTCCCCAAAATTGTTGGGTGCGCGTAGAGTTGTTGGAAGAGTTTCCTTAAGAATTGTTGTGAATATTACTAACATAACAGGCATTTTATGTATGTTGCGTACAATTTTCATAACTATGGTTGTCACCATAAATTTCACAGCAAAATGTAGGAATATCTAATTTTTGAAAAACCTGTATAGGAGCAACGTCACTCGTCCCTTGCATATTTTTAATCATGTTTGCGAGCGAAGAGACTTAGGCACTTAACGCTGATATTGCATCTAATTGAATAACTCCTGGACTAGTCTTTGCTTGTACAGCTCTAGAGAAGGGATATTGGTAACCGTTCTAAGAAATTCTCTCAATAATTCTCACAGAATTATTGTAAATACAATACAACAGCGGTCCATTGACTGAAGCATCGACAAAATTCCTTGTATTTGAATTCAAACCATTATAAAAAATCTCAATTTGTGTTTCTAATTGAATGTCGTGCATGGGACAACGTCAAAGCAAAGACTTATAACATTCCCATATGGTGTGAAGATTTTCATGATCCAATTGATAGTAAGCTGTAATATCATTTTGAAGATTAGAATTCAGTACCAGTGAGTTAAATCACAACACAAATTGCGTGGCAAGAGCATTCCAAGAAGTGATTGATCTAACAGGTAGCCCAAGAAACCAAGTGCGAGCTCTCCCTTGTAAGGAATAAGGAAAAAATTGCATCCTTAAGGAATCATCAGGAATCCCTTGTTGACTAAAGGAATCACAGATTAATAAAAAGGATTTAAGATGTTCTCTCACATCTTCTTATGACAGTCCAACATATTGGCCATTGGAGTTCAGCATTTGAAACATCACTGGCTTAAGTTCAAAGTTCCCAACTTTGAATTGCCGGTTTATAAACTCCTGGTTGTAGATAATCATGAATAGGTACTTGTATGGTTCTATTGCGGATGTGAGCATTTTGTGGCAACAATAGGTTATGAATGTTTTGCTGTTGTATCGGCTGTTGTATCGGGGTATGGCTACATTGTCTCCTAGTAAATTCATATTTTTTTTCTCAAAGTCTTCTCTAAATAGTTCTTTTAATTTCTAAATCAAAGTCGTGAAGAAAATTCGAACTGCTTCGGGTCATAAAACACCTAATATGAAATTGAAAAATGGAAACAAAGTGAAAACAAATTAGTGAAAACTAAAAATTATATAAGGAAAACAAAGTACAAAGACACACAAGAACAAAAATAAACATCAAACAAATGCCATCCTTAGTAACGGCGCCAAAAACTTGATAGGTTGTAAATGTTACAGCAATAATGTGGAAGCATAAACTGTTGATGCAAGTATAATAGACAGATGTGAGTCTGTCGGATATTGATCCCATAGGGATGGTTGTCTTTTGTCTATTAATGTTGGTGTAATAACTAGATACAAACGAGGTAAATTGTGAGTACAACTGTCGAAGTAATAACTGGAAAATAATAAGATAAAGTATGCTATGGATAAACTAGGGTCCCCAACATGAATCTTCAGCAGTATACTAAGTAATCACACGGTATAAAAGATAGGTGATTGTCGATGCAATGAAATTAATGTATATCTTACTAAATTCCACTTTTATGTTAAATCTGAGACTTAACCATTTACATTAACCTCACCTTCCGATGATGACAATAGGGCACTATTAAGAACAAGTGGACTAAATTCCTTTAGTCCTTACTCAACTTCTACTGAAAAGCTTATTAGTTCAAACTATCACTGCACCTTTCAGTGTTAGTGACTGCAATAACACTTCCGTATTTAGAACGTTCAAACCCCCAAGATTAAACAACAAAAATAAGATTTAATACGATAACATTTAACAAAGCATTCATTGTACTTCTATACAGTAGAAAATATAACGTAATCACCAACATTTCAAGAAATGAGAAAGAATCAAATGGAGAATGTTATTCCTAAGCTACTCGATTGAATCCATCTATTTCCCCTTGTTCCGCACTTACATCTCGTCATCAGAAGTGGATCTGCATCAGTCTTCACGTTGGTTCACCCGAGGGAAGCTAAATCTACCATAGTCGTAAGCTTCAAAACAGGGTAAGATAATCGAGGTCCACCAATAATTCCTCCTCCTTCTTCCTTCTTCTCACGTTATCCTTTTATGTTTTCCTCAACAGTACAGGTGTCCTTCTCTTAGGATTCTTTTGTCCTTATTCATACAGGGTAGTTACACCAGACTAGATAGCTCACTCATGGTTAGCACTTATCAGACCGCTATCGACTGCTGTGACAATTCTGAATGCTATCTAAAATTAACTTATGCAGCGACATTGCAGATATCTATCAACTGCAGCGACAATTCAGGACGCAATCTGGAATTAACTCGTTTAGCGACATTAATGCAGAAAGATAGAAAAATTAAAAATAAAATAGGCTAGGATTCACTAAGTTATAAAATGCAATTTACTAAACTGAACATGCTAAAATGTATGCTAAGGGTAACTAAATGGGAACAATTTAAACAATAAGTAGGGAGAAAACATATGTTCTTTCTACTACAATTAGTCACAAACTAGGGTTCAAGGCAAAATTTGCAAAAACAATAAAAATGGTGAGAAAGAAGGGGTTTGAACTTGGGTTTCAAGGAATGTTTCACTAACACTTAACCAACAAACCAATAACTCATTTATTTCATAAAAATGCATAGATAGTTTCAAAAATTAAGGCATGACCACTCTCTCTCGATTTACAAACCCAATTCTACTAACCCTTATTTTTTGGAATATTACAATTCTCCCCTCCTAAAAGAAATTTCGTCCTCGAAATTTTCTTAGTCACAAAATCTGTTACCCCTTTTCCTTCAAACCGGGCCACCAAGCTTTCACTACGCAACTCTGATTCCAACACAATTCCAGACAATGCATCTCCTTAAATTCCCAACATATATATTGTAGATCTAATTATGAAAATGTTACTGATAGATTCTATTACCTGAATTCCCAATTTTAACAGAAACTCTACTGGATTACGCTTACCACAATATCTACAACTCGAAACCGTATCTAATCTAATAGTTTCTCTAATAATAACTACTACAACATTTCGTTGAGTTCTGGCTCCTTAGGCCCACTTTAAAGGTCGCGGATTTGGACCAGTGGAAGCAGACCTTTTTCCTTTTTTGAACTTTATTATTTTCCTTTCTTTTTCCTTCCAAGTGTTTAGTCTTTTCCTCCATCTTAGTCCTCTCAATGATAACCTTGAAAATCTTTTTTAAGAATTCCAATATCGCTTGAGACACTGCATCATCCCCAACCTCCTAGTTTTCACCTTTAGAAGTAGGCGCAATTCCGTGAGAAGCAAATGACTCAAATTGGGTAGTTTGATGTTGAGCCCTGTTGTCCTTTATTCTATGTTTATTCATTATGTATCCTACGATCTTAAATTTGATCTACAATTTTAGAAAGAAAAAAAATCACTAGCTAACTTCAATCAATTTTCAGTTTCCTATCTTATAGTTTCACAGAAAAATTAAATACTAACTATTTCAGTTCTATGTCTACAGTATTACACCTCAAGTGTTTACCTATAACTTTATAGTATCTTTTCTAGGGAAACTAACATCGGAGTTTTGGACCTGATTTTCTTTGTAGAATATCATTTTCAAAATTCTCTACGACATGTTTTTCCCAAGTTTTCCCTTTTTCATGTATGCATGCACGCCGACTTAATTAAGTAGATTAAAAACTCAGTCTAAGGTTTTTAGCCAAGGCTCTGATACCACTAAATTAATCTTCCAAACCCTGGCCTAGACATTATGGCTAGATTGAGAAGGCTACATTAGCCACTGAAATGGCTAAGCTATCTTACGTTACTTCTGAAAACCTTGAATAAACTCATTTTAGAGAAAACTGTAGTTTTATTTTGAGTTAGCTTAATAGCATTCATTCATTAAGTTATGTATATTTTGGATTCATTTTCTTATTGATAGCGTTGTTTTGGAAAAATTATTTGCTTGTCGCTCGTCTTTAAAAACAAACTCGATGTTAAACTGAGGCAGCGAAAAAACCATTTTTTAAGTCATTTTGGAAACTTAGTTGCCTTATCGATTTGTTTTTCAAAAATGGTTCCTTTGCAATGCAGCGGAAACTAGGGAGCAATATCAAATTTGACCTAAGCCATATATCATGCATTATCCAGTTATTATGCTTGAGTAGTTCATGCATGCAAAAATCCCAGAAGAAATGTTACCAAGCCACAAACCAGAAGTCATTAAAAATTATAAACCAAAACCAATAGGAACTGATTAATACTTATTAAAATTAGTCTGAGGTCCAAGTTAATTCTCCGAATGCCAAGTCCGGTTTTAATTTTGAGGTTTACCTGAAAAGTTAAACACTATTGGGGGTGAGCTTATGAAAAGCTCAATGTGAGCAAAACACTTATTTAAACAATCATAAATATCAAATATAGTAAAATTGATTAGCTTTAACAAAAGAAAACAGAACCATCATAGGAGTTTAATGTCATTACATAGCCATTATCAAATTGATGTCAAACAGTGTATGAGCGTAGGTTATCATTCATTCGAGTAAAAATCATTAATTTCGATACCGTTTAATACAACAAAATACAATATATAGCAGAAATCAATAACATTTGAAAATGTCGTGCACATGATGTAATGCAAAAAGGTTCCTACTCATACCATCCGCTACACACCACGAGTTCCCTAGAACCCATCTGCCAAAGTCCAAAACATTATGAGTATAGTTGGATGTGGTAAAACCACCGAATAATCAATAACGTAGAAAATTTGCCAAATATCAAATAGTGCGATACAATCTCCAATCCCCTCGGCACTCCAGGTGTAGTGCACTGACTACGAATAATGCTGACTTAATATGCCACCGGTACTCCTCAAAACTCCTCCGTCAACCACAAAATCCCAACTGAATGCATATGCAATATGTCACACAATCTAATACATAATCATAACTCAATACTTTTCACATTCATTTGACATGCTCAGCATGTCCTCAATAATCACATACTTTCAGTAAATGGAAACAGTGTTTCAATCTTTCAAATTACCATTGTGTTAGTATCAATCAATATCGTTCAATTTTTCAAATTATCATTGTGCATAAATAGCACCCTTTTCAGTACACAATATAAAAAATACCTCATGCGATTAAATCATACATAAGCTTAATATCTCAACACATTATATCATTCAGTCAAACATTCTCATATCTCATAAGTCAAATATGCAATTACAAACTCAATCAAACATCCATACTATCAAGCTAGCAATTTTGCCAACATGTCAATCTTTTAAGGCTCGAAACGTGCCTGGTTTGGCCACTCACAAAATCAATAATTTGGCTATTAAGCCAATCCAATCAGCAAGCTAATTTATCAAATATAACATGATATTTAACATTTTCAAACAATTTATGAGTTTAGGACCCACAACTTATTTTTCGTTTCCTCGTAACATATTAGCGAATTTTCCAATTTTCCTTAATAATTTCTTAAACAAACCAAAACCAAAATTCAATGTAAATTCAATCAATTTACCATTACAACATCCCCCAAACACTCATTTATTAGTTCAAGTCAATCCTTGAAATTATAACTATTTTATGAATCCAAAGCAGTTAGATTCCTATATTGTATCGATGCAAACCGTACCCACAATCATTTTTTGCCTTTATGGATTATTTGGGGCGTTTGGGTCAGCACCTAATTCAATAATTTACTGGAAAATCAGTAGCTATTTAATGATTAAATTCCTTCATTTAATCATTTCATAACCTTTACCCAACAACTATGTCGAAATAACAAACTAGTTACCCTTAATTGCACTTACGCTTCATGATTTGTGGGTTTCGAATGGGCAATCGATCAAGAACATTTTTCCCTAATTGAAATGGGTTGAAAAGATGATTTTGAGGGTTAAAGAACTCAAATTAATTCTGGAAAAATATAGGCAATAAACAAGAAACAAAACAACCCCCTTTCTTGCACATAGGCGCACGCACCACCACCCATGGTGGCCAAAATTGGGGCTGAATTTTAAAATTGTTTGAGATCTCATTAAAATCTGGAAAAATATCTTTGAAATAATTTAAAATCCCCCAAATTCTAGATCTGGAAATATTGGTTTTTAATTGACAAATTTAATCATGAAATTGAAGAGAAAAGAGACTTTACCCAAGCTAGTCAAGAGAAACGGCAATGGTACTTTCTTGGCAATGTACGGGATCGATCTTGGAGTTCAAGATTTTAGATTTGAGGCTTATTTCAATGATGAAAAATGACAGCAATATTGTGGAGAATATGTTAACAAATCTTTTAGCAAAAAGAAAAAGGAAAAAAGAAGAAGAAAGAGATGGTAAAACTAGGTGTAGACGACGACAACAATTGAGGAAAGGAAAAAAAATTAAAATTAAAAAAAAGGAGAGGAGAGGAACGGCTAAGGCAATGAGAATGAGGATTAAAGGCTTATTATTAGTGAAAAATTAATATTTATACCTAGCTTAACTAGGCTTGGATGGCCCACACATTAAAACAAGGGTTTTCTGTCAAAAAATTATATTATTTCTGTCAAAAAAATTTGCAAGATAATAAAAATGGTGAGAAAGAAGGGATTTGAACTTGGGTTTCAAGGAACGTTTCATTAAAACTTAACCAACAAACCAACAACTCTTTTATATCCTAAAAATGCATAGATAATTTCAAAAATTAAGGCATGACCACTCTTTCTCGTTTCACAAACCCGATTCTACTAAACCCTATTTTTTGAGATGTTACACCACATTCTTATTTTGCAATTTTTTCAATTTTATTGATGATTTCCACCTCTTATTTTATTATACGACAAATAAAATCCTAAAAGAACCTAATCCTAAAAAATTTAAATATCCTAAGAAATAAAATAAAATAAAATAAAATAAAGATCCCCTTTTTATTTATTTGCAGGCCTCACAGAATCCGACTCATTCTTTACTCCATTGACCTTATTTTTTCTTGAATCGCCTTGTTCCCTCCTCAACATTAGAGTCCATGGTTCAAATATAAAATATGGAAACTCAAGCACAAAAATAAATGGGTTATGAAATATTTTCGTAAAGGCACTTCTCATTGAGTCATCTCGTACTTTTTAGTATCTTCAAAAAGCTTGTTGTTGCCATTGCATATTTCGCATTATGTCCATCAACTTTGATAGCTAATCATGAAGATCTGGGCAAGGCGAATGAGTTATATATGTCGAGGTAGCCATATCAAATGTAACACCCCTAACCCGTATCTGTCGTCGAAACAGGGTTACGGAGCATTACCAAATAAAAGGAACAACAAACTATTCAAATCATATATCAATGCAATACAAATTCTAATTTCATTCAAATACATTCACAATGTCCCTTAATCAAGCCCTCAAGGCCTTAAAGAAATAAAATAAAAATGGTCTGGGACTAAATCAAAAATATTTAGAAAGTTTAGGAAAAAAGTTAGAAAAATTTACACTGCCGGGGTCACACGGTCGTGTGGCTCACACGACTGAAACACATGTCCATGTCTCAGGCCGTATAACTATAACAACCCGATTTTAAGCCTAGTCGGAATAGTGGTTTCGGGACCACAAATCTGATGAGGAAAATTTTATTTATTATTATATTTTTATGGTATACAATTTCATGAAAATATTTCGTGAGAATTTCGTTCGAAAATTTCGACGTTTGAGCAAGCAATATAATCAAAAGGGCTAAATTGTAAAAAGTGCAAAAGTTGAGTTATAGAAGCTAGAGGTCTCAAACTGCTATGAAATTTTAAATTGGAGGTCCTTAAATGGTAATTAGACCATTGGTTATGTTATGGACAAAAAAGGGACATGAAATAGGTGAAATAAAATTTTTTAAGTTAAGGGCATGTTGGTAATTTGGTAATTAAAACAAATTAAAAAGACAAAATAAGGCCAAAATCATCATCTTCTCCATGAGTGCTAGCTAAATATCATGTGGACTCCATGGCTAGGGTTTTTCATTCTTTCAAGCTTCATGGTAAGTCTGTTCTAGCCCCATTTTTCTTGTTCTTTATATTTTTAGAATCCCAGTAACTTGCTTAAGCTATTTCTATCATTAATTCGAGCTAGAAATTATGTTTGAAAAATTAACCATAGATGAAAAGTGTGAATTTTGATGTTCCATGATAGAATATGAAGCTTAGAATTATGTTAAACAATTTTCAGCAAAAACGAGTGAAAAGATATAATTGTTAAAAATTATTATTGTTCATAAGTGCACTTTAGAGAACAAATTTGATGTTGCTATAGAAGGAAAAATTGTTCAGCATGTCATAAAACATAATAAAAAGGAATAAAATTTAATTTCCAAGCCTAGGGGAAAAATTGTAATTTTGTGAAACTTTAGGGGCAAAAATGTAATTTTTCCAAAATGTGATTTCTGGACTGGATTGAATAATGTGAGTGTAAAATAAGTTAAATGTGTTATTATAAGTCAAGAAAGACAAGGAATTGGCTTTGATTAGTGAAAAAGAAAAAAATGAGAAAAAGTGAGAAATTTCTCAATTGAATATTCGGAATAAAAAGGGATACGAATGAAGTGACAGAAATGATCACATGTGTGACATGGACTATGTGTAGGTCACTATGTGAAAGTGAAAGTGATGGTCACGTGTGTAGTACTATGTGTAGGCTACTACGTGTACTGGAATGATAGGTCGCATGTGTAGTACTATGTGCAGGCTATTATGCATACCGGAAAGCTTCGATCATGTGTGTAGTACTATGTGCAGGCTACCACGTGTATTGGATATTAATGGTCATGTGTGTAGTACTATGTGCAGGCTACTACGTGAACCGAAAAGTTTGAGCACGTGTGTAGTACTATGTGAAGGCTACTACGTGTATCGAATGATAATAGTTAAATGAGTGGTACTATGTGCAAACCACCGAATGTTCGCTATTATACCGACATGTTTAAAGGGATATGAGAAATTTCAAACCAATAAGAATATGTGATTGAAATGCGATGAGTTCCAAAATAGTCACTGGAGTGATGAAGTTTTGTACCGCGCTTACAAAATAAATTGTTATAGTGTTATGTGAATGAGTGAATTTGAAACAGAACAGATTTGGATAGTGATAGTGACGTTAGTTTGAAAAATCACCAAATATTATAGGAATTGAGTTAGTGGTTGAGTGAGATATGAAATTAAAGCTTAATGAGTATATTTTTATATAAAAGAAATAGAGCAAGCAAAAGAGTTATACATTTTGAGATATTTTAATTTTAGTGGGGTAGGGTTGAATTAATTTTGGAGTCCCCTGTTCTGACTTTGGAAAATAATTAAAAATCGTAAAAAAATAATTATGAGTTATAATTTATATTCTTAAAATTATTAATGACTATTTTCAAAGGAAACAAATGAAAATATCATCCAAAATCTGTACAATGAGATAATTCATTTTTAGTGAAGAGAGGTCAGAGATGTTGAGTAGTGAAATAGGGGAATTTTTAAAGAATAAACTGTACTAATTGGCCAAGTCAAAAATTTTGAAAATTTTATGGTAAGAAGAAATATGAGTCTAGTTTTGGGGAAAATTAATGGAACTTAATTTGGAGCTCTGTAGCTTTGGATAAAAATGATTTAGTGACTCTGACTCAAATAGACAGCTTTGAATTTAAATATAAGTGAATAGTGAAATTATGTATAATGCTAATTAAGCATGTTTTATACATAAAGGATGTGGAATGGAGAGGAGAAGGAGGATAATAAAATGTATGAATGAATTGTGTATAAATGGTCATATGCCCGATTATAATCGGTAAATTGAATGGTAAATATGTATTGATACTGAAGGACTATTGCGGTATTGAAAAGCAATTGATCAAATGTTTAAGAAATTTAGTCATGATATTGATATGTGTGAAATTAATGATATATGGATGATTATATCATTGAGGTTGCATTGATTAATTTGGTTTATGTGATAGACATGTCAAGAACATTTGTCTTTGATATGTGACGATCATGGAATGCCATGAAAATTTGTTTATTTGTGTGGTTTAAAATGTATCTATATTTTGTTATATAACTTATTTTGTAATCTATTTGACAAATGATAAAAATAATTCGGTTACTATGTGAGGTGAATTATGATTTGTGAAGCATATCTATATTTGGCAATAATGGATAAAATATATTTATGTCATGGGTGAATGGTTAAACACTTGGGTTAGTATAAAGTGTATATTTAGTAAGGTTTGTTGGAAAAGAAATAATGTGTTTTGGTTTATATCGAATAGAGAAAATTTGTACTATCTTTGTGGCTAATTTTGTTAGCTTTGTGGAGATGAATGGATAATGTATATATATGTGACAATTAGCTTACTAGATAGTGAGTAATTGATATATTACATTAGTTAAAAAGGAAAATTTGACGATATGAGAATATGTAATGATACGGATAAATTCAGGTACTCAGGACGAATTCAACAAGTGAAAAATTATAAATTCATATGACGAGGAAGTGAAAGATTGTGAGTATATTTAGCCAAGAAAACCCTAATTAACGACTCGAGAATAACAACTTGAAATTTTTAATTTAGATGAAATTTTACAACTTGGTTTACTACGGTTAAAAGTGTATATTATCTGGTAATTCCTCGTACCCTATTCCGGCATCGAATACGGGTAAGGGGTGTTACAATAACATTTGAAATAGGGACACATAGCCGTGTCCCAACACGAGTCCATACCCGTGTAACTCACTGACTTAAGTCACACGACCAAGCCACATGCCTATGTGCCAGGCCGTTTAGCTCTAGAAATGCTACCATTAACAACCTATATGGGACACACGACTGTGTGTCACACACGGCTAAGACACACGCCCATGTGGACAACAAATATGTCAAAATCAAGCCTTTTCTTTCACCCAATTTCAACAAGTACCAACACGCTAAATGAACCTATGATCAAGGCACCAAAACATGCCGAAATATGCATAATAAGATCATTTCAATATACCATAAGTTCATTCAACCAATATGCCATTTAGGCACCTCAATCACAACCAAGCATTCATACTTACACTTGTATCAAAATGATCATGTTTCATCCAAACAACCTTAACTAATTTCTATATCAACACATAACCTAATTGACCACATTTCAACTATGCCAACACATACAACTTTGGCCATTTAACCCATGCATCAATTTGGCAATAAAAACACCAAACATCAAGAGATCAAATGCCAAAAGCACACCATCCAAAATACCAAATTTACAAGCCAAACATAACAACATCTCATCAAACACAATTCACCTATACATGCCATTATAACCTTGATAAAGATATCAAATCTACCGATATAATCGCTAGATAGTGTGATAGATCTCTGACAAGCTTTCAACCCAGTCGAGTTTCTGATAATCTGTAAAGTAAAGGAAAATAACTATGTAAGCAATGAATGCTTAGTAAGCTCGTATGAATATTAAACATAACATTTCATCATATATATGATTTTTATACGACAAATGTAAAGCTTTACCAATGCCACAAGATTTATCAAACTATAAAACTATCAACCCACATATACTATTTATTCATAACATAATAAGATCTTATAAATTGCACTACATAATCATCAATCTTTTCTTAAAATGATGATTCATTCCACTTACTTACTTTCCGCTCCATTTACTTAGCATAAGCTTAATTACATTATCAATTCACGAATTATTGTGATTATTCATGACATAGGTAAATTCACCTTTAGCATAAATAAATTTCTCACATATAGGTAAGTCCTTTAATTCATCAATCATTTTATCTTATCACATTACATTTCAGTTGTGAACTTACCATTTCATTACTTTTTCTCACTCGTTTCATTTGCATAACACAAGACATAAACATAAACATCAACCATAACCACAAGCTTGATACAAACCTAATCGTCATCATCAATACACAAGTTAGTACATTTATACACAACTGTTTTGGGATCAAGTACGTGATAAATCATTTCATAAGAAATTACATCCTTTGATTTATACTACCTTTTCATGAACATAAGCATATTTCCATTTAAACACTTACCATTTCAATGTATACCATTAAGATTAAGCATGATATAATCCAATCTTAAGCTTGGCACAAGCCTAAGTATTATCCACAACACATGTTAGTGCATCAACTCGCAAATCACTTTTTATTCTTTTTCTTTACTCTTTTCATTTGCATAGTATAAAGTATAAACACAAAAATTAATCATATGTGTTCCTTTCATCCACAATCTCAACCGGTGAATTGAAACATTCAATTCAAGCTTAAATACATGGAAATTCCATCAAAATCACTAAACAAGTTACCTTACCGAGATTTACAATAAGATGAATTCATCTATGTTCAGATCAATATTCAATAAATAACAAATCTTTCAAATTCATTAAATAGATAACTTATGGATAAGAGTACATCGTCTGATCAACCGAGCACACCAGACAGAAGCTCATAAGAGTTGGTCCACCCGAAATATGCCAAAAAAAAGCTCATAAGAGCTGGTCCACCCGAAACATTCCAATAGAAGCTCATAGTTGCTGATCCACCCGAAACATGCCAAAAAGAAAGTATAACGCGAGAGTTCGCAAAAAATATTGAATCTTGGTTTACTTGGGTAAGAAACAGATATCTCCCTCCAATACCATCTCCACTCCAATTCCCCGTAACACACCAAAACATGATTGTACTTTATCCCACGTTCAATCCAAATCGAGCATCAAAATCGGTAGTATATCTCAATTTACCATTCATTGTCTACAATTAAAAATAAATATATAATTTGTTCAATGATAATATACTCAATAATTCATAGTGATATTAAATTCTAAACCATAGGAACTTACCTGGCCAAATCGCAAAAATGTCAAAGTATAGGGGCTTTTTGGTAATTTTCCATTCTCCTCGATTTTCCACTCAATCGTGATCTAAAATAATAATTTCATTCCATTTATTACTTTATATAGCAAAAAATTTATTTTATAAAATTTAGTCATTTTTTGCATTTTTACAAAATTGCCCTTAATATTTTACTTTTATTCAATTTAGTCCCTGAGCCTAAAACATGCAATTCAACCATTTTTATTGTAAATTTTTAATATTAAAATATTTTTAGCTTCCATTCCAGCCTATTTTTGCAACAATTTCACACCAAGACCTTGTATTTTACTATTTCAATAATTTAATCCCTAATCGGCAAATTCATCAAAATTACTTAACAAAATATTTATAAATAAAAAATAATACTCCAAATTCATCAATTAACATCTAAAATCACAAATATTAATCAATATGAATATTCAAAATCTTTAACAGTTTCAAAAACGAAGGTACAGGCTAGTTGGACCTAGTTGCAACGATCTCAAAAACATAAAAATTATAAGAAAACGTGTCAGTATTACCTACCATGCAAAGAAAACACCAAAAAACGAAGCTTCCCTCCTTGTCTATGGCTTTCGGCCATTGAAGAAGAAAATGAAAGTAATTTTGTTTTTCATTCTTTAATTTTGTTTAATTTTGTTTAAACTTTCATTAATTTACAAAATTGGCATCCAAAACACATTATTTTATCATTTCCTATTAAATTGCCATCCGACTATACTAATTAGGGAATAATTGTTACTTAATTCCTTCCTCCTTTATTAATTAAGCTATTTCATCACTTAAATGTTATATTTAGCATATTTTGCACTTTTTAAAATTTAGTCCTTTTAATTAATTAACTATCTAAACGTTAAAATTTCTTAAAAAACTTTAATACAACCTTAATAACACTCTGTAAATATTTATAAAAAATATTTACAGCTCGGTTTATAAAAATGAGGTCTCGATACCTTATTTTCTAAAACCACTTAACTTTAAGGTCTTAACACTTGAACTTAATTAATCATTTATATAACATAAATTACCAAATCAAAAACCTTTTTAAAACCATATTTGAATTGTAAGTATTAAATAATAATATTTACGAACTTACTCGTTAGATTTGTGGCCCCGAAACCACTATTTTTGACACCATTAAAAAATGAGTTGTTACATCAAGTTTGGTCATTGGTTCAGTTGGTTCTGCCTCTTCAGGAATTTCAACTGGTTGTATTGGTTCGATCTCTATAGGATCTTCCTTTTCTTCTTCTTAAGAATCCTCGCTCGATACAGCTTGTTGCTGCAAAATAAAATTTTCTGCTATTCAAAAGAGGTCTCAATATGTGATTGTGCCTTAGTTATAACCTGTCTTCTTTACGTTTGCAAGAATTTTAGCTTTCAAGTGCAAAACTGTTATCATAAAGGGAAAGTATGCTAGACCAGAATGTCTGGCGACACAATTTCGAATTTCTCTCAGAATGATTTTTCTCACATCAATGGTCTTTATTGTCATAACTGAGTATAGCAAGACCATTCAGTCTATTGAAATTGTAGTCTCATGTGAAATAGGCATAAGGCTGAACCGAACAAAATAAAACTATGCCTTTGCTAATGATGTCAAATATTCTCTGCGAAAAGTGCGAGTCCCATGCTTTGACACAATCCATTTAGAACTTGAAATTGTAAGTTCCTCGAGAATTTCTTGCAGTTTCTCGGCCTCAATATTTTCCATTAAGGAAGAATATTTGTTGTCTTCAAAATCTGGTAAATCAAAGAATTCATTAATAGTGTTTGAGTTTATTGGTACCTTGATTCCTCGGACAGAGACTTTTGTTAATTTTCTTAAGGTCAAATTTGTATAAAATTCAGGAACTAACTCCTCATCTACACTAGGTCTTTTCTCATAAAACACTTCCCAATTTAAAGCTTCAGCAACTTGTCGAATGCTCGCCATAAAATTAGTATAGTTGTTTTTTTTCAATGTAAAACCTTTTTCTAGGAGCATTTGTTAATTTTTAAAGATGCTATCATATATCGCTTTGGCTTCTTCACAGTGGAATTTGTTTAGTAATTCTTCAACTTGGATAGAGGCATGAGTTCTTTTGTGAGGCATGATTTAACCTGAACATCGCATAAGATGGAAACAAATAATATTTTCCCAAAAAATTAATTAGCATAAAATATTAAAAATTCAATAAATTGAAAAGTCAAATAATTAAATCAAATTAAAATTTAGGAAAAAATTTTCTTATCACCTTTGTATAAAAGTTAATAACACAGTAAAATAAAAAGAGGTTGGAGCTAATAGTTTCAGTTTAGGGGTAGTTGGAGGGAGATTATTTTGTGACTTGATGGTTGTCGCTAATTATGATGGTGGCGTGGTGCAAAGGTAGCAAGGGTTGTGCGGGTAATGTGTGTGAAGCAAGAGTGTGCACGAGCTAGGGGCAAGAAGCAATAGCACCGCGAGGGCTAGAATGCTAGACACATCAGCATCATGTGAATGCTAGGGTGCTGGAAGTAGCGGCGATGGCACGTGAGTAGCAGGGTGCGCAAGCAGGGCAGAGCTGTCTGAGCTAGTGCGCAAGGGAGCAATGGTGCTTACGATGGTGGCTGCTGGTAGGTGCTATGGACAGTTGCCAATGATGGTAGGTGGGGGCTAGGGCACTAGGTAGTTTGGGGGGTAGATGGTGTTAAAGGTGATGGAAGAAAAAGGTGTACGGGAAGGTGGTTTTTAAAGTGTGAGTATAGAGGTGTTCAACTTAAAATCTTAGAAGAAATAATAATAAAATACTATAACTCCTAATCTTATTTAAAGATAATAACAATTAATTTATAATATAAAGTATATTAATATATTACTTGGTATTATATTATTTATTGGAAAAAATTCTTGAATGAAATAATGATAAAATATTAAACAATTGAATCCTATACAAAGTTGATAATAATTAATATATATTATCATAAATATATTTATATATTAATTGTAATAATATTATTTATTAAAATTAAATAAATAAATAAACTTTATTTTAGCAGTTTTAAAGACAATCAATTTCAATATTTACAAAAAAAAAAGAGTCAATTATTGCAAACAATTCAATTAAGTACATGGACTTAAAAATTGGATCAAATTTGACATTTTTATTTGAAAGATTAAAAATTTATTTTGTCACTTAGGAAATACTTTCTTGGAAGATTATGTTAAAATCAATTCCCAGGAAAGATTGTAGAGATCTCAAGGGGTCCCGCTTAAGTTCCAATCTCCTAGACAAAATTTATTTTAACATACTAATCCAAAAAATATAGCCTAAGTCATTTGTTCAGAAAAAAATAAAAATTTAAGTATCTAATAAAATGAACGAGGTTTTATCCCACTTAATTTTATCCACCTAGTAATGTTTCAAGCGTTGAGAGTTAACTCTGAAATTACCTTATTTACAGTAAAGTTCAACAACCCCATATAGAACAACTTGATGAATAGTGAATGGACCAGACCAACGAGATTTTAACTTACCTGGAAAGAACCTTAATCTGGAATTGAACAACAAGATTTGCTGACCTACTTCAAATTCTCAAACTCAAATGTGCTTATCATGCCATTTTTTCAATCTCTCATTGAATAACTTGACATTTTCATATAAGAACGTTCAAAGTTCTTCTAAATCATTAAGTTGAAGCATTTATTTCTCTATAACAAGCTTAAGATCCAAGTTGAGCTGTTGGAGAGCCCAGTCAAATTTACGTTCTAATTCCAAGGGCAAGTGAGTGTCCCCCACTTAGAGCTGTGTGACAATGATATAAAATTTCATGTACCTCATTTTTTGCAACTCATCTCTTGATCATTTGAGCTGCGCACTTTTTGAAGAAATATGGCTCTTCCCAAACATAGTACTTCACATCGTGAAGGAAATTTTTCCTTTGTTGATACATCTTATCAATCGGCATCAAACCCCAAGCTAAATGGTGAGGAAAATTAGCAAACCAAGGGGTGTTATGGATGTAATTTACCTTAAGTATGTGCTCATCTGGGAATGTCTCCATGATAGGTATAAGAGACGAAGTTCATTCTTGTGGCTTCAATCTGGATAAGTGATCTGCTATTGGTTTTCTACCCCTTTTCAATCTTGAATCTCTAGATCGAACTATTGGAGTAGAAGTACCCGTTAGATCAACCTCGACTTAGCATTTTTCTTAGAAAGTAAATATTTAATTACCGAATGATCCTCATAGATAGTCACTTTGGCACCTACAAGATAAGATCGAAACTTGTCGAAAGAAAACACACTAGCAAGTAACTCTTTCTCTGTTACTGTATAGTTCAGTTGAGCTCCCATCAGAGTTCAACTTGCGTAGTAGATGGGATAAAAAACTTTGTTCCTTTGCTGGCCCATCACAGCTCCTACCACGAAGTCACTTGCGTCACATATTAATTGAAATGGTAAATCCCAATCTGGTGTGACGATAATTGGTGCCGAAACTAATCGACTTTTTAGATCATTAAAAGCTTTCAAACATTCTTCATCAAAGTTTAATGTTATGTCCTTCTCCAATAACTTGTATAAGGGTTTAGCAATTTTGGAAGTCTTTGATGAATCTTTGATATAAATCGGCATGTCCCAAAAAGCTCATAACACCATTTACAAATGTTGAAGGTGGAATTTTTTTAATAACATCTACCTTTTGTTTATCTACCTCGATTCCTTGTCCCGTTATACGGTGCCCGACACTTTTTCTAGTTGAGTACAAGGTTTGTTTCTTCACATCACCGTAGTACCTTGGCAAGATTGGATAAGCAATCATCATAAGTGTCTCCAAACACTAAAAAATCGTCTATAAATACTTCCAAAAACCTTTTCCACCATGTCAGTAAAAATAGCCATCATACATCTTTGAAATGTAGCAGGTGCATTACATAAAGCAAATGGCATGGGCTTAAATGCGAATGTACCGTACGGGAAAGTGAATGTTGTTTTGTGTTGATCTTCCGGTGCTACTGTGATCTGATTGTACATTGAGTACCCATCTAGAAAATAGTAATAGTCTCGCCCCATGAGTCTATCCAACATTTGATGCTAGAACGAAAAAAGAAAGTGATCTATCCTAGTCGTCTTGTTCAAATTTTGATAATCTATGCAAGTCCTCTATCTCGTAACCGTTCTGGTCGGTATTAACTCATTATTTTCGTTCTCAATGACCATAATACCTCATTTCTTTAGCATGCATTGGACCGGACTTACCCATGAACTATCTGAATTGGGGTAAATTATACCCGCATCTAACCACTTGATGATTTCTTTCTATACCACGTCCTTTATAATGGGGTTCAGTCTCCATTGTCCATCAACCATCCTGTAACAACCCGTTTTTTGTGAAATCAGAATAATAGCTTCGAGGCCACAAATCTGACATGGAATTATTTATTTTATTATTTTATTTTTTATAGGACTATATTAGGGTCGTGTTAAAATTTCATCAAGAAATTTTGATGTTTCCATGCCTAATTAAGTCAAAAGGACTAAATTGTAAAAGCTGCAAAAGTAGAGTTCTAGTAGCTAAAGGTAACTAATGTCTATCAAATCTTAATATAAGAGTACTTAGGTGGTAATTATACCATTTTTGTGTTAGTGGACATTTATGAGTTTGGTTTTATGGAAATTATTAAAGTTTTTAAAGGGTATAAAGGTAAATAGGTAATTAAAATTAAAATTAATAAAAAATCCATTTTATTTCATTCATCTTCTTCCTCCATCGAAATTGAAGAAGAAAGAACACATTTAGGGCTTTGAAGCATTCGGTTCAATCTCTAGCTTGCATGTAAGTGATTTTTGTCCAATTTTAATGATTTTTATAGTTTCGGGATCGTTGTAGCTTAATCTCTAGCTACATGTAGGCCACAACAAAGATTTTTATCAATAAAGATTTATTTTCTTCTTTTTTAATAATTTTTATGGTCTTAGGATTGTTGTAGCTTACATGCAAGCTTACATTCGGTTTAATCACTAGCTTTAAAAGATTTATTTAGGGCTTTGAAGCATTCAGTTAGGGTTTTTCCATGAATTTATTCATGTGATTTTTGATGTTTGATGGAAGAAAATAAATCTTTGTTGATAAATAACTAACTTTTGTAAAGTGATTTTTGTTGAAAATGTCAATTAGGGATTTATTTGTAAAATGTGTAGAATACATCTTGAAATTGTAAAATAATGATTCATATGAGTTACTATGGATTATATTGAATTTGGCTAGCATAGTAAGTGGATGAAATTTCATGAATTTCAATTTACGGGCTTAAGGACTAATTTGTAAAGAAATCAAAATAATAGGGGCAAAAGCATAATTTTGCAAATGTATGAATTTTGGACTGAATTGAATAGAATAGTATTAAATAGATTGAATTTATCTATTTAGATTAAGTTAGACCTCGTAAAGATTTAGATCGGGGTAAAGATAAAGCTTCGATTTAGTCGACTCCGTTTCTACGCCGTTATCGTCGAGGTAAGTTCGTATAATTGTGTAATGTTTTAATGTTATATTTTGAACTATATGTAAAATGTTGATTATCATGTAAATCATTGATGTAATCCAACAAATATTACGACGTCTATCGAGCCCCGTTTGAACCTTAGAAATTCGTAGGATAAACAGGACATGTCATTAGGGTTTCCGTATTTCGGGTGCTAGTCTTGAATGTCCTACCGATGGCTGAGGTTCTACATTTTTTACAGATACTCCACTGCTCGTATGTGCAGCATCGTGTAGCTTACATTCCGACCCACAGCTCGTGTGAGTAATGATGTAAAGGAAAGGAAAGGTTACGATTATATGATTAGCACACTTCATGTGAGCTATCCCGCATATTCGATGATATTCTAACGATTCAACGGCCATGAATTGGAAAGGAAATGGTAAGTGTTCGATATGAACTATGTTATGCATTTATGAAAAAGATTGAAATGGTGATATACATTGAAAGCATGTTATGGGAGATGATGAATCCAATTGAATTGTGTTCATGTGTAATGGTTTATCTATGTTAAACTCATATGGATTATGCTAAGTATGCTAACATGTGTTATGATTGGTGCCTAGGCTTGTGCCAAGCTTATGTTGGATTGTATTATGCATAGATTTAATGTTATGTAAAGAAACGATAAGTAATGTTCTATGTTTTACGAACTTACTAAGCATTATGTGTTTACGTAGTTTTCTTTCTTATGTTTTATAGCTAATCAGAAGCTCGTTTGGTTTGGAAGCTCATCGGATACCTATCACACTACCCCATGGATATATCGGTAGATTTTGATGTTTTGGTAATTGTTATAATGGCATGTTTAGGTGAACTTGTATTAATGATCTAGTTGTTATGTTTGACATGTATATATGTGGTGTTATGGTCCGTGAACTTTTGGCATTTTGATGCTAAAATGGTTGGTGTTGAAATGGTCAAGTGAAGGTATATTTTGAATGATCAATTTGGTATGTTTGATTGTGACTTGGTATACGGTCAATTGTGCTATGGCTTGGTATGGAAATAGGTAGTTGTGTATGGTTGATTCATGGATAAATATGTTTATGTTTAGGTTGATTTGATGATTTTTTATTGAGGTACCTTTTGGCATATTGGTTGTATAGATAAATGACCTATTGAATTGGTTTATTATGCATAATTTAGGTATGTTTTAAGGCTTGATTGTATGTGCAAATGGGTTGTAGGTGTGCACTTGAATTAGGAGAAAAAAAGGGCTTGAATTTGGCCTATTTCTTGTCTACACGACCTAAGACACGGGCATGTGTCTTAGCCATGTGTGACAAACATCCATGCGACATGGCCGTGTCCCCTATAGGTTTCAAAGGGTTGCAAGTCAGGCAGTTGCACGGCCGTGTGAGGCTATTTCGAGAGTTACACGACTTAGCACACGGGAGTTTGGCTTGGCCATGTGACCCAAGTCAGAGAGTTATACGGGCACGGACACGGGTTAGGACACGACCATGTGTCCTTATTTTGATTGTTACACGGCCAAGGACACAGACATGTGTTTCAGCCTTGTGAGGCACATGGCCATATGACCTCTGCAGTGTGAAATTTTCTATATTTTTCCATGAAATTCTAAATGTTTCCAATTTAGTCCCAAATCATTTGTAAAGTGTTTCAAGGCCTCGAGGGCTCGTATAAGGGACAATATGAATGGGTTTGAATGAATTATGCTATGATATATTTAGGGTTTGGAAATGAATGTTTTAAGTTATGGTTTTACGGTAATGCTTTTTAACCTTATTTCGGCAACAAATACATGTTAAGGGTGTTACACATCCCTTTCTCGCCATCTTCTAGGATGATTCTGTGTATGCATACGGATGGACTAATACCATGAATATCGGTTATGGTCCATCCAATAGCCTTCTTGAATTGTTTTAGCAGTGAGATAAGTTTCTCTTCCTGCTCTGCAGTTAACTCTGCTGAAATAATCACAAGCAAAGTCAAAGCATTACCTAAATAAACATATTTTAAATGTTAAGTACCTTCAGTTCTAATTTAGGAGGCTCTTCGATTGACGCTTTTGGTTGAACATAATATGTACTTTCTAATTCCAAATATTCAAAACAAGATTGCGAATTAAATCCCTTCTGGTTAGCTTCTAGAAAAGCTAAGTATTCATTCCCTTCTTCATCACTTGGAGGGTCTAACATCAAAACTTGTTCCAATGGGTCCTCAATAGAGTTGAGTTCCCATTCCACAACTAATTCTTCTAACTCAGATACTACAGAACAATCATTAATTGTGTCAGGAAATCGCATAGATTTAAAAACATTAAACGTTACCTGATTGTCCTAAACATTGATGGTAATCTCTCCCTTCTACACATCAATAAGGGTCATTCCAATTGCTAAGAAAGACCTTCCTAGGATGATTGACACCTCTTTATCTGCTTCAAAGTCTAATATAACAAAGTTAAAAGGAAAAATAAGTTTATCTACACGTACCAATACATCATCGATTTTTCCTTCTCGATGTGCTAAGGATCGGTCTGCTAGCTGAAGTGTAACCGTAGTTGGTCTAACTTCACCTATCCCCAACTTTTTGAATATGGACATGGGCATTAAGTTGATGCTCGCACCCAAATCACATAGTGCCTTACGACAATAAGTTGTTCCAATGTTGCAAGGTAAGGTAAAATATCTAGGTTCCTTCAATTTTGGGGGTGGTTTATCTTTAAGATATGCGCTACATTCCTTTGTTAGAGCTACCGTCTCAAATTCTCCAAGTCTTCATTTCTTAGATAGGATATCCTTCATGAATTTGATTTAGTTTAGCATCTACTCAATTTCTTCTACCAACAAAATGTTAATATAAAGTTGCTTGAGTATGTCTAAGAACTTCTTAAATTAGACTTCCTGCATCTGCTTCTGAAGTTTTTGAGGGTAGGGCGGTGGAGGATTCTTAACTTGAACTAGCCACTTCGTCTGTTGTGACACTTCTACATCTAACAAAGGTGTTAGTTTATCGAAATTGACTGGAATTTCAACACTTGGTTGAACTTTCACTTTATCTCGAGCATCAGCTGACTCTTCCTCAACTTTGACAGTGTTGGGCTCTAACATCTTTCCACTCCTTAGCGTCAATGTTTTACAATGCTCTTTCCCTGGATTTCTTGAATTCTCCGTATCACTAAGAAAAGTGTCTTGTGGTCGATTCCTAAGTTCAGTTGCACCTACTTGATTCTCAAAATTTCTTAAAGTGATGTCATTTTTTGCTATATATGCCTTCAATGGGTTCTTTAGGCTATTGGAAGGTTCAGCTTATGTTGGTTTCTGAACTTTTCGGGTAAATACAAGTGGCTGGGTTGATTTAGGTTGTGCATAAGTATTACTGGGTCTAACCCTTCGGTTACTCCAAGAGAAATTCGGGTGATTTCACCAAAATGGGTTATAAAAATTGGATTGCAATCCCTGCATGCCTCGTTTTTTGTTTTGGTAACCCATGTAATACACAAATTTTGGGTTTGATGGGCATTCTTCGAACAAGGGCCCTTCCCCACAATAAACACATGCTACATATTTTAATTGATTCGTTGTCTGAGCTACAAGATTATTAAACCCATTAGTAGTAAAGTTTTTAAGCATTAAGGATATTGAAGATACCTGAGATACGAGTGAAGTGAGAGCTTCCACTTCATGTATTCCCGCAACTTGTCTTCCTGTTTATAGAGTCACATTAGAGTCACATTAAATTTTGGTGAAAAAATTTTAATGTTTACTTAGTTAATTTAAGAAAAAGGACTAAATTGCAAAAGATGGAAAAAAATCGAATCATAATTGAATTGTAAGGATTAGGTGGTTTAATTATTAAAGGAGTGAGGACTTATGTGGTAATTAGACCATAGTAAAGTTAAACGGATGGTTTGGATGTAGAATTAGCTAAAATGTATGATAATTAAAAGAGTAGGTTTATAAATTAGTAAAAAAAACTAAAGTAAAATAATACAAAAACAAACATCATCATTTTCCACAATGTCTTACAACCGAAATTAAAAGAAGAACACCATTTTTATGAAGCTTTGAGTTTGACTATCACAACTCCCTTGCATGTAAGCTCGTTTTAAACCCGTTTCTTGTAATTTTTATGGTTTTTAGTGTTCCAACTACGTCCAGTTAACCCAAACTTTCATTTTCCAAAATATTAAAGAGTTTGAATGTTACCATTGATGAATCTCTATTTTTTTTTTATGTTAATTGATGAAATTGAAGTATTTGTTATTGATTTGAATTAGTTTATCAAGTGATTTTTGATAATTTAAGTCAAAGGATTAAATTAATAAAATATTTAAAATTTCATGGAATTTTTTAAATTGTGGATAATTGTGAATTATTCTAGTACATTATGAAATTCAGTTAGTATGGGAAGTTGTAGTATTTTGGTAAATTTGAAATTTCAAGTTTAGGGACTAATTTGTGATAAATGTAAAAGTTTAGGAAAATGTGTAAATAATGAAAACTTAAGGGTATCATGCATTGAATTGAGTTTGAAATGTATGTGAAATTAATAAATTGAATTTAATACTATATAGATCAAAAACAGAGTCAAAAAGACAATAATCAAGGAAAAAAGAAAATTGTAGAGTAGTCCCTACGTTTTAACTGGAAGTGGATCGTAGGTGAGTTCATAGCGTTTTGATATGTAGATGTATGTTTCATATAATTATATCATTGTTTTCTAGTTAGTTGTATATATATGTGGAATTTTGTTAGTTACCTATATATTATTGAATGTTGCAAATAAGTACATAAGAGAATGAAAAATTGGTGGTAACAATTCTTGTGATTGCACATTATCGACATGAATGTATTGATTTTATAGTATGTGTACAAAAATGATGAAGTGCTTCTGAATGATGAATATGTATAAAGGTAATGTATTTATGTATAATAGTCGGTTGAACGTAGTAAACGCTTAAGATACGCTTGGCATACCAATAGGTCAGTATGTGCGCTTGTACGGGATTGCACTTCAGTGTCTCTATTTACACTACGGTGCCTCTGTTATGCATCTATGATGCCTCTGGTGTGGTGTAGTTACCTTAGTATCTGAGTCGAGTTACTTAGCTCAACGGGCTATGAATTCTTTAAATTATAATTTATTATATGCTTAAATGATATTGTATATTCTTGGTAGTAGTAAATGAAAAATGTTTCAATGAATTTCATGTTTGCATGTGTACATAGCTAAATTGTGGAAACATGGTTTATGATAATGGTAAGCCCTTTCAAAAGGGGTTATTATGATATAACTTGATATGTGAACAAATACTAATGTGGTGGGTGAACTTGTATTTGGCTATAAGGAAATATAAATTATCTACTTGAATATATATTTTGTTTAAGGTAAGTTAATTTGGTGTTTAAACTACTTACTAAGCTTCTTTAGGTTGTTTCGCTTGTGGTTCTTTTGTAATTGTTGTTTTGCGGACTGACCAGACGGATCAAATTGACACTATCCAGCTGTCTTGGTTGTTTTTGTATTTCATTTTGGGATGTGGCATGTATATAGGTTTTTGTTGTTGATATGTAAAATGTTATGTTATGATGGTATTTCTAGTTAATTGGTTGGTGTTGGATGTGTGTTTGAGTTGGTTTGGTTAGGTAATCCATAATGTTAAGAATTAGGTAATGATGCTTTGGAATGGTAACTTGATGTGTATGCTTATATTTTGGCCAATTTGGTTGATGGATTGAGCATGAAAAGATGACTAATGCTAAGTGTCTTTTTGGTTGGGTTATTTGTTTGAATGATCATTAATTGTGGTGCCTTTGAATGACATATTGGTTAGGTTTTATAGGTTGTCTGAAATGGTATATTTTGGGTATGTTGTTATGTGGTTTGGTCATGCTAAGGCTTGTGGAAGTGGGATGTCTTGATGTGCAAGATTTAGGCTTGTTTTGGCTTGTTTTATGGGTAACATATGCTGCACATGACCTGTTAGACGACCGTGTGCCATTTTAAAATCAGGTGTAGGATCTACATGGCCATGTGTCCCAAACTATTTGTAGCACGGCCTAGCACACGGCCTGGGACACGGCCGTGTGGCCTAAACAGTTGGTAACACAATCTGGCACACAGCTTGCGACACAACTGTGTGACTTAACTTCAAATACACACACAATTTGGCACACAACTTGTGACACGACCATGTGGCCCCATTTCTAATACTCACACAGCGAACAAACGGGCTGGGACACGGCAATGTGTCCTAACTTCGAATGTTCACATGATCTGGGCTATGTCACGCGGCTTGGTCACATGGCTATGTGACCCCTGTTTTCCAAATTTTCAAATTTTTCTAAAATTTTTTGATTCGTTTCAATGTCATCCCAGATTGTTTTCAAACTATTTTTAGGGCCTCGTAGGCTCAATTTAAGGCCTATATTTGTATGCATGACATGAATTGAATTATTTGACAAAATCTAGCATTTAATTGTAAAATTATGTCTATTGAGAAGTGAAATGTTCTGTTTTGCTCAGTAACACTCTGTAACCCTAATCCGGCAACGGAGACGGGATAGTGGTGTTACATCAGCAATCTATAGGGAAAGGGAAAAACATATGAGGTAAGCATATACAATGCTTAGTAAATTCCAAGGTATTAAACCAAGCAACTTACCTAAGGTTATAAATATACACTACATGATACTTAACTTGGTAAAGTTTGCCTATCATGGCAAAACAAATATAAAAAGGTGAGTTCAAGATTTATCATACTATATGGTAACTCAATCATATAAAATTTCAATTCACTAAATTCAACATTTCATTATCATTCATTAAACAAATAATAATTTAACCAATTCACTATCTTAATCATATCATACAATCTAGTTACTCGTAATCCATCCCATTTCAAATTAATGCTAAACATTGTTTTTCATTTCATAGTTTGAATTTTCAACCAAATTATTATGAGATCATATAAACCTCATTCTCATTTCATATCATTTCACTTCTATACCAAATATATATGTCAATTGCCAATTTAATGTAAATTACTACTTCGTTTCATATTACGAATTTTGAATCATATTCCATTTCAACTTCCAAATTCATGGTTTCATTGAATATAATCAATCAATGTTCCCAACTCATTCCACAATTTCATATTCCATTTCACATTTCACTTCAATTTCACATAATTTGCCATTTGAAATATCAAATATTTTGTTTTTACTATTTATTTCCCTATTAACCAAACTCAAATGGATACATGGATCCAACCAACACACCAGTTTGGCACCCAGTGTCTCATCTGATAAATTCGAAGCAAATAATGTCGCCCAGCGCTATTAATAAGTTTGACACCAGTGTCTCATCAGTATAACTGATGGAAATTAGCAACTAGTGCCTTATCGACTCGTAGTCGAAGTAAACCTGAACTCTAGTAAACCTGAACTCTGCCTATCCTATGGCATGCCAACTATATATGACTCTGCAACAGTTAATAGGCTGTTCATTTCATATTTCATTATAAATCAATACCTCAATTTACATTTATTTCCATCACGAGTACATTTATCCAAAACATGGCTTCAATAAATCATCTCAATATATGCTCAATTTGATTATAACATTATATTATACTTTCACATATATTCAATTTAGTCCTTATCACTATCAATCAATCTAAATCGAATCAAGTCAACTTATTTCATCAAATCATCACTTCATCACGTAACATATCCTATTTCAATCCAATTTAAAGTCAATTCCATAATTATTTTAATTTTAATTCATCATATTCAATTTAATTCTCTATCTCACCTTTTTACCAAATAATAAACAATTAAATATAATTAAAATTATAATTATAAATGCATAACAGTTTAAGACAAACATACCGTTTGAACTTACCTAGTGAAGATAGCAAACAAAAATCTCTAAGGACTAATCAACAAAACTTTTCCATTTCCCGATTATCTTCAATTTGGTACAATTTTGATCTATTCAATAATTAAATTCAATTTATCAATTCCAAACATTTTATATCATCCTATTATAAGTATATATGAGTTTAATTTTATTATTTGAATGCCCCTAAAATTTTGTATTTTATTCAATTTAGTCCCTAAAACCGAACTTATCATATATTTTGAATTTAAATTCCAAATTTTAAAATCACTTCAATTATGTCCATATAAAAATCCTATTATCACAATTTACAAAATTACATGCCAATTTCAATATATTCACAAGTTAGTCCCTAACTCAAAACTAACAAAATTTACTTAGTAAATTAGCCCTATTTCATTTCTAAGCTTCAAATTCTAGCATAAACATTCAAAAACTTCAATTCACATCAATTCAAACTTTATAAATCTTTAACGCTTTTGAAAATTGAGATACGTGTTAGTTGGACCTAATTGCAATGATCCCAAAAACCTAAAAATTACGAAAAATGGATGATTGGAGGACTTAGAGCACTCACAATGGTGTTTTGATTTGAATTTGTGGTGAAGTAAAGATGATGATGATGGCTTTCTAATTCATATGTTTTAACCTTTTATTATTATTCTTTTAACTTAATTTAATTAAATTTTCAATTATAAAATTTCAAATAAACCATATACTAACTTACCACTAACTATAAATAGGGTAATTTTTCACATAAAACCTTAAACATTTATTATATAAACCTTTCACTAATAAAATTCAATAGTGATTAACTTTTATAGTTTTTACGATTTAATCTTTTTCCTTAATTAACCATAAAATCATCAAAATTACCAAACCAAACTTCAATCCACTTATTCAACAACTCCATAAATATTCAAAAATAATATTTATGAGCTCTGTTTATGAAAATGAGGTCCCGATACCTCATTTTCCAAAACCACTAACTTTCGATATACACCACGTACCTTAAACTAACCAATTAAAAAATCAACCCAATCAAAATTCACCATTATACTATATTTAAATCATAATTATTAATTAAATATATCTACAGACTCTCTCATCAAAATTGTGGTTCTGAAATCACTACTTCTTACATCACTGTAATAAGAGTAAACGACAACTAGATTCAACTTAAGTGTCTGCCAAATTATCTTGTGGAGTACATGCGGGCGTCATCGTGGCCAGTTAAATCGGAAAACCTCCTACAATATACATGGAGATAAATTTTGTGTATCATTCATTTATTTATCTAACTTCTAGTAATTTGCAAACACTGTATTACAAACTCTCACTAGGTTCATATGAACTTATGCATGTTTTTATCTAGAATGTAAGGTCAAGGAAAGACTTGAGAATCTTGGAAGGATCACGCTAGACATTGTCAAGTCCTATGCGAATGGTGTCGTGACTGTATCATGCTTATAGAGGAGCACCTTTGAGGGCCACGCATTGGGGATTAATTTAGTGTATCCGCAGTATAGTCTCAGGTTAAAATTTGTAAATATTTATTCTTGATTAATAAGATAGAATGACTGTAAGATCTTAGTTCTTGTAAGTCAAAGAATATAATGGGCTTTTAAATTTGAAATATGACGTTATTCCTAAAACTATGTGAAATTCAATAGTAGCAATGTATTTAAAATTTGGAAATGTCTAGATTTGTAAGTAATTCAGGATTAGAAATTTTGTTAAGATATTAGGGTTGATGGGGACACTTGGTACCTTGACCTAGTGATCTAGTCAGGTATATGATGTTACAACAATTTATTTAACATGCAAAATAGAGCTTCCACCACCCAAAACTAATGGATGGAAACAAAGGAAAAACTATGCAAAACAAAAAAAATAGAGTCTTCCTTCACCAAATAATTTATACTAGAAGAATATTTAAAATAAAATATTCTTTAAATGACCATCGTTCATGCACACACAAATCCACTAATAATATCTATAACCGAGGGCCTGAACGGGCCATGCACGATGACACATTTCCCTTCCCTGGCTTAACACGTGCCTTGAAACGTGTCACACACACCGTGAGGTGCTAAGGTAATAGGCGAGCTTGCAAGCCAATTAGCTCGTAGAATAATAAGCTCACGGAGCGGCGAACTCTCTAACTGGCAAGTTCAAAAACTAGAGAGCTTGCAAAGTTGCAGAGACAACTCGCCACTTGCAAGGTGGAAAACATGGGTTGACAAAAGAACTACAAATGGTTTGTGAGGAGGGGCTAAAATTATATCTAGATTAAAAAAAACATGCATAATAAACATATTCATTAGATCCATTCCAATCACAATTGGTCAAAACATTCAAGTTTACCGATTTAAAGATTTGGAGTGTGACATTGCAACCTTATTTACTTCAGTGGCATTTTCAACTTAGTGATGCCTCTGAAAGTAAACATTGTCCATTAATGTCTCATGAATTTTAGCTTCTAAGCATTTTCCGCACTACTTCATTAGGATAGGTTTTCCCATAGGACTTGAGCTCATTGATGATGATAGTGAATCTATCGGACATATCTTTGATGTCCTCCTCGGGCTTCATCATGAACGTTTCGTAATTGAGGGTGAGAATTCTCACTTTTGATTTCTTGTCTTGATCGATACCCTCATGAGTGGCCTTTAATTTGTCCCAAATTTCCTTGGCATTGGCACATGATTATACCTTACTATATTCTTCTGGACCAAGTGCATAAAAGATGGCCTTGGCATTGAGTTATATGCTTCTCCTATCTTCCTTGTTCTATTTCTTCTTACTCTTTGGAACTAATAGTTCTCCTTCTTGCTTTTGAGGTATAGATGGACTATCCATGATGATGTCCCATACGATAAGATCATTGGCTTGAATGAACATCATTTTAGTCTTCCAATAGGAATATTTGGCACCATTAAAGTAAGGAGGTTTATTAATAAATTGAGACTCGCCAACAATAATGGAGTCGAAAGTTGACGTCATCTTGTATGGTTTGAATAGATGAAAGTTGAGCTACCTCGAGGATCTTCTCTTGGTTGTTCGACCATCTTTTAGACACTAACTCTGATACCAATTGTTAGCTCGATCGATCAAATCGAAATTGCCTAGAGAGGGTGAATTGGCCTTTAAAAAATTTGGTAGAAGCAAAGAAAGAGTATGAAATAGTGAACACAAAGATTTAGAGTGGTTTGGCCCCAATTGCCTACTCCACTACCTTAACTTTCCATAATTAAGGATTTTCTCAAATTCACTAATTTGTTTAACCTTTGAGTACAGGGTTTAACCTTACAACTCTCTTAAGATTTCAACCTAAATCTTAAGACCAACCCTCTTAAAGAATTACAAAGAAGCACAAATAAACAAGAATACACTTAAGCTAAAGAATAACAATAAAAGTTCACAAGTGTGTACAAGAAAAGTATGAAAGAATTGAGCACTAAGGCTGAATTGATTGATCTTTAGGCTTGATTATATCTCTTGTTGTTGTAGGTCCATCAAAAGCTGGTATTTATACCTTCTAATTCATTTCCAACCGTTGTGGTTATTGGGAGAATAAATAAAGTTGTTGGGATGGAAATACCAGACCATTAAATTCACCTGCAACAAAAAAGTATCAATACTTTTTGTACGAGTATCAATACTAGAGACATTTAATGTCTGATTCAGTGACTGTTAAAATTAGTTTCCAACAATACCAAAAATGATTTATCGATACCTAGTAAAAGGTATTGATATAACTTTACGGGTATCGATACTTTTTGACATTTTTGAATAAATCATGAAAAATAGAATGCAAAATTGGTATTGATATAAATTTTTGGTATCGATAAAATTTAATAAGTATCGATATAATTTTCAAGGTATTGATACTTATTGTTTGTGCTCAATTTTTATTGAAAGCAGGAAGTTGATTTGGCATCGATAAAATTTTACAAGTATCGATACATTTTGGAAAACATCGATACTTCTTGTAAGGAGCAATTTTCAATTGATTTGAAATGATTTGATTAAGTTCAAGAGTTTAAATTTATTTTCGAACATTGTCAAAAATATTTTAAGTACTTAAAGCATTTTCTATGAGTTTTGGAAGTTTTGAAATATTATTCATACTTTGAATTCTTTGTTTCAAAAGAAAAACAAATTTATATTTTAAAGATATGTTTGTTATATCAAAATAATTTAACAAATATGAGGATAATGTTCTTCAAATTTTCGAACCCATGTCCTCTTGCATTGACAACAATATCCATACTAATCAAATTAATACTCAATCTACTTATCAATATAAAGTTAGAAAAATAGAAACAAGACGTTCTTTTAGTTATGTTATTTTTGTATAATATTTGAGTTATTTTATGTATTTAAAATATTTTATATTTATATCGTAGTTTTATATAATTTATATTTCTATAACTAGAGGATTATATATTTATATATACTTTTATATTATTTTATGTAAAATTTGACACATTTATGTACATGAGTCATGAATTTGACACATTTATGTACATGAGTCATGTTCTTATTACTTTTTTGTATTATATTACGTTTTGCATAATTTATTATTAATTTAGTTTAGAGAATAATAATTTGTTCATATATGTTGTAATTCATAACATATTTTTACATAATTAAATTAATTATTTAATTTAAAGAAAAATTTAAGATTTAGTATTGTGTTTTTTTTCACAAACAAGTATTATAAATCTATATAACGGCTTAATAATTTACTTCACATAAAATTTGATATGTCGAAATGTTTGTTTTATGTTTTTTTCTTCATTTACTATTACATTAAATTTTTAGTTTTTGAATTCTTGAAAAATTTCATATATTGTATTATTTTATCAAATAATTTAATAATTTAAATTTATTTATTTAAAACCAATACTTTGCAAACATAGTGAATGGCATATTCCAACAAAATTAGCATTATGTTATGAATATCTTATTAAGTGGATATCCATCATGATCAAGATAAAGTTTTAATGTACTTTAAATTCTAATAGTTATTAGAATTAGATATCTACTTCTTTTATACTTCTTATGCCTATAAATAGAGACTCTAATGAAGCATTGTAATCATCCTTTTGATCAATAAAGTACATTCTCTATTACTTTCATATTTTCTTTGTTCTTTATTCTCATCTCTCTTGATTTTATAACACGTTATCAACATGATGATTCTCTATTTTATTTCAAAATCTTTCAAAGTCATCCCACAAATCAAATTCTTTTTCACCTTAAACTTTCACTCTTACAACTTTATCTTTGGGATGTTGAAAGATTCAATCTCGAATGGATTATGGTTCTTATTCACGATCTTTGATTTATTGTACAAGCATGGATAAAGTATAGATTTGGTAAGAAACTTATATATTTCGACCATTTTTTTTCAATTAAGGTATGACCACTATTAATTTTTATTTGACATAAATTTCACATTCTAATGGTATTTGATTTTGTCTTTCTAAGTTAATTTTTTATGTAAAAGACATAATTTTTTATGTAAAAGACATAATTTTTATTAGATATGTTTTCTATTAATATGGTATGTTTTCTCTATTATTTTTTGGTAAATCATTCTCTTTGAAGTTTTTTAATTAAGTTATATTATGCATAATATTTAGATGTTTTGATTATTAAATTATTTTTATTAAATATTCTTGAAATTTTATTAAAATTATGGTAGAAAGTGTATTAACCTACCATTGTTGATTAAAAGGAAATTTGATAGGATCTATTTATTCTTATTAACTTGCTAATGTTGAATGATTGTATGGTACCTTTAAATTAAACTTATAAATATTTTATTAGA